>NC_046362.1:7085844-7685844 GCF_011125445.2 Fundulus heteroclitus
CAAAGACCAGACGAGTCATCTAAGTTGATGCCGCAGAGTTTTTTTTAAATCTGAGGCAAATGACACATACATTACAATTCTACATTGTCACATTGACCTTGAGACAGCAGGGCAGAGGGCATTTCTGCTCATCCAGGAAAAAGGTCTGTGACTCCTCTGAGCTGAAATGGAATATGGTGTACGGCAAGGGCACAAATTAAATTTAATTATGCAGGAAGAACAATATCAATAAAGTTTTGACATTTTACTAAAAGACACGTCCTGGAATTTATTGAAGTGGCTTCAAATGTAGTGGATATAAGTCCCATTGGACACTCCCCAGTCACGGAGCAGAAGACACAATATGTCAGAAATCAACAGCTTCAGCCACCCATGCAGATACAGGTGACGTTTGAATATGTTTAGCTTTCAGTCTGCAGATGGAAACATTCAGAAATGCTACAGCAATTCCAAAAAAAATAAAAAATCCTCATAAAGTGAAGCTTATCATTCCAGCATCAACTAATTTCAGAATTAAGTCACAAAGGGTTTAGCTTAGTGTAGGCAGGAAGCCAAATCACACAGGTATCATTGACACGTTGTCAGAGGTTAAATTTCAAGGTATTTAAACACAATACTTCTGTTTGAGCTCTAAATACAGTCCTACACTCAGTAAGAACTACAAGGAAGAGGTAAACAGGTTTTTTTTGTCTGTTTAGAAATATTGAAAGAAAAATTATGTAAATTCGACTTTTACATGAATAAATAATAGTAAAGTTTCAGAGCAATGATTATTAATTCATTCAGTCGCTCACTCAGTCCGTCAAGGTGTGTCAACAATAAGCCTCTTTTTAAGCTGCCCCTGCTCATACACGAAGATATTGGATGCAAACCAGAATAAGCCGGTCTTCATCTTGTCTGACTTTGACTGGTGACCAGCAGGTCAAGGACTCAAAAATCTAATTTTTTTTTCCATCAGAGAATACACCATGAGTAACGGCTACCGAGGTAGGGCTTACTACAACACTCTTCACTATGACCGCTGTGACCGAGGTGACAACAAGCAACCCTATTTGGCACTACATACATTTGTGGAGTCGCCCACATGCCTTTTTTGAGAGCTTCTTGGTCTTCATGGTGTGATGACTCTTGCTTATGTGACTTTCAAAGGTATTTGGTTGCACCAGAACTCAGAACTTCTTAGGGGCTTCATACCAAAGGGGTGGATATAAATGCCTATATATATATATATATAGGCATATATATATATATATATATATATATATATATATATATATATGCCAATTTCAGTTTTTTTATCAACTTTGTTGTTAAGACTTTTTTGTGCAGATTCACCACATAAATGAAATTTAAAAACATTATAATTACAGGTTGGAATGGCAAAAGTAATAATCTTATAAAAGATAAAAGACTCTCCTTGAATGAATGCAAAGCTCTCGCTACAGGCAGATGGTTTTAACTGGTTTGGGGGGGCGAGCCAAACTCTCTCTATTCCACAGAGTGTGCTTTATTTTCGATCTGCCCTACAGCTAAAAGCATACAACTACAAATTATGCTCAATAACCCTCAAAGCACTTTTTTACCGACATGAAAGTAGCCTGAGAGCTCACATTGGCACAACAGAAATGTAAGAGGCAGTCCGTAATGACTACCCTGCAAACATTACCTTTGTTTATAGTTCGGCCAAAAAAAAGGTTGGTATTGATACCTCTATCCGTGGAGGATAGACAGTCTTCTATCCTCCATGGATAGAAGGCTGTCTATAGTCACCTAATTTACCTACAGGTTAAACTCTAACAATACTGCAAATTGGTATCGGCCAGTTAGGACTGATTCTTGTAGATTACATTTTGGTTATTTTCCCTGGGTGGGGTAGAGTGGTGGTTTATTTAGCCATTCTTCCTCATTGTTCTGAAAAAAGGCGGAAACATTTTCCATCCTTCACTTCAAGATAAAATTCAGGTTGCAGTAGAGGTGGACCATTATTGCTCAGAGCCAGGAGTAGTCTACCGGACTATCAGGTGCAAAAAAACGATTTTCTCTATAACAGTAAGGTTGTTTTTACACCTGATAGTCCGGTAGACTCGGTTCAATTGGGGACCAATTGCAGATTTTCAGCTGGTGTGATTTGCTTTCACGCTGCACTTTGTCAAACGAACCATTACTTTTGACCAACAAGTTCAACCCCTTGCCTGTGGTGGCGCTGCACCAAGAAACACAGAACAAAAGAAGTTAGTCAGCTACACAGCACAACTTCCTTTACATGGGAAAAATGTAACAAAGTGAAAGGGCAACAGATTTTAGCTGTGTGATTGCCATGCTGTCATTGGCAAGTGTGCCAGACCAGCACAACTCACGGTGGGCTCAGCTGAGCGGAGGATGAGGCAGAGGAACCATGGAGATTGTCGTCCTCTGCAGGTACGATGGCTCCGACTGAGGGCAGCAGCATGAGAGCATGGCCGCATATTTAACCAGTTAGAGCCATGCGCTGTTGTCCACTTCCTGCATTTGGAGCAGCTTCTGGTCCGCTTGGCATTCCCATATGTGTTTCCAAGCCGCTTCAAGAGTTCAGTCAACCAAGCCGAGACCTAGGTCTTGAGAGCAGGCCCATTTTTTTCGATTTCTTGTGCATCAGCAGGATCGGATGGAATTTCACACATCCACTCAGAGACAGCCTCTTTCAACACGGTTGCCCTGCTATAATCCCAGGCTCCACCTCACTGATTTTATTCTTCTTGCCGTGAACTCTCAAGGAGAGGGTCCGCCCTGGGGGGACCAACGAGCATGCGGGCCGCATGGGGCTTAAAGGCTCGCAAGCTGAGTAAAATGTGCTTTCTGTGAAACTCATTTCCGGTCTCTTCAATGGAGTGACAAAGGGGGGAATTCTCGTTGTCCTCTGTGGAGAGGAGGACCTGACTGGCATCGGAGAACTGCCAGCCGAATCAGAGTTAAGTCTGCAGCCTTAACTTCTGCGTCAGACGCCAGAGTAAAGAATCTGTCCATGCCAAAATCAGTTTGTTTATTTTTGTCAGCTGTTGCAGGAAAGCTGACGTGAGACGGCGTGGAGCGGTCTCCTTTCCTAACCAGGCCAAGTTGAGATGACGAGCTGAGTTTCAAATGCCGGGGATCCGACTACGACCGGGTCACAGAGACGGCATATAGGACCTCGGAGAGGCATGCTCCAACTGCCTTTCGGCTAGCTCAGAGCCACATGCCCGCTGCTGAAATAACCAACGTTTCCTTGGAGTACTGCTTTACATTGGATGCCCAAAAATGAACAGAACTCACCCAGAGGCGCCGACAGGTTTGGCAGAGAATACCAGGGAAAGTTAAATGGGTTATTTAGAAGGTTACTAATTTGGTTTTCACAGTGTTTTTGAAACACGTGGAGCTTACAGGGTAGCTCCCGCTAGCATTCTTCACACGAGGTCATTTCCGATGTAATTGGAGTGTGTTTTTATGGTTATAACGCTATCTCCACAAGGGTTTTATACATTGATGGGATATTGATGCTTGTGTTATCCGGTCCGCTCATTACGACTAAAATAAAACCGAAGCTTTTTTAAAATTAGTGCTGAATGTCCGCTAGCATAAATGCTGTTAGCTTCCGGTAACTTCCGCTTACAACTCATTTCAAACCTAAGGTTTGTTTTGTTTTGCTCCACCATCGTTCGATAGTGCTATGAGCGTTATTGCCGCATTAATATGGAATATTAATGTTGATTTAAAGGTGTTTTGTATAACTTTCTATTAGCTGATTTTAGCGACTGATAGCTACAGCGACCCCTAGCTTCCCGGAGGTACAATCTCATTAATAAAATTGAGTGTTCTAGAAGTTTACTGATATTTACTAAGCAAATAATTCTTTAAAATGTTATTTTATCAAATAATGCTTTGTTTAACTCAGGATTTGCATTGTGAATGGGTTGAAACACAAACCAAATGTTGTTCTGAATTAGTTAAGCTAATTTAACCTCAATTCACATTGAACAATAGTTATTTAACTTAGACCTGCAGTGAACCAGGATTCACTGAATTACTCTGATGATGATGATCAACCACTTTATTTTGTCTTTTGTTTCTTTTGTGTGTACATAGTTCCTTAGCTTCTTTTTCTCTTCATTTTGCTTAGTGGTTTTAGTGAAGTTTCACTAGCCTCGTAGAGAGGATTGATTGAAATTCAGATAAACAGCGTTCTATAGTGATGTTCTCCGGATGTTAATTTTATTTCTGTTAATAAATTCTTGAACTTGAAGAGAAGTTGCCACTCTTTTACATGTGCAGAGTTTGCTGTTAAAAGAACGCTAGTGCTCAAATCATCCCTTTCAACTATTGCCATAATATCAGCTCTTGGGCTGACATTCACCGGACAATACCTAACAGACAGAGTTATTTATTAACCATTAAACAACCTTAAAACAGTGTGTAATTTTACAACAGATTGCACATTCACGCCTGCCCAAATGAACCAATTTTCATGTCCCAGAGTCTGATTAGAGCGGATTAAACAAGGCTGGTGTGAATGCGCCCTAAGTTTGTTTGAAAAGGAAAAGGTGTTTTAAATCTAGTTGATTTTTTGGTTGTTTTTGAATAAAGGCCCCTGGCTGTCAACGATCACAAGTGATAAGTAATTCCAAAAAAGTACTTTTTTCTATTGTTTTGAAATATTTTTCCATAGTTTTTTTTTTTTTTTTAAAGAGCTCAAATCACTATCAGGCTTGACAAGAAAACATGCCGTGTTTTAAACAAGTCTGTGTAAATGCTTTGGTCTGAGTTTATATATAATGTGTGATAAAAATCTCCATAAACAACACTTATTTTACACATCTGACAAGTTCCCCATTTGTTTAAACAAAAGCAAAGATTTTTCAAGATGTGTCCAATATATCATAAAACAGGTCCAGTGATGAGTCGTTGAAATTTATCATATGACCTGTTATCTTCAGAGGTTCATCCATCAGCATTATGACTATGACTAATTTTACAATTAGCAATTTGACTCATAAAAAACAGTGCCCCAATATTTCACATTCTACTATCAATAAAGTATCGTCTTGAGAAAGAAATTATCTTTAACTTGTCTTCAAGACCATAAATTTCCTGAACCCATTTAAGGAATGTGGAAAAAAGAGCACTTGTTGTGGAAAGAGAAATACACATGTGGTAAGGAGTGTCAGTGCTCGTTACGTTGACTAATTATAACCAAGTGGACGCTTCACGCCTGCACATCTGTTAATAAGGCAGATCTATCAGAACTCACTAATGTGATCTAGTCTTTTATCAGTAAGGATGGAGAGAATCATGAAGAGGAGAGAATGGGATAAGTACACTTGGAGGAAAAAGCTGGATCAAGGATCTACAGGACAATTGAGGCAACAAGAAAAAACAGCTAGACTTAAAGAAAAAGGAGACTTTGAGACAGAAATGAATGGAGGACTGCATCACGTTCTAGGTAAGCCTTATAGAGGGAAATCAGTATCCAAGTACTGCAGCCATAAAAGAGTTGGAAACACTTGAGGCCACAAGATGTCTGTCTGAGGATCCAGTTAGATGAATGATGGTAACAAAAATGAAATTTCAGCCCACAAGAGCAAATGAAACCAAAATCAAAACAGGTGTTAGCTCTCGTCGCACTGATATGTTTAACTTTTTCAGTGTGGTGCGCTTCTGCAAAATTAAAATGCTACCACATTTTTTACATCTCTTATCTACAAAATATCACATTTATTTTAGGATCAAACATTTTATATTTCCTATACAGACTTGCAGGCATGTGCGCTCGAAACAAAATCAGACATGCAACAGGTTACAATGACCCCTTGTTGAAATACAAACATTGTAACCTGTAAAACCCGTGTTCACATAAACCTAATTGCACAGATTTTTAGGTGAAATTTAATAAAGGATAAAAAAATTCAATTAAATGCTAACGAGAGCAAATGGAGAGAAAATGATTCATACAGCATTAAGATGAACAAGGAGAAGAAATCTGAACAAAAAAGGACTAACAGACACCATGGGGGGGGGAAGCCAAATGACAGCGAAACTGATCATGCAGGATGAAGATATGTGGAAATGGAAAGCGATGGCAAGGTGGAGAAGAAAACGGAAAAAAGAAAGAGGAAACTGCCTGTGTATGGATACTACATTATATTTTGATGCACCCCTTAATCAGATCCACTGCTGCAAAGGACCTTATTAATTGATCCTCCCAGACCTGGTGTCTGAATTTGGCTCTGATGCCTTCAGAAAGACTTCCACCAAGACAGGCGGCACACCTGTATACGTCTAATCAAACATCATAATACGACAAAACGCCACTGTTACGCAACGCCAAAAGGTTTTCATTAACCTAATTTAATTTCCAGCCATGGGATCGTGTTGTTTAAAGGTTTAGGGAAACCATTAACGCAAAAACTTTTGATTACTGAAAGAAAATAACAAAAATTAGCCAACTCCAGGTGACATTTGTTTTCTTGTTGTATTTGTAATAGTAGCTCTAAGGCTGGACCAAAATGAAAACAATGCCAAGAGATGAAATAAAAGGAAATTTCTTCCACTTTTACCTTTTGGTTGTTATGAAAAAATGTGACATCACTGGCAAATATAATATTATAAGTAAATATGTACAAAAAATGCCCCATATTTAAAAGAAATAAGGTTTGCTCCTTTCTAGGTATGGATGGATGACATTTTATCACAATATATTTCTTAATTTCTGTCGATACAATTTAATTACGATATCGATATAAGCAAAAAAAAGCCTCAGAAAGACTGGGAAGAACGGTACAACAGATCCTTATACAAACTTAGCACAATTATTTTGCCATTTTTATAAAACTCCTCTATTATAATGTTTAAGAAATATTTGCTTTAAAAAAGAAAACCTATCAAACTACATAAAACCCGGAACTTCAGTCAGTGACAAATGCTGTAATCTTAGACTGTAACATATATTGAAATATCGGGATTGTCGTATCACCTTTATTAAATAAAGATATATCGCAATGTATTTTAATATTGAAATACTGAATTAAAAGTTTTTTTTGCTTTTAATGATTACCCTTAGAAAATTTCCTACAGCCATTCATATCATTTCAAAATAAAACTGCCATTGAACCATTTGTCATAACTGTGATAATAAAAACTGTCAGATGCTCAGGTAAACAGGGATATTTCAACCACAAAGAGCGCTAGAACCGCTAACGGAAGGCTATTTACAGAGGTTTTAGTCTTCACTGCTTGCAGAAAGAAAGAACAATAGCAATCCTCTGCTCACAGCCGCCACCACCTGCTTAGCGACCAATCGACAGTACAGATGTTCGGCAATATTTAGAACGGTTTGGTTTGTCTAAGTGACGTTACGCGAAAAAACACAACATCTGGGGGCGCGCTCGTGACACAGCGGGTAGCGCGACCCATTTACGGAGGCCTTTAGTCCTCGACGCAGTTGACCTGGGTTCGAATCCAACCCGTGGTCCTTTGCCGCATGTCTCTCCTCCTCTTCCACCCCCTTCCTGTCAGCCTACCGTCATAAAAAAGCGAGCCACTAGAGCCGTGAACCCCCCCCCCCTCAAAAAAAAACAAAAAACTTCTGAATGTAAACATTTTATGATAACTATCTAATTTTTAAACAAATTTAATATTTAACATACTACCAGCACTACTACTGCTAGTAATAACAAATATTCGTACGTTTCTTCTGTTTGGTTCACACTTAGTGAATTATCTTCAGGCCTTCAGTAGTGGCATTTGATGCATATTTTTTTGCACATTTTTACAAAACTGCCATAATATTTAGAACTGTGATAACCTCATGCTGGTACATGCATAATCCAGAGCCATTCTGTCATAGGATAGCATCCCTTCAAATGAAAAACTGCAAAGATGTGGTTATTACTGTAAAAAACATTCTGGCTTAAGTTTGCTAACTTATCCACTCGCAAAAAACTCCTAGAGCATAAATGTTCCTAAGATCTTTATGAGCCTACAGAAGTTTAATAATGACATGAAACAAGGTAATTCAATCACAGAGGCATCCATATCTCTCATACCTGAGAGCAAAGTATTTACAGTAAGATGGGGCGGCAGCATTAAAATTTCATGATATGCCCAGAAACAACAAATAAAAGTGCTACAGTTCCTAAGCATAAGGAAGATCATCTCAGCACTACAGCATGTGCCATAATTTAGAGCACAGCTTTAACCATAAAGGAACTCAATGTCCCCTTTCAGTTTGGATATGCCTTGGTGGGCAGCATTTCACCTGCAATCACCTAAAATAAATAAGTGTGCTATATCAGTTGGATTTTTTTGTGGGCATAAATGGTAAATCCACTGAATCAGAAGCAGAGTACACAGGGATTTGAACACTGGGACTTCTAGCTGCAAGGCAACAGTACTGACTCCAGCTCCATCGGGCAAGTCTAATAGCATTTACTGTTGTACAATTCAAGAACTGTTCACGGTGGTAAAGAAAAAAAAACACTGAATATTGTCAAAAGAAGAAAACATCGATTTGAGAAAAATGTTTCCCTCCTTTAAAAAAATAAAATAAACAACCACCAGATTTTCAAAAATATTTTTAAAATGCAAAACTTGCAGCTATTCCCAGTAGCAGCTTTAAGGCCAAGATAAACTCCGTTTTTGGTTTGGTGCACCCAAAATGAGAAAAACAGATCGAACTGAAAGTATGTTCAGGTGCTATTCTCGGCTCCCGGTTTAAACAAGAGGGGAGCGATTTTGTTTCCCGTCGCGCCTGCTGCGGCACCAGCAGGCAGTAAGAACCCTCCTACATCCCTGCATGTCCTTGAGAAATGCATTAACATTTTCTTTTTCACATATCTTTACCCAAAAGAAGCCAAGAAATGAAAGAAAAGCAGCTTGACTTTAAACAGTACAGAACTTTTCCCCCATGTATCTACTCTGTGAGAGAGAACATCCAGCTAAACTTCAGACAGCCTTTAAAACAGGAACTTGTTCTTAAGGTCAACCAAAGAATCTGCCAGCTGCAGAGTTACTGAATCAAACTACAGACACTGAACTAGAAAGATGATATACTTTAATTTTTTATAGATTCGTTATATAAAAAATAGATACCCTATTTTTTGGAATTATTTATTACTATACATTAAAAAAAACTCCACTAGTGAATTTTATTGTGGCTTTAGAGAGGAGCTGGTGGTAGAAATATGAACAGACTGAAGCATAAAACGCTAATTAGCTGCTTCGAGATGTTTATTTCTGTGGTTCAAGGTGTCACTTACTGTTCTTGCAGGAGGAAGTCCACGTTCTCAGAGGAAATCTGTCCAGTTACTGGATGACAAAACGTCGTAGTCCTTTGGTTATGGCTAAAGTGGCAGAAAAGAGAGAGAGAGAGAGAAAAAAAAAAGAGAAAAGATGGAAATTAACAACCTCAGACGCGGCGTAAACAGTGAGGGCATCATGCTATATTTGTACCCTTGATAATTAGAACAGCTTATCAATCTGTCCACTCTGATGGGCCTTTGACCAGGAATCTCCCGGCCTGGTGTAGAATGCGAGGGGTCGAATGCAGAACCCCTTCCCCGGTCACCCATCCCACCCGGCGTGGAGCAAAGTGTTGGGCTCAGCACAAACGCCGGACAGTTCAGGCGTGGGCCTCCGTCGGTTACAGACCCGTAGAGTCAGCCATTCAAAGCCTCTACCAGAGTGTAAAAGCATTGGACTGAGTAAACAACACTGTGTGTCTGTGTGTGCGTGGTGTGTGTGTGTGTCCACTCGAATTATTGAATAGAAGTAAAAACACACTGTCAGCTTATTAGCTTGGAAATTTCTATTATAGCTGCATGTGTTTGGGCTTTGAAGTGTTCTTCATATGAAACACAGCTAAACCAGAAGGGTTCGTTTT
Organism: Fundulus heteroclitus; assembly: GCF_011125445.2. Lineage (NCBI taxonomy): Eukaryota > Metazoa > Chordata > Actinopteri > Cyprinodontiformes > Fundulidae > Fundulus > Fundulus heteroclitus. The sequence goes on from NC_046362.1 coordinate 7,095,734, forward strand.
GGGCTCCTAAATTACAGTAGTAGCAGAAAAGTTGTTTGGTCGTCACCAACAGAGGCACAGACCTAATGGGAAGCACCAGGCCCACTGAGCAGAATAAAACACGTGTAAAAGTGGGGAACCACTCCCGCGCCCCATTAAAAGTTGCCCAGGTCCCCCTTGGCAATGAGATCCTGGTGTCAACGGGGTTTCCTTGCGATTAAATAAAGGAAGTGGACAGTCGACGCAACGCAACACGCTTTAGACATCAGCAGCAGCAGCAGCAGCAGCAGCTCATGCTGTAGAGAGTTGTGTTTGATGTAGCAGAAGAACGATTCCTACAGCGGAGCGAGTTTTCCCAGGGGACCCGCCGTGACACGGCAGCGGTACATCCCGTAACCCAGACTCACCGTGACACAGTTCCTTTCCAGCCTAAATGCGTGCCGTCGCTGGGTTACTGCCACCTACGAACGCGCTACCTGTAGACCCTCTGGCTCATACTGCTGTCAGCAGCCGGTATGGGAGGTTCACTACTACCTGCCATGCCTTGCAAAAGTATTTACCCCCCAAAATCCTTTCCCACATTTTGTTGGTTTAAAACTACACATTTCATTCTATTCTATAGGGATTGTATGAACAACACTAAAAAAATGCTAAATTGTGTTGTTAAAAGAAAAGGATGAATGGTGTTCAAGAGTCTCATTTTATCCAGCCACCATGAGTCAGTACTGCAAGTCTTTTGGGGTTTATCAAGAAAATGTCCATTTCCGAACAACTTTTTTACCTTTTATTGCAAAATAGCTTAAAGCCAAAGCAAAGCATGCAACCCTTTTCATGTAAAACGTGCTTTATTCTTAGTATAACACACTGGTGCATTCATAATCGACACATGCTACATAAGGACCTCCTGATGCCCCCCCCCCCCCCAAAAACATTTGCTATAGCAGGCTATAAGCAATCCTTGATCCATTATTCACTGGAACCGGGAACTCAGAAGGATGTACAAAGTGTACCAAGGAGAGTGTAAACACACCTTGCCATCATACGGCAAGCTGTCAGTCAGTCAGCATGCCATGCTGCTGCTTGTTCTCGCACATTTGCATCTTTCAGTGGGTCATGAATTTTGAAAAAGGACTTCCCTTTACATACATGTGGTATATCTTTGCGACCGTATGCCTGGCATTCCGGCATGTTTAGATCTATTGCCTTGGATCGCAGGTTTGTATTATTGGGCACCGGTGCAGTTGGTGCGTCACGACTTCAAATATTCTCACGTGCTTTGAGTGATAGCGTGTTATTTTGATGCCAAAATGGCAGCACCTGTGAAAAGCACAGAAAAGTAAAAAAATAAATGTTATGTGGCACGTGCTGGTTCAAAATGACCAGAGATAGCACTTCAAGTTCGCTATTCTATTAAGTAGAGAATGAAAAAAGAACATTTCGAGGATTTTGTTTGACTTTAAGCCCAGGAAGATTAAACAGAGAACATCTGTGAAGAGCAACTTCCAGGACTCTTTACTGAATTTAGGTCTGAACTTCATCTGGGCCTTTCTAATACATGAATATGCTGTGACCTGAGCCATTCTGTTGGATCTCTGCCTGTATGTATAGGGTGCTTACCAACCTGAAAGATAAACATCTGAAGTTGGCTTAAGGTTTAAATTTTAATCCAGGATCACCCTTTTACTCTTGCTGTAAAAAAGCACCCCCACAGCATGATGCTGCCACCACCATGTTTCTTCTATATAGAAAGGTGGTAGTGAGCTCAGGGTGATGTGCAGTTCCAGTTCTATCACAAAACGCATTTTGCATGTAGGTCTCAAAGAACAATTTCGATTCTCATCTGACCAAACTTGCAGGTAACAGTCCCACGGTAACACGTCCCATTCATGGCTGGTGGAAAAAACTTCAAATAGGATTTCTTATGACTTTACTTCAGCGATGGCTTCTTCTTGCTACTCTTCCATAAAGGCCAGATTTCTGGAGTGCATATCTAATAGTTTCCCTATCGACGGATTCACCCATGCCTTTTTTCAAGAAGCGTTTGTCTTGTTGAATATTTCTCTCTGCTTTGATGTTTACACACTTCGAATTTCCAAGATTCAGACCGAGCTGATTTTAATCCAGAACTAATATATTTTGCCTTGCCACTAACACTCAGACCTCTTTCCAGACCTCCGACTGAAGGTGCTTAGCCTTTTACGTACAGTGTATTTATTGACCTTTGCTCCCACACACGTGAGCAAATTTTCACTTTTTGTAAATCCAGAGTTCACTGACTCAGCTATATACTGTACCATGTTGTTTAAAAGGAAACATGGAGCACATAAAATACATATGGAGGGTTTAGGCCCATCAATAAGCACTCTATCCATCCTACTTATTTTTTAGAAGAAAACTTTCACTCTGGTAGTTCTCTGGTATTTTAACTGGTTGCGTTAAGCTAGCAGCTGCTAGGCCGTCTCTTCAACTTCAGATACCATAAATCTTAACAGCGGCAGGTTGTGTGTTTGAACCTAATCGTCAGTGACATGGTTTCACTAATTAAAGGCCTGGCCCTGTTCCCCATTTACACACGTATGTTTAAATGTCGGTTGTAAAAAGCGTCGACAGAGCGACCCAGAGAGCAGCGTTCTGTTAACACTGGAGGAATGCTGTTTACGACTCACGATGGGGTCGGCTTTGCTACAACAGGAGTATGTCATTGAGAACAAAAACAGCCAGGGTGCCACGCTGCGACAAGTCTCGGGGGGGGAATACGTTCAGCGTTGTAGCACAACAGCAATCACGGCCACAAAGTCAGATGGCGAGTTATTAATTGCCTGAACAGGACAGGGATTCTAATCAATCCGTTTTGGCATGAAAGGAGCAACAAATGCTGCTGACGGGCCTCTGAGTTGTGACTGAAACGCTCCCCCGGCAGAGCTGCAGTGATTCCGACAGCTGATACTAAATGACGGCCGCAGAGCGTGAGCGCCGTTTGATCGATCCGTGCGAGAGACGTGATGTTTGTGTGCGTGGATCTGAAAGAATCTTCAAGCTGTTCACCTCAGCAACGACATGAATAATTCACAAACTAATACAATGTGTAACTACTTCTTGCTTTACTATGACATAAAATTGGAATTTCTTCTACTTCCATTCATTTCGAAAAAATAACAATAATAACATAAGAGAACGAGCTGAATCAATCCTTTACATGTTAACAACTAAGAATCTGTTCAGTATATAGAGTCGCTGATGAAACTCAACTGCAGATACCTGCTATTGATGTACCCCCTGTGATTTTCTAAGCCTCGGCCGTATTGATTCAGGTTGGTGTTTGCCATTCGGCCCGTTTTGAAATATCACAGCCTACTTTCATGTCCACGGTTCGCAAAACTGGATCATAAATGTTACAAAATATTTGGTTGATCTAACAATCTGGCTTTTCCCCAAACACTTTACAGGGTTGCACATTTAAAGATTGCTTCTGTATTTACTTGTTTGGCACACTTAAATGTTGCAGATCATCAAGCAAACATTAATATTAGGCAAAGATAACTTGGAGTGAATTATTCTTTATTTACGCAGGTTGTCTCTCATTTACAAGAGAGAGCAGTTTACTTGAGTGAATACAAAATACATCTTTGCAGTGCATGATTTCACTTATTAAGGGGAAAAGGCCATGTAAACCGTGCCTGAACCTTCATTCTTTCTTTTCTTTTATTCATTTCTTTATTTTTTTATTTTGCAAATGTAAGACATGATCTTTGTGTCCTTTCAGTCAGAAGCAAGGTCTGCCTGAGGTCTTTAAATATTTTGTTAACCCTTCCCAGATTGATGACTTGACCTGATGTCAGTCACTTTGTTTCTCATCTGTTCTTGAGTTTCTTCAGCTCGTTGCTTTGTGAGATCTTATATCCTACTTCTCGTCGTCAGACTGGTTCTAATTAACTGATTTGTTGATCCTGCAGGTCAGTGACACTGAACTCAGCTGTCAAATGTGGTTAAACCTGGTGGATTTGTGATTTTACTGGAGGTTGGGTGGGGTGGGGAATGATATTGTATGTTTGAATTTAACAATGTTGGTTTGGTAAGCTTTTTTATTATATCAAAATAAATCATTATTTGAAAATTGCTTTTTGTTTTTTATTAGGATATCACAAACTTTGTCTGAGGACCTAAAACCATTAAGTTTGACAAGGGGCAAAAACAAAATGCTTTTTCCAAATGCTTTTTCACAGCACTGTATACAAGGGTACTAAAATGAGACTTATCAGTACATGCCTCATTCTAAATGACTTAGACTGGTATCAGGAACGAGATATTTCTGAAAATAAACACAAACTGATTTATTTACATCTTCCATCTTGAAAACAGAGATAATAAGTAAAACCAAACACTTAACTCAAATATGAACGTGATTTAGCAGTGATGACAGATATGATGCACTTTCATTTACACCACAGTGTCAGAACTAATAGACGGATTCAGAATTCACCGTGATCTTACGAAATGAAAAGCTACGTGTCAAGCCCATTAACTCTGCTTGCCCGTCCATGAACGGATAAAGACGAATCCATCATCGCTGTTGCCAAACTCACTTCAGATCCTCTCCGTTACCTCAGCAGTAAATTTAGATATTGATCTTGTGCATTCACACCACGGACCCGTTTGTCTGTGAGTTGATGAGTGGTAATTGTTCCCTTGGGAAGCTGATAAATCCCATGTCAGATTGCTCGCAGACTCTGAATGGGGACAGCATGCAAGTATCCTAAGAGGCTATGATTTCATTGTGCTGGGAGGTTCAAAATAGTACATTATAGATGTGATAGCGTCATTTTCAGAGGAGCACGGGCAACGATGACCTCTGGTGTAAAGGAAATATGCTGAAACCAACGCTAAAAGCTTTATTCAGGAGCCTTTCAGCCATACCCTTTATCACTGAAATGAAAGAGCTGTGCACAATGTACTTTCCCATCTCTGTGTCTCTTAGCTGTTTGTGACAAAAAAAAAACAACGGTGATTAAATCTTTCATTCGTGTCAGTCGCTGAATCTAATGTGAAAGAGCTCCCAGACAGAGGGGTAAACATGAAACCCCGGAAGTGATTGATTTCACATTCCTCCTGGGCTGGGATTGGTTGTTTTCAGTCAGACACGTAGAGTTCTTCATTGAAAGATAAATCTGGCTTCAGTAAAAGTCCTGCCTAGTCGTGATTTTAAACATTAGTCTCTGTCTATGCTGTGGAGTTGGAAATCCAAATGGTTAGAACAGGCTGTACAGGCTTTTTTACTTTCTGAGCCTGGATTACCCACCTCTGCTCCATTGGAAAATCCACTGTGTCCACAAGGGACAATTTTTTTCCAATTACAGTGTCATGCTGGTGTAAAAAAAAAAAAATAGTGAAAGTCTATGGAAACGTAACTTTTCTCCCCAAATGGACAATACACAAACAACTTAGCTCAATCAAAATCAGGAGTATTATCCCAGTTCCACAGATGCAGCACAGAAACAGCGTAATCAGAAGTTATGTAATGCAAGTAATGTAATGGTAAGCAATTTGCAACTATCATCGCGCTGGATGTAAAGCATGCAATCTCACAACATTTGTTCAATCTTAGCAGCCCTGTTAGGCCTGTTTTCAGCTACAGCTGCTCTCGTGTTGTCCCAAAAGCAATCTGCAGCAATGTCTGTGTTTCAGACAATTAGTTTTGATTTCACAGCACCCTAAGATAACATCAAAGTTATGCAACATTCAATATCACTTAATTTATATGCAAAACACCAAACGTTCAATTAATTATTATGGTGCTTTCATCCAGACATTTTTAACCAATCATAACAGGTAATGATTATAAAAGCTTTTAATTATAATGTTGGTTATGAATGAAAAAATAACAAGTTTGTTTGTTCTTTAACATCTGCAAGAGCTTAAAATACTGGAATCTGCTGAAACTGGAGAGAAGCATATTGATACTGGGTGGACTGGACTAGCACACTGTAGGCTGTGTTACTAAAGCTATAAAGCATAATGAGCCTTCCTGCCGAACGGCCGTTAATTATTCATATTAGCAGCGCAGGCCTCACTCCTGTTGGTGTGTGAGGAAGTGGAAGGAAATGAGGCTGCAACACAAGAAAATGAGATCTCTTCTTCTTTTAGCATAACAGTCTCTGGAGGTATTTTTCTAGAAGATAAATATATCCTTTGACTCAAAGGTTTCCAACCTGTTCCATGATAAAGAGCCTGTAGAGGTTTAAAAGACTGAACTAAAACTAAGCGGCTAGGACTAATTTACCCCCCACACACCCAGTCTGCTCTGCTGTTCACTCCACTGCGAAGCCTCTGCGACGTTATCCCCAGATTCCACATCCTCCGTGCTTGCTCCGTTCCGTTGGTGTTGGACCGACGGAGCAGCTACGCTGTCATGTTAATTAATCAGAACGGTTCCACATTCTGCGTGACCGCTCCGAACGTTACCGTCAGCGGACCTGCCCGCCGTCGTTCATCGTCAAAATAACAAACAACTTCAAATTTTCTGCTCCGTTCCGTCTGGCTCCAGCCGGGTCGAGCTCCACAATTGCAATCGTAGCAAACAGGAAAAAAAACGTCAATGACCCCCGGTTTGTCAAAGCTAAATAGTGTAAATAGAGATCATTAACCACAAATTAAATATTTTTTTTTAATATTCACAATAAAATGTAACAGTTTTATTTAATTATCAGATGCAAACCACTCTTTTTGCACCAAATAAGCAAGCATATTTGTCTTTTTAGCATTTAATTTGAAATGTAGTAGGCTTTGCTTTTCACAGACTCATGGAGGCGGCCTGGAACGGAACGAACAAGTACAGGAGCGGAGGATGTGGAGTTACGGGGTAAATTACGCTGCGTCTACCCGCCCACTAGGATCTGCAAGGATGCGCTGACAAGATGTCACACTACGCTAATTCTGCATGAAGACAGAGACAATGATACACGGAACAGGGTTGGTAAAATGGCATTACAGCACACTCCGGTATCCCAAATTGCTCTGAAACTGTTGCATGTCCATTATGAAAAGATATGTTTAAAGGAGCATTGTGCACATTTAAGGGGTGAATTTTTTTTTTCTTTCCCATTCATACCCTTACAATTGCACAACATGTAAAATTAGTTTTCCTCGATTTACCGCAGTTGCCTCTATAGTCTCCATTGGTCAGTTCATTAAGGAGTGATTGGGGTGGTATTGTCTGGGCATGCACAAGGGTTTGACATGCTGCACGCTCTCGTTCACCTGGCTACTTTGTTGAGTCTCTGCCACCATTGACGCATTACCGAGAAAACGCCAACTTCAATATTTATAACGTTCTTACCTCAGAATACATCACGCCTCTAAACAAAGACCCGTGCAGTCGCAGCAGCTTTTTCTCTTCTCCCCTGCACAACACTGGTGTCGTTTAAGTTGTCACCAGAAGGGGCAGACGTCTGCAAAACTCTGGAACGTGCACTATGCACCTTTAAACTTATCTTGTTTGTGTCTTCAGAGTGTATTTGCTCTTAAGTCTTATTTTGTTGCAAAACGCAGTTGTACATATTATGTTCTCTACAGCAACAACTTGAGGTTAGAAGAGGCACTGCAAAGACATAAATCCGTCTTTGTCGACTGAACTTTTATGAGTTATTAAACCCCAATCGTTCAAAACATAAAGAGGCTGTAAGAGCAAAAGAGGTGAGAGCGGCAGGACATACTAAACCTGAAAGAAACATCAATGTAAGCAATAATCAAACTAATGTGGTGGAGGCAGAGGGACAAACAAGAAAAGGTGGCTAAAGTGACGCTGACTGGATATTAAAGCTTTTAATTCACAGGGATAAAATGGGGAGGCCTCTTTCCATCTTTCCGTGCACATCTTGGTGCAGATCTCCACTGCTCCAAGATGTGCACAGGTTTGTAAACTGCTGAGAAGGAGGGCAACAAAATGGAGGGAAAAAGGGATGAGTGGATATAATTGAGATTTTGTGGTCCACTGAAAATACAGACCTATAATCAGGCCTTACCTGTGCTACATGCACATCTATAATTAAAAGTTAAGGCCACAGGATGATTTCTAATAAAAACAGCCGTAACAAGTAACGTGTTGGCTCTGACATTAGCAAAATGACAAAATGTGTGTTTGCTCTTGATGTTAATTCTTGTCTGTTATTCAGATGCTTTGTTCCGTGATGCAGTTTCAGTGAAAAAACAAGTTTTGTTAAAAATCAGAAAGCTAAAAAAAAATAAAAAAAATGAAATGCAGTAATTAATAACATTAATGACTTAACAGTGTCACGGCCCAAGCCGTATTATGCAGCTCTAGTTGTTTCTGTATAATTTTCTCATTAGTTCACCATCCAATAACTTCCTCCATTGCTGCTTCCTTCAGGTGTACCCACAGCAAGTCCTCTGCTTCTAGCCTTCCTCTAAACACAATCCTCCAAATTTATTCTGACATTTCAGCAGATATCCTGACTTAGAGAACAAGTCCTGATCCAAAAAGCTCCCTTCTGTTCCTGCAGGTTGAGTTGATTTATGGATAAACTTGCTCCGGGACAGCTCAGCACCAAAAGAGTACTGCTACTGGGCTCTGACTCCCCGAGTGACTTTGCTGCATTAACAGAACTCAAAGCAGAGTCTAGGTTTTCCTACCATCTCATTCATTACTTTGTACAGAGTCGGATGCACACAGAAGAACCTGGATATCTACCCTTGAAGAGCAACAGAAAAAAATAGTGTTACAGAATAAGTCAGACTTCAGACATGGTGACTCATCCCTGTGTTGCCATCTCATCCTTTCACAATAGGAATCACACTGATGCGTCACAATAAATAGCAAAGAAAAGATATACAATGCAGGAGCCATGGCCTTTAATTTTGGAGCAATCAGAAAAAAATGACTCATTAGGCTGTGATCGGGAGGAAAAGGCAGTATTTATTGAACTTTGTTCCACAGATCGGCTCCCCCGCGGAGGTGTCAGACTCAGTAAAAGTCAAGCTTAGCATCAGGGAATCCCACTGAGCCTTCCTCCGACTATAGTCTTGACCGCTGTCAGCTGAAGCTTTGACCCTATGACTCTGTAGATGTCCAGATGACATTTATGGGGGATGGGATGTGCAAGTGCAGCATTATAAAAATGATACCCTGTCTGTGGCAACACTGAAGTCTTTTCTAAGGCAAACAACTCACATAACTTATCACGACCTGCACAAACTGCACCCTGTGTAATGTGACTCGTGCTTAACTTTTTTTCCCCCCAAAGAATTATGTTGTAACACATGAAACATGTCTCTCAATACAAAATCTGTTATTAAGAAGAACGGAAACTATATTTGCTTTTGAAATTATTCAGAAATTGTTCTAGGGTCATAAGACTGGCAAAAAAAAGTAAACCATCAAGTATAAAAATCTATTTTAGTCAGATTCCAATAGATTTTTGACTGCTTGAATACACAAGTCGAGGGGTGGGGGGGGGGGGGGGGGGGGGGGGGGGGGGGGGTATGGGGGGGGATATGGATCAGACACTTGTTTACCCACAATATTTCATAGATGCTTACTTGGGTTAGAAATCTGAAGAATTTAGAGGCCAAGTCAACACCTCAAAAGTTCATGAGCTTCTCCAACCGTTCCTTGCACCACTGTTGACCTTTGTGAGTCAACAGTGGTGCATTGTCCTGCTGTAAGAGGCCACGGCTATCAATGCTTACTGTTTTGATGAAAGGATGTAAAAGGTCCGCAGCAAAGCTCAGACAGATGGGGTATGTCAATCTAACGTCTACATCGAGGATAGGACAATGTTCCCTACACAAAAATTGCCAAAAACGTCCCACTGCCTATTGGATTTACCTTCTTCTGATGGTGCCTCCACATACCAGGCGTACCCTGGAAAAATGTGGCACATATAAAAGAAAACAGGTTTTATTAGACCAAGTAATTTTTCCCCCTTTGGCCCATGGTCCAGTGATGGGTTTGTGACGCTCACATGCCCGTTGTTGGGGTTTTCGGCAGTGGGTGGGGCTCAGCATGTTTACCCTGACTGGTCTGCAGCAATGAAGCTCCGTCTGCAGCAAACTGTGATGCATTTACTCTGAAAACTAACATTAACACCAGTAGCTCATCTGATTGATTGAAGACCACGGGTCAGCCTTCACCACATAAATCGATGAGCTTTGGCTGCTGATCACCTTCTCGCCTCTTCACCACCGTTCCTTCCCCGGACAACTTTTTAAAGATAATAACCACTGTGGACCAGGAACACCCCAGAAAAGCAGAGGTTTTGGAGACGCTCTGTCCCAGTGATCACAACTTTGTGTATTTCAAACTCGCTTAAATTCACAGCCATGACTGCTTGTTTTTTCTCCTTCTAAAACTTGAACTTGAGGGTTTACTTGCGTCCTTATATACTCAATCACTGGCAGGTGCTATGATGAAGAGATTTAAACATGGTTTACACATTCTGATCCCTCTGTTAAACCTTCGAGCAGGTCTTTAAAAACTTTACGTAAAGAAATCTAAATTGCACACCTCAATATGGTTTTTCACCACTGACAGCTGCCATCTGCCAGTGGCTAATTTTTCAAAAGCTGATTGTGCTTTTTCCTTTCATGCTTACTAGATCTTATCTATATATCCATCGGATTTCACACCCCGCCTTTGTTTTAACAGATGTGTGGCTGACGGAGTGTTTTAAACATGATGTGGTGATGTGAGTGGGCGTCCGCTCAGTCAAAGGTCATTTCTATTTAAAGGGATCTTCCAGGTGAAAATGTGTTTGAAGTGTGCAGAGGGAGAGTGCGGTGGAGTGCTGCCCGTGCAGTATGGGAAAACACGGCAAGGTCGTTCCTTCCGGAGCACAACGAGCATGGTTAACAGTGTTGCATGAAGAGGCAAAAAATGCTGCTTGCATCTGCAGCATGTTTAGCTGAGAGTGTATGTTTCAAAACGAAGCAAAATCTGTATATACCGTGTGAAAGGTTTATGAATGTCTGGACTTTTTAATATTATCTGACGGTGAAATAATTACACAACAAAGTACTTTAAATTGATTTTAAAAACACAAATTAGATGCACAAGTTTGAATTTATGTATGATTTCTTAACCCCCACAGTGTAAAATTCACACATACAAGCTCAAATATACCATAATATTGTTAGGATAAACATCTCTTACCAAGTTACTGGGTAGTCATCAGGACATTTAAACAATGTTTTGGACAAATTGTTTTGGTTTCATGGCACAGACCGGCTTTTAAGCATAGTCAATAATTTTTATTTTAAGATCAGGGTCATACCAAAGCTTGAGGATATAGTAGGTCATCTTTTTTCAGCTTTGAGTTCCGGGGGAGGGGGGGGATCACCTTATCTATTGGCTGTCCCACATGCCAATTATTGTGACGTGCCCATCCAACGCCAATGTGTGCGCTCATCCCTTGTTAGTTTCTGCTTGCTGGCTGCGCACCTCTAGTGTTTATGTATGCAGTGAGCTTCATGGCTACATCCCACAGTTTAAAAATGTACATCTCTGGTTAAAGGTTTTCCAGAAGTTTTCCCGAGTTCCTTTTTGAATAAATGCGTATGCACATGGAGGTCTTATCTACTATTCCGCTCCGCAGGGGGATTGTGTGAAAAATATCTCCCAAATCCACTCTGGCCTTTTTTCTTTCTACTGAGGCCTTCCTGTTCTTCCCATAAACTTGTACGCGGTTTGCTTCTTGGGACTCTCTCCCATGTTCAAAGTATATGGTGAGAACAGCAGAGCTACAATGAACGGCTAACACCAGAGCTAACCGTTAAGCTAACTGGATGCATAAACACTAGAAGTGCGCAGTCAGCAAGCGGAAACTCAGAAGTAAAGTCCACACAGATTGCTGTTATGTGAGCGCATCAGAATGAGTGGGATGTGGGACAACCAATAGATAAGGTAATAACCCTGGAACTTGAGGGACAGAGGAGGGGAGAGGGCAGGACCAAAACTCTGAACAATCACTGTCCTTCCATGCGAATAGCAGAAATTGGTCAGAGTTTTTATAGGCCTGCAGCTCCCACAGAGATTTATTCTTTAAACTGCCTTTTCTGAATACATAATGTATTGACTACTGTCAGAACTGAAGGACCATTTTACCCAGTATAACAAAAAGTGATTCTGAACTGGATTACCAACCACAGCTTTAACTAATTTCTCTAAGCTAGTCTAAGCATCCCAGTGTTCCCCTGTGATACTCTGACAACCTGTATTTGGTGTACCCAGGGCCTACCTAATCTACTGGTAGGCCCTCCGGCTAAGGAGTCTGGCAGGCCCTCCCATAAAAACCGTCCCTATTTACCGCATCACAAACTGTGATGATGCCAGCAAACTATCCGTGTAATAATTTAAATGATTTAATTAAGCCACCAATAAAACAGAAACTGCAAAGAAAACCGTAAACAGTTTAAAGAAGAAGCTTTTTCTCCACATGCCCTGAGATCTATTTACAAGATTACATATATGTGCAAAGACATACGTACACACCATTTGAATACCATAGCTACAGTGACACGGGCTGAATGCAGATATCACAGATATCTGTCGGCTGGAAGGAAACGGAGGCTGAGAGAGGGGGAATCTATGCAGCAAAGAACCGAAGACGGGAGTCAAACCTGGGTAAGCTGCGTCGAGGACTAAGGCCTCTGTACATTAACTGTGCTCGCTACCCCTGTGCCACCAGCACATCAAATGGTTGATTTTTTACAAGATTTTCAGTATATTCTGGGTAAAGGAACAAGCAAATACATACTATTTTTAAATCATTGCACAACTAAAACTTTTAAAAACCTGATCAGAGTGCTGGAAATTAATAAAGATAGCACTCTTACTTTTTTATAAGTGCTTTTTCTCTAGTCCTCTTTGCAGAAAAAGCCATGACTGTATACTTTAAATTCAAACCAGGAAGGATGCATGTTCAGCTGATGTGCCTTTATTTTGACACAATCCTGGTTGTGTGTGAAATTCAGATCCCCTGAAATGTTCTTTTCTCCTGCAGTCAGGAGATCACAGCTGAAAAGCTGGAGAGGCTGATTCTACAGCAGATTTATTAATGAACATCAGCATTCCTCTACATTTAAAGCTCTTTCCTTTCTAAAGCTACACTAGGGAACAGAATATTTCAACCATGCCTCTTGTCTCTAAAACAATCTGTTCTCCCTAGATCTAGAACAGAGAGAGACTAATCAGATCATGTCTTGGCTTATTGTTTTGGGGATTTTTCTCCCATCCATTTTGACTATTTCCATAAATTTGGAAAATATATTTGAATTTTCTTCTTTTTCTCCATTTATGTGTTATAGTTTACATAAGAAAAGTGGCTTTAAAAAATAAGGTGGAAACTCGGATCCTTTCAGGAAGCTGTAATTGTGTCCAGTGACTGAGCTTCCAGCGGTTTGTATCAGTGGTAAAAAAAAAAAAAGTCTTAGCAAGACTGACTGCATGTTGGGTTAAACTACTGTTCAAGTAAGACTGAAGTTAGAGAAGACTGGGGTTATTTTGGCACAAAAAAAAAAAACACAAAACACAAATCTGTGTCCAAAAAATAACACATTTCATTTTTATTTCTTACTGGGAACCGCAGGTTCTGCGGACTGAAGAATCCACCTTTTGGGCTGATGTTATTTTTTTAATAAAGCCTTAATGCTGCTGGACAGAATATTTCAGAGGAACTAAATTTTGCACTACATTGGGTCACTGTTACAAAGGTGACCCAATGTTGTTGTTGCTGTTACAAAAAAACTGTTGCTGTTACAAAAAAAGCTTTGGTGTAGTTTCTAGTAATTCTTGAAACTCCTAACAAGTTTTTTTTTCTTTTCCGAGCACCTCTCTGAAGTTTTTTTCCCTGACGCGTTGACAACCGGCACTCATTCACAGCAAAAGTACAAAGCCAAAAAACGACATCTTCATGTTCTAATTGGTCAACCCATGGATCATAAATCAGTGAGTCCACGTGGGTCATTTTTAATTTGGGGAAATCAGCGGCCACGGACCTGCATCTAAAGTCATAGACATATGTCTAAAGTGATTAGCAGGGAACCTGACAAGTTACAAACACTGGTATATATTACAACAATGGTTACTAAACAAGTGGATTTTTTTTTAGTTCATCATGTGACCTGAAAACTGTGAGCCCGCTAACGCTGTAGGCCTCTGGGCTTCGGCCCACCCAGGTCAGCCCCTGCTCTGGGTGTACCCTGCTTCTTGACCAATGATCACTGGAGATAGGCATAGGAAAATGTAAGAATCGATGAACGGATTGCAGAGCTTGTAGTGACAACGACTCAGTGGGAAGATAAATATGTTGTTTATCAAGTTTCTTCTCCAAGGTCACATTATCACCACGTTGCCAACTGGTCTGTGTAGATGTGTGCGTTACTGTGAGTCAGACTGGGTAAATGTGGCTCTAGTGTAAAATGGTTTGGGTGCTATATATTTCAGTCCATTAACCATGGATACGCGGTATCAAATCCCTTAACTTTACCACAGCTTAACATCTACATTACTGAAATGTGCACACAACTAGATGTTCCAACAGAATAATGATCCTAAAATTTATTCTATATTATTTCACAATAAATACGTACTTGTGCAGCAAATTATAGTGTCTAAAACAACAGTGAAGTTTCTGGTTTTCTAATCATGTCACCCTAAAAAAAAAAGAACAGTTCAAATAACTAAGTACAAGTCCCACATTTATTTGATATTTGATGGAAATTAATGTAGATTTTTCACCAGAGCTAGGTGCCTGTAAAAGTTGGCATGTAAATCCCACAGACAAGTGCCAAAAATCAGAGTTATATATTCAGAGTTTTATATTCAGAAAAAACAAGCACACTGTTTCAAAAAGAGGCAATTTCCCCATTTAAGGTCCAATATAAATGTTGCATTTTGTAAATATATATATATATATATATATATATATATATATATATATATATATATATATATATATATATATATATATATATAAGTACCATGTTTTAATGTTCAGTTGCTTCTTTCTTTCAGACAATTTGATCCGACGTGCTTATGAATTCTTTGGTACTAATGTGATTTAAATTGTATTGAGAGGCTCAAAGCTGTTATCCTTTCACAAATTTGAAAACGCATTTGTGCGCAGGAATTCACAAACCACTTAGCACAGCCAGGAGCCATATGACAATTTTGTGCATGGCCTGGTGTTTAAATAAACATCAAGTAACTGAGCTGCACAACGCCACAGCTGCCAGAACGGTTCTGATTAGGCTGCAACACAAACGTACGTTAAAAGCAATCATTTCTTGCAATGTTGCCAATTGCAAAGCGGACTGCTGCCACAACTTGTTAAAGCTATTGGCATCAGTTTTAATTTTCCTGTAAAAATCAAACACGGAAAAACAGATTTCTTTTACCAGAACAGCCGTCTATCCTCTGCTGAGCTCGGTTATTGCTGCACTCATTTTGTCTTTTATTTTCGTTTCATAAACAGCTTCAGGTTGTTTGAGGCACAGCACATTGAACAGCAGCAATGCATGCAAACCAAAACAAGACCCGTTAGCTATTATTTTTCAATTTTCCCGTGTGGTGATCATTTTTCTGCAGAGTAATTGACACGAGAAAAACTTGATTGTTTTCACTTGGCCGCCACCAGATTGTGCCAAACACACTCTGACAAATTAAAGAGCTGGCTGTGATAGCACGCCTAGCAGCTTCTCAGCCCACAGCCACTGAGCTGAAAACCAGGATTAGCAGAACTACTCAACATGCCAGAGCAGCACCGGAGCCCACATCCACTTTGTTCTACCACGGGCACTGCAGACATTAAACTACGAGATGCATGAAGTGTTATCATATCATATTAAACCTTTTTTTTTGTCCAGAGTTAAGGCTTTGACTTCACGTCTACTGAGCCCGTTTATGCATGTGAACGTTGCACGGCACGTACTGCATGCTCTTCCTGCCTATAACCAGGAAAAGGGTGTGCCGCATGCTTGCATGGTGTCATTACTGGTCAGGGGGCGAAGAGATGCAATACAATCTGACCACACAAACCCATATGCACGCACACACTTACAGAGGCACCCACCTAAAATTCCCGACAGGTCAACGCTGCCAGCAAATTCTTTCCTCGGTCTACTGGGTGTAAGGGACACGCTGAGTTCAGCTTTAGGCTCTTGGGGTCTTAACGACCCTCCAATACCACTAAGCCGCCCACACATCACAAACACAAAACGCTTTTAGTTTCCTCACAGTCCATTTCTCTCTTATGCTGTCCCCATCACTCCATCTCTGCCGCCCACTTAGACTTAGCAGCACTCAGAATGGCTCCCTTGTCTGATGTGATCAAGGTGCATCAAACTCTACAAAGGTTTTATCTGCTTACGGAGTGCGGCCAGTGGTTTATGGCATGTTGCAATGAGGAGACTGTACACAGTCATTTGGAAATAGTCCTAAGCAGTATTTAAAAAGACATTCCTCAGCCACTTCAGCTTCCAAGCCATTTCTTTTTATTTAACAATACAACACACACAGCTAACATTAAGCTACTTATCGATGGAGTCTATCCAGTGTTTGTATGAAGAAAAAGCAGCAGAAGGGTCTAAAGCCTGGCACACAAAGTGATATCCAAAATCGCACAGAACTTGAAGATGTGTGAGTTCAAGAAAACGATGTCTGAAGACAGAGCAAACAATGAATGGGGATCAATGATCCAAATAAAAACCTGGCAAAAAAGTGCAACGTTTAGAGGCCGTTGCACAATTTTCATTGGCAATTTCTCAAACTGCTTGATTCTTCTTGACGGTCATTCGTTGTTGGGGTGCCTGCCATTCACAACCGCAGACCACCAATTTAAGCCAGTGACTACAGATTTTCTTTTAACTCTCTCGCGACGACAGATTATGTCTAACAGGGCCAATAATCGCACCGAGGGAATCCGACTTAAGATAATTAGGTTGCCTGAACCAGCCTTAAAGGGCAACTTGCAAGAGCTGCAACGTCCCATCACATGAGGCTTTTGAAATCAAGATGGATGGATGGATGGACGGATGGATGGGTGGATGGATGGAGTCAAAATGAGCATATGGTAGGTAATAGATTCTCATGGTGTAATAACTTTGACTATCTTCTTCTCGTAAACTTGTAAGATAGTTCGCTTCTCGCGACTCAGTGTATGGTGGGAGCAGTAAAGCTTCAATGAATGGCTGAAACCGAAGTTAACTGGATGCATAAACACCAGATGTGCGCATGTGCAGCCAGAGAGAGGAAATTAGCAAGGAACGTCCACGCACATTGTGTCACATAACACCAATGTTACCCATTGGTTGGCCTGTGGACAACCAATAGATAAGGTGATCCCCGGAACGTGAAGCAGAACAACCATAATTCCCTTTAATAATACTAATGTAGCAAGCTAATACTAGCTACCTAGTTAGTGGGGCTATCTGCTCCAATGGCCAGCCTACAGTCGTATACTTCACAGACATGCTGCTCATAGCTTTTCAACTGTACTTTAAAAATGTACATCTGAAACCCATATGAAGTTATAGATGGTGCTTCTTTAGTTTCTACACCATGAATGTTTCAGTTTTCCATCACGGGAACTAATCCCTAACAGTTAAACTAGTCTACGCTGGACGCAAGGAAGAGTGTAGTAGCCTTCCTTTAGCCAGCTGACCAGCAGTGTGGAGCAGCAGAAGGGGGAGTGCTACAACACTGGTTGCTTCAGAACGTCCTCTGGGAGTGTCCAACGCTAGTGTCTGCCGCTTGTACGCTCGGACGCTTGAAACCTCAAAACGAGCCACCCGACGGGTGAAATGGACCGCAGGACCTCTCAACGTGCCTAGATATACGTCCATCACAGACTTTAGATATAAACACGATGCCCCTGACACTCAAATCACATTCGGTCTGAACATAGCATTACTACTCAGGTCAGCATCCTGGCTAAAAAGCAGAACACATTGCACCGCAAATATTTTATGTTAAGAAAGTGTGGAAAACATTTGTTGATTTGCTGGTAATGGCTCAGTTCAAATGTTACAAAGCAGTCGTTTGTTCAAAATTACAATTAAAGGACTGTAAAAAGCATTTAAGGGTATTTAGTCTTTGTGTCCTAAATACAACTGGAAAACAACCAGACTACCTTTAGATGCATTCGCAGCTTGTAAAATCTACTATCCTTTAGCTCATCCCTTTGCTTTATTTTCTACCCACCAGGCTTTCTTTGTACCACTCCCTGTCTATTCTTCAAACAGGAAGGATAAGCAAACTACAAGAAGGCTATGTATGACCAAAAAGACTCAGCACCTCAAACGCAACGTGTAATTTCGCTCATTAGATCATAGTGCTTTTATGTTGCCAGGCAGGTTCCCCATCTCTGGTTTCAGTGTGACCCAGTAAAACACACAGAATCTCCAGCAGCTCGGAGAGGATAAGGTGGGAGTGACAGAGCCAGGGCAGTGGCTCAGCAGGCCTGGCAGGATAACAGCAACAGGCTGCCAGTAATATCAGAAGGAGAACCAATTATCGCCAGCATTACTAGCTGGAGCAACCTTCTGGCAAAGCTCAGGGTGACACAGGGATATGACTACTACATTATTTCCTCTATTACATAGTCTAGAAGCGTACCTTAGGGGATGTGTTTAAAGGAAATGTGCCGCAACATCAAGTATGGTGGAAAACTAGGAACTATCAAAGAAATAAATGCTGTATAAAAATCGGCATAATCTTATTGATGCAGTGATTTAAAAACTTACTAAAGAGATAGCAGTCATTGACTTTTAAAAATTGAGCTGCTCCAAACAGCTATGGGTTAGAATTGTGTATTTTATTAAGAGCTGAAATATGAAATCCTGTGTAGGATTAGAAAAGTCAAAATCTAATAAATAGATCACTACATCATTATTTAAACAAGTCAACAATAATGCAACATTTGACAACATTTAAAAATATGCAAAAAGGTAAAGAAGTATTTCAGTATTTGTTATTTCATGGTTCCTGTGATTCAGTGTACAAAGATATAATTTAAACTGTCAGTTTGAATCGTGAAACAGACTAAGATGTTATTGGATGACCTGCGCAGCCACTCCATCTTACACCAACCATCTGGACTGCAGCAGTGTTAACCCCACCCACTGACTTCAATGGATTAGGTTAAGATTACTAATATTAGTGTAGAATTTAATTATGCAAAATGCAGCACATTACTCTTCTATTTCTTTTCAGTTTTTAATATTTAATGACTCTTTTAAGTGTTTTAATTCGTTAAATTATGGCACATTTGGCTTTCCATAAATGTGACAATAATCTAAATGTTAAAAGATTGTGAAATTTAGGAAAAAATTATATATATCAATATCATGCAATGCAGTTGTCCTGGAGATAATAAATAAGTCAGCAATGGCCGGTTTCCAGCAATGGTTTTAAAACCACTACAGTCTTCTGTCATAAAGTCCCTATGAATCCAGCTCCTTTTAAATCAGATGACAGAGACGGTGCTAAATTAATACAGCTTACTCTGGTCCACCTGATAGCTGGCAGTCAGCTGTGCATGACAGCAAAAACACAAGCGAGAGATTCCAGTTTTAATGCATGTGTGAAGATGAAATCAATCAGACTTTTTCATTGTTTGAACAGAACCAATCAAAGGATAATTGGTTTTTGATCACTGGTTAAATGACGCTTTCTGCTTTTAATACTTGTGATAAATATTGTAACTTTGATCTTATATATTTACCGTCAATGTACACCACCGGGCCCACTTTCATCATTTTGTGTTTTCTGTCTTCAGAGTACCAAGCTTAAATTCTTAGAATATTATTATAGCTCGAGAACACTTTCCAGTTTAGATAAACTTTACAGTTTGTCCCCAATTAGAAAAAATAAAAAAGGACATGAAATGATAAACACATGGAAATATTCAAGTAAAGATCAACTGGACAATTTAAAGGGTGAAAAAAAAAGCAGAAAAGTGGATGAGCAACATGTCTTCTCTCAGCAAAACAACAACATTCATTAAAGGTTAACTTAGTGATAAATTTGTAAATAGCTGCCTGAGTGCAGCCAAAGCCATGCGGTACAAAAAGTTTGAACTGCGATGTTACGAACAAACAAACAAGAAACCCTTTTCAACGTGAAAAATGTTAACAAGCCGATTTAATTTGCACCACATGGTTAAGTGAAGGAAAGCATCATCTCTAATAAACCAAAGCATCAGTGCATCAGCTGCGCCGTTTGCCATTTTGTCTCTCCGTCAGAGCTCTTTAGAGGTATTTTGTTCCAGACATCTGTTTATGTCCCAGGCAAATTTACTGTCACTTAAACCAGACTTTTGTTCCTGCAGAATCTCATTTTGCATTTAGGTATCAACATTTATGGTTCCCAGGGGATGAATCACTATTGAGTTTAGTCAAAACGTTTTCGTTCAAGCACCCGGCAGAGGGCTGTCATTTATTGTTTGGAGGGAAAGAACTGAACACTCACTCGATCAGCGCTATAACTAAAATCTACGAGTTGCATTAGAGTTTCCTCTAATGCAAAAACTTTTTTGGCCTTTGAAACAGTGACCCAATTTTTTTCAATGACGCATTGATCAAATCATTGATCAGATCATTACCAGTCATTAAATGCATATGGATGTATGGATGGATGGATGGATGGATGGATGGATGGATGGATGGATGGATGGATGGATGGATGGATGGATTAATTTTTTCATATAATTAGAGATGCAGCTAAAAATCAGACAATATTTTCAAAACAGAAAAATCTAAAATTTTTGCAATCAGTGAACACACCACCAAGTTGGAAAAACAACTATTAGCTATCATTAGTAACAGCAAATTTCAGCAAATAACAGGAAGGCTGAATACATTGCAGCAGAGAAGCTGTGTTTTATCCTTCAGAGCGTTTAACCTGCTTGATTTGGAAATAATAGTCTTCAAAAGCAAATAGAGTTGAATTGAGGATTTACTTTTCTAGGGAATACAAAGATATTGCTGCTTAAGTGAATTTGATCTTGCTGAATGTGAATATAGTACGCTACAGACAGCTAAGAATTTCTCAACTATGTTGTCAAATGTTCTGAAACAGTAAAGCGCAGTTTTACAGTGACCTCTATGTTACACACCGGATGTGATTTTGCTGCTGCTTCCAGTGAAAATAAACAAGGACCGCTCACAGCAGGAAGGATAGAAAATTATCATTTGAATGCTGTCCTTGAATGCTGTTCTCATATCGTCTTATATCAACGCCAAAACGTTTTGGCACGTCAAACTTTTAAAACAATAAAGACCGAAAAAAATCTGCCACCATAAAGAAGAAAAACTAGTAATTTTGCTGTTCATCCAATGAAAATTTGAAAGAAGTCCCATTTGTTCATCTTAAGTTTAAGAACATTCAGAACGGGTGGCTGCCAACTCAAACCGGGACAAATACACACCGGCTGACATTTAAAATGTCTCAAGCAACACAGCATACATTAATGTTACCACTTAAGCTGTCTGTCTTCGACACTTTGAGAGTAAATCCTTGGTAATTACCCAGAGCTCTTCCACAAGCATTCCCCAATAGCTCTACGCAAATCAGATCACTCCTTGTTCGACACTTGTCCACATTCAAAATAGCCGTGACGTTTTGGCCCCCCTCAGCCTCAGCGCCTGACTGACTGTAATTATAGCTGCTCTTCACTCGGCTGAGTGCTTATTAAATGTCTTATTGCAGAAATAATGGAAATATTCTGCATTAGTGCAAACAGAAATGGCAGCAGAATAGAACCCTGTGATTGAGGAGAGTGTTTGGATGGGGGAACAATGCTTAGGCTTATTTTTAAAAAGGGACTGCACTAAAATTGGCCCTCTCACTGCATTTGCTGCCCTAACAGCAAATAAGTCTCATTGTTGGTACAACAGAAAGCGGATTGACTGAGAGGATGGGTTTTAGAAAAACTATTCAGGACTTGCAAAAATGGATTTGCAGATAAGGTTTATTGTGATTCTAACCATGTTCCTCTTAATTAAGCCATGCAAAACTGTAATAATGTAATGAAAAAGTACAAACCTCATCTTTTCTACTAGTTGATCACCAGCAGTGGCTCATAGGCAAGGGTAAAGGTCAGTGTGAAGAAGTAAAGTTTTATTGCGAGCTCTTTTGGTTTCTCTAAGCTTCAAAGTGCCAATAAAATCTGTCTAAATAAGCAGTTTTTAAAGATTTTATAATCTCTTGCACTTGTCCTTTCTCTGGATTTTCAGTGCTGCTGTATTAGGCTAAAATGAAAGATCTGAGAAGGTTATCCAACATTTCTGAAGCTCCAGATCAAAATAAACTGATTCAAAACATGCTTAAACACAATAGTGAAATGGTAAATGCCATATACTTGTATTGCGCTTTATGAAGTTAGAGGACCCCAAAGCACTTTACACTACATTCAGTCATTCACCCACTTACGCATACATTCACGCGCTGGCAGCTTTGAGCTATATTGTAGCCACAACTTACCTGGGGCAGACCGGCAGAAGCGAGAACAGAAAACAAAATCTTTTAAAAACACAATTAAAGGAGCATTGTGCAAGTTTAAAGGTAAAAAAAAAAAAAAAAGATTTTCCATGTATGCCCTTACAGTTGCTCAATATGTAGATGAGTTTTCCTCTATTTACCAAAGTTGCCAGATTGATAATGTGTAGCACTCTCCATTCTGCACATTATCAATCGAATCCGTTCGAAGAATAGAGAGTCATTCAGCAGAACTGTCCGAGCTGATTGGGCGAAGCGACACCAATTTCCCGCCTACCAAAGATCGGTTTTAGCCAATCACGTTATCAAATGAAAATGTTGTAGGCAGCAGGTGCCATGAGAAACCACAACAAGTTACGCTGTTCAACATACCCCTTGCTGTTCTTCTTTCAAAAAAGAAATTGTGGAATCTGACAAAAGAGATGTGATAGCCGCAGCTATGCGTGCATCCTCATGTGCTGCCATGTTTATTTTTGTTCGGCTGTGGGCTCGGAAGCTTTTGCTTTTGTTATAGCTGTATGTCCCACCTTAAACCATAATATTGCAAAGGGGTTGGTCCGGACAGTTTGTGGTTTGGGCCCGAACCGTTGGCATGGGATTGGGACTAGATGGATTCTCATGCGTTTATGAACACACAAATACCACGAGAATTCAGCTTGCAGGCAAGGTAACACAGTTGCATCCATAAGCTCCAATAGTTAGTTCATGAGAAAGTGATTCAGGTCGTATTTTCTGGGTGTGCGCAAGGCAGTGACTTGCTGTGCGCTGTCCTTCACCTAGCTATTTAGTTGAATCTCCGGTACCATTGACTCCTTAGTGAGAAAACATGGGCTAACTTCAATACTTATAACTTTCTAACCTCAGAAGATATTAAACATCTAAACAAAAGACCTGTGCAGTCGCAGTGGTGGATGCTTTTCCTCTTATCCCAAGTTCCAAACATTTAACGTGTACAAAGAGGACAAGCAACAACATCCAAGCTACTTTCACTTGTGGGTGAAACTTAACATATTCTAAATTGTATCTCTTTTATTTCATGGGAGAGTGCCAGAGAAATTTAACCCATTCATAGTAGACAATATTTTCTATTACAGACATCTACAGGTGGGTTTGTTCCAGCTTCAAATTGTCACGAGATGTTTCACAAGAGTTTGCTGCGCTCAGTTGGCTTTAGTTGGTCTGAGCTATCCTGTGGTCTGTGATCCAGAAGAAAGTGCAGTTATTAAAATAAAAACATTCTGTAAGTTTTAACACCAAGTGAAATCTGCAACGATTTCCTCAGCTTAAGAAGGTCAGCAATTTTCAGAAACAAAAAGCCAAAGTTAAGATAAATAATTTTACATGACTTCTTTGCCTAATACTGGCCACTAAAACATACACAAAAGCTGTACTGTATGCCTTGCAAACATTGCAAGTTTTTTCAAACAAGAACAAGTGTCCTCTAAAGCCACCGTAATTAAATCTGTTGTTCCTCTTGAGCCATTGTTGATGTCCTTCACTTTGATCTGATCATATTTATATTGATCCTTTGATAATCAACTTTTACGCCCCCAAAACGTACATGACCAGGACTGTTGATGGAGCACTTGGCTAGACACGGCAAAAAACACACAATGCCATGCCTACCCCGTTAAGCACACCTTTTGTCATAGCCTTGTTTTTCTCCCTAATTTCCTGAACACACTGCTGTCACAGACATGATTTATTAAATAACAAAAATATATGTCTGACAAACTACAGCTATTCAAACCGTTCAATTCCTTTTTAGATCTTTCTGTCGCTCGCTGCTGTCCAATCTCATGCCAGGCACACCGCACCAGCGCTGTCTCTCAAGATGGACAGGCTATAAAGCTGCTCTGACAATTAATTGGAGTTCCGTCAAGGAGCAGGATTGGGACTCTTCATCCCTGATGAGCCGTACTGTCTTGATTGTGGTTCAATTTTATGGGAGAAGGGTGAAGAAATGGTAGCGGGTCTAATAGGCACGTCCATCACAACCAATCGGAAACAGCAGACAGAGCGGCGTCCACCTCTGTTGCTAATGGTGACGCCACAAGGCAGAAGCAAACCCTCCACCTCCAAGCTCTTGAGAGAATACTTGGGACATTTTGTTGCTATGGTAATGTCAAGATGAGACCATCTTTGGCTTCAGATAAGTCCCCACATTTGTCCATAGCAATAAATATTGCCAAACAGCAGCGGCAATCTGCGGAGGAACAAGATTAGAACGTTTACAGGAAGAAAAACGCCCCCTCTAAAAGTGAATGGGCATGTCGGGAGAGCAGTTTTCAGGCAGAAAGACGGTGTCAGCATGGAGACTGACAGCCTGGCATGCTAATGGATGCAAAACTCACCACTGAATTCACATTCAGAGCACTTCACAGCGTCCTGACAGGCCTGTCTAAGAAAAAGGAAAGGTTTCGGTGCGTCTGTGTCATTGTATGTACGATTTGCAGTAGTGTGTGAGGTTCAATCTAACTTTTAGCTACAGAAAATCCCCAAAAAGAAAAAAAAGAATGATTGATTATAATTGGTCAATTAAATGAAAGTATCTTTGTATGTTCAACAGGAGTATATTTAAAAAAAAATCTAGTTTTAAATACTTGGACTTGAATGGGGAAGTAAAGTAAGCATAACATTGGAGTAGCATAAAGAATATGACAAACAGCAAAGTGAGCTGGTCTACGGGACAGAAAATAGTGTGAGATTCTGAAGGTACGAGAAACTTAAAAAAAAAATCTCATGACTATAAATGATGGTTAGAAAGTAGATGGACCAGTAAATCAGGAGCTTCAAGTCAAAATCTCGTCTTCTGATACAGAGACATTTAAACTCCAGGGAGATAAGGACATGGAAGTGTTTGTAGTTTTGAAACCCTGACTTTCAAAAACTTTGGTATACATCAAGCAAAGAAACCAACCCGTGTCAGGCTTAGAAAAGTTCCACGACCAAAGGAAATAACCCAAAACTTCAGATTGCATTAGTTTTGGCTCATTTATTACATAGAAGCTAGTGAGATAAACTAATGTTTGGAAAAGAAGCTGCATCATTTTGTCCCTCCTCAATTTTCAGTTTCAGTATTCTTATCACTTACACACAAAGGCATAACAGATGGAGGCTTGACTTCAGCTTGGTTCTTTTACAAACATTTCAATGTACAACAATGTTATAAAGTAACTGCTTCCTTTTTCATATCCAGCCTCCAAACTGTCTCACATACTAAGCTACACATTTACTGGCACAGGTAAAAGGACATGCCTCAAATTGATGTGGAGCGAAATCTAATTGGTTCTTGATCATTCATTCCTATGATTCAATCTGTGACTAAGTCAACCACCCCTGCTCCCTCGTTTAATTTAGATCATGAACCACGCTCGTTGCTTTGATTAAAACATCAATGAGTGAAAACAAATTAAATACAGAGTAAACTGGCTCGTAAGGCATTCTGTTAGTGTTAGCGCATTAGACATTATGTCCCATTTCACTGGGACAAATGGACCTGTCAACGTTTATGATTGGTCGGTCATCTCAGCACTGATCTCATTATTCTCAAAAGCAACAAGTTAAATGCGCACAATAACAACGGATATAAATTAGTTTGAAGATGATTGCATAACTTGTTTTTCTATAGCAGCATCTTAACCTAGAGCAGGGATCGCCGACTCCAGTCCTGGAGGTCTCTGATCCAACAAACCTGAATCAAACGGCTGAATTACCTCCTCAGTCTGCAGTCAAGTCCTCCAGAGTCCTGCTAACAACCTGATTATTTTACTCAGGTGTGTTGAAACTGAGGCACACATAAAAGTTGAAGGGAAAAGTTGCTAGTCGCAGAATAGAATACACTGATCTGCAACCATTTTTTTAAAATACCCATGGAGCCAATCTGCCCACAAACTAAAACTCTTCCAAGTGGAGAAATTCTGCCGCTAAAAATACTGCCCATCCTTCTTTCTTATCTCAAGTTGCACATGTGGTCTTTTATGAGTTGCTCCTTACATTAAGCCAGGATCTACTTTAGTAGGCACTTCAGATGAAATGTTAAAACCGTGGCGTGGACCTATGTTGCAGAAACACAGGCCTCATTAGGAGGAGAAGAAAAATATCTAGCGTACCCAATGACACCAAGGAGAATCACTCCAGTTTTGCAGCAGCCCACGCTCCCCTCGCTGAGTCCGCCGAGACTGTAGTGAGACAGACTTTCTTCTTGTCTGGTGTTGCCAATGTGGGAAGTGAAATACATGTGATGGAAATCTGTTGGGGCTGCCCCATTTGTCCTACTTTAGTGTTGTCCTCCGCAACAGACTGCACATTTATGCCTTGCTGGCATGCCAAACATACTAATGTTAGAATTCACAGTAGCACGTGCAAAACTGCTAATATAGGTAAATATTGCACTAGACATATGCTTCTCCGCATGCGTAACCAAAGCAGGCGTAAATGCACAATATTTTCTTTTTTATCGCCTTAAATAGGCTAATTAATGCCAGTAATGTGTGTACATTTTTGTGTTTTTCTGCCTCCTCATGCATGTACAGTGCATTCATTGATAGGACACAAAGCTGTCTCAGATTAGGCAGGGATTACAGCTCTGCTGGGCTGAGCCAGCTGGGGCGTAATGTGACACTTGGCAGTCTGGCGGGCTCGATGGGTTTCGGTGACAAACAGATGGTCAACGGAGCAGAGAATGTGTTGAAATCCTACACATCTATCAAAGGAATGAAAGTATGGGGTTGTGGCTTCCCCTGACCAATGTCGCCGATAAAAACGAACTGCTGTCTATAAATCTGGGGAACTGTATACTGCGAGAAAAACATCACTTTATCTCAATAGAGAAATCAACAAGCCGTGATACGAATCCAAAAGGAATAGCACTAATTAAAAAAAGACCCGTAAACAAAAGGTTGCAAACTATCTTCTTGCAGTTCTGTTTTCCACCACATGCACATGAAAAGTATCACAGCAGGTAACCCTGAACACTATCTGTGAAAGATGGTGGTGGCAGCGGCATGCTGTGGGGATGGCTTTCTCAGCAGTGGCTGGCAGGCTGGTCTGAAAGCTAAGAGTGACAGTCTGTGGTCATTCAGAGGTCATCTACAATTTACCCATCTGTACACTACATTATGTTTTACAATTGATAACATAATGAACCAATTTCCTATCAGAGTCTAGATGTTGGTTTATAATGGCTTTCTATAAACTGTTCTACAACATAGGAGCACTGATCCTTTCCCCTTTTTCCAAAGCAAGGAACAACAATAAAGGGGACATATCATGCAAAATAATTTTTTAGCCCTTAAATTAATTTGGCTGTGTACTTGGAGTCCCTAGGAGTGCAGGAAATTTGAATGTAGTCTGTCCCGGTACTGTGTAGATATACATTGTCTCGTGCATCAGACAAGATGAAGACAGATGAGGATTATAAGAAAGGGTGACATTAGTTGCGTTTTTTAAATGCACATTTGGAAGTACCGCATTAGAAGGGGTTGATGGGTTAATTCACTGAATTTTGAAAAAAAAGGTTTCACGCTCGCTTAAGGTGGTTTTTGACTTTTTTGAAGAAAAAAAAGTAAATGCGCTAAAGAGGAGATGGAAACATTTGTTAAATTAGTTCTGATGTAGCGAACGTTTACCTCAGATGATCGGTTGTTTCTGCTGCCGGCGTCTTCTCGGATATTCCCATAACGCTCGAAAACACGTCTCAAAGCAACAACAGGTACGTTTGGACCGACCAAGAGACACAAACATTTCCAAGTCTCATCCGTCAAAAAAAGCTCGGCATGTTCATGGCCTCGCTCCATTACTGATCTGTGGTCTGTGCTAGTTAGCAACATCTACTTCCTGTTTATTACAGCCAACGTATAATGATGTTACGCTGTGCGTCTCCTGGTTAATTCACTACAAACCAGTAAATTGGAAACACGTTTGATGCACATTTTCTTTTTTGCGATATTTTAAAAGCGCGCTCAAAATTTGCATGAGAATTAGATAGAAACACAGCTTTCATTGCTTCACTGCAAATTAGGTTGTGAGTCAAACAACGTACCTATTGACCACCATGACATGGCAGATTACAGAGGTAATTATCTTAAATGTGGCTTGTTTAACATTTAACTATGAATTCTAAGTCTGCAGTGTTACTCTTCAAGCAACATCCGTTCCTTGGGACTTTGACAGATAATCTAGCCTCTCACAAGCAAGACTAATGCTAAGACGTCAACCAGCCAAGATTTAGGTATGTTAACTTTAGGGAATGAAAGGGGTACATTATGAATGAAAAAGGAGAGAAAATGTTATCATTCCTGTATGTAGTTACTTCAATGTGTCTCAATGAGAAAATGATATTTTCTAAATACAGCAGTTTGTTCATACTTTATTGATCCAAATTTTCAGACTCCTTTTTTTAAGATGCAATTTACTAAGCAACAATATCAAGTTGTTGTTCCTTTTAGGTTAAATATTTTTCCCTTTTAGGAATCAGGAAGTAGCAAATGTTTGTCTTTTTGTGCTTGATAATGGTAGAATGATTTTATTTATTTTGTGCATTTTGATTATGTACACCCCATCAGAACACTGCTGACGTTTTTTTGATTCACCAATTAATTGGCCAGTGACTGAAATTAGACGCTGTCTGAATATTTTTCTAGATCATTGAATTTATCAAAAAAATAGGGAAGAAAAAAAAACAGAACACTTTTGTGACCTTTAAATATACTTGCCTGTATTCACAAAGATTCTCAGAGTCCTCTCACAGAGCTCTTATCTTAGCCTAAAAAGTCCTACCTAGGAGTCTTAGCTCAGGAATGATTCAGATTGCTGCTGAGAGAGACTCTGAGGAAGGAGATGGCAGAAATTTTTATCTTAGTGAGGAGGTTGACCCCATTGCCAGGTGTGGTGCTGTCTTAAGAGCTGTGATTGGTTGATAGTAGAAAAAACAAAACAAAAAAAACACACACACACACACAAATGCGCTCCTCGTAATCAAAGAGGAGAAGTTAACCAATTAGACTGGATTAAGAAACCTTAAAATTTAGCAAAATTAAATAATTGTCACGCAGCATCAAAATCTTTCAACGCATCCTATTTATGTCCTCATTATTATTTTGATTTGTTTGTAATGTTTACTCCCCGTACTGGTCATTTTACTACTTCATCTATTTGAATTGAATGCGCACTCACCTGTCAGTATTTTATTGTGATTACTTGTTTGTATAAAACAATTGTATTTGGTCAAATGACCGACACAAAAACGCAGGAAAAAGGTGGAAAAGAAACAAGAGCAGCAGCGCCTCTGTCTACACAGCTCTGGTAGGAGAATAGAGGAGTGTTAAAAAAAAAAATCAAATGGCGCAAATTGATGGACTTTGAAGCACATTGCTGCAGATGAATGTGCCTTTTTCTCTGCCCGTCTTGGAGCGTTTACGCATCAGTTTGGAAAGTGAGAAGTGCTCCGTGCAGCCATCAACAGCCAGCGGGAAAAAGGCATCACACAAGCAAACTTCATATGACCATTAAAACAGAAAATACTTTCTCCCCTCTTTCATCTTGTGTAGAGTGTCTATTTATTTGTATATTTTCTGCACACTTTTTCCATTCCTTCTATAATGTTTATTATTGAGAGCACTTCTGTAAATAACACAAAAATTCCTCTGTGCTTCATTGTTCGCACATTTCTCCAATTTCTATTCAGGATTATTCAATATTTTTCCTATTATTTATTTAGCCTCAATAAAATTACATTAAAGCCGTGCCTTTACACAGTCGGACAGATGAAACTAATTCATTTCCCTCTATGGGAAGATAAGATTCGGTATAACAGCAGCTTTAAGGAACAAATATTTGATACAAACTGGTAATAGTCTTCCGGCCCTTTCATTTTCTGTTAGATTTAAAACTACTACTACCCTATGAAAGAACGAGCAAAGTAATTATTTCCCTAGTCAGACAATTTTTGTTACATGTACTAGTTTAATTAGAGCCATCCTTACATAACTAAGTTTGCATGTGTTATAGCTGTTAGAAAGGAAATCAACACAGACGGGTCAAACATTAAAGCAATGATCAACCTAGTTTTCCTCCATTATCTTTGAGTTTTATTTGTTCCTCTCACTGAATAAAAGTATAACTGCCATTCATACGCTTTCTGCCCATGTTGTGACATTTAGTTGGCATCAACAGTTCTTCTACCACATCACTCCCACCACAGACAAAACCACAACTTCAAAGACAATTGCAGCAACGACGGCTCTGACTTTAGTGCGGTCCGATGCACAACTGCTGCTCTGAAAGCCCAACACTTTGTGGCATGAGGCTGCCTTGCTTCGCTGAGGGCCACGGGTGGCGGGTTTCCTCCGTCAAAGTGTCAGTATCAGCAACACTCAAGAGGAGAGGACAGCAGTAGGGATCCTGCTGGAGAGGATCACTAGGAAGCACCCTCACTCCGGACCAAGCAAAGTGTCAGCCTTTAAACAAGTTTAACCACATCAACGCTTCTCATCAGCAGCCAAGATTTCCTTAAGCTTCTTTATTGGAAATTAATGACAGCAGCAAGGCCGTAAAATCTTATTCAACTGATCTTGTGGTCGGCCTTGTGTTCAGTTTATTTAACAGCTTTCAGTGCCTGCATGTATCACGGCATCATTTAAACTAATTAAGGCAACACGTTCAGTTCATTTCTATGTGAGCTCATTTATTTTGTGAACTTCTGTGTTTTAGAAGAACCACTGAAAAAGACCAGCTGGCAATGCAGTCACTCTGGGAGCACTTCTAAACCTCCTTTACTTTTTATAAACTCCTTGGGGCTTTTTCTTAATGTGCCAGTGTTCCTGGTTTAGAATTTAGTTTATATGTTAAATACCGACTTTGAAATGTCTTCCAGCATCTTAGTTTGTGCCCCTCTAACCTATCAAGCTACGGAAAGAATCACGGCTTGGATTTTTTATGAACTTTAAAAAGAAAACCAGCCTTTCGTATTTATTATAATTCAGTGTTTGTGTTGCCCTGTTGGAGTTCTGGAGGTATATTTAGGGTAATTATTCTGCTGGAAAGTAAACCTCTGCCTAGGACAGCCATACCTTGCCAGCTGTGCCATACTCTTTCCATTTGTGGATGATTGAACAGCACTTTGTTAGATGCACAAAGCTTGGAATATTGTTTTATAACATAATCCTACAACTTTCTCCCTGCCCTATCTGCCGTGTTCCTTGGTCTTCATCATGATGTTTGACGACTAATGTTCTGAAACAAACCCCTTAGGCCTTGACAGAACATCTGGATTTATATTGAGAA
The DNA here is from genome assembly GCF_011125445.2 of Fundulus heteroclitus. Taxonomy (NCBI): domain Eukaryota; kingdom Metazoa; phylum Chordata; class Actinopteri; order Cyprinodontiformes; family Fundulidae; genus Fundulus; species Fundulus heteroclitus. The sequence goes on from NC_046362.1 coordinate 7,127,505, forward strand.
TAAATCACACACAGGTGGGTGGTATTTACTAATGAGGGGTTTAAGTGTTTCATTGTAAAGGGGGTTGAGTACAAATGCACAACACATTCATCCGATTTTAATTTGTAAAAGAATTCAAAAATCATGTATCCCATTCTCTTCAGCTCAGCTGTGCCCGACTTTGTGTTGGTCTGTGGCATAAAGTCCCAATGAAACATGCTTGTGTTGTTGTGATAGAAAGTAAATGTCAAATGCACACTTAAATGTAAACATGGGACTTTTTCTGCGTACATGAAACAAGACATGAAACAAGCTGATTCGTTCGCCTACTGCCCGGGCGGCAACCTAAACCCATTTACATCTCTAAACTGTTGCAAGTCCTCATCCTAACCCTTAGCCAGAAAAAAACACACACACACACGCGCACACACACACACACACACAGCAGAATAAAGTTCTTATATGCAACATGTGTGCAGTTCTAACATATGTTGTTATATCTGCATAAGCCGAGTTCAGATTTAGAACCTGTGTCATGGATATTGTCATTTCCTGTCTTCAGGTTTTTTCTACTATCTGATAAATACTCTGTGTCAACTCAGCTTTCTAAACAGGCGCCATCAACATTATTTACCTGGGACAGAATTCGCAATTTTTTTTTTTTGGACTTTTCAAATTCTGCTGCAATCTCATCGACTGCTTTCCTCGGCGAGTCAAAGGCATCAGGCAGTCTGAGTCAAGAAGCATAAATCAACACAAAAAAACACAAACGCTATCAATACGCCGAGGCAAACACCTGCCGGCCCTCATTAAGCTTTCAAGCTCACCTCAAGCCGCTATGGTTGACTGATGCCGCTGGCTTATGATGGATTAGCAGACCAAACAACAAAGTCTGGCTGCGGGCTTTCTCAAACAGCGAACGAGCACCTTGTTGTTTGATTTTAAACACGTCGGATTAGGCGGCTGTGGGGGAGGAGCTTGGCAGATTCAGCACGGAGCTGGCTGACAGGTGAGCCAATCATTAACTAGAGCAGTCTCAGTGGGGGATCGGTAAAGTTTCACTGAGATTGGACAAGAAACATTACCAAACAGTAATTGTTCTCATTTCATAGTACTACTGCCTTATGTTTGGGAATTATTATGGGAAGAGCAACCATGTTTGAAACTTAGAAAGCACTGCAGTTCAATCGGTGTAAAAAGAAGACAGCAAACTATGTCCTTATCACCACTTCCGTTAATCACTGCACTCCCATGTAGTCCACAAAATGTTCCCTTAAACATTAACAGGAAACTAAAATAGGGTTTTCTTAGTCAGAGGTGTAGGTGAGAATGTTGAAGGCTGGATTTCTGGTATAAAGGCATTTGAAAGTGAAGCGATTACCTTGGAGGACTGGAAGATAATTAAAAATCAAAATAGGGTGGGGGACCTAATTACTATGTTATCAGCCCCATTCAAGGGATAATTCTGATGTCTTGAAGTGAGTCTCAATAAAGCTTTTGTCAGTGATCGGTAGCAAAGACGTCATGTGTCAAAGTGCAGTGGCTTTGTAGAAAGGTGAAGAAATCGTCAGAGTGGTGGAAGAATAACAGCAAATCCCCCGATAAGCAAAGCTGGACATGTTCAGCAGATATTAAACATATGTGGGACGTCTACAATCTTAAAAAATATTGTTAAGTTTGTTGCTGCTTTCCAAATATGGTGATTTGAGTTTGTATCACACCTAATTCACAAAAACGAAGGATACAGACCTGGCATAGACTAGTGTTTTACAGACTTGGGACTTGACTTAGACTCGTGGTCTGGAACTCAAGTTACATTAACAATCTTTATCTTATGTGATGAGTAGTGAAAGCAAGTCAGCATATAGACCATAGCCAGACTGCCAGTGAGCTGCATGTGAATACTTCCCTTCCTCTTGGATATCAGCCAGTGACGTTTCACAGGGCGGTCATAATCAACATAATCTGTTGATGTCAGCTGTAGTTAATACTGCTGGGTTTCACCGCACCATCGTCTCTTCAACTCAGTGTGTCATAAATGCTTTTGTTTCAGAACAAAATGAACTTATCAAATGTTATTCTTTCACTGTTTAGCTAGCAGCGTCATTACAGATTTCCTTCCGGCTTATGAAAATAAAAGCCTACAGTGTCGTATTTGTTCTGAAATTCAACATTTTCTCTCATTTAGTCACCACACTGCACCTCCCTCATTATGTTGTCATTTATAATTACTTGTTCGTGTTTAGACTTGTTATGACAGGTTTTAAAAGTAGATTACATTTAGAACATAGTTTCCAAATAACAAACACTATGAAAGAATAAAGGAATTGGCAGGTATTATCTAAGTCAGGGGTGTCAAAACTACTGCACAAAGTCAAAAGTCCTGGAGGGCAAAAAACAAAATCAATAATGAAAGTTAAAAAACAGAACCAAAGAAGGTTATGTTGTGATTTTTTTTACCTATTTAAACAAAATAGTCTGATTCTCTGTAGGAAGGGGATGTGTAAATCACTGTAGATCCAAAGCTAAAAACAGATTTTGCTCAGTTGCTGTCTTAAAAGATGGTCACCCAGTTTTGCAAACTATTTAGGCTCGGTGGAAAAAACTAATTATTATTTTTGGTCTCGCAATCTAAGAACTGGACTTGGGTCAGTATTTCCTATGAAAGCACTTCCTGTATTTAGCTAATTTTAGTAAAGTAGTTCAAAAAAGATTCTAATGCACAAAAGTCTGCATTTGAGTTAAAGTCCTGAGAGACATGTTGTCCAATTTATTATGAAATTAAAGAGAATGAAATAAAAGAAATCAGTCCAGGGGCCACAAATGGGCCCCAGGCCTCACTTGACAGACTTGCCTGATCTAAGTCATAAAAAACACAAAATCAAAAATACTTTGATTCAATCAGAAATGTAACTAACATTTGTTTATCTCTGGCTCCTGAAAAGGCATATTTGTAATGCTTAAATAATTTGAATCAGCTCATAAGCTATCCCAGAGGTTACATAGTGAGGGATGCTGTTCTCCTGAGAAAACAGAAACAAACTCGACACTATCTTACTACAGAGTAGGTAAATAAAATCCACCAACATTGTGTCCCACATATGTGAGCTGATATTTTCAGTCAGAGCAAGTCTAAATTGCTAAACTAAGAGGTCCATATGACCCTCTATTAGCTTTTTTTTACCTTTTTACAAACTAATTGCAATAAAACGTCTTTCACCTACAGATAACAGATTCAACTTCAAATAACATGAATTATCCTTTCAGAGTGGCTCATTTTAAAGTAACTTTTTGTTGTTTTTAATTTTTACTTGTTCCTGTTGAATGCCTTTATACCAGATCTAAGCATCTAAGCATGAACATTCTCACCTATGCGTTTACCGATAAGAAAACTCCAAACTCTCCCTTTAAGAAGACAAGAAGGAAAGTTCCTGTCTCATCCCCCTATAGGTTTTCAGTTTGTTTACCTTGCATTTAATGCATCCTGAACGCGGTTTTATTCAGCTAAATGTCAAATGTCCGTTGAATTCAGGGGGTGATTAGGCTACGAGTGGAACATTCAGAGTGTGAGTCAGAGTACAGAGAGCACAGGGGGAGTGAATAGCAGCCGTTAGTTTGATTCGAAGCTCTGGGCTGTTTCCTGGATTCCTGTGTATTTTCTCTCTCTGGACGAGCCGACGGGTCACTGACCTGCCCAGTGGTCTAAAGTATGACTCACTCTTCTGCCCCCCCCCCCCCCGCCCCCCCCTTGCAGGTGCAAACTGCAAACCACTCCTTCTACTTCTACAGCTAGTGAACAAATGCACAATAACTGGGAGCAAAAAGCAAACAGATACATATCGGGACATATCACACTTACACTCACTGATTTGCACACCGATACAGACTGTTTAAATTATTCCTCCATTCATTTCAAAAACCCTGCTCTCCTTACGCGCCAATACCCATGAATCATTAGAAATAACTAGCGACGGTGAATTAGTATTCTGGCGGCTGAGCTGCAGCCGCGTTTAGAGGTTAGAGGCTATTACAGTGTCCGACAGAAACACGGGAGCGGCCAGGGGTCTCCTATTCCCTCAGGGAATCAGGATTGATGGTATTCATTTGAGATCACATCCGACACCAAGTGATAAATGTATTGATATTATTCTGGCTGTAGGGGGTCGAAAAGAAAAAGATCACTCTTCTAATCTTTTTTTTTCTCTCTGCAGGATGAAGCTGGTTATAAATTAATAGACTGCTTTCATGGAGCTCATGAGTGTTGGTTTAAAAAGGGATCCAGGCTGGCACAATAACCAATACTTATGAACCTGCACCACCCCCCACAGCCCTACAAACCACATTACCTCCTATTATTCTGCACAGGCCAAACCAGTTTTCCGCTTCTGTTAGGAAAACATTCCTGGCGAGCCTGTTTGGTCACGAGCTTCTTTGGAAAACACGACAAAACCCTTTTCACCTTGGCTTTATTTGCAAAGCAGATGAACACACTGAGCCATCAAACTAAGTGGCCCAACAACCCGTCCTAAAGGCAGTGAGAAGTTTCCAAAAGGAAAAAAACCTACCTGTAGTACTTTCTCGATTTGCAGACATGCCAATAGGGGTATTTTAAGACTTAAACTGCAAAACATAGCTGTCAAACTGAGACAAAAGTAAAGAATGTGACCCTGTACCTGCATGGAGAATGGTAAAAGGGATATCCAGGGTGAGGTATGTGGTTGCAGTAGCCGGACTGATTCCACATGATGCTCGTCTTGTTCCACGTAGTGACAGTTCACGAGTGCTCAGGACGTTTCGTGCCGCTCTCTATTTCTAGTGCCGTGGAATCCGACTCGGGCTGCTGGGAGGCACAAAAATCGGAACCCCTTTGTTTCACATCTCGACCGGCTCCGTGGGAAGAGAGCGAGTGATGTCGGCGGCTTTGAAGACTGACACGATGGGGTGAAAGGAGAGGGATCCGAGGCGCTGAATCCAACCGGGGGATGAGATGATGTCCGGTGAGTCAGGTCTGGACACCTGGAAACGACTCGTCTCGCTCAGCGCAGTCTGGGAAGACGGCCTCAGGTGCAGTGTGAAATCACAGGTTACTCCCTCCGTCCTGCCTCAAGCCAGTCATTTTCCCTTACGTCTCAGGTGCAGACGGCATAGTGGATGCCTCTTAGACCATGTGATAAAGCATGTGTCATCGCCTTACACCTGAGTGATTCACAAAAAACCAGCAGAGTTTTCACCCTCGCAGGTGTAGTGCTCCGTGTGACAGGCTTCAAGATAAGCCGGAGTTTACTTAATAGTCCCCGACACCAATTAGAAGTAGTTTATGCCATCTTCTCTAAGCTTCCCAGGTGCCACAGTCTGTCTCTCACTGATATGAGTAGGTAAAATCCTGAGCCACAGCGTCCCTCCGCTGTATCCACTTTTCCTCTGAGAACAGCTGCCGCTGTCACGAGCGTTTATTCTCCAAATTACAGGATCCTCGCCGGCTCTCCAGCCTCATGAAGCAGCAGCAGTGCATGGACCTGATCGACTGAGCACAGCAACAGAAAGGAAGGGAGAAGGAGAGAAAGGCAGGATATAGCAGCGAGCGAGCGAATCTACCAGGAGAGAGAGCGCGAGAGAGTGAGGGAACGAGGAAGAGGCTATCGGAACGGAGCTGCGTTCTCTTTTCCCGCGAAATACTCATCTGGCAGGATACGCACCGCTGGGAGGATGAGAATGCCTGTGTGTGTCCGTGAGTCTACGCTTTACAGAAGGAAGGACAGCATAGTGCGATGGAAATGCTCTCTAAAAGACAAACTATCTTAAAAGGAAACAGTTCTGTGAGATTCCTGAGATCCAAACTCAGATTTGCTGCTGATGTGCCACATGGTCTTTTGGCAAATTGAGAAACCGACAAATAAACGGGATTTCAGTGACTCTCAGTTTCTCTACAAGTTTGCCACTTTGTAGCCATTTCACAGCTTGTGCTTTACACCAAATCACAACCTCTTAACCAAGAGAACTGGTATCTAAAAATAGTCTTTTTCATCTTGCCTAAAGCAAACCAACTAGGAAGTGAGAGAAAAGATAAAGGCCAGAAGATTATTAATTCAGTGCAATCCTCCCAACCGGACTAATAAAGGCTTGTTTGCTGCGTGAAGTTTATTCCTACCAGACTGAGAGAGAGCAACACTTTCAGCACATAACAGGAAGCCTGAAGTTATTACAGCAAAGTCGTTCGATTTATCGGTTTGAGCTTTCCACCCATCTGGTTGTCAGAACATTACATTGGAAGGTTTTTGGATATCTCAGTGTTTAGGTAATTATCGACTTTTTTTTTTGGCAGAAACAGATTATTGATTACTGAGTCAGCTATGCCATGCCACCATCGCTAAATGCTTATTTAACTTAGTGAACATAGATTTCCTTTGATAGTTTGATGTGATAGTTCAATAAGCCATGCTCAAACTTTTTTCTGAACAATATCTTAAACAATTAAACCAGACTTAGAAAAGTAAAATAAAATAAAAATCACACTCCTAAACACATGTGTAGGGGCACTTTAGACATCAGATGTATATTTACTTCTGTTTTTATTTTACTAACTTGCTGCTGTGTTGAGGTGGTTGGTTTAGTGTAATTTGACAGCTGACACAGTGATATCAAATCCTGGTTTTGTGCAACCGAAGGAACATATCTGCTTGGCAAGACTGACTTTCCGTAGTTAAAACCGAACTGTGTTTCTTCAAATTGCTCAATAAGTGAGCTGGACAAGTTTCCGTAGGTGCTGACAACAGCGCGGGTTCCCATCCTGAAGTTCTTACACCTCTAAGGGTCGCCAAAGGTCACGCTGCGCGGATAACTTATGGACACAGTAACAAGCTTTGCACGGTAGCTAAACAAGTCTTTCACAATCAAATAAATAAATGCTTTTATACTAAGGTTGTTGTTTTTTTATAAGAATAAAAACATGTTTTATATCTAAAACAAATCTTTCTTTTGTTCCCAGTATTTCTACTGGGAAAAATACAATACTGGATCCATGCAAATAAAGTCTGTTTCACAAAATCTGGAAAGTATGTTGATTGACAGATTATAGCTAAACGTGTACATCATTCAAATGAAAAAGAGACAAAAAGGAGATTCGGGCCCAGAGCAGGACATTGAAAACAACCTGACTCAGACATGAAGTCTACAGGTTAGTGGTGTCCTCTGTGGTGGTGAACAGTTCAGCCTTCTCCCCAGAGAAGAGGACCACTCCAGTGCTATGCCAACCAAAAAGAGACATTACGCCAGCCTATGACCCTTCTGCAGTTATAGTCCCCCTCTGTTCTCTGGGGAATCTGCAAAGATGGCTCCAGCTATGGCAGGTAAAAGCCAAGTTACAGTAATGTTCAGAATTATCCCAACCTCTGATGAAGGTTTGAACAAAAGCCTTTAAAAGAAATCGTTCTTATAGAGACGGGGCAACCCCGAGGCCATGTGCCTACTGCGTGCCTTAATGCTCATTTTTTTTATATCAGATTATTTACATGGTACTTCATATTCCTTTTGAAATGCTGCCTATATCTGACTCCAGCATGAACTATTTGCGGCTCCAAATTGACCTGCGTGCGCAAACAAACAATAAAATTGACTTGATGCCCAGCACGCTATGGTCCTGGGAACATGGAGGAAATAGTCATGGTTTAAAGTGTGAAAAAAAGTGAATGAAAGTCTGAATTCTGCTGTTTTATGGAGCTTTGGCTGATAATTTAGCAGAGGTCTGTCTGGATCCAGGGGCACAGGCTGGAATGGTGGGGCAGGGATCTCAACAACTTTACAGAAACCAAGTTCATTCATAACTTCAGGAAGTCGATGACATCTTTTAATTGTATAACTCAGCACCTCTCCTCTAAACTCCGGAGGCAGGACACTTGCTGCAATCTCAGGGTTTCCACCAGAAAACTGGGTAATCCTGGCGGTAGTTGTCTTGGTGGGTGCGAGTAGTGTAGTTTACGGGTACGTAGTTTATGTCAAGCTAATAATAGCTGGCGCCTTAGCTTATTGAGGTTTTCTCCCAGATGGGAACTTTACTGAACATTTTATGTTGCACTAAAACATGGAGCATTTCAAGTAAACAAATGACGCCGATTACACTACCCTTTTTTAACCGAGCCGAGACCAGTCCGAGCTCGATAACCAAGATAACTCTGGAGTGTTAATGGGGCATTAGCCTGGCGGGAGGCGAGCAAAGCATGGCGGCCCCCCCAGGCTTATAATACGCTGGGGTAAACGCTTTGCAACGGAGGCAGATTAGATTGATTGGAATGAGTGAATATCTCCTCAGCATTTTAAAGTCCTCCGTCTACAGGACTGTAAAAAAAATATGCACGGCTATGCGCTACGTCCCTCATCCAAACGGTTCCTATATGAGCCATCCAATTAGGCAATAATAGAGGTTTTGCTGCATATATTAATGAGGTCTAACGTCTGGCTGTCTCTCCACTGAGCAGGGCTGTGGCTGGCCGCCTGTCTTGTTAATACTAACTACTATCACTTCCAGCCGCTGCCGGCACAAAGTTGTGACAAATATTCATGGCGAGTGATGTCAAAGTCGCATCAAGTCCACCTTGGTTGTGACTGGAGTCACCTTCCAAAAAATAAGATACTAGTCGAATTCAGGACCTCATATGGAAGTGGTATAAATCTGATTTGGAAAAAACAACGACAAAAAAACAGATATAGGCCAGATCTGAGCGTTCCCACTGGTTCTAAAGCGCCTAACCTGATCACTGCCTGCAGTGGGAACGGTGTGCAAGATGTCCAGTAGGGACGTTGGTTTATGCTTTCTGCACCATCTTCTGCACCATGTGAGATGAAATAAAATATAATATAATATAATATAATATATATATAGCGTTTTTCTAGTCATACTGACCACTCAAAGCGCATTTCACTACAGCCACATTCACCCAATCGTCGCACTCACTGATGCAAACATATTCATACACCAATATGCAGATATGTGACACGGAGAAGCTGGAATCGAACCCGAAACCTTTGATTGTAGATAGTAAGACGACTACCCACTGGGCCACAGTCTGCCCTACCATGGATGCTCAGCCGGCTTTGTCTCAGGCAATTTGACCATATCTTTTGGATCATTGCTCTGCTGAAATAATGACCCACTTTCTGTTGTCTTCCAGAGCCCATTACATTTTTGTTTTAAACACTAAGATAAAACTCTGTGATGCAATGCACTTACTAGAGATGAACCTTTCAGGCTCTTCCTGGCCAATTCTAACCAAGACAGATTAGGAGTTTTTTTTAAAAACACCATTAAAAGGTTGTAGTTTCGGCAAAAAAAACAAAAAAAACTAACAGAAGATAAATTAAAAGAACATATGTATTTATTACTCAAAACATTTGACTTTAACTCTTATTGTTTCATTTTATTGAACAAACAAAACTGCTGTATGTTTATGCCTCTATGTATCATGCATTTAATTATGCTTTTTATAAAATAAAACCTGATTATTCTGTTTTTAAAGAGTGTAAAATGGCCAGTTCTAATCTCTGGTTGATTGAACTGTGCACTTCTAACTAACAAGCTTTCCAGGGCCTTTAGGAGAGAAATAGACCCGCAGCCTCACAGATCTTCCATCATACCTTACAGTAAACATGAGCAGGTTTTTAACCTCACCAAAAGAGCTTGACACCAAAAGGCTCAACTAAGTTATATCTGACCAAAAAAAAGGCAGCCCCCAATAGAATTCTAGTAGAGATTAGCAAACTCCGTGTTTATGCTTTAGAACAAAAGAAAGAAATGCTTTTTTCATAATATACCTTAATAGACAACAAATAGCCATTTCCTGACTTCCTGACTGATGAAGATATGAGGCAGAAACCCTGTCTACTTTCAAGACTAGGGTTAAAACTTTCCTTTTTGATAAAGCTTATAATTGGAGTGGCTTAGGTTACCCTGAGCTACCTCTGTAGTTATGATTCTATAGGCTTAGGCTGCTGGAGGACATCAAAATCTATTTGCATCACTCTGCTGAGTTCTCCTACTGTTCTCCAATTTGATTGATTGTTGTTATTTCAACACTCTTTCCTCTCTCTGTCTTTTTTCTCTTCATAGTAGGTACACCTGGTCTGCCGTTCTGTTAGCTGTGACATCATCAGCTATTACCATATAACATAGATAGGATTCCTGGATCAAAGTGTGCTTCTGTGCTTTCTGTGTCTCTGCTCTGTCTTCTGTAACCCCCAGTCGATCGAGGCAGATGACCGTTCATACTGAGCCCGGTTCTGCTGGAGGTTTTTCCCTTCCTGTTAAAGGGGAGTTTTCCTCTCCACTGTCGCTTTATGCATGCTCAGTATGAGGGATTGCTGCAAAGCCATCAACAATGTAGACGACTGTCCACTGTGGCTCTGTGCTCTTTCAGGAGGAGTGAATGCTGCTTGGAGAGACTTGATGCAACCTGCTGGGTTTCCTTAGATAGGAAACGTTTGGACCATCTGTTTGTATGATTTGATTGAATTTTACTTTTTAAAGTGCCTTGAGATGACGTGTGTTGTGAATTGGCGCTATATAAATAAAAATGAATTGAATTGAATAAATGCACATCTGACTTGCTTGTATTGCATGTTCTTTTGTCATTCCGATGTTGAATAAAATAACCTTTGCAAAACCTTTTAATTATACTCCAGGGAAGTCAATGACTTATGTACGCACTTAAATCAGAGTTTGGGTTTTTGTAATCTGCCTCTACATTACATTCATGTCCCATTTTTACCACGTGTTCATACCCAGGGTGCCAGTCGTTGTTGGTGGTGCTTAATTCAATATGAAGTTAAAGAAACATTTACACAAAGCAGAGGAGGTTTGACCAGCTAAAAGCACGTGTCCACTGGAATACTTTTTAATTATGGACCTTTTTTCATTAAAGCAAGACAGATTCTCCTTTGCTGAATCTAATTACTATAAGAGTTCACAACACGAGTTTCTAACTTGTAAAGAAGCACAGCTAATGAACAAATACATGCAAAAAGTCCTGTTTTTCCACGTACAGCGTGCATACTCATTCATCTTTCAAATCTTGCAGCGTATTTTCACTCACTTACACCGATCTTGCATCACTATCCCGTGTTAACATTAATCCCCTCAGCTTAATGGTTAATGTGAAGGCCTGTGGCATTTGTTTGCAACTAAACTAGCTTTTCATTCAATACAATCGCTGACACCAACACGATCTAAAACATGTAAAGCAAAATTAGTCATCTATAAAGAACAGACAGGCTGTCGATGCCCTGTGTTGCACTTTTATGTTAAGCAAAAACTAAGACAGAAGTCACACCCAGAACAAGAACATTTAAACCAACTAATCAAGCTCACAAGAAACAAATCTTGTGGCATGATGCGTGCCAACTTTGGCGTCTGGTGATCTCTGACATTATGTTTTAAATGTATCTAAATAGCCCTGATTTCACCACATCAGTGATGTAATTGGCTTCGAGCAACATGTGGGTTTTTTTGCCGGGGTGAGAATCCAGAAGAAGGAAGGGAAACAAAAGATAGAAAAACAGGGTGGACCTACTGGCATGGAAAAAGGAAGGAAGGAAGAAAGGAAGGAAGCGAGGGAGGGAGGGAGGGAAAAGAAAAAAGAGAAGAGGGACTAGGAGGGGTGGAAGAAAAAGAGGCGGTGGGCCTGCACATCCCTCGTCGTTTGTTTTTGAGGTAAAAATTTAAATCCAGCACAATCTTATCACACAGGGGACCCTGCTGCTGCTGCATCTTCTCCATCGTTCTCCGTCTCTGTGTTTGTTATGCCTGTTTGAAGAGGCAGGTGGACACAATCCACCCCCACATACATGCATTCACAAACGTGAGCTGTGTTCCACATTTTTAGCAAACCATTGCCGCTGACAGAAACGAGGAAAGACTTAAAGGGACATTGTTCTACCAAATGAACACCCCTGCAGATGCAGACAAAGAAGAACCAACACCTCACATAAACATAAGACTATAAAAACGAAGCAATCTAAATAATCAAGGATGCACAGAGCCTTCAGCACAGATGCCGGAGATGCCGTCTGGCAGACATTTGACAGCTGTGTTGAATCGTTGTGTCAGTGGGTGTGATGGTGGGAGTGCGATTGGACCTGCGGTTCAGCTTATCTGGGTTTTACAGACTAAACCCCCATCGCCGTTAGTTTGAAAATGCACAAACACAATCTCCAAACACACCTCGACTGGCTCATCCCTGTGGTCAAGGTCACAGCTGAGCCCAGATCTCTGCAAACCCTTAAAAACAACACTTTTATTTTCCTTCCCCCCGAGCAAATATGACCCAGCATAGAAGGCAGATTAACCGCTGATGCCCATCAGAACGACTTGTTGGATAACCTGAGATTTATATTTTAAATTATAATCTTTACAGATGACAGATTCTAGCTTGTTTTTTTTTTCCAACAATTACCATGAAATCAAGTCCACCGCAGCTACCAGCTCACAGAGACATTAAATGTTTTCATCTATAATCCCTGCACTAACAGCTCTGAATACATCACAGCCACAGAAAGCTGTTGGACCCTTTTTCACCTTCAGGACGTCCTTAATTTTTCTTCGTATAGATTTGCCAAGATATCAGATATATTTCATGGTCATCTGCTACAGCAGCCCATCTGCTTTCAGTTTCGGGTAAATGAGTGCTCAGGGATGGTGTTCCACACACAGTATGTCACAAATGTGAGTACCCCCCCCCCACACACACACACACACACACACACACACACACACACACACACACACATTTTTGGAAATAGTTTACTCTAGCTTTTCATGGGACAAGACCAAAGCTGGTAACCTGACCCTAGCCAGATTGATATCGCTCCGCCTAGCTTCACTCACATCCATCTGGGACATCTCCCATAGAGAGTGATTTCTCAAACCAATTTTATTGTCCAGCCAATCAGGACGCAGGGCTGGAGTTTCATAGATGTGACGTAGTGGAGAAGCGACCATGACGTGAGACTGTTTTGATAGCAATGGCGGCTCGCATCGAGGAAGCAAGCGTTAACATTGATGCTGCTATTTCTTCCGTGTTGTCCAATCTACCTAATATTGTTTCATTAAAAGAACATCAGAGAACGGCTCTGAATGCTTTTGTTGGTGGACGCGGCAGAGCGGTTAGCGCAAACCATATTAGGAGGCCTTTAGTCCTCGACGCGGTCGTCCCGGGATCGACTCCGACCCGCGGCGCTTTGCCGCCTGTCTTCCCCCCTCTTCCCGTCAGCTCATTGTCAATAAAACGCGTGCCACTAGAGCCGTAAACACAGCTTTTTTTTCCTGCTTCACTCTCATCAGCGTCACGGGTTGGCTTCGGTGTGAGTGGTTGAAATAGCACGTCGATAAAGATGACAGACAAGTGGCTTATCCAATCATATGCAAGGATTTTTGATAAGGCCCAGCCTTCAATAAAGGCTATTCCTATGGAGAGGTCCCAGATGTATGTGAGAGGAGCTAGGCGGAGCGAAATACATCTGGCTAGGGTCAGGTTACAAAGCTGTGGCATGTTGATTCAATGTGGAGTAGTCAGTGTACAGCTTGTGTAACAGTGTACATTTGCTGTGTCCTCAAAATAACCCATTAATGTCTAAACCACTGGAATCAACAATGAGTACACCCCTAAGGAAAAATGTGACTGTTTAGGTGTTACAATGTCTCAGGTGTGAATGGGGAGCAGGTGTGTTAAACCTGCTGTTATAACTCTCACATCCTCTCATACTGGTGACTGGGAGTTCAACATGACCCTCATTGGCAAACTACTCTGAGGATCTGGAAAAAAATAAAAAAAAAAATAAAAATAAAAAATCGCTGCACTCAGAACCGGCCTCGCCATTGTCCACCAATCAAGTTGAGTGCAGGTGCCCAGCCTTTTATCCAGAAGTTGACGTATGGGTGCTGCCAGCATTGCTGCACAAGTTGAAGGGGTTGAGGGGGGTCAGCCGATCGGTGCTCAGACCATATGCTGCACAGGACACCAAATTGGTCTGCATGGCTGTCGTCCCAGAACGAAGGCCCAGCTGCAGGGAGCTACAGTTCATTGAGGGAACCATGAATACCAACATGCACTGTAACATACAGAAGTAGAGCCTGATCCCCCTCCCTTCAGAAACTGGGCCAAAGGGTCGTATTCCAACATGATATCAACCTCAAACCTCCAAGACGACCACTGCCTTGCTAAAGAAACTGGGGGTTAAGGTGCTGGACTGACCGAGCATGTCTCCAGACCTAAACCCTTTTCAGCATCTGTGGGGCATCCTCATACAAAAGGTGGAGGAGTGAGAGGTCTCTGACCTCCACCAGCTCCGTGATGTTGTCATGGAGGAGAGGAAGAGGAGTACGGTAGCAACCTGGGAAGCTCTAGTAACCTCCAGGCCCCAGTGAGTTAAGACAATGCTGAAGAATAATGGTGGCCACTCAAATTATTGACACTCTGGGCACAATGTGGACATTTTCACTGAGGAGTGTACTCACATTTGTTGCCAGCAGTTTAGACATTGGTTAGTTTGAGGGGACAGCAAATTTACATTGACATGCAAGCTGTACATCGGTTACCTTACTTGTATCAAAGTGTCATAACCCCAGTCTTGAAAAAATACATTCAAATCTTTGTAAAAACCCGAGTGCTGTACTCAGTTTTGTGAAATACTGTATCTTGGTTCTATCAAGTGGTTGTGTGGCCTTTCCTCTTGAATCAGTGTGCCCATTCTCCTCTAACCTCTGTCATCAAAAGGGCATTTTCATTCACTTGTATTTTCTCATTTTCAGATCACTCTAAGTAAACATGAACAATGGTTGTGGGAAAAAAATCCTAATATATCAGTATTTTTCTGAAATTGTCAGGGCATTCCATTTGGCACCAACAACCGTGACACTGTCAAAGCCTTTTAACTCAGACTTACATCTTAGGAGGCAGAGAAAGTTCAATTATAGCTTTATTTTTTGCACATCTTCTAATAAATCAAGCTTCCCTTACTCTCATTTACTTTAGTCACTTTCTGATGGGACTTTATATCTGCTTTCTCACCAGGACCTGGTTTAGAATCAGCTTTAATTGGCAAGTGAACACAAACAAGGAATTTGACATTAGGCAAATTACTACAGATGTCATGCAAAATGGTTATAGATACAACTAGGATATTTCTACCAGACAAATTAAAAATCTCATACCAAAAGGTAATCTGTAGTTTTGGTGACAAAGTAAGATTAACCTGTGTGTCCTTGTATATCTGTGTGCAGGGACGGGTAGAGGGCAGGGTGGGGGTGGCGGGTGCATGTCACTATCTCAGGGGATCTTTTGATCCAGATTCTTTAATCTTCAGTTACACACAGACATTCCTACTATTAATACACCTCCTCTGATCTCTTTGCTTTACTCGTGCCTTGAGGCCACACGTCTCTCTATCTTGAGTCTGGCAACACAAATAGGAGACATCTTTCAAAGGATAGATCTGTTCCAGACTCTTAAAATATTAGCGACACAGTGAGAGAGAGAAAGGAAAGAGTGTCCATAAAAGATTTTGAGTGATCTCCTTCATGTGCTTATCAGTATGTGGTACTAAATAAGGACTTTAGGCACAGAAAGACACATCATGTCAAATCAAACGTCATTAATGCAACCAGACAAGGATGCCACACACCTAAGTATGAACAGATGATATCCACCTTTTTTGCCAGTAGGACAGCACTATTGCAACATCACACAAGGTGGCAGCAGACAGAGAGGTTATTTCAACTATCCGTCTTTGCAGAACCTCTACATTTTCCAAAGTCCTGGTTCCTCTTTTACAGTCTCTTCAATATGACTTTATCATTTTTTACTGAGATGTCCAAACAAGAACTCTTATTGAATTTTATTTTGTGTCTGGGGAACTACATTTGTGCTAATGTTCCCATATGGTCTAAACCAGAGGTCACCAATACGGTGCCTGTGGGCACTAGGTAGCCCCATGGACCACATGTGGTGCCCTCGAGCCTGTTCTAAAAATAGCACAACCATCCAGTGAGCTGCATCTAAAATGTTATTTTATGCTGTTGCTTCTCCTTTGTAATCACACTTGCATTTAAATAATGTATACATTACATTATCTAAAGCATAAAAATGTGTTTATTTTGCATAAAGTTAAGATGAACTGTGACTCTCCCAGTTCAAAGATCAGTACTGGAAGCCCTTCGTATGACAACACCAATGAAGAAGCTCTCAGTTTCAAAAAGGTTGGTGACTCCTGGTCTAAGCATTATGCTGCAAAAAGACCCATTTTCTCTTTCTAGGTAGAGGCCACTGGATTGATATGTAAAATATCTTTGTTTTTCAAAGAGTTTATGATTCCAGACGGGAAAAAAAATCCCAGAACATTTGGATAAGAAAAGGCTCACAGCAGTATTGATCATCCACTGAGTAGTAGGGATGAGGTACTTTTCTATAAAGTCATCCTTTGTTATATTCAAGACCCAAACAAATGCATACAATAAAGAGATTAGATAAGTAATTCCTTTAATGTCCTACAATGGGGAAATTCAGGCGTGACAGTGGCAAAGACATAGATAGAGTTATATACAATATTAGCAATATAAAAATCAAGCTAATTCAATCTAAAGTTAGTGCTAAAGCAACAGAGAATGAGGCCAAAAAATAGAAGTAAAAATAAATAACAGAGTAAGTATTGCAGACTTACTGATAATATGGCATATTCAGGTAAAATTTTGAAATATTCAAGTTAATAGTGGAAAATACCAGCCTATTTAGAGAATAATATGAGATAAGCAATATGCATGATAGTACAGCAACTCAGAATAGCTAAGGCATGTGCAAGTGTTCCTTAGCATCTGAAAGACTGTGTAAACGATTCATGATCAGATCAGAACCCGTACAACTCTTTGCATGTTGTAAACACTTATTGAGTCTGTTGTGAGCAGCAAAGATTATAAAGTCTAGCAGCATCTGGGAGGAATGACCTGCAGAGGCGCTCCTTTGAGCATGTGGGGCACAGCAGGTCTAGGTAAAGTCACAGCAGTTTATCCAAATTAACATGTTTAAACGTGTAACTGTAGGACAGAAAATACTTGTCCCTGGCATACCATTAACTAAATTATAGTTTTAAAATGCCTCAGATACATTTATTATTCTTCCAGAAATCATCATGAACATATCTAATTTTTAGTTTTTCCTACCAACTCTCCTCCCATCATTTTATCACATCCCTGGTTGATTAGTCATAATCCGCAACTCAACTGGGAAAAGTCACAGGTAGAAACTTGGTCAAAGCACTGACTCGTCTCCTGTCTGCATGCCGCGGTTATGCCACAATCCAGTCTAGCAAAAGTTGAGGAAGCTGACCCGATCGACTTGTCCTCCGTTCCAGCCAAATATCACAACCTCCAACAAGTCTTCAACAAACAGAGAGCACTGGCCCTTCCACCACATAGACCATACAATTATGCCATTGATCTCCTGCAGGGGGGCCCATTACCCATCAGTTAGTCATACAATTTGTCTTGCCTCGAGACGGAGTCAATGGAGAAATATATCAATGATTCACTGTCAGTAGGACTCATTGGGCATTAATCTTCTCCAGTCTGGGCAGGGTTCTTCTTTGTTTCCAAAATAGATGGTTTACTTCACCCTTGCATAGAATACAGAGGTTTAAACAACATCACATTCAAGAATAAATTTCCTTTACCACTCATCTCCTCAGATGTCAAAACCGTCCATGGAGCTACCGTGTTTGCATAATTGTATCTCTGAAACGCCTATCATCTAGTCCTCATATGCCATAGAGATGAATGGAAGACCGCTTTCAAGACCCCCCTCGGACATTTAGAATATCTGGTGGTGCCCTTTGGACTCACAAATGCCCCAGCCATCTTCCAGGCGTTAGTGAGTGACGCTCTGCATGATTTCATCAACCTCTTTGTGTTTGCATATCTTAATGATATCTTGATTTATTCCAGTAACCTGCCTGAAAACATGTCCAACTTGTGTTACAGCATCTCCTGAAGAAGTAGCTCGTTGTGAAAGCAGAAAAGTGTGAATTCCACCAGCCATCCGTCACTTTCCTGGGCTATATTCTAGAGCGTAGACAGGAGAAGGCAGACCCCGAGAAGATGAAGACAGTCCTTGAATGGCCAACACCAGATTCACACACACAGCTACAGAGTTTCCGGGGGTTCGCAAACCTTTACTGTCGCTTCATCCAGAATTCTTGTCAAATAGCTGGACCTCTTACAGCACTCTCTTCCTCCAAGGTCACCTTGGATGAGGCTTTCCAGTTCCCCAAAAGGAGGTTCTCTCAAGCTCCAGTGCTCGTCCAACCAGACCCTTTGAGACAATTTGTTATTGACGCAGGTGTGTCTGATACAGGGGTTGGTGCTGTGCTATCACAAGGGGAACCCGATAAGAAATTACATGCATGTGCCTTCTTCTCAAAGAGGTTGTCACCTACAAAACATTACTACAATGTCGGTGATGGAGAACTTCTAGCCATAAAGCTTGCTTTGGAGGAGTGGAGGCATTGGGTAGGGGGAGCCGAACACCTGGGGCTGGTTTGGACCGACTACAAGAACCTGTTCTACTTGCAATCTGCCAGACGGCTGAACTCACAACAATCTCATTGGTTCCTCTTTTTCTCATATTTCCACTTGTCCATCTTCTACCGGCCTGGTCCCAGGAATGTCAAGCTGGACGCTTTATCTCATCAGTTATCACCTGACAAAGAGGATCCTTGGTCTCATGGTCAAATCCTCCCGAGCAAATAACTTCTTGGAAAATCTGATCCCAGACTGGCACCCTTCAAACTCCTCTGCCTGTGGTCTGCACCTCGTCCACCCTCCAGCTCCACCGTTGCATAAAAGCCTATCCTGCGGCAACGTCTGCTCTCACCCTGGAATCTCCTACCACGTCCAATGCAAGCAGCTTGTGCCTGATTCATCCTCACTATTACCACTGACTTCTGCTTCTATAATTGGACCTGGTTCCTGTTCCCCAGAAGGATCTCCCTGGACAAACCCAAAACCAGCACTTATTTCAAAAAACTTTTGCAATTTTACTTGTCTCCTGAGATTGTCTTGCATGTGGGTCAGAAACCTTAACAAAAACTTGACAATTCTATAGGAACTGTAAAAGGTCACAATAAGAGTGGCACTGGTAATTCTGTATCACTCAGTTAATTTTTAACGCTTGCTTTTTTTTACACCCAGATAAATGTACTATCCATCCATCCATCCATCCATTTTCTGACCCGCTTAATCCCTCATGGGGTCGCGGGGGTTGCTGGTTCCAGCGTCCACTGGGTGAGAGGCAGGACAGGTCGCCAGTCTGTCGCAGGATAAATGTACTACAAACAAAATTATGTAAATGAAATTTAAAAAAAAGATTAAATAAAATAATTTATTTCGTTTTCCATTTTAAGGATGGTCACACATTTTCACCATGAATACCAATAAGCGTGTGGGGCACTGTAAACACAAAAAGCTAACTTTCTCTCTTAAAAGAGTCAGAAGCAGAAAATTGCTTTAAAAATCGTTTCTCTCTTCTAGCCCGGTGTTTTTTTTTTACTGTTTAAAGAGAACAGAGGTAATTGAAAAAATAACAGAAATCAAAGTTCATTTACTGTCAAGACTATTTTTCTTGTCAAGGTTTGAACATTCTGCATTTGAAATAAAAGGTTGCCAACTGGGCGCCATGACATCCTGTTAAACTCTAAAGGAACAATAGCTCTCCGTGATCTACCTGTAGCTAAATTAAATCTGAACAGCTTTGAAATAGCATGACTTTTAGCAAATAATATAGAACATTTAATTACGCCATAAAATCTTCAGAAAACCAAAAGCAACAGCACCATATCTTCCCCCTTTATCCTTCTATTCATACCTCTATGCATTCGTCCATCCTGTTCTCTTAAAGATATTTACGGGAGGTTGAATCCTTTCCCAGCTGGCACTAGATGAGAGGAGTAAGACACCAAGAATATATCACGGAAAACTCAAAGAAGCATACGGCTTCACAAAAGAAGGTCTATTTCTGCAGCAATTTTCAATCAGCCATCAGCCCTGCCTACAGGAGCTGTTTTACAAGAAACAACATTCATGAAAGAAATCTATAGAAGAGGCTCTAAGGCAGTTTACATAATGGCACAGACTGATGAAAGAAAACATATTCCTATAACCTTTGCAGATTTTAACTGAGCTATTTTATAATAATGTTGCTCCCATTTAGTCCAGATTTTCTCCAGGTACTCTAGTTTCCTCCCACAGTCTAATAACATTCACGTCAAGTTCTCCAGAGATTTCAAAGCTAAATATAATTATGTGACAGCCCTGTCATAGACCCTCCACCATTCCCTGTTTCTTGTCTGCTAACATCAGAAGAAAGCCGCCATCCATCCAACCTCCCCACCCCCAAACACACACATACTGTCACTGGTTTATAGTTTTGCAAATACCTTATTAAGCTGAATGTAGGTTGAGACACGGTGACCCTGCCTTCACGTGTTTTGCTATGAAGTGTGGTACTTTAAAAATGTTGTAAAATAGGCAATAAGTAACAAAGAACCTCCAAGAAACCCAGACTCACCCATTTGAGTTAGAAAATTACATCAGCCCTTGAATTTGCCCTGGGCCTCCTACACTTCATATACCCACCTACCACTTTATTAGGCACAGATTGCTCATACTATTGTTGAACCCTCTTTGACCACAAGACCTGAATTAAATTTATACGGTTTAAAACCAAAAGCATGTCCGTAACCTTTCTCACACACTTTGATGCATATAGCGTACATGCCTAAATGCACTGACTTGCTGCCATGTGATTCACTGATTTGCTACTTGTATTAACAAGGAATGAACAATTATACCTATTAAATAGCCAGTGAGTGCCCTGCCTCTCACTGATTTATTGAGCTTGGGACCTGCCCTGCTTTGACCTTGATTAGGAATAGCAGGTATGGACAGTGAAAAAGCAGATTTTATTATTTATTTGTACAGTGGAGAAACAAACAACAAGGCACTGAACAAGGACAAAAAAAGACTTATTGGCTTTATGATCTTTCTTGACTTTGCAACTGTGACCAAAACCTGTTTAACAGTCTAATCAGTCCACTTTAGATAAGAAAGAGAATTTAACATAAATTACAATGCAACGTTGCCTCAGAACATAAAGTACTGTACGCATTACAGATTAATATTGGGTTCACAGAAACCGAGATGGTATTGACATCTTCCATGCTGTTCCTCTGACGGAGCAAAGAGGAAGCTCCGGCTCCCCGTGCTGAAGTGACCCTTTTCAGCCAGACTTCAAAGGGGCTTGACACGGAAAAGCTTTAACATTGAGGGCAAACAACAGGCGAAGAGCACCCAATTTTACTTTACAGGGATCAGGACATTATAAAAGGCACATTCTGCAGCCCACCTGCAGTTCTATGACAAAATACGGATTTAGAAAAACCTCTTTCAGCAATCCATCCACACAAATGTGTCTGATTTGTGTTAACTGAAATATAAACAACTTGTCTTAAGAGGTAATATTTTTTAAATGTGTATTATAATTTTTGGCAGTGGCAATTTAACTTTGACAATAACTGTGTTTTAAAGGAGACACGCAGAATCCACTATACTCAAAGCCCAAAGAGACAACTCTGTAACCTTGGACTGTCTTTACTGGAAACAGTTTATTTTGATTAATTAACATGTTCTTTAATAATATCCTAAAAACAAAATCAGAATATACATATATTGATATGGACAGATCAGCATTATGACTGAAATGGGGACAGGGCGTAAACCAAGGTAAAATCTAGAACCAGGTATTTAAGTATCACGTTTGAATTAAAAAAAAAAAGATTAACAATAATACATTTAAACATAGAGGCTTTAAAAATTACACAAGACTCACTAAAAACAAAAAAAGCAAGAGAACCAAGGCGTCTCCTTTAGAGGAATACATCATCAGTGAGGAGGAGGAACACGAGCACATGCCAACGAGCAAACAAAAACAATGACTATACTGAGCAACAGGTGTGACATTCTCCACTCATTCTCAGGGTGTTCCCAGGTCTAGCAATTTATGAGTTCTTCCAAGGAGGAGTAACTGTAACTATGTACGTGACTAAAAACATTTCAAACGAGGAAACACTTGCAGGATAGGCGATGTGTGTTACTTTATCTAAAGAATCTGGGTTTTCCCAAGCAATTTTAAGTATTTTCCACACTTTTCAATGACACCACCAGTCAAAGAGAGACCGTATTGGCTTCCTATCTGTGTGATGTCATGCTCTGTGCATCGTTCCTCAAATATTCTGAAATAATTGGTTGTCATGGTGGAGATATCCCTCTGCCCCCTTTGTTTTATTTGCAGTCTGGTTGGAGAGGGAACAGGTTAGGGAGGAAAACCAAGACATTCCTATCAAAAGTGGCTTTCTCATACTCATTTTAGGGGATCCCAAGGTGTTCCCAGGCCAGAGTGGTTAGTTGTCCCTGCAGCAAGTTGTGAGTTCCTCCCAGTAGAACTTTCTTACATAACTAGGTGTGTCTAAGAAAACTTCCTAACCTTTCAAACAGGGTAATAACTTTACTTTAGTTTTTGCTTTTAACTTTAGCTGTCACACTTTAAGCAAACCACACTCTGAAATGCACTTAGAACTTATTTTTAACACTTTGTGGATTCCCATTTCTTAATCGCTTTGTTCTCTTTTGTACTTGATTTGCCTTGAGCAATCTCCTAGACTACAAAGGCAACTTTTATCAGCCGCTGGAGAAACTTGACAGACAAATCTGACATCTAAACAGGGTAAACCCTTCAGGGACACTTTGTGATGAGAACCACATATTATTTGTCATAGCAACCCTAATATTATTACAATTGGCTGGTAAGATCCCCTTACAAAAAGTACAAAAAACTGAACGAAAGCATGAAATAGAAACCCAAGTCATTGCTATTCCAAGATCATAATTACAATGACAAGAGTCCCATTGAGGAGCATTAAGAGGATAAACCCTTCCTATGAATAATTGACTGCCTCTCCAGATACACAAGCAGCAGCTCTCCACATATAACAGATATGCAAGATGACATCTCTAGATGTCTCCCAAGAGAAACACCCACAAACAGTGCAAGGCGAATCACACAACAAACTAAATGTCCTATGACAAAACGTCACCATTTTCTGCTATGTGGTTTTAGCCGTGGTAGTCTCATAATACACTCAGTGTCACTGATTAATATATATTAATCAAAATATTTCCATTGTACTACAATTTCACAATGACATCAGGGGATTTGACTGTGTGGAGTCTTACGGATTTCTCAAGTGGAGCAGATTTCTTACACAAATTGCGCAATCCTATTTCCCGAAAGCACTAGAGCGCCGCATGAATAAAAAATAGAGAATGCGGTAATTCCTTAAAAACATTTTATAAAGTGAGGAGGCCAAAATGTCTTCTCCTTCGTGCTTGACACAATTTGTTGTTTAAGGATTTGTTAAAATTGACCTTTTTTTTCTAACTGGCAGGTCCTGACTGCTGGCAAGTTAGTTCAGTGCATAAAGTTTGACCATCTGGCCTTACTGCAAAAAGTATGAGGCTGACACTGACTTTCTGAAATAAGCAGAACCGTCCTTAAGGAAGATGTTGTATGGATTGCAGCATATGTTAACATAAAACTTCAAAGTTAGGTTTATTGATGCAGTAAAAAATAAAAAGTAAAAAATATAAGTGCTACAGTCTGACATTCATTTTTTTTTTACCCAGGTTTCAGTCTGTCTGTTCAGTGCAAGCAATGTTTAAGGAGTTATCAGCTGCTGCAGCTTCAGCTGGTGAACAGCCTCTAGGCCAAAAGGCACCTATCTCACAGAATCAAAAAGGAGCAGTACGCGTGCCAGATGATAGACCCACTGCATGTTTATGTTCACGTTCCAAATTTCCCCACATGGACTGCCCTGTTTGGCAGAAAGCAGAAGATGACTGTTTACGCAGTGTGAAAACAAAATATTGCACATAGAAAGCATTTCTTTTTCGGAATATTAAATGTTTCGTCTCAATATTTAAGCTTGAGTAAGATATTTGATCAATTAATCCACTATGTGCAACTATACAAAGGAAACTGGAAGCTGGCAAATGTTGGGCATGTACTGTAAGTGTCATATTTTGAGGGGTCAGAATATGCACTATTTTGTGAAAATGATCTTGGATGGTGTGATCTGTAATATACTCTTTGAAAATAGATGAGATCTAAAATTGAAAAAAAGTCCTGCTGGAGAACCATACTGATATGGAATGGGTAACATGTTAGGAACAAAATGATGCCACATCATTTGAAGAAAATGATAAACCCTCGAGGGCTTAATCCAAAGTCACAGAGAACGTGAAGCTGAATAACTGATGCTCCAGGTTGGTCCAATTTGCTGAAATGTCATTGCAGCAACTCAACAATGGTCTGTAGTTCATATGTCCACTGCACCAGTGAAGGTTGAAACAATGGTTCTAAGGATTTCATCCCGGTACCTAACAGCAATCAGCGTGCCATTGTTTATTCTGTACAGGTCTTTATGTCCCTCCATGGATATGCCTACACAGAACAACACTGATCCACCACTAAACCCATCATGTTGAATAAATTTGCAAGCAATATAATGTTCACCACGGCTTCTCCAGAGCCTTTTTACATCTGTCAAATGAGCTCCGAGGGAACCTGCTCCTATTTGTGAGAAGAACAGGCCACCAGGGCTGAACTCTGGCAAATGCCAGTCAAGCTCCATAGGCAGTGAGCACACAACCAACTAGAGGGTGTGGGGCCCTCAGGCCACCCTCATGAAGTCTGTTTCTAATGGTATTGTCAGAGACCCCATGCCTGTTGCCAACTGGAGGCCACTTTTAAGGGCTCTGGCAGTACTCATCCTGTTGGGACAAAATAGCACATATTGGTCCCACTGATGGGTAAAGGACTTGCAACAGCCTTGTCCAACACTAGAGTAACATGATTATCTCCTGGAATCTCCTCCATGTTCTTGAGACTGCACTGAGAGACACAGCAAACTTTCTGCCGATGGCACATATTGACGTACCATCCTGGAGGAGTTGGACTGCCTGTACAACCTCTGTATGGACCAAGTCTCGGCTCATACTACCAGTAGTGACTGACCCTGGTCAAATGCAAAACTACTGAAAGCCAGTCATAAAAATTAGGAGGGGGAAAATGTCGGTGGTCTTCACTTGCAAAACCATTCCTGTTATTGGGGTCAGCTCATTGTTGCCCCTTTGGTGCTCCTGTTGTTAAAGGTGACCCCTTATGCTTCCTTTTAACATGTAGGATAAGTCCTTTTAATATGTAAGTCTATGGGCTTTATTAAACATGTTCAATATATGTTTTGCACACAACCATTCTCGGATAATGTGTGTGTTGGGGGGGTAGCTCATTTTCCAGACACCAACAAAACATTTGCTTATTGCCAAATAACAGCTGGATAACAGCTACAAAAATGTGCAGTTCTTTATGCACCTGCTATGTCACCTGAGCACGCTGCAGAGATATTATCTGACTGTATGTCTGATATCCAACAGTGGGTTACTCAAAACCAGTTCATTTCGAATCTGTCAAAAACGGTCTCCATGTGATCCTCTAGTGGGAAAAGTAAAATTCAATATTACATTAGAAGATGAAGAAATGCACCACGTTATGGAATTAAAATACCTTAGATTGGTGCTAGATTTATTTAACATATAAAACAATCTCAAAAACAGTAAAAAAAAAAAAATATATATATATATTAATTGTTTCAAACTAGTCAGAAACTACATACCAAACAAGACAGCCCTGCTATACATGCATTCTATGATTTTCTCTCACAAATCATAATGCATGACCACATGGGCACAGGGTGGTCCCTCTGTAACCAAGTGCATTGGTTCTTTATATAATCGTGCAACAAAAATGATGGATTAAAAAAAAATAATCCGCAGTCATCATTGTTCAATTCTTAAGAAATATAAACTCTTGAGCATTGATACCTCTAGACATTTCTGTTCATTAAATGATTTAATAAATGTATTAACCATAGAGCACGCAAGTCACTAATATACATTTGATGAGAGAATGAATAATACTGGACTCACTAGAAGCACCACAAATCGTGGCTGTAAAATGCCATTCTGCAGGACGACCTTTGGGTAGGCAGCACTTTCTGTTAAGACATGTAAGCTCTGGACCTCACCACAATCACCTTTTAAGACCATAATTGATGTAAAAAGAAATTGTAATTGTAATTAAATAACAATAATTAGTTAAATAACTCAAATAAAACTGAAATAAAACCAAGTTTGGCTCCAAGTCTCTGTATACTAGTACTTCTAGTGACCAAGTCCTGGAATTGTGTGACGTGCGCGAGACAGTAAGGTGCTTTCTGCACCAGAGCTTTAGCTGAGGCGAGAAAGAAAGTTGTTCTTTCAAGGATTATATGTTATATGTCTTTATCTGTTTATTTTAATGTATGTGTTATTCCTTATTTAACGGTCAATGTGTCTGTTAAAAGTCCTTCTAAGGATGGGTGTTGCAAATTATCCATGGGCTATAAACACTGTGATACACGCATCCGATTGTTTTCGTAATAATTATCTATGTTTCTTTGTATCTGTCCCTATCAAACAAATGCCTGATTGATGAAAATGACATAAAACAGTGTGAGATATTGTTACAGTCAGCCTTCTTTGGCTAAAAGTGTATTTTTCTGTGATCCTTGTTTCCTTTCCCTTGCCCTTGTCAAAATGCAGGAGATACTTTACCTTCTGTATAGTCTGAATAAAGGGTATGTGCTGAACAAATCCCTAAAACTGTAAACAGTTCTTATTTAGCTGAAATTGTGTGAGGGTGTGTATGTCTGTCAACAGTATACATAAATACTCATTACTGCAGATACAGCCAGAAGTGGCTCTTAAGTAATGGTATGTATACGGATGAGTATATCTTCAGTTATGTACACTCCCAAGGCATGTGTGTCTACTTTTATATGTTTTACAACATACTACAATATCATAAGCCTGGCAAAAATACACAACACACAACTTGTTTCATTATGTGACAACCATGCAAGGTACTGTACCTCTGGGAACAGTGCTTCACAAGACAACAAGCGCGGCAATGAGCTACTTATATTCCGTGTCCCTCAGGCACAGAACAGACAATAACCGGCACATTAAAGAACGCCAACATGGGATCAGAGCAGACCACATTTTTCATGGAGCTTGGTGAATAGTGCTGCAGTGTAAAGGCCTCTGCCTTACCTTGTGTCACACGTGAGATCCCAGGTGGAGAACTCATGGTCACTCAGGTTAGTGACTGTCCTAGGAGCTTCTGACCAGAGGGCGTGACGTTTGATGGCGACCAGCTCATTACCGGCCTCCCGTGTGGGCAAATGGCTGCAGCAGGTACCCATTCTTCATGCAGAGGAAAAACTATAAAATGTCAGCTTTAACCGCCTTTGTTGTGAAAGTTGTTTATCTTTGCACACCTTCTATTACCTAATATTCAAAGATTACTTCCAGATGCAACCAAGTCAGAAGATACATCCCTGAAGACAATTTTTTCCTGTTCTTGCTTCACGTCTCATCCATCGCCTCGACTGCTGCGGACTTCTCCCCGAAGTGCACCGCTAACGTAGGAGCTGCCTGGCCCTGTCAGCCTTACCCTCCTCCTTACTCTGACAGAAGTCTTTCTGTCTCCCACCACCATTCAGTCCACAACATTGTATCAACCATGTTGTTGTTTGTCTCAGTCGCTGCTTGTATCTGAGTTCTTCAATTCCTCCTTTGTGTCTGCCCTTTCAGAACCCAGTGTGGCACACAGATGGAGGCCGCACACTTTCCATTCCCAAGCTTAAGTACAGATGCTCCGACAACGGTCTTGTTGCGAGGAGCAAGACCGGTCAAAGCCCACACATGGCTCCAGTCATATGTGGGCTTGTTATGTAGAGAGATCCAACAGGTTCACACCATTTCTCTGAGGCTACACATTTTTTTTTTATTCTTCCATGTGGTAATTTTAAAGGAATACTTCAGATTTCATTCCAAGTCCGGTCTTTAAATAGGTCTATAACATCTTGAAAAGGATTTGGTGTAGTTTAATGTAAGTCGAATTTTTGTCTTGCCTCCCCTCTGATTACTTGTTAGCTTTAATGTGTAGGTACTAATCTGTGTTTATGCAAAATTAAAGCCTAATGCTGTGTACAATTTGTTTTGACGATCAAAGCTCTGGAATCTGGTAATGTTGCAAATTAGCTACACTGGGGTTTGCTTGTTTTTGTGGTGTTGACTATTTGAAAAACAAGATGATCACAAAGTGTTTCTCTCCCTTCTACCCATTCAAACGGTAAAGGAACATGTTCAAAAACACAGGTTGTATGGTAACATAGGTAGCACTCTAGACGAACAGCCCTCTTCGAGCGGCACTACGCAACGCTCCGCTGTGTGAACGCATCCAGAGAAGCAGCGAAACGACACACCAGCACACCACCAACTTGATGTTGCTGTTATAATTCTGAACTACTGTATGAACATAAGGTGAATGCAATTTGCTTGTTTTATTGTTTTAACCTTTTAAATTTCAAAGAGCAGAATACGTGTGAATACATACAATATACAAGAGTTTAATATAGTAAAATCTCAAAATGGAAACCTAGATGAGTGAAATAAAGAAAGTTATGTGAAGATTATTTTCTAAAGAATGTTAAAATGGATGTAGATTGAATGCATTTTTTTAATTTTTCCATCCAATCAAAAGGACACAAACAGCCCCCGCTGCCAAATCAATAATGCTGTTGACATTTCAACAGATGTGTGGGAACCTTCTCTGTGTTGAGTTTGTTTGTGGGGTGGCATTTATTTGAAGCACAATTTGTCACAGAAAGTTGACTTTCACAAAAATGTAAAGAGATCCACTCTGTTGCTAGATTCTCCATGAAAAAGCCACTCAGTTATTTTTGGTACAGCTACATAATGATTATTGGCTGGGTGGGGAGCATGAGGCAAACACTTAAGTGTGTTACAACAAGAACTAAAAAAAACACCATGATTACAATTCATTTGTTTTTTTTCCCTTTGTATGAGAAACTTTTTTCAGAATGTGCTAAGTCTGTACAGCGGCTACAACTGTAAATATGCATCAATATATTAAAAGTATGCAGCTATACCCTAAGCTGCTTAATATTTATTCCACCCCCTAATTTGTTCTTATTACAAGTAAGTCCAGCTGTTTTGGATTCCAATCTTTATATTCCCAAATACATCAGCCTGCTGAATCTGTGTATTACTACTGAAGCCTTAAGGTGATGAAATATTCAAGATATTCATTTTCAGACTTGCTTCTAAGACAGAGATGAACACACATACTGATGCCATACCAAAAAAAGCCTCAAAGAGAAATAAATATGTGTGCAACAGAAATGAGAAGAAGCAGAGAAAACAACAGGGAGAAAGTATAAAAAAAAAAAAATCTACCAGAAGTACAGAAGAGAGCATGAATGAGAGATGAAATATCAGCTACAGAGTGACGCGTTGTCAGGAAAACACTCTTTGATGCATTTATGTCACTGTGTAAAGAAGATCGAGGCAACACCACATCACCTAGAGAACCTACAGTATCGACGAAGCAACAGGGGAATAAATTGTCAGTAAGGCAACCCGAAACACCGAGACCAACTTAAACCGACATAATGACTTTCTTAGTTCGGTGCAAATTTCCCCAAAAATCCAAAATTCATGTTTTGAATGTGACTCAAGAGGGATAAAGAAATACTACAGTCCCTTGCAAAAGTCCTTGAGCATATTCTGACATATTGCAACGCCTAACTTTAATATATTTTAGTGGGATTTGATGTGATGAATCAATGCAAAATAGAGGAAAGCCTGAAAAATGTGGTACATGTGTTCAGGTCCTTGACTTTGCAGAACCATATGTCACTGCGATTCCAGCTGTAAGTATTTTGGCTGATAAGTATCACCAAAAACTTAATGCTGGTCTCCTCTAACCAGAGCACCTTTATCCAAATAATAGCAATCTCCCTTAAATAGCTTGTGAGAAAAAAAAACAAACAGCACTTCTTAAGACTTTCTTTAATATTGGCTTTGCTCCTGCAACTCCTCCATAAAAGGCCAAATTTGAAGTGCACAATAGATAGGTGACTTGTCAACAGATTCCCTCAACAGAGCTGCTCCTCTAGTAACCACTTGCCTCCTGGTGGCTTCTCTAATTAATATTCTTCTTGCCAGGCCTGCTGGCCACATCTTAGTAGATATAATGTTGTGCTGTACTCTGTTTATTCAGGGATGATAGCTCAAAAAGCGCCCCATAAGCCTCCCGAAGCCTGGGATAGGGTGTTATAACCAAACCCTGCTTTAATCTACTCCACAACTTCTTCCTTGGTCTTCGTCATGCCAGTTGTTCTTTAATTAGGATAGTACTATAACATATAACATAACTCCATGTCAAATTTTAATTAAGGGGAATCTATTAATCTTTTGGTAAAATGACCAATTACAATCACAACTGTCTTTCAAAGTGTGTAAATTAGTTAGAGTTAGTTAAAATTATTAGTTAATAATTAGGTAAAGTTAAAAGAAGCACTTTTGGAGTTTTGAGTTTGGACATCAGAAACATTGAACCAAGTTTATGTTGGTCTCATCAGCCCTCAGAACATGGTTCCAGTAATCCATGTTCTCAGTCTGCTTGTCTGTGGCAAACCTGTTGCAGGATTTCTTGCGTATCGTCTTCAGAAAAGGGTTCCTTCAGGGACGACAGCCATGCAGACCAGTTTGTTGCAGTGTGCAGCGTATGGTCAGAGCACTGACAGGCTAACTAACCCACCACCCCTTCAACCTGTGCAGCAGTGCTGGCAGCCCTCATACGTCTATTTAAGTTATAAGACAACTTCTTGATATGAGGCTGAGCACCTGCACTCAACTTCATTGATGGACAATGGCGCGGCCGGTTCTGAGTGGAACGTGTTGTGTTAAATCGCTGTATGGTCTTGGCCACCGTTCTGCAGCTCGGTTTCAGGGTGTTGGCAATCAATTCAAGCGGTTGAGACATTAATGGCTGTGTGTTGAGTGTTTTTGAGGAGACAGGAAATTGACACTAATATACAAGCTGTCCACTGACTACTGGACAAGGCATCAATGTGTCACATCTTTAGTGTTCTCCCATGAAAGGATAGAGTAAAATACATATTGGCTAAATAAAAAGGAAAAAAAATCCACATCAGCTCCGCTGATTTCTAAATATCAGCACAGCCTAAATAACAACCCATTTTGGGTGACTCATAAACTTTATACCGTGGACTGGATGTGGTCTGTGCCAATCTCCAGCAATCATTGGGAACTTGTGATACAAATATTTGTAATTCACCAACCATGCGTCACAAACTTAAAGCCGCACATGGAAATTAAGTTTTTTAAAGACAAAGAAATTAACTCCAAGCAGGGCTGCTATACATACAATGCATACAATGTTAGCATGAAGCACATGCAAGGTTGAAGTCCCTTCACTGAGTTGACCTGGAAAATTAATCGGAAGTTACTCTAAATTAAACTGCTGTACTTTCCAAAGACACTTCCTGTAACACCTGAAGAACATCACTGGGGTCATGCCCTGATGAGGAAGCATTACTCAGACGTACTTTAACGTCATGTTTGCTCTCTCAGAAGTTATAATTAGATGTCTCACTCTCCCTGCTTAAGTATTTTTTTTTGTTACTATCACTTTGATCCACCCAAAGTTACCAGACAGGAATGATGCAAAGAAAAAACATGTGCCTGTAATTCCTGAATGACCTGAATACACGCCAATAACTGATCTAACAAGTAAGCGCCGGCTGCAGAACTAGTACAAGCAACAAAACAAGTTAGCATCAGCTGCTAATTATGCCATTAAAACAAAACTGTAACCAAACCAGTAAAAAGCTGTACAAAGAAAAGTGCATATCTGAACACCAGCTCATCCTGGCCTTACTCCTTTATGACTCTACCAAGGGATGGGCCAGCAAAGGAAACCGCCACAGGACTGTAATAACCAACAAACACACACCATTAGATACAAACAAGCTATCTAAAAGAAACATGCTTCTTTACTAGTAAATTGCTGCTTTTTACAAAGAGTACTGATGTTGTTATTAGCTTTTAAGGTTAGTATGCTATGGAGTAACCTTAGCTTTTCTTTAAAGAAACAGAACCATGAATCCGTTGCACATGATCTTAGGACCTGATCTTACTAATTTGGTGAAGTAAAAAACATAAAGAAACAGTAGAGGAACAAAAAAAAGGCCTGAAAGCAGCTGATGTTTCTGCTTAATCTGCCCTGTGCGATGATTGGTTGGTCAGAAAATAACACAATCTTTTTTCCAATCAGTGGACGCACCATACATAGACCCTACCCGCTCTCACTCTCGGGTGTGGAAGCTGTTACTGAGTGAGGAAGACTCAAATTTAGCTACAGTTCTTCAGCCTCGGCGAGATCTTTAAATAAATAGCTGGAGGACACACATACATGCAAGAAGCTATATAAATGGAAATAGTCTGTTTATGACATCCAGATATAGAAAATACGGTTTCATATGAACAGTAGTAAGGTAAATGGTAAATGGCTTGTACTTGTATAGCGCTTTAACTAGTCCAACGACCATATCTGTCTTCTATATGGAGACGCGCTGATGTGGAGGAAGAATATAAACAAGCAAAGACGACCATAGATCATTCTATTTACTGTTTTCTGTTGAAATGGAGGACCATCCAGTCTCTATGCCCAGCAACAGGGAAGAGAAAGTAACCAAGAAAAGAAAAAGAAGTAATAACCGGGAGAAAACAACAGTCTATATCGTTTGCAGCTATTATTACCTGGTGGAGATAATTCGTGAATGGCCATAGCTATTAGCTATTAGCAGTAGTTTGGTACCAAATACATTGATGACATGTTAACATTGTCACAATTATCACACTCCAGAGCTCCAGGTTGTTTGTAATTCATTTAGCACACCATCCAGTGGTGCACCAGTGTGAAGAAATCTGGGGCTTTAAGAGTTTGGCCCAAAATCAGGAAACCTTAAGAACACCCAGAAATCACACAAAAATCTGATTGGTGCATCTCAATATTTTTTTTTTTATTTGCTGTAATGATATTGATTTTTATGGTTAATTTAATATTGCAAAAACAGAAAGAGTTGCATACATCTGCCCTTAAACAGAACCTTCAAACCTTACACTGAGGACAATTTCTTTACAGATAAGAATGTAATAATATGTACTGATTGTAAATGGATGATTATATGTTCACGAACACACATGAGCATCAACAAATTAATTCCACAGAGCAGTTGATCAGATCTGTGGAGGCGACTGAGTCTCTGTGGGGTTTCCGAATAAATATGAGTCAGGGATAAACTGGTAGTCTGTTCTCGTCCTACCTGTACTGTACCAAATCTCCTTTCTGCAGCTTCATCTCATAGTTGAAATTCTTGATGTGACCATTTATCTAAATCCTAGTTAAGACAGTGACATTTTTCATATTCTGTAATATGTCCTTCAGTCATGGAGCCCACCATCTTATAAACAAATGCCTCAGATGCTGTGAATTTTGTCTGATTTCTAAGTATTCAGTAGTGGTATCTGTTCTCAACCCCAAAACACTGAATCACCCATAAGTAGCTTATGATTCTGGCATCAAAAACCATCTTGATGTCAGAACATTAAAACAACATTTTTACTTGTTTTGCTCCTACGTTTCAGACAACTAATCCCTGCTCACTGCAGTAGTTCTTGTTAATTCTTGGTAAATCAGATTCACCCAGCTGACCCCGTATAACCCAGATCAAGGCTCAAGTCTCCTGGAGTTCTCCTAAATCAAAAAATAATGGTAGGCTTGGAAATAAAATCCATTTTTAGACATGAGATATATAACATTCATGCCTTCTTCTATCTATAAAAGCGATGACACTAAATAAATCATATATTATCAAGTTTTATATTACAGTGCCACCAGCTTCATTCAGAATTAATGACGACAGTGGAAAGCAGTGTGACAAGTTTAATATTTGTTAATTACAGGAAGTTAAAAACTGTCAAATTTTATTTATACTAACTGGTTTTCTGCAATAATGCAGTTTCTATGTGAAACGTAATTTAGATAAAGCTAAAGCATGCAGACTCTTGTTGCTGCTATACACACTCAAAAAAAATATGCACTTATTCTGGGTTCATCTAAGGAGTAAAAGATTTCGGTTTACATTTTTTATCACTAGATTTCTTTAAAAAGCTGCTCATGTTTTTAAATGAGACCAAGCACAGCTGGGACGGGAATCCCTGACATCTATTAAGGCTGCTGCAGTTCAGATTTATGTCATACTGAGGGCAAAGGAAGTTTATTCGCATAGGACAAGTCGTACACTGGGCAATTCAAAGTACTTTACATGAAAAAAATAAAAGAACAAAATTAAGAGAATCATTTTAAAAACACAAAATCAAATAAAAAACAGTAAAAATATTGGTGTCATACTAAAAGATACATTAAAATGACTATTGAAATTTTAAAAAGTGATAAAATTATTATCACTGACAAAACATTTTTTAACATTTATGGAAAAGCTGCAGTAAACATTACTATTTTCAGTCCACAGGAGACACCAGGAGCATGATTAAAATGTAGCTCTTAGATTAAATTAAAATAAATTCAAATGTATCTCATAGATGTAGTTATTAGGCATATGTTCATTATAATGGTCCCTGATGACTCTTACGTGACTCGTCTATTTTTCATTGCAAATACAGCAGACAAGTTACCTCTGTCTGTTAAACATTTCCTTTAAATGCATACATAAGGCCAAATAAGATGGGTAACATTACAATTCATACACTACTAAAAATACCTTTAAGAAAGTTCTGTTCAGTAAAGGTGGGGCATGTAGATGAAGTTGTATTTATTTATTTCTGTGAGTAGAAATTCTGATGCGATGATCAGAGTATTTTAATATGTAAATGTCAGCAGACATCTTGTATCTGCTCTCAGAACTTGTGGTTAATTATTAATCTCACCTCTAAGAGTTATTTCTGTTATATATCACACTGGCTACATGCAGAAGTATAGATGATTCTTTTTATGGCCATATTCTGTGCAGCTGGTTTCATTTTGACGCTTCATGGAGGTTTGTACACGTGTACACTGTAGGGTATAGGAGGACTTCACTACTTTGTTATTAGAATGTAGCTGTAGTTTATTTAGTAATAGAACGAGTTGCACAAGTTTCTCAAGCATCTTGTGTACATTTTGGTGAGTGCATTTACACTTCTTTTGCACTGACAAGTACATTGCAATATAATTTTTTTAAAACCTCTTGGTATAGTTAATTTAAGCTGTAGGATAGTCACTGGTTACTCACTTTTAAGAGGACCACTTGCTTAGTGTGACCTTTCTGGTAACTTTGTCATAGTTGCCTGCTTTCTTATAACACAGGGTTATATGGTGCAGTGGATATTTTGTGAGAAAACTACAAAATGATTTAGTCAAGACAAGCATATTGTGCTCAGTGTAAAATACATAAATAAATAAGGATCATGCAAGTTTCAAATTCAACTCACAGAGTTCAGCTTAAAGGCTGGCTGTCATTCAGTGTTCTACCTTTTAAACAATATATAGTCGTTTTGTTGCTTTATTATTCCTAAGAGTTTAGTAAAATGCACTTAAAATGTATCCTTGTTTTGAGTTTGTTGTGTTGTTCTTTTTTGTGTGTTTTTTTCCCCCTCGGGTGATCATGTTCCTAGATCTCACAGCAGGGTATCCCCCACTGTACTATAAGCCCCCTCCATTGGGCGGTCTCCCCACAGAGAGCCAAAGACCAGCGACCAAATTTACCCAATCACAGCTATTGCAGATAAGGCAGGGAACCCACCAAATATGCAGAATTAAAATAAAACATGAAATAAATCAAGTAGTTAAATTAGTAAAGTGAACAGCAAGGACTAAAATCATTTAATTTGAATAATTTTTTTAATAATCAAACCATTGTAGGTTCTATTTAAAGAGCAATTAAAAATGTATCATACAAATAAAAGTATAAAATCTAGATCAACAAATAAAGTCATATCTAAACCCAGCAAAAGGTTAGCCCTTGGTGTGAAGGTTTGAGTTACAATAAAACATAACAAGCCAATGACCAAAAAAATCATAAAAGTTTAAGTAACTAAAGATGATCCTGGAATAAAATACAAGGATTTAAAAAAAAAATGATGGAAAACAGATACCAAAATCTAGCACTGAGAAACATCAAGAGAGCATCCAGTAGAGCGGCAGTAATTTTAGAAGAAGGAACCCTTTCTTATAGGAAGCAGCTGAAACTGAGGTTTTACGGAGCGTTTCTACATTTCAGAAAACTTGAAAGCCTGCCTATCTCATTTGAAAATGTAATCACAGTCAAAAGAAAGCCCATTAATAGGGATAGAGAAATCCATCCATGTATTATTCCATCCCTTTTTTATCCTTTATCCTTTAAATGTTATGTGTGGGTTAGAGCCTGTCTCCAGTGAATGGATAAAAATCCTATTCACCATTGCTTTGATCACTATTAAAATGATAACTACATTTAACATGATTATTTACCAAATTTGGAAACATATTGAATTTAATACACTTACACGATTACTAAGATTCTCCCATTTTTATGCTTTACCAATTGAGAACTGTTTCTGTAAATTGATTTTTAATCACTAAACTATTTTCCAGCCCATTTGCATGTATGGACAAGTAACAATGCCGTTACTTTTTTATGTTTTCACAAATGGATTAAAGGTGTCGTAAATCTCAAATTTGATCAGTCTAAATATTTTAAACAGAGATTATCCTAGGCTGACTGAAATAGCCCTTTCATTTAGTGTAAACATAGCTTAGTACATTCTAACTTCAGCTTTTACAGCCCAGGCATTTACACAGTTTTTACAGAGTTTTCAGATTTTGTCCATAATTCAATTCAATTCAATTTTGTTTATATAGTGCCAATTCATGAAACATGTCATCTCAAGGCACTTTCTAAAGTCAAATTCAAATTCTGTCACCTTTTTTTCTACCACATATCCCTGAATGCTGTCACACAGATCCTTTAAAAGTGATGGAGGCATCTTTATTGAGTCTTGTCTGAAAACGTTTGGGTAAGGGCTCTTCAGCTAAAGCGGAAATGCGTCAGCGGTCGCCATGATAAGTGCTGTCCGAATAGCGCAGTCAGTAAGGAAGGAGGTAGGAAAAGGAGCCTCTATGCTTCCTTGCACAGCGCCTTTAGCATAGTAACCTCGCAATGTCCCTTAGCGGCACTAAATACAAAGCTCCTTTCCTCACCATGATAGTTCTTACTGTTGACCTCATGAAAGGTCAAGGAACAGGAGCTATAATTAAAACATTTCAGATGCAGCCCTTATAGTTTAAACAGACAACTCAACAACTACTTCCTGTCTAGCCCAATAAGGCAACTAAATACCATTTCCTGGGACAGACCTAAGTTTGAAAAGAGATATTGTGGCTTTTTATATCGCAAGATCTCATGCTCCCAGAATCCTAGCAATAATTATTTTAAATGACTTGCACTGTTTTTGTTTTCAACAAATTTTCTCAAATGTTCGGAGGTGAACAACCATTAAACGCTGAAGCTTTGCTTCACCATATGGCCTACAAAGCATAATTTGAACTGCTAATTTTTAGCTGCAGGTAATGTCTCAAAAAGCATTGTAAATTAAAAAATATTTAATTGTTTTTGCTATTCACATAAATGAAGCGAAACCAGGAACTGAGGTAAGGAAAACCTGAAATTTTCAACTCTAACAAATGTGAATGATTGACCCTTAAAATGTTAAATGGACAATCAAGGAATAACAAACAAAAATACTAAAATTAGCCCGCCCTGCGTTGCAAGAAAAACTAATTTTGTAGTGAAATATCTAGAAGGGGCGCCACCCGGCAATCAAATCAAGCAAAGAAAGCAGCAGATTTAGACATTGTCCTTGGGCTGACATTTCCAAGGAAGACTCTTGAACTTTCCTGCTGTTCAGAAAGCAAACACTAAAAACTAGTTCACACCTTCAACCAACGAAACAACAGAAAAGCTGTTGTTGACAAAGCTGTCTCTTGCAGCCTTTATCTGTCTGCCAGGAGACTGTTGGTTCTTTGCTTTAGCTGTGGCTCCACCGCTAAACAAAGCCTCTCTTTTTGTTTAAGAACAAAGAGCGTCAGAAGACAGACACTAACCAACCCCACGTTCTTCCCACAAATACAATTCATGGGTTTAGGTTGTAGTTTGATGGATTGTTTTTTCAAATGCTATTTTTGGAAATTGTGATCCGTTACAAGGTGTTGCTTTATTCATTTACGCTCAAAAAGCAGAGAGGCTTATGCCCCACAGGGACATGAGATCCATCCTTTTTTTCAGTACATAGCTCAAAAGTGAAACTCCCATATTCTACAGCTTCTAGGGATGTCCAAATACTATATATTTTGATATGCACTGCAAAAACGGATCTAAAAATAAGTAAAATGTTCTTAAAATGTGTGTTTCTTTCCTAGATTTGAGCAGGTAAATAATATTATCTGCCAATGGAATGAGTATTTTGACCCCTAAAATAAGATAATTATACATCCTGCACTTGAAATAAGATGATGGAGGTGAATTGTTTCTATTTTAAGTGCAAAACTCTTATTCCATTGGCAGATCATCTTATTTACCTGCTTTTAAAAAAAGAATTACACAAATACATTCATATGCATCAAAAGAGATTCAAACGGACCCGTTCACATTTTCCCGGCAGCAGCGCTGCTAAAACAGGGATACTCGGCCACCGCCATCCCTGCAGCCGTTCATCTGATCAATGAGCAGCTGCCGGAAGTTTTAAACTCTGGAGTTTAAGGAGTGAGAGCACAACAAACAAACACACCATATGTGACACTCTTTACCGGTTCGGCAAACACAAAACAACTCAGAGGTACGTTCCCCAGGAGTGGCAAATACGCGGCTTGTGGGGCTCTCCTTCTTGCCCTGAGCAGTTTGCAAAAAGTTGGCTGATATGTGAAGGCTCTCGTTTTTTACTGCAATTTGTGTGGTGTTTTATTTAGAAAAATATTTATTTTCTAAAAATATTAACTTCCGCCTATGTTTGACTTCTTGAAGTATGTAATACATAAACACCATTTTATGTAGTTAGTAATAACTGTGATATTAATACTTGTGACAGGGCAAAAGATGTGAGTCCAAGAAAGGTCCATGATGAGGCTCTATGCTTTATTTTAAACCCCACAAGTTACCACCATTTTCTCCACAGAAATGTTTACAGTACAGATGGCACTAATGGCTCATATGCTCAAAGAACAACAGACTGTGTTGTAAAATGTTTTATTTATTAATTTGGGCGGGCCAAATGAAATAGCTTCCTTAAATAGTGGAATGAAGGGATGGAAAGATGCCAGTAATGCTGCACAGGTTCATTAAACAAAGAACATCAAACGTTCAGAAAGCTCTAGGCAAAAATAAAAGACATTATGTGTTTTGGGGATCTTACCATTTGGTTTAAGAAAATCTACTTGATTTCCTCTTTTGAGATGTAATAAATTAGATCCATGGAGCCTCAGGAGTAAAAAAACTTGGACGAAAGGGTAAGACTTAAAAAGGTCATTATGGTCATAGATGAGAAAACCACATTTAGTGGACTCGTAGTAAACATAGTTTATCTGAGTTTAAGAGCAACTTTTGTCAGACAGAAAAAGCAGGAAAAAAGTTTTTTCTAAATGTCACTAAATGTGTCACTTTCTCCTTCGGCAAACTGTTGTTTTATTAACGCTGACTCTGTTTTTGTTCATCCTTCACTTCAACTAACAAAACAATTACTAACAAAACAATAAAACCAAGTAAAATTATCGTAAACCTTTTTTAACCCAGCCAAGTCAGAGTACTGGTAGATGTCTTATATTATTATTATTATAAATTATATTAAAGGGGCCATGACAGCAAATTG
Source organism: Fundulus heteroclitus (assembly GCF_011125445.2). NCBI lineage: Eukaryota > Metazoa > Chordata > Actinopteri > Cyprinodontiformes > Fundulidae > Fundulus > Fundulus heteroclitus. The sequence continues at coordinate 7,167,520 of NC_046362.1, forward strand.
TTTTGAGGTTTTGTGATCTGTTGTGCACTGATGAGTCTGTGTGAACGTCAAAAGTAAATACCAAAGGACCTGCTCAGGGTCGGTCAGCTTTGTTGCTTTGCTCAAAATCAGTCAGATCAGAAAACGGGTTATCTTTCTACATAATTTATATTCTCCAATCAGAGCACACCATCAAGCAAACAACCTTCCCCCATCCCCTCCTTCCCCCGGCTGATGAGCCGGCTGTCAGTCGTGCTAACATGTCTGACTGCTCCACATGAGGTGGAGGCCGGGGCAGTGAGCAGACGGCAGCCTCACATCAGCCTCCCTGCATCCACTAGAACAGCGTCGCTGAAGCCGCAGAGCACAAATATACCATGTTCAACCTTTAAAAATGGCCCTAAATCACAATATTATTTTAATACCTGTGTGGAACAAGGATTTATATTCACCGTCAGGAGCAAGGGGACATCTTGTGGCTTCAGTTGATTTTTTTTTTTCCCATGTAGTCAGTTAAGAAAGAAGAAAATCTCATGTAGAAACTGTTTAGGTTTGTGTTTTAAGGCTTTCAGTTATCCAGATACTGGAATTCCTTGTGTTGAGCTGCTCCTAAACCAAAAACAATGTCAAAAGGCACTGGCCCTCAGATGAAAATAGATGTTGCACTTCTCTTCAAAAGCCAGTGTTTCATTTGGAAAGGAAGACCTGTGTCTGGAGGAAGAGTGGGGTGGCAGAAAATCCAAGTAATTTGAAGTCCAGTGTGAAGTTTTCAGATGATCTAGTGAGTTATATCACCTGCTGCTGCTGGTCCAAGGTGTTTTATCAATGAAAACGTCAGCGCAGCCAGGAAATATCAGAGCCTTTCATGTTGCCCTCTGCTGACACATTTTTATGGAAGTGCTGATTTCATCTTCCAGCAGGACTTGGCACCTGTTCATACTCGCCACCAGCTCCAATACCTGCTTTATTGACTGTGACCAGCGGGTTTAATTAGCCAGCAAACTAACCTGACCTAAACTTCTTAGAGAATCTATGTCAGGAAGAAGATGAGAGACACCAGACCAGGTGTTGCAGACCACCTGGACTTCCATATCATAGGCTGATCTGCTCCATGCCACAATGCAGTGATGCTGCGATCCATGCTATGGACCGTTCAGAACATGGGCCTGATTTTTCAGTACGCAAACAAATTAACAGATACAAACACTTGAAATGTTTTACTGTGTGGGAGGAATCCATTTAATATGCAAGTGTCACTTTCCGCACCGGATTTCCTTGAATGCACCGGTAGATATTCAGCTAGTGACTAAACATCTTTCATCAAGATTTCATAAACTTAAAACAAAAGCTGTTGCAGCTTCTATGCTTCGCAAGCATTATACCAGGGACATTCTTAAAGGTTGTGAGATGTGTCATCACAAATCCTCACACTCTACCTGTCGGATAACCGCAAGGTTTCAGGTATAATAGTTCAAGTCTATGAGTCAGAGCAAAAATAGTAGAGATCGAGAAAAAGAGAAAAAAGTTTGACGATCACTGTATCCTCCTACGGAAGACGTTCTTCTGTCATCGTCACCTCTGCTGCTGTCATGTTGGCACTCTGAGCGACTCAATTTGTGACATCACAGGTTGCGGAGAAAGAAGCCTACTTGCTCAGCAAAACTGTTCAAGGTTTAATAATTACCATGTTTCCAGAGGACAATTACCCCACAACTGATGGGATCTGCAGCCTGTACAACACGGAGCTTTGAAGGGTTTAAGTCTTGGAAGGCCACACTCCTGACATTATTGTAAGCTGCTTTAAGATAAGCCTCTTTGTCACGGCTTCATGATACTATCATTGTGCCTACGCTGCCAGTCAGGCAGCGATCAAATCACTCTGCCGCCAATTTCAGTTTTCTGGCAGGGACTGTGTGAAACTGCAAGTCATTGAATCATTTCGGTTTCAGTGCAGATTGGAGGGCACTCCGCGCGGAGGGGGCAGGAGATCTGAAAGCTTTCTTTCCCATTTCGGTTTGAACACGAGGAGCAGACAAATACAAAATGTCATCTGATTGTAATGCAGAACGGCTTTCAGTTCTTTAAAGAAAAGTGCAAAAATAAGGAGTAACCACACCAACAAGAGCCTTGTATACCAGACGTCCAGTGTGTATATGACTTTAAATTACAAGGGAGGAATAACGGCATTAACAATGAGGTATGTTCTCAGAGGAAACGAGATTCTGAAAATGCATTATTTTGGATTTTTCAGCATTTAAAAACAGCTTCTATCACTCCAGACGGTTCTGTGCTGCATTAAAGGCAGACTGCAGAAATTCAAATCCCCGTGCAACTGAGTCTGAACAGCAGGGAATTACAGAATCATCCACATAAAGACGGTAGGAGGCATTGGGATAAGTTTGCCCACCCGTCAGTAATGTAGACGGTGAAGAGGATTGGACCTGTGGCTGGGCCTTGAGGTATACCTCCTGCAACCTCAGGAAAGGTGAAACTAACTCCAGCCATCTGAACACGCTGCAAAGATATCTGCAAACCAAAAGACAGCATGTTTGGAGATGCCATTTTTCTAAAGCGCTTCCAACAAGAGCCGCAGGATAATTCAACAACGACATACATCGATCAATAGACGTGGTGCGATCAATAAAAGGTTCAATAGAATAACAGTTTTCTTTCCTTTTGCATTCTAGCCTAACATAAAGGTTACTACTCTAGTCATTACATCCTCCCAACCAATCACAAACACAGACCCATGAACCTCTGTCACCAAGCTCCGCCCCCTTCAACGACTTCAGAGAGCATGCGTTTTGTTTTTTAAACTAGCAGTTTTGGTAAAAAGTTGGTTGAATGAAGGGTTGAGTTTGAATTCAGTGTTTGTGTTCGTTATCTAAAAGTAGGTCATTAAGCACCAGTATAAAATGGCCAGGGCTGCACTTAAAATGTATGTTTTGAATTTTTTTTGATAATTATCAATATGATTTGTATTTTATCGATGTGTTTTTTTTTTTCCTATATCGTCCAGCCCCAATCCACAGCGTCAAACGCCTTGAACAGGACAATAAACAGAGCAACACAAAACGTGATTCTAAAAGTTTGTTTAGTTGATCATAGACCAAATTTTCAAATACTTTGGCCAAAATGCATCATTTTGAGATAGGCCTGTAATTATTTACATATGAGGGCTTGCCTTCTTTCAGCAGTGGAAAAACATATGAAGATTTTCAAACTTCTGAAAGTTCATCTGTATTAAGCTTTAGATTAAAAATAAAAAAAAGTTAAAGGTCCAGCAGTTAAGTCAGCAGCCAAGCTTTAGAAAACAAATATATCCAAGGTATCAGGGTCAGCTTTTAGAGGCCAACATTTTTGGTGCACTGCAGACCTCAGAAACACACACATAAAACAGTTATTTTAATCAAACTAGTGGCCGGCTGTGATTAAAATTATTTAACACGGTACATTTATCAGTCAGGTTTACAGAGTGACCATTAATATTGGAACAGATTTCACAAATTTCTTACATTTCTTGGGCTCATCTATTTTTTCCAGTTTAGTCTTCTTATTTAGGGGGTACATTTGATGTGGAGCTGATGAAATATATTCCAATCAACCTCTACTTTTTGTTTTTTGTGCCTTCGTCCTTTCTTTATGAGGTTTTCAATGTCAGCGGAAACCCATTGATTATTTTGCCCCTTTATTCTAAATTTATATATGGGAGCATGTTTATTAATTAGCTTTAAGAATTTATTTAAAAAATCCAGGCCAACTCAACATCAACAAGCAGGGAGATTCGTTCTCACTCCAAATCAGACAGATCGTGCAAAGAAGGCTGTTCTTTAAGATGTTTAAAGTATCTTTTGAGTGGAGTTTGTGGTTTAGTTTTGAGGATTTTGCTGTCAGTCACTCGGACTGTTCCCAATAACCCCAGCATTGGTATGGGGGAATCTGTTATTATGAGATCCAGGAGCGATGATCTAGATTAGGATGTTTAATGCCAGGCTGAGTTGGGCTGTCTGGTAACTGTGAGTAACCGATAGACTTTAAGTCTGTCTGAGGCTGATGACAACCAGTCAAGGTTTAGATCCCCCCGCTAACACAAACCCAGCAGAGTTTAACCCTGAGACACAGTTATTTAAAGAACTTACAGCCTCGCTGCAGGCTGATGGAGGCCTATAAGAGCTCAAGACTGTAAGGGATCGTCTCTGCTGGAATTCTAGTTTCAATGCTAAAAATGCAGGCTGTTTGCTAATTGATACAGTGGAAATGAAACCTCTGCTTTTATACACACTGCCTGGCCAAAAAAGAAAAAGAAAAAAAAACGGTCAGACACTGTTTCTTGGACCACCTTTAGCTTTGATTACAGAATGTATTCGCTGTGGCATCTTTTCAACAAGCTTCTGCAATGTGACAAGATTTATTTCCACGCAGTGTTGCGTCAATTTTTCACCAACATCTTGCATTGATGATGGTAGAGTCTGCCCGCCGCGCAAAACCTTCTCCAGCACATCCCAAAGATCGTCAATGGGGTTAAGGTCTGGACTCTGTGGTGGCCAATCCACGGGTGAAAATGATGTGTCATGATCCCTGATCCACTCTTTCACAATTCGAGGAAGATGAATCCTGGCACTGTCATCTTGGACTATGCCCGTGTCATCCATTGATGGAATAACCTGGTCCTTCAGTATATTCAGGTAGTCAGCTGACCTCATTCTTTAAGGTCATACTGTTGCTGAACCTAGATCTGACCAACTGCAGCAACCCAAGATCATAGCACTGCCTCCACAGGCTTGTTTAGTAGGCAGTAGGTATGATGGGAGCATCACTTCACCTGCCTCTGTTCTTACCCTGATGCGCCCATCACTCTGGACCAGGGTCGATCTGGACTCATCAGACCATGTGACCTTCTTCCATTGCTCCAGAGTCCAATCTTTATGCTCCAGAGTCCAATCTTTATGCTCCCTAGCAAATTAAAGTCTTTTTTTCTGGTCCATTTTGTAAAAAAAACTACAGAAATTAATTTTAAAAACTTGCTCTCCCCCCCCCCCCAATCATCTTGCCTGAGAGTTGACCTAAATTCAGAGTGCAACTAAATACAAGCTGGGAAAAATGCTTATAAAACAAGATGGTAGGCCCTGCCTTTGTAAACAATGAAAGAAAATAAAAACATTTTTGCCGCTAGTGGTTTCACACATCTAAGAAAAAAGCTTCACTTGACTTGTGTAACTTCAAACTTAGAAAGATAAATGAATAATTTAAAGTGCCTCGTCTAAAAAAAAGTTTCCTCTTTAGGGTATTTCCATAATATATTTCCCTAAATATATATTCGGCATTGCATGCTTTTACCAAAACAATTTATCCTTCCAGGACTGATATAGTGCTGATATATACTGATATAGTTCCATGGAGGCCTGAGGGCAAGAAAAAAAAAATCTTGATTTTCCAAAACTTAAATCTTCGTAAATTGCAAATTAATCAATAAAAGCGAGCCAGCCCTACTTGAAAGGGTTAGTCTGGGCTTATATAATGTGTTTCACTTTGTGATGGTGTTAGTGAAAGAAATACATTATATATATATATATATATATATATATATATATATATATATATATATATATATATATATATATATATATATATATATATATATATATATATATATATATATATATATATATTCTAAATTCTAAATCTGGCAAGATGATCAAATCAATTTAATGCAACACCTACATAGAATAAAATGGGAAAATGTGTTGCCAGGTTTGCTTTTCACTCAGTTTTGTCATTGCACGGGAGAATAACCAGCTCAATAAAGCATAGGATATGACAATTCGTCATTGCTGTAGCTGTTCTCATATAAATGAGGAAGAGGATGATTGTACAGAACTTTATTGTTGTAGTTTTACTGTAAATGTTGTATTTTATTTCTTAATTTATGTTTTTATGTCATTTTGTTTTATGGACCCGCACAGCACTTTGGTCCCTTTGGTATGTAAAGTGCTTTATAAATAAGTTTGATTGATTGAATAACTTTAATTCCACAATCCTATGTTAATTACAACACACCCAGGGGCAAAGAAAATAGTTCCAAGGAGCTCCAGGACAGACGGCGCAGCTTTTAATATTTATGAAACGTCAATTCCTTCTTGGATGGCTAATGATGATAACGGCGGAGCTGGCAGCATCCAAATGAGCATCGACAGTGATGAGTCTGTCTTAACATGCTGTGCTCATCATGGCCAACCCCTCGGAAGTCACGACTAATTTTATTGATTGGGATTTCAAAAATGCATTTAATGCTTTTGTGTGATATAAAACAACCTTACGAAACCATGGCATATACTGCATTTAATAGCTATTGGAAAATTCTTGGAAAAAAAAAAGTTTGTTTTGAGCTGAATCGATTTGCAGTATAGGTATCAATCCACATATCAATAAAAGTCTATAGACATGACTAAAAGAATAAAAAAAAATACTTCCCCTGCATTGCTATGAAAAAATAGTGAGAAAAGAAATCTGGTATAAAAAGAAAAAAAAAAACAAGTGAGAAAAGCCAGTTTTGTTTAACAGAGACCATGTTGTGTCAGTTCAAGACATGAATCAATTCGTCACAATTTAAAATCAGGGCATTGTCAGTAAGCAGCTGGATAGGAGGCGGGAGAAAATGATAAACCGAGTAAATATAAAATACAGTTTAGAATTAATGCTTTGATTTAGTGAGAGAGAAAAAGCTATCTAACCCAACCTGGCCCTATGTTTAAAAAGTAATTACCCCCTACACCCAATAACTGGTTGTGCCATCTTTGGCAGCAAAAACTGCCATCAAGCATTGGTTATAGCTGGCAAAGAGTTGCTCACATCACTGTGGAGGAACTGTGGCCCACTGTCTCCACTGGATTGTTAATTTCAGATACACTGAAGCATGAGCCGCCTGTTTAAGGTCATGCCACAGCTTCCGAATCAGATTTCAAGTCCAGAGTTTGACTAGGCCGCTTCAAAACCTTCACTCATTGTCTGTAAATTCAAATAACTTCTTATTGCACATTCCTGACTTTGGTGTCATCTTTTTATTAGAATTTTTTTTTATAGTTAGTTACGTGTTTTGAATCGAACCGTAACTCCCTTGAAGAATTAATACTGACGTTCAGCATTCTGAGGTCAAAACTAAAACTATTTAAAAACACGTTCCTTTAAACTTCTTTGCAGGATCCCAACAGCAAACTTTACTGGGTTGCCATAGAGACGGCTCAGATGTCATCACATGTTGACATACAGTAGGTTTTGGGCCTGATTTATTGTTTAATGTGTGAGTCTGTTTAGAAAATGCAGAGCCTGAGCAGAATCATGGGACTTTGACAAATGAAAGACTATAAAGACGCAATCCTCATACAATCCAATACACAGATTAGAGTTTTTGTCCGACTATTGTCAGCTGCCGGCCTTAATGTTGATATAAAAGAAGGCAGCAACCGCAGAGTCCACCGTAAAGAAGAGGACACAGCTAAAAAAAACCTAGCAGAAAACAAACATGAGTCCCAGACAGCGGCAGCCCCGGTACGTTTCAATTATTTACACTCAATATGCAGCTCTTTGTTGAGCATGACTTTTTCCTAATCCAAAGGATGGCAAACCATCGGAGCCGACAACAGAAGAGACAAGCTTACATTACAAGTTGTGCCACATACTTTACACAGAACTCCTAATTAGTGCAAAGAAAATAAGCTGCCACGTGTAAATGTTTGGTGCAAACCAGCGGGAAGAACAAACAGCTACGTACTAGAAACTTCAGGGTGTTCTCGGTCAACTGCGATTGTGTCATACTGGTGGAGGGATAACGTCTGTCTACGTACAGAGGCTGTCTATCTGGTTAGATATAAATAAACAACTTAGAGCTATATTGACATTTTGTTAAACTGTTCCTAAGAGCTGTGTCCTTTACTGTGTTTTTTATGTGTGTGTGTGTGTGTTCGGCCTGAAAGGGGATCTTTATTCAGAAGAAAGTTCTGCGAGATGGCCAGAAGAGGACGTCCTGTTAAGCCACCTTGGTCTTTCTCAGGTCAACCACTATGAGCCAGCCATGTTGCACCATGATGTGAGCTGAACATAATGGAGAAGCCAAGGGAGGAACGGTGTATGAGCGACATTTGAACCAGACGCTGCCGGCTATTTGCTCGGTTGTATTTATTTATTTTTTTTGTCATTTAGAAAGAGCAAAACACCAAAAACATTATTCTGCACGACAAGTAAACGAAAAGCACCACTAAATGTTCACATTGTGGCCTTCGTAGTACTACTGTGACGCCGTGGTACGTTTTGCTTTAGCTTATCATACGGCGAGGATCTCGTTGTTGTCTCTCTGCAACTGCGTGCTTGTGTAATTACCACCAAATGGACAGAGCACAAAATTGCAGCAAAGCGCATCTCTGAAACGTGTGATTTCCGTTTGATTGTCAGTTCTATTCGCCGTGATTCAGGCGGGTCTGGTCAACAGTACGTGCCTTAAGCAGGGTCCCGGGCTAAGCAGGGGAATTACTGTGTTAGTGCTTTATCGCTCCTCTGTAGATTAGCAGAAGCAGAGGATAATGAGGTTTGCGGGACTGCACCAGCTGTCCTACGCAAGATGCAGGAATCTCTGACATCAAACCTGCTCCATCCCCTTTTCCCTCACTGTGCGTGCATGCGCGGCCCTCCCAAGCCTTCTTTCAGCCCCCTTCAGCGGAGCTAAACTCGGTGCAGACATTCCTGCCGAGGGTTTATCCCCTGACTTGATCTCTCCACCTCCCGTTGGGAGTCGCTGGAGGGTTAAGGGGGAGTTTGACCCACTGGTTAGCCCCTTAAAGGGGAAAGCGACTGACCCGTCTTTTCCGTGTGTGTGTGTGCGCGCATAGCTCTGAGTTGAGGTAAACATAGATAGAAGCACGCATAGTTCGAAAACATTTCTGAAGGAACGAAACCTTTTAGTGAGACTGTGGACGCGGTATGCAAAGGAGGGTTTAGTCGCAAAGCAGAAGCCAAACCCACATCTACACCTCAGTTGGCCTTATGGAAACAGAGCAAGTCTGAGCAAACAACAGAATATGAGCGTATGAGAGTCGGAATATGAGAGTCGGATACAAGGTACTAAGAGCCCACAGACAGACGAATAAATATTGTGCCTTGTGATGCTGCTTTTACCTCTGCAACGAGCTCACCGACAGCTCTGGAGGATGGAAGTGTTTGGATGATGATCCCTTCCTCCGGTCTGTGAGTCAGACTGCGCCGACTGTGTGACTCAGTATTTATCCTCACATGGCACAAACGAGGAACCCAGTCGGAAGTGGGCTTTGCAGAACATGCAAACGCGTATTTGGGCCCGAAATGAAAATTAATAACCACTACGTCAACATTTGTCCCAGGCTCCCGGCGTCACAACAGGCTCCGAGGACGTCTAAAACCCATTGGAGAGAAGGCAGAAGCCGGGGGGGTGGGGGGTGGCTGTGTTATTCTTTTGTGAAGTAATAAGAACCTGGAAAACATTTTTCGCATAGAAGAGGGTCCAGCAGCGGACCCCCGGAGGGCGGTTACACAACCGCGGTCTCCACATAAACAGTCTCCGTTTGAAGTGAGAAAGGATATTGGATTTCAGAGATGATAGCAGGTCTCTTTGTTGCTTTGGTTGGAGAAATACCATCTTTCAGCCAATTAAATGTGTGGACAGGCTGAGGGGGGAAAAAGGTGGAAATAAAAGTTTCTGCTCCGTGGAGAAAAGGTCTCTCTGTACAGGGGAAAGTCAGTGGAAGCTAAAAGATGTGAAAGCACCATGTTAACCTCACACTGGACTCCGGGAGCCAGTCTGCTATTTATTCTTTATCCTGGGACATCTGAGCTTTGAGGACCTGCAGACCAGACAGCACAGGGCTGCTTTCTTGTTCATTTACTGACCATGGAGGATTAAACATTAAGTGCATGTAGGATTTCAACTCATAGGCTGCTGAATCGGTCAATAAAAGTTATTGCCAGTTTCTTGTATTTATTTATTTTTTTGTTATCTAGGATTACCGTATTTAACAAAAACACTGCAACAGCAGATGTTGTAGAGATGCACCAACCAGAATTTTGAGACAGATTTCCAATCATTGTTTTTTTTTTCTAGAGCAACTGGTCAGACTTCCCGTTAAACACCAAAACTCTTGTTCTCTCTCACAAATAAAATCATCTCTTAACATGCCGTGAAACATTCTGTTTCCTTTTAAATAATCTCATACCTGTGCTTACTTAATTGTAAACGCATTGATTATACTGTCTAGCGCTAACATTGAGTCTTCCTGGATCGGTAACGAGCACTGGTGTCACTTCTACTGGTATGGTGCATTCACTGATAATGTAAAAGAGATGATTTTTAGGTTTCTGTCCAGCCAACCACTGGCCAGGGTAATGCTTAATTCTATACACGAGCCATGCCTTATGTTCATGGTAAATGGTAAATGGCTTGTACTTGTATAGCGCTTTAACTAGTCTTGACGACCTCCAAAGCACTTTACACTACAGTTCAGTCATTCCCCCATTCACACACACATTTACACCCTGACGGTGGAGAGCTATGTTAGTAGCTACAGCTGCCCTGGGGCAGACTGACAGAGGCAAGGCTGCCATACACCAGCACCACCGGGCCCTATGACCACGGCTAGCAGGCAATGTGGGTGAAGTGTCTTGCCCAAGGACACAACAATGGAGACTTTCAAAGCGGGGGATCGAACCGGCAATTCGCCAATTGCAGGACAAACTCCCTAACCTCTGCGCCACCATCGCCCCATCTCCACTTCTAAATAGGAATGCCATTATTTGATCCCAAGTATCAGCTGAGATCCCAGCCAAGTCATTTTAATAAATCAGGATGGGTATTCCTGACTGAACTCAATCCTCGCCACCTGCTGGTGTGGGTGGTAAGTCCAGATGAAACACCTAAGATTAGGTTCTTGAAGGTTCAATCCAAAGAGTTATGTTTATAAGGCAGGAAAACAACATATCAATAATTCATATAAAAACAAACTGGCAAACTACTCTGTTTAAAAACAATATTAGCATGAATAAGGCTTGAATTTATAACTCAAGGCATATCCACAGCGTTCATTTTATCGCAGCATTGGAATGGGACTGAGTAACACAGATCAGTATCCGGGAAAAAAAGCTTTGATCGGGACACCACTAATTTTAAGACTACTATAATAGATAAAACCTAAACAGGTTCATAACTTTGACCTGCTTGAGGCTCAAAATGACTTGACCTGCTTCTATCAGTCATACCAAAGGGAGTTCTTATCATGTTGCACAGTAAAACTTGGAACAAGAAGGAACTAAGTAAAGACTCTTGGCTATTTAGGCTCATGTGATATATAAATAATACATGGGAAAGAAACATACATTTAAAAAACAAAAATCAATTTTAGTACCCTACTTTAATTAGAGAAATGCATCATTAAAGCTGCTAACACGGCGTATTCAGTATGTAAAGGTATGATAAGATCTTCCTCTGGGTTTCCAAGTCAATCAGCAAAAAAAAAAAAAAAAAAAATGCAGGAATCTGCCCCCTGCAGCTCCTTCTACTAGCAGCTGCATCAAATGCAAAACAGGAGACATGTTGCAATCAGCAGTCATCTGCCCATCACAAACTTGCTAAATCACACCGTGGGATTGATTTAAATGTTCTTCAACCTGAATTTGATTCTCCGCTCAGAGCTGTAGAGTAAAAACTAGTATCTCCCTTAGCGAATCCCAAAAGTGGCGGGAGCAAAGCCACTGTTGGTAGAGCTGGCTCTTTTCAGCGTGAATCAGATATGCAAGCAAGTCGCGCACGTGTCGGTAGAGGACCTTGTGACAGAGTATTCCAGCACCAGCAGCACTGCAGCTGAACTTCCTGCAGAGTGCCAAAGACAAAAAAAAGGTTGGAGAATGTCGGTGCCCAGTAGTTTATCAAGTGAATTTGTTTTTCTCATGTATTTAAATAATACACAAATTGCTCACTCTGGTGCCTTCTGGGAGAGAGAGAGAGAGAGAGAGAGTAGGAAAAAACAAACTCAACAAGTTTCATTTTCAAAGAACTTTGCTTCAGGAGAACTGCTGGACTTTAACTTCACAAAATCCTTTGCTTTTACTCCAAATCTGTATCATTATGTTGATCTACCACTTCATTAAATTTCATCTGCTTGTTTCGTTAGGTCCGTGCACTGCTTTTTTAGAAGGTTAATCTGTGTTAAACGGAACATGCATGCAAAATTTCCCTTCTGTTTTATCCCTAATGACTATCAAGGCTTCCTTCTTTCATCTCTTTGGACCTTATCGGAGTCTTTGATTGATTTTTCAAATGCATAGAGCGTAGAGTCAATTCCCAAGTGACCAACTTAAAGCCAAAAGCTTCAACTTCAAATCTTAAGCAAGCATTTAGGACATTTAGGGACGTTTTTTTTTTTTTTTCACATCCATTACAAACAAGAATCCCTATAGATGCAGTCAAGTAGAGTCAGATCACCAGATGTAGGAGTTACATCCACTTGCTGTTATTTACTGGATCGTTCGGCTGATTGAGCATGAGCAGGTTACCCATATCAAGGCATACCAAGGTTTTTCTTAAATGTCTGTTTTCAATCAGAAAAAGTTCCTCCTTGTACTGTTCCTGTGCTTCTAAGTCCATTTCATGAGATGCAAGAGTGAACAGAGTTTCTGTATACGGCCTAGCGTAACACAAAAATGCCCCTCCCCGACCTGTTACTGCTTGCTCCTGGTCAGCTGGCTGAAAGAAGACGACTTCCCATTTTCCTCTCCCACTGTACGATCTGCCAGACAAGTTTCCTCGACTAGTGAAGCAGGAAATAGCCACTTGTTATACTGACAGAGTTACTCTGCAAGGAGCAGGACAGCAAAAAAAATTAGATCATGCCCAGCAGCTTTGTTTCACGTCTTTACTCACAATCTAAGAGCCATGGTTAGCATGTCTGGAATTGAAACTAATTTCTTGGATTTATTTCCGGCAAGTCTCTGCTAACCTGACTGTTCTCTATTTTGCGTGAAGATATTTCAATAAGCATGACGAGGAATTAAACTCTGACAGAGCAGAGAGAGGTAAAATCATCAATTTTACAGAGAGAAAAAAAATAATCCTTTTTACCAACTAGGAAATTTTACTTTCTTTTAGCAATCAGGTACTTATATGTAAAATATGTCATAAATGTTGTTTCTACAATTAGTCCAGGATTTTACAGGACCATACAAAAGTCAAAGACGGTAGATCTGGGAATAAATCCGGGTGTAACACTTCTTACCTAATTTCTCATGCAAAATCTAATGTTTTGATACCTAAATGCATTATTGTGACACTGAGGGAGTGGGAGAGGGGACTATTTTCCATGCAGGACATGAACACAGCATTGCACGCGCAAAAGCGTAATGGCGTCAGTAGCCGCTGGTACCATCGGCAAAGCAAGCGCGGCTGATAGAAGGCGCTCTGAAGTATGCCTCCACTTTTCATAATGCGGTGCAGATTATACTTGCTATAATATTTGTGAAGTCCCTGTTTCCAACTTAGCAACGTTGTCGCTACATTTAGCAACTTTTTAGACCCTTCCAGTGAACTAGCAACAAAACATGGGCAGTTCTAGACAGGGGCCAACAGGGACCAACAGAGTTATTGACAACTTCCCGTGTAAGTACCAATCTTTGTGCAGTCACTGTCTCGAGGCAGCAGCGCGTAATGCTGTGATCCCCTCCCCACTTCCCCAAGCGCTGTCTCACAGACAGACCACTGCAGCTCCCTCGTCCTAAAAAACCCCGCCTGCAGTCAGAGAAGAGAGGAGACCCACTCCGTTTCCACACTGCAAATGTATCCCACCCTGGATTACAAAGCGGGGTGAAAATATATTTTTTTAATGTAGTCTTTTAATTTTTTTCTCTGAAACTGTTGCACAAAAATAATCACATTTCATTCACACACAGAAATAGGAATTCAGATTTCTAATACGTGGAGCTGGATTTTAATTTGTACATCATAAAGAAGAAACGCTGCGTAGTTGTAGATGACGGTTTCCATGTGTAACGAAACTTTTTAAACAACTGTAGGATGTTGTTGTGATATATTCGTAAACATTTATTTACTGAGAAATAAAGGTAAAACTGTTTAACATTTATTACCACATAAGCTTAAACACACAAACGTACCAGAAGTTAGTACCACTGCGTACCGGTACCAATTCCCAGGTAAGGGGCATCGGTACCTTATCGGTTCAAATGTAAAAGGTACCCATCCCTCCCTTAACCATGCTTGTGTGGTTTAGGAGGCGCATGGCAGCAAACAAGATGGCCCAACAGAGCTCATTGGAGTAGCACAGAAAATCGTTAGAAGTACACACACTACCAGACATTTACAGGTCGCGGTGCCTCCGGCGTTGAGCTACATAATGAAACTTGTCACACCCAGGTTACTTTCTAAAAACTTTGCTGCCCTAAAGGAGGAGTCTCCGGCCTTTAAAAACTTGTACATCCAGATTTAAAGACAGCTTCCATCCAAGCGTTGGAAGAGAACCGGAGTTTAAGAACTGATCTTTCAAAGTATGATACGTCCGTGGATGTTTCATACAAATCTGCATTTTATCTATTGCTACTGTCACTTGAGTCTTTTTAACATTAAACAGTGTCAAAGTATTTTTTTGTGTGCTCCTTAATCGTGTTTGACTTGTTTATAACGCTCCGCTACAGTAGCATAATGTAGTTGTACTTTGTACAATGACAGCAAAGGAACTGAAACTATTTCACTGAACACGTAAATGCAAATATATATTACGTAGATATTTTTCTTTTCCAAAGGGTAAAGGGAATGTAAGGAAACAAAGCCCATATCACAATACTCTGCAAGTGTCTTTCTCCAGGGGTCACTGCTTGAAAGGACATGTTCCACGATGGACTGGTCTCAGGTCCAACAAAGAGACACACAACCACCTTAATTTTGGAGGAACTAATAATGTTTTTGGACTGCAGGAGAAAGTCGGACTTGCACGTGCACGGTCCATGAAGGGACCGCCGAGGCCTGGGCTCGAACCCGGGACCTTCTCGCCGCCGACAGCAACACCTAGCAGCACAGCAGAACTAATTTCACGACGAAAGGCATTCAAAGCAAACAGCCATCCCTTCTGCACCTCGCATTAAAAGCTCGCGGATGGACGTGCGTCGCTTTAACTCCGGGAGACTGCTCGATGCTCTCTAACAAACCGAGCAGACGGGAGGCGAGTCATGAAGCGGCCGCTTCAGTAGACGGTGAGCAGCAGGTTAGACCCGGACACACCTCTTCCTAACCCACACCGGCCCTGCGGTAATTCCCTCCGCTTGGAGCGGGAATTAGAGGCAGCAGCAGCAGCAGCCATGTTAAGCTGCACCGTAACTTCCTCTCCAGCCGACCGGAGCAATGAGGAAAACAGCAGCAGTGTTTTCGGGGTCCTTACTTTATGAAGTAACTGGCTCCTTCGTCCGTAAAGCCTTCCTCCCATCCCAGAGGCAGGTCTGCCGGAGAGAAAAATAAAGAAATTAATAAATAAAAGAAAAGCAATAAGAGCAACGACAGACTTGTAGCTGAAAGTTTGCCACTTGAGTGAGCAGTAAAGTAAACACCGGCTCCATAAGGTATCAGGTGAAAGTGTGTCGCGCGGCGCGGCTAAGCTAGCTCACCTGAGCGGATCATTTGTCCCGAGTTCACAGGTTCGCCGGAGCAGGGATGGAGCCAGGTGGTGCTCCGCGTCTGGTCGCTGCAGCGCGGACAGAGAGCAGAGGAAAAACACCTGTTACGCCGCCGAGCCGGGGGTGGTGGTGGTGGTGGTGGTGCGGGGAGAGGAAGGGGGGGGCGCCGGCAACTCCCGTTAAACCGGGACCGCCGGTGTCGGGGGGACACTTACTTGATGAAGAAGACCCTGCCGTCCCTGCAGACACCGTAGGACCAGTGTTCAGGTAGGGCGCCCCGTCCGCCAGGCGCCGCCATGATCCGCTCACCAATCCTGCTCCATCTCAGTCCCTCTCCGTGGAGTCTCCGGGGAGCGCAGTGATCGCTGGTGGCGCTGGCGCTGCCTTCAGGGACCCGTCTCGCTTCCGTACATCCGACGATCGAAGTCTGAACGCTTCTCGGAGACCCTGGCTGTGCCCGCACTGCAGCGCGCAGTGGCTACAGGTTTATGGATTATCTCTGAGTGGGAATAAAGCAGCTTTCATCGCACTGCTTGACATAGCAAGCGGTGTTGGTACGAGAAGCCTAACTTTTATTTCTTTTTTATTTGGTTAGTTTGTTTTTGATGACCAAATATATATATATTTTTTTTTCTACAGCACAAACATTTTTACACTTGAAACCAAATTATAAAATGTTCTATTCTAAAACAAGAATAGATAACATGCATACCAGGTAATAGTAGTAGTCACTGACTGGCTGGTATGACATCCTCGCTGTAGGATGAGCTTAGATAAAAAAAATAGTTTCAGGATTATCATCATTGGCATGAAAATGTTCAACATGATCTAAATTGCATTTGTTTTAAAAGGGAACCAATATCCACACTGAGGTTATAAGTGCAAATACTGTCACGGTTATAATAATATTATTTATCTCACACCCCCATCTTAGATGGGGGTGTGAGATAATAAAACACTCGTTTAAGGTAGCAGTGGTAGTACTTCATCAATGCTTATTACGCAGGAGATCATCCTTGTTTCTTAGAGTAGCACTGGGAGTATACAAAGCTCATAGTATTTGGTTAACAAACACAGCTGCTTAACAGACACCAGCCTCCCATTTGTAGATTTAAATTTAATCGTAGCGATCCATGAGCTCCATTTAAAAACTATGAATGTTTGTCTTTTATTTACCTGTTTGGTGACCAGCAATACAAAGTGGTTTATCTTGTAACAGACAAAATGTGTGGCAGTCTTCTTTCAGCCAGCTGATGTGCAGTTTTAAAAGAACCAGCAGGGTGTAAAGTTTCAGAGTTTTCTCTAGCCTCTTACTGAGGAGACTTGAAACGTGGGAACAGTATGACAGGACGTCTTGGCAGGTTTTGAAACTGCAACTTTTTTTTTCTTTTTTTTTTATCTCAGCATACCTTGAATCAGGTTGTCGACCCATACAGCAAGCCGACCCAGCTGGTGGTTATAACAAGGTTTAGATTTGGCTATTCAACCGCCGATAGGGTGCGGTAACTTCTAACAGTGTGAACTGATTGATTATAGAGTTGCTTAAAGTCCCAGTTACACCCTCGCTACATGATGTGTCAAATAGGTAAATAAATGAAAGTGGATCTGGGTTGACTGCCTTGTGACTTCCAGATGCTGACCTCACAGTCATGATATCCTTATAAAATACAATCTAGCAACATACATGTGATCTATTAATTTAAAGAACAAACTCTTCCCTAGGCCACATCACCATGACATGATGACTAAGACAGGGGTTCCCAAAGTGGGGGTCAGGACCCCTGTAGGGGTGCCAGACACCTTTTGGGGGTCGCGAGAGGATTTCATGCTGTTGTGCCAAAAAGATTTAGCATTTCCTTATTTGTGAAAGAGATATCAAAGTATAACTTTACAAGACACTCCAGATTCCTTTTTTTTTTGTAAGAGTTCATACAAAAAATAATATTTTTATTTTTTTGTAGTAATTTTACAACTTTATTCTCAGAATTTCCACACAAAAAAGAAGCAAATATATAGTGTCTTTTTTGCCTAGTCTCTGTCAGTGTTATTTTAGGGGTCGCAGGCTGAAAAGTTTGGGTACATCTGGGATAAAAAAAGATCGTAGAATATAAAATATAAACGCTGTTTACAATGTGACAAGAATGATTCTTGAGATGCACAAAGTTAGGCTTCAAATCTTTAGCTGCATTAGTGACACCTTCAGCATCTTCCAAAGTATTTTCCTTGAGTAGAAAAATGGTATCAACTGTTTGATGTAGTAAAACCAAAGTCTACCTGGATGTCATTTCTTTTCTGTAGAGATATGAGTGGACCATCCCGTCAGTTGTATGAATCTTTTCTGTCGCTGCCGATCTGATTGTTTTTATGTTCCTTTCATTTCATCACAACCACGTTATTCTACCAGTGAAGAACAGAGAACTGCGTCCTTTGAGCGTTATTCTCAGGTGTGATCTGCAAAGCTGAATAATTAAGATGCCGATTTTAATCTCTTTGGAGTCTCTGCCAGCCCAGAATTCAGCTCATTTAAGGGGCAAAAGGCTGATTAGTGAGATCAAAGCCCTGTTTTAAAAAAAAAATTCAAAACCTTGCTAAGCTCTGTTGCATTTTAAATTCTCTGCACACACGCCGCGCCACATTCATGGCAGCCGGTTTGAAACTTTGCTTAGACCTCAAAGGTGAAGGATGTCACATTTTAAGTCAGCTGCCCCAGATGTAGTTCTCATAGATTGTACGTCGTAAAACAAAGTGTGGGGCCGTAAAACTGCTGCATGATAGTAAACAATGTGAAATATGCCACTTGTGTTAGCTTCCTCAAAGCTACCCTGCTCTAAGTACAAAGGTCAGTTTACAAGATGGTAGGAAGCAACAGATTTTACTTCCTGTCAGTGCAAAAGACAGTGAACTTTTTAATACAAGAAAAATAGTTGCTGAAACACAGTAAGTTTCCCTCAGCTGTTAGGAGAAAGTCCGTGGAAGTTTCCCTCTCAACAGCGCATCGGAGTCGAGCCCAGATCTGTACCCCTGGGAGTTGGAACACCTCCTATGTAACGGCCATTTGACCAATGCACTGGGTCTGATGAGTCCAACATGAGAATATTGGTACCATATGCCATGGATTTAATACAGAAAAGAAAAAGGCTGAATTTATTTGTGGGACACATGAAGAAGCACGGAGGAGGTGTTGTGATGGTGCTGAAGGGGGGGGGGGGGCTTTGTAGGGTTATGCATCTACTGGTGCGAGACGTCACAAGCGCCAGCTGCAACCCTTGGCCCTCCCTCTGGTTGGCCCCAGTGATGTAAAAAAAAAAAAAAGCTCATAGAAAGTCATAGAGAATCTGAGAAGTGGATGTTAAATGTCAAAATACTGAAAGGTCGTTTGTGTGCATGAAGAAAAATTAAAGGTTATTAGCTCATTAAAAAGCTACAGAGCTATCCAGTGAGGACAAGAGTGGCTAGCAAAACGGTGGGAGGCTGCTGATCAGACACATTTCCTCTCACTTGTATTAATAATTTTGTTTAGTGATATGCATCTTTGTCCTGTGTGTCTCTGTGTTGCCGTGCAACAGATTGGCAAGCTGTCCACGGTGTACCCTTGCTTCTCGACGCCCCCTGACCCCTAGAGAAAGCCCCGAGTCCCCCTGTGACCCTGCACAGATAAGCTAGTATAGATGATAGAACGTAATCCCCGTGCTGGAGCTCCTGGCCCCCCCACCTCTGCTGCTCGCTGAAGCAGACCCCCCTGATCAGAGACAATGGGGTTGGTTAGGGGCATTAAGTGTGCTGAGTTGTTACTTAGTAAAACAGCACAGAAAATATTTGCTCAGACAGTTTTCAGTGTTTTTCAGCGGTACAAACAATAACTATTGGTGCTGGTAAATGTAGCAAATAGCTTATATAGCTTAATACGGGAGTCGTTGCAGTTACTCATGAAAGGTCATGAACTTATGAACAGTGTAAAGCACGATTTGAAGAACTCAGCAAACCAACTTCCCAAGCTTTTCGGTTGCAGCAGCCTCTGATGGCAAACCCATCCATGGTACCTGAGGCTGGCTACATACATACAGCCCAACATCACATTCTCTGATGCATCAAAATGTAACACCTCCTACACATCCACCAAGGGAAAAATAGTGATAAGGTCCCACAATGTGTCCACTTCCAGCGTCTCCTGTCTATAAAGGTACGAGTTTGTAGATGAAGAGATGAAATGTCCAATACAATATATATATATATATATATATATATATATATATATATATATATATATATATATATATATATATATATATATATGTGTGTGTGTGTGTGTGTGTGTGTGTGTGTGTGTGTGTGTGTGTGTGTGTGTGTGTATGAAAAGGGGGATTGTCGAAACACGCCATGTTTTTCAGTACCACGTCTTAGAGGAAATCCAGAGAAGCTCATAGCAGCCATGTTGAGAGGAGCCAGGCGAGGTGGTTGAGTCACCCGATAAGGATGCCTCCTGTGTGCCTCCTATAAAGGTCTACCAGGCATGACCTGCTGAGCCGATGGATTATGGAGCAAGTTGTTTGAAATCTGCAGCCCTTGTTTTTGCTGGAACTCTGAAATGGACCAAACACTTCTGTAATGTAATGGATGCTCGATAGTTGTTAAGTACAAGGTCAAATATCCTAACGGCATAAAAAAATCAGAGACAGTGTTACCCAAGCATGAGACCTGTACCCTAAATTGAAAATGAAAGTCTATAAACTGAATTGGTTGTTTGTTTCTATTCCTTGCTGTTGCGATGAGGATCATTTCTTCCACTTAATACTTACAGAATGGCTCTATTATGAAGCAGTCCTAAGAAATGGATTGGAGTTTCATCTTTCAGAACTATTATGTGAGACATTTCTTAACACTGACATGTTTTACTAATAATACAGTGCTTGATTTACAGTGTCTTGTAAAAGTCAATTCTGCTGAACTTTTTATATTTTTTTGTCACTAAAACCACAAACTTCAATGTGCCAACGCAGTGGGAATTTATGCGATTGCTCAAAACAAAATAGCACATGCTTGGTAATTAAAAGGAACAATTGATTTGAAACTGTACAGCTAAAGATACAAGAAAATGTGTGCTGGGCATTGTTGTGTTCCACCTACTTTACTCTGATACCAATAAATAAAGTCCTGTGAGGAGCCTCATTATTATAATTGCTAGAATAAACTGGTCTAAAGTTAGCCATTAAAATGGGAAAGACTGAAAAGCTGATGTTTCAGGTAGCCCTCTGTCCAGTCTGACTGACATAGGGCCATTTTGCAAAGAATGGCCAACATTTTCAGCTATGATCCCCACAAAGCTGCTGGGTATATACTCATGGTGTTAAATTATACACTTCTAAATACATGTTGAAAACCATTCATCCTTTTTCTACTTCACAGTCATGTGCTGGTCTGTGTTGGTTTATCACTTAAGGTCCTATTGTGGTTGTACGTTTGTAAAAATGTGGAAATAAAAAATGTAATGGACATGAACACTTCTGCAAGGCATTTTATTCCAATTATTTAAATTTAAACTGATGTGATCAGAATGTATGGCAGTAAAAAAAAAATGTTTATATCAAGGTAGTTTTGTTTTCCTGAAGAATATCCCGCTTTCATGAATGATGACTGGTGATTAAAGCATCCATAATCAGCATTTTCTCCGCCAACATAAGCATCACTTCTGTTATGACAGACTATTCATTATAACATCCCCTCTCCCAGCAGATCATGTTTGCTTTCAGCAAACATGCTATTGTTAGTGGTCCTCAGCTGCTCATTACGATAAATAAGATCCTGCGTCAGCTGACAGACGCTGTTGGTCTTTGTCTCTCACCAGGGACTCTGAGCTCATTGGAATGTCTTCTTCCGAAGTGTCTCCACAGGCAGGGGGACGTGTGGTGGCCTGCCGATGACACCGTCCTGTCACACGTTCAATCCAGACCTGTGATTTAAAAAAAACACACCTGGAACAAAAGGCCTTCCTGTGAGCTGCCGTAGGGTCCCAGTCACCAGGAATCTCCTCAGCAATAACAGTCATTTTCCTCAAGCGTGCGTGCAGCACAGTGTGCAGAACAGAGAGGCTTTATTGATATTCCTCGCAGTGGTTTTTGTCTTTTAGTGCACTCCGGAGAACAAGATTCCAGGGTTGCATTGATCAATATTTTATAAGAACAACACCCTGAAAGAGCCTGTGAGAAGTATAAGATGCAGCTAAGGGCCCACAGCTAGGATCTTAGCGTTTCAGTTTTCGTCCACCCAACAGTTGTGTGTCGCTGGTACGGACAGAAACTATTCAGAGTTACAGGCGTCAGCAAAAATGCTGAATGTTGCTATTCAAAAGACATTCATAGGAGAAATATCTATTTCCTGGTGAGGATTCTCAGTCATACAGGTCATGATCGATCCAAAAAAGGTTACAAAAATAAAACAGCTGGACTCTGAATCTGAAGCCGTTTTGCTTCCCATCCAGGAAGCTTTCTCAATAGGTATTAAATTCCTCTTTCCAAAACTTGCATTCACCTTTTTCAGCAATCAACACCAAAACCACATTTATTAATTTGTTTCATCTGTTTTAATTGGAGAGCAGGCTGATCAATGACCAATATTTATTTATGTCATTATTATTATTTATTCTAATTTTCCTAATTCAAGAATCAGGAAACATCCAAACATAACCAATATTCATAACATGTGTACCCTAGCTCAGCTTTCTACCATTTTAATCTCTTATATATTTTGTATCCACCCATCAGAGGTTTATTGGTCAAAGGGGGAAAAAAGAAAACCAACAAACAAACAGAAAAATCCACGTAAATCAGAGCGTGCAGCACCTGTGATATTTTTGTGCCTGGGTGTTGGGTGTTTGCAGGTTGTTGTGCTGCCTCCTAGTGGACAGAAATATGAAGTGATGCAGGTAAAAATGTGCTTTCCATTAAACGCTTTACGGTCAAATTCAGAATTACAATGTTAATTTATTTCAGTAACTAATTTCGCTAAGGGAAACACATTATATACATTAACACAGATAATGTGATGATGTTTTATAGTCTTTATTTCTGTTTATTGGGATTTTTTTTTTCAACTCCAGCTAATAAAAACACAGCATTTAAAAATAGAATATTGTATCAGACCAAAACAACAACAACAACAACAACAAGAACAAAAAGATTTTACATGCGGAAATGGTGGCTTGGTGAAAACTATGTTTAATACTGGCATAAAGGTTGTTATTGTTTTATAAAAAGGTACTTTTAATTGTAAGCCTCTAAATGCACATTCTTTTTGTTTTAATATATAATTTTCTAGAATTGAATGCATAATTTCAAACGTTTTTGAGAATTTGTTAACAATGGTTGATAACTGAATGCAGGAGAATGACAAATGAATGTTTATGTGAACAAGAGTAAAAATAAGTCCAACAATTATAGGGATTTACTTAAACTGTTCTTGTTCCACAGGGGATGATTATAAACACATTTGACTTTAATGAATCACAAAAAATAACATTTTAAGCAATATTGTTTTTAATTGTTGATTTCTTTAATCCACACAGTTAAAATTATACATATCTACAATCATATGCAATAAATTAGAACATGCGTTCTGATGAAGCCTGTTTGTCAGAATAACAGTACCTTTTAAAAATAGCCTGTAATCAACATAGTTGTTTTTGTTTTTTTTATCAAGCCCACATTTATCTACTAAAATGTTTTTTAATTGGTCAAATTTAGGATCCTAATCTTACATGTTGTGTCTTCATTAGCTGTAAGTGAAAAGTCATTATGATGAACAGTAACAAAGGCTTTAAATCTGTGCATAATTAAAACTATGAAATGTGTTTCTCTCAGTTATTTGAATTACTGAGATAAATGCACTTTTCAATAACGTTTGAATTTTTTTGAATGGGTCCGCACATACATTCAGGGGCCAGCCAGACCATTCTTGATGTTCAAAGGACTTGACCTCTGGAAAAATATTACGTGTGCAGTTTTAGAAATATGCACTATATTTTGCTGTTGGATGTTTGTGTGAAATAAAAGATCTAAAATATGTTTTATTTAATTTTTAAAAGCAAAGACATAGATCAGACTTTTATGAGGGGCGAAATGGGCTTCCTTGATGAGAACGAGGCCAACTAAGTTCTTGCCTGACCCGTTTAGGATAGCAGAACTATCCTAACTAGAACTAGAAAAATAGCCTTTCCTTTTGGTTCAAGATATGCTTCAGACAAAAGGTGATGAAATTTCTGTATGATGGATTTTTTTTTCTTTTGGTCCTTGGCAATACATTTTATACCACTCAAAAGCCCTTGATGTTGCTTTTAATGGTGCCACATTTGTAAGGAAGATCTATTTGCAGGTTGAGCAGTAGTGTTGAGTACTTAGATTGCTATTGACTCTTTTTTGGTTTATCGGATTCAATTATTGATGTTTGAAACGGTATGATGTATCAGCAATTTAACTATTTATTCATTTATTAAACCAGGGACCTCAGTAGTGAAGGGAGGAAGTGTACGCAACCACAACACCCTGGTACCTACTCCTCATGCTGGTACCACCAGTTTTGGTCCCAGACTACTTTGCGATGACATCCCAGTCTTCAAGCGGGATTCGTTGCACGTCAGTAGAACACGTCAGTAGTCATAGTTGTGTTGGTCGCTCTGGCTAGAACAACACGCCTACGCTTAAGTTTCAAAAGGACTCCCCAATTCCAGAGGTAGTCTCTGATAAACTCTTGTTGTGGTGAATATAATGTTTGCTCTCTAAAAGTGAAATCTGTCTGCGTTGAGATTGACTCCATTGATAACAAGTCTGGTTTCTCCAGATCTCGGCATTGGAAGGCTGCATCTGACAAGTTGTTCATGGTCAAAGCTCACTATTGTCAACTCTGCCACTCAACTCTCAAATGGTGTGGGGCTGTTTCACTGTCAGGGGGACAGATAGATTGCGCAACTTACATGGATGAAGAAGAAGGTGGACTACTTCCACGTTCTTTGGCTTAGATTCAAATTGACCGATGATCACAGCAGGCTAGCATTTAACTTGTGGGAAAGCCTAAAACTCAACCATATTAAAAAAAAAAAAACAGGTGGACCGTGTTTTAAAGCTGAGTCTGTCCCAGAATACCAGAATCAACTCCACCATTAACTCTGCCTAGAAGAGCGGTCAGTTTAGCAGCTGGTTGGATATTTGTAAGGCTCTAAGCAGGTGGTTCTGATGCAACTTTTTGTGAGACACAGTATTTGACTAAATACTGTATTAGTGTTGTTACAAAGGTACATATTAATAGCTTTTTTCCCAGGTTTAACAAAAAAGTGATTATAGCTGTATGCTATATAATCATTCGTGCCTGAATAACATTTTTGTGGCACTAATGGCCTTTATTTACCACAATCAGGCAGGAAACAGGTGAAAGATCTGCAGCAAAGGTCACAAAGTTGTGTGGAGAACAAATAGCTTTTGAATATTTGACTCCCGCTCTACTGCTTCATGCGCCACCTCTCGAATAGTTATTTTTATAAGCACACTATGGATGTATATTTGTGTTTTAATTTGTTCATGTTTAAAAGTGCATCATATGCAAATGTGTTAGCAAAACACACTTTCATACTGTTTCAAGCTGTCGAAGTAATGACTTTCTGAAGTGATGCCATAAACAGCCAGGTCAATGTCCTCTGAGTAAAGAGTAAGCTACTTTATCTCTTCAGACAAACAAATCCTTAAGTGATGGAAGGATCCTCTGAGCTCTAAATTATATGGACCAGCCTCAACCTGCCTTGTCAGGGCTTTGTGTTGTTGACTTGACCCGGACACCAAACAAAAAAAAAAAAAACAGTGCTGAGTAAAATCAGACAGAATTTCGAGCCTCTCAAAGTCAGAGCACACGAAAGTTACCAGAGGTGAAAGTATGCCGCACCATTTATAGTGGGTGCTGATATACACTAATGGTTATTCTTGGTGGAACTTCAGCCTGCTGGTTAAACTGCTTTTATTTTAGAACAACACAAAAATCACCCAACACCAGGCATGTCAAATTGTGGCACAGGTACCAACAGTGGTACTTGTGCATTATGCTATTTGGATGTCTTCCTGCGTGAGGGACTGGTGCACTTTACAGGATAAAGAAACAGCGCGGGGATTCAGCCAGGAAGTCGAGGCTTGTACTAAATGATTTCATTCAAGTGGACAATGACGCTAATCATATAACCGAATTAAAGACAGCCAAGTCCATAGCCTTTTTCATAAAATATTTCTGTCATAAACCGGCACAGATTTGACCTTTCAGAAAAGAAGCCACCAGTGTGGGATATCAGAACTACACAAACTCTCAGTTCTCTAATCAAAAACAAAGCTCATTTTGTTGTGCTGAACAAACGTTTCAATTCAATCTAAATTATAGATAGATAGATATCAGGCACTTCTTCGCATCCAAAATTATTTAAACTTGTTTGCACTTTTAAATCGTGTGGCTGGCTGGTCACACAAACCATGTGTCATCGTCACTGTGTCACTCCATCGACCTGCAACGCTGGCTTGCCCTTCTAAAAATCCGCTGATGCAGAGCTGTGGCTTCAGAGCTTGGCGAGGCAGGGGCTTAAAGAGGCAGTCAGACCTCCACCCCCCCTGCACTGGCCCTTTCACAAAAGAGCTGAAAGGTGTGTGAGACCAAGGCTGCCTTTAAAGCTGACTCTGTTACACCAGCTCTGTCAGGAGGAATTCAAGCAAACTAATGTTTAATGTGAAACCACTGTGGAATACCCAAGAATGCCCAAAATGTTTGACCCAAGTCATACAGTTCAAAAGCAAATATACCAAATCCTCAGGAAACACAGGAGAACTTCTGAATGGAGAGAAAGTTAAAACATTTCTTGAAAAAAAAAAGCTCTCTCTTGCATTTTTCTTGAATTCAACAAACAGAAATAATTTTGGTGACCCTACTTAAAACAGGAACAGTTTAGTTTGATTTAATGTCAGACAGCAACTGTTATGTCTTATTATACAGCATGTATAAATGTCTGATTTGCTCAGAAATGTTAATTTAAATAAATATTGAACATGCTAACATTTTTCCTCAATAAACATGTTTCTGATGTTGTTACAAATTAGTGCATAGATTGGGTTATGTTTAATGAAGTGGAATGGTTCCGGGAACAAGTATTGAACACTTGAAAAAGAACGGGATCTACCAGTATTGATTGTTTATTATGAACATAACTGCAAACTTTGTTTTTAAAAAGCATTCCTGCTGCCATGTGAAAATCCATATCAGCTTATTTGCTAACAACTGGTGTCCACTAAAACATTTATTTAAAGAATGGTTACTTTGGTAAAAGCAAAGAGACATTCAGTGAAAGGTGTTATTGTTTTATTTCAATATTAATAGAAATGGTTAAAACTGCATTTCTAGACTTCAGAATGTTCCAGTGAATACCGTTGGAGCTATAATCTTATTTTACCATTAAAAAGGCACAACCAGCTTCTCATAAGATGTCTGATACTGTTGTCTACTCCCCCTCGTATTTCCTAGTGATCACTGTCAAACGTGGGTGCACATGACCCTCAATGCACAATGACAGTTGCTCTGATTGTGGTTATTGCAAATATTATGAATTAATGTTTCTGTTGTGCAAAAAAAAAAAAAAAAAATCATCTAACGTCACCCTGTTCAGCCGCAGAAGAGCATCTTAGAAAACGAAAAATACCAACAAAAAAAAGCAGATGGCCGCCAGCTGATGTGATTATCCCCTTCCGCCTGCTGTTCCTGCGTTTAAAAGAAGCTGAAGAAAAACAACAGCCAACAGGACAGCCGCTATCTTCCTGCAGCTTTCTGTGTGTGTGTGTGTGTGTGTGTGTGTGGGGAGCTGATAAAAGATACAAGGAAAACAAAGAAAGCAAACACACAGAAACAAGAGATGTTGGGCCGGATTCAGGAGGCGGATTTTCCCACCAGCAAGCCACAGTAAACACTATGGGCCTCTTTCCACACACAGCCGCCAGCTACGAATGAAAAACATGCAAATTTATGTCAAGCAACACAAACAGTTTTCACAGTATGTGTGGACAAATATGAGTAAAGTTATGATGTGGATTTTACATTTAATAGCTGCAGAATACATTTCCATGTTGCTTTGGAGCTTTTTTTTTGTCAAAAGAGTGTGAAGCATCATTTAATTATTGGATTTTAAATAATAATATAAAAAATGATCTTTGAAAGGTTGTAAATCTGTTAATGTCTAATTTCGAATGTACAAAACAGATACAATATAGAAGTCCCATCAGCTTGCGAAGTTCCCACAAGCAACGTAAAGTACAGTGTTTGTTTTCCCTATGTAGATGTAGCGTTGCATGCTGAACTGGTTGCACCACCCCAACTGCTATCACAAATGTTTTCCTTCCTGTCAATAATCTCTCACTGTAGAACGATGGATCACAATATCCTTATAAAGTCTCGCATATTGATAGAGAGACACAATAGCTTTTTTGGGAGCGCTGGTGGTGCAGGGGGGAGGGTGCGCGGCCCATATATGGAGGCATTAGTCCTCGACGTGGCCCCCTTCCTGTCAGCCACATTTCATCCTTTCATTAAAGGCCACAAGTGCCACAAAAATGACAAGAAAAATATGATTCTTTAAGGTCATTGCTGCCGATTTCTCTTCTGTTGAAGCTGCAGTAGAGAGCTTTGAGAAAACTGTGGACTTGGCCTGAAAATTTGAACATCACCTCCCTCACAGCAGAGTCTGTCGTGCTGCTCCAATATTTAGTTTGTATTTGTTTTATTAGCAGGTGCCACTCCAAAAATTGGCAGTTTTCCTGTAAAACATGTTGTTTCTCCACGTTTTCTCCACACACCTCCAGCTCACCAGCAAACTTGAGCTTGGTGCAAGTGAGGGGTGTGAGCAGCTCGTACAGTAGAGGGACGCCGCTCTCAACCAATTAGAACCAGCCATTCCTCCTGGCTCTGATTGGTTGTTGCTGACCGGGAGCGGTGTAATTCTCCAAAGGGCAGCAGGACCACTAGGAGGAGCCAGAGGAGCTCGCTTCCTCCCCCCTACAGATTATCTGTCTCATGTTTTACTGTCAGGACATAGTGACCGTTTTAACAAAGACATCTGGAAAAAATAAAATAAAAAATACTTTATACAAAAGTGACACCAGAACTAGAGTAGCTAGACGGAGGATGTATAAATTGGTAACGGCTGAACTGACAATATAGAGGGGTTGGACAATGAAACTGAAACACCTGGTTTTAGACCACAATAATTTATTAGTATGGTGTAGGGCCTCCTGACGCGGCCAATACACCAACAATTTGTCTTGGGAATGACATATACAAGTCCTGCACAGTGATCAGTAGGATTTTAAGCCATTCTTCTTGCAGGATAGTGGCCAGGTCACGACGTGAAGCTGGTGGAGGAAAATGTTTCCTGACTCGCTCCTCCAAAACACCCCAAAGTGGCTCAATAATATTTAGATCTAGTGACTGTGCAGGTCATGGGAGATGTTCAACTTCACTTTCATGTTCATCAAACCAATCTTTCACCAGTCTTGCTGTGTGTATTGGTGCATCGTCATCCTGATACACAGCACCTTCTTCAGGATACAATGTTAGAACCATTGGATGCACATGGTCCTCCAGAATGGTTTGGTAGTCCTTGGCAGTGACGCGCCCATCTAGCACAAGTATGGGGCCAAGGGAATGCCATGATATGGCAGCCCAAACCATCACTGATCCACCCCCATGCTTCACTCTGGGCATGCAACAGTCTGGGTGGTACGCTTCTTTGGGGCTTCTCCACACCGTAACTCTCCCGGATGTGGGGAAAACAGTAAAGGTGGACTCATCAGAGAACAATACATGTTTCAAATTGTCCACAGCCCAAGATTTGCGCTCCTTGCACCATTGAAACCGACGTTTGGCATTGGCACGAGTGACCAAAGGTTTGGCTATAGCAGCCCGGCCGTGGATATTGACCCTGTGGAGCTCCTGACGGACAGTTTTGGTGGAAACAGGAGAGTTGAGGTGCACATTTAATTCTGCCATGATTTGGGGAGCCGTGGTTTTATGTTTTTTGGATACAATCCGGGTTAGCACCCGAACATCCCTTTCAGACAGCTTCCTCTTGCGTCCACAGTTAATCCTGTTGGATGTGGTTTGTCCTTCTTGGTGGTATGCTGACATTACCCTGGATACCGTGGCTCTTGATACATCACAAAGACTTGCTGTCTTTGTTACAGATGGGCCAGCAAGACGTGCACCAACAATTTGTCCTCTTTTGAACTCTGGTATGTAACCTATAATGTTGTGTGCATTGCAATATTTTGAGCAAAACTGTGCTTTTACCCTGCTAATTGGACCTTCACACTCTGCTCTTATTGGTTCAATGTGCAATTAATGAAGATTGGCCACCAGGCTGGTCCAATTTAGCCATGAAACCTCCCACACTAAAATGAGAGGTGTTTCAGTTTCATTGTCCAACTCCTGTATATAGGAGAGGATACGGGAGGAGCAGCAGGTGTGGCAAATTTAGCACAGGTGAGAGGAATAACAGGCAATTAAACAGAGTGACACGAGGGCAGTGAGCTGCCAGGGGTAGAGGGGGAAGTGATTCTAAAAGAAACATGAAGAATGGCCAGATATGAAAGAAAAACCTAACTAAGCTAAGTAAGAAAGAATCACTAAAATCATAATGAACAGAAACCGACTAACACAAGAACCGAATCTAACAGATGCAAGAATAATTACTAACACAAATACTGAACAGAAAACAAATTAAATGACTCAATCACACAAGGATCTACAGATAAACAATAATAGATTCTGGTGTGTTCATTGTGCGTTCACGAACACATGAGAACCCATCGTGAACCGTTCTGGCTTCAAACCAAAAACGGTTCTAGCCAATCACTTTACAGTATTGAGGTTTAAGGCGGGACATACCAGTACCACGATAGCAAGAGCTGCTGAGCCCACAGCCGAACCAACACAAACATGGCAGCGCAGGAAGATGCACATGTAGCTGCTGCTATCACATCCGATTTGTGGTAATCCATGATTTCCTCCTTGTATAGTAGAACACCAAGAACCCCTTGACCAGCTTAGCTTGTTGTGGTTTCTCATGATGCATGCTGCTTACGTTTTAATTTGATGCTGTGATTGGCTACAACCAACCAGTGGTAGGCGAGCACTATGTGTCGCTTCGCCCAATCAGCTCGGTCCTTTCTCTAAACGGTTCAGTGGGAGCAGTACCAGGTGGATAATGTGCAGAACTAGAGTGCTACACACTATCACTCTGGCTGGCCAGGTTAGCAGGATCCCCAGGGAGCTACGGTAAGTAACCAAACCCCTGGGGATCCTGACATGACAGGGTGAAGCGACACATAGTACCCGCTTACCAAAGGTTGGCTTTAGTCAAGCACAGCATCAAATAAAAATGTTGTAACCAGCAGGCGCCATAAGAAACCACAACAAGTTATGGGTTCTGATAAATCAGATGTGATAGCAGCAGCTATGTGTGCGTCCTCCTGCGCTGTCGTGTTGATGTGGGCTCAGCAGCTCTTGCTTTCATCACAGCTGTACGTCCCGACCTGTTTTGGTTTTTGGTCTCAAACAGTTGAAGCGGGAGCTGAACAACGTGGATTTTCGTGTGTTTGTGAACGCACAAATACGGCGGGAATTCAGCTTGCAGGCAAGATTAACCTGCTGCAGCTTTAATTGTCAAAACACACGTCTTTATAGAGGCGGTCCGCTTTGGTGATTATGAAAATAAGTCCTTTTTTTTTTCTTTCTTTTTGCACCAATCTTGGTGTGGAATCGTTTTTTTTTTATTTATTTTTTTGCAAATTGTTGGCAGCTCGCTACAGTCAATGACCTAAAACCATTAAACAAAAGTCAGTTCTCACTGGAAAAGGGAAATTATTTGATGTCTGTAGAGGCTCATACTTTTTTTATTTCACAATCAAGGATCTCCAGAGTAATTTAATTACTGGTAATTCCTCAAAATCCAAAATTAAGACCAGTCTAACAGAACACCCCCCCCCCCTTCTCTCTCTCTCTCTCTCTCTCTCTCTCTCTCTCTCTCTCTCTCTCTATTCTGAGGTTTTACAGCTCGTGTCTACATCACCCATCAACATCTGCCGAGCGAGCAGCAACCATCACCCGAGGCACAGAAATCCAGAGGGAGGTTCTGAAACACGGAGAACCCGTGCAGACACAGGCAGTTCTGGCATGTTTCTCGCCCGTTTGAGTCTTATGTAAATTCCCAGTGAATAATGCATGGCGGCGCTCCGCATGACTTCTCTGTGCAGCCTGTCTACAAGCCCGCAGGCTGACAGAACCCCGCCCTTCCTGCTCCGGCCTCCTGATTTAAGAAGGAGAGAAACCAAAATGATCACCTGAAGGAAAGTTGAAAGCTTCAGCGCCTAAACTTCAGCATGCACGCTGTAATGAAAGAAAACCAATTCTAACAGAGCCTCACACTGATGTTTGTTAAGCTTTTCTCAACACTTTTCCCATTTCAGAGTGTAGAATGTAGTGCCACGAGGAGTACTGTGTTTTGTGGTGATCCACAGAGCATCGATCAGTCCTGTCATGATTAATCTTTTAGGCTCATGATTCCTGTGTGCGCTTCCCTTGACCTGCTTATAAACAGGGTGTTGGGATTCAACATGTTGGGATTCAATTATGATCTCATGCAGGTGACAGGAGATGATGCCCAGCTAGCGCAACGCCTTGGCCGGGCCTCGGCGGCAGCCAAGGTGACCCTCAGCCTCGGCCAGATAAACCCGAAAGCCAACCTACTGACTTCAGGCCTCATCCGAGCGGCAGCAGAAGCTCAGTGGCAGGCAGCAGCTTCTCCAGTCATAAAGTAATCACTCAGAATGCCTTGGGCTAAGGGTCACTCTGTCACCTCAAATGATTTTTACCGTTCTGTATCACCCCCTGTCGTGCTATCTGTTTGTGTTTATGTGGCTGAGGCTGCACAGTGGTGCCTTGCAGCAAGAAGGTCCTGGGTTCAAATCCAACCCTGGGTCTTTCTGCATGGAGTTTGCATGTTCTCCCTGTGCCTGCGTGGGTTCTCTCTGGGTACTCCAGCTTCTCACAGCCAGTCAGTGCCAGATCGTCTCTCTGCCCACATGTTTGTTCCCTGGTGTTTGTGTGCTCAGTTTGCCTATCCCTGCTCCAGTGCACGTGTGCACCGCCTGCTTTCCGCTCTGCCCTCTCTGTCATCACCTGCACGTCCCGCCTGTCATTGGCCTGACCTGCTCCGCTGCACACCTACTAATAAACCTTTTAAGCTAAACTGTCTGTCCGGCTGAATTATCGGGCCCCCTGTACTTTAAACATCACAGCCCCCTTTGATGCTAAAAGTGTGTGCATTTTATTTATATATATATATATTATTTTCAGACTTTGATTATGGAATTCCAACCTTAAATATATCAAAACCTTCTGGGAGATTTTGATATTGACTGGGAGGATAAATTGCACCGGAAAAATTAATGCAGTACATTCATCACTTAATTGAGGGTCCTACCAGAGTTGAAAAGCTCAGATTCACTATTTAGCAACAAACCTCAGCAAGAAATTAAAACATTCAACTTGATATCTGGGCTATCAGATCACAACCTGACTCTAATCTCTATTAAAAACCACATCGCTGTTATTAACAATAAGTTTATTGATTTCTAAATGCTGTCTCGTCTGATAAACGTATGAGCACTGTCTGAAGCAGCGGAGCAGCGAGTCCTCTGCTGCCGTGGACCGTGGACTTTGGTCCCACTGTGAGGATGATGAATCGCTCCGCCAGGTTAAAGCCTTTGGTCGGCTTGGCCTCGCCTCTCTGACATCCTGCAACAGGAACACTTCCACCATCCATAATAATAGGTTTGTTGCACCGAGGAGAGAGGTGTGGATGGAGGTGGGGAAAGGGTGTGGAGGTGTGTTTGACCAGTTTCCCAAATATGGTTGTAGCCGATCAGAGTGAAGTCAACTAGGTCAACCTTTCACTGAGGAGGGAAATCTGGCCTGCCAAAACAGCCTCTTACAAAGAGGTGATGTTATTTTTTATTTATTATATTCTTTGGAGAATATCAACTACATGAAATAGTTTAGACAGTGATGCCATGCGCCCTTTAAGAAACATGGTAGTGAGAGCACTGAGAAAGGCTGGCTATTACTTTTTCATGAATATAGTCTGAGAGGCCAGAGGCGATTTCAAAATTGTATGGAAACAACTCAAGAAACTAGCAGGCATACATTTTAAATTCACAAAATCTTTAGGACTTCAGCTGGATAGGAAACTGCTGCAGGAATCTGGTGGAATAGCAGAGCTTTTGAAACAGTTTTGTTCTACATTCAGCAACATTACTTACTCAGCGTTTGTCTTCTGCTCACAGCAACCCTTTACCTTTTGATACTGATCTACACGCTTTTCCCCTAAAAGAAATCTGTGATTTACTCAGAAAAATAGTCCAGGTCCAGCTCTCCAAAAGTCAGGGACAACGTGATGATGGGGTTGTAAGAAATATCAAAATCTTTAAACGTCCTACAACTTTTTCATCAAAACCATTCATTTTTCAAACATAACACTTTCACAGAACGTCTAGAGTGGTGCAGAATAAAAGATAGATAAATAATCAATGTCTGGTATATAAATACCTGTTTTATACATTTTGAGGGGTTCAACATATAGGAATATTTACTTCAGGTTACTGTCATGCTTTAATGCAGGTGAACCTGATTTTCAGTCAGACACAGAGTTACGTTTTAAAGGGTTTATTGAAGGGGTTTTGGCAGAGGATCCTGGTAGAAAGCGCTGGTTTACCGGGATGACCAGAGAACCAGGAGATGTAGGCGGCGACAGAACCAGCAGGCCAACTTTATTTATGAAGCACTTTAAACACAGAGAGACCAAAGTGCTGTACAAAAACACAAATATAAACAGCAATAAATTCAGTAATATTAATAAAACCAATGTAGGGAAATAAAAAAAAAACTGGCATAAATCAATAGACACCAACATCCTCTTGTACTGAGTACAAAATACGGACCATAGGAGGATGAACGGTTATGCATGTTTTCTGTTATTTTGTCCTACTTGTTGTTTGCTTCACAATAAGAAATATTAATAAAACTTCACAGCTGTAAATGAAATGGTGCAAATTCTCCAACAAACCATTTTAATTCCATTCTGAGGCAACAAAACTATGAAAACCTTTTAGACTGAGCACAATTGGTCAGATCTCATGTTCAGTGAAAGCCCCTCATGGCCGGAATAAAATACCAGAAAATCTAAAAACATACAGGTCTTGTAAATGTCTTGTAAATGTTTAAGGGGCATAAATACTTTTTAAAGGCACTAAGATATTTCCTAGGACTTTAATTATGTTGCTCAGATTGTTATCTCTTGTATTTAACAGATAGTGGAGAGGATGGGGGGAGTAAAGAGTTAAGTTAACGTTCTATACATTTCTCATGGTGGTCGTTATGAAGGGTCCTGATAACCAGGTCAAGATTAAAAAGTTGACTGTAGAAATGAAAACTGTGTGTATGAGACCCTTTTCAGGACATTTCAGTAAATAAAGCTTAGATCGATTGCAAAACACTTGAAAGCTTGAAAAATACTTAATGACTGCAGCTGCTACCTTATCAAATTTGATGATAAAAAGTATTTTGGAGTGCCTTGTTAAACCTTGCAAAGCCCTTTTTCTGCTTGCCTCTGTCTCCCTCTAGTGGCGATGGAAGAGGTGTGCTTAACGTTGCTTGTTTATTTGTGGGGCGTTGCGATGAGACTGACCCAAAAAGAAGCATGCTCTATCATGATATGGTCATGTTATCGTCTCCGATGGCTTCCAGGTTTCCTGGTTGCATCTGGTAAATAATCTGCTTCACGTCAAGGGACGGGAAATCTTAGATTATGTATATTTGTTGTGTTATGACTTTTTCTGTAACGATCGTAGGTGCGAACCCGAAATTCAACCGAACACAGAGTTACGTTAAAAAAAAGGGGGAGTTGTTGTAAATGCTGAATGCAGAAACAGACCAGGAGACGCAGGTGGAGCACACACAACCTGAAAACCCTGCGGCAGCAGAGCGTGAGTGAGGCGATGTGACGATCTGAAGGCAGGTATATGGCGGCAGGTGAACAGGTGAGCAGAGTTGACCTGGTCAGTGGCAGCAGGTGGGACTGGTCCGGGCTGACCACTGGTGATTGAGCTGCTTGGATAGCGGCAGGTGTCCGAGTCCAAAACAAACCAACAAAACCCCAAATCATGACACTTTCTTGCTTACTGACTTGTCTTATATGGCTTTTAGTGGATTCTTCGCTGACTTAATGGGCCTGAAAGGCAAGATTAGAAAACTGGTCTTTTATCTAACCTCACATCCAACTACATAATCAGTCGGTGGTTGGCCTGTTATAACAGGGGATGCTTATCGGTGGGCAGGATCGCACAGAAGTAAGTGAATAACCCAGTCACAGTCATATGAAGCTAGAATCTTTTTTTCTTTTACATCTCTTCACGTACTATTCGTTGAACATGTTCACACGTTAGTGATTCTTAAGCATCTAGCGACGCACGGGTGTCACTGGGAGTTTGAAATGAGCCTTTCTTCACAATCCTCTCAAAGCTGTGATTATCCCAGTGTCTTCATGCACCTTTTTCTCCCACACACTTTTTCCTTACACTCAACTTTCTATAAATATGCTCGGATCTGTTACACTGGGAACAGTCAGCCTCTTTAGCAATGACCGCTTGTGTCTAAAGTGATTGTATAGGCCATCACATGACAGTTGTATATTTCTGTGTTGAGAATGATTTTTATTATTATTATTATTGGTTTGATGACATTTTCTGGGTATGTTTTTTTTTTTTTGTTAGCTGTAAAACAAACTTGCGCTCATACTGAACCAGGTTCTGATGGAGATTTCTTGCGGTTGACTGGGTGTTGTTCCTTTCCCCTGTTACTGCATGCTTGATGAGGATCAGAGACTGCTGAACAACTTTATGTAATCAACAGTTTATTCATGCTCGCTCTTGAGGAGGGATTGCTTCAAAGACTCAATGCAACTGCTTGGACTTGCTACTTTACACAGAAAACTGGCGGTATTAACTGGGTTTGAAATCCTTGTTTAATATCTTGGATTTAATTGGAATGCATTTGGATGGAAATGTTAGTCCATATGACTGCATCGGTTTTACAAAAATATTTCTGCATATAAATTGGATCTGTTTGTCTTTTAAAGTGTAATGAGATGGCATCTGTTGTGAGTTGGTGCTATATAAATCAAAAGAATTGAATTAAGTGAATTAATCCATATGAGTTTCAACTTTTTTTTTTACTGTGATTTTTTAAGAAGTAATGTGACTGTTTCCCGAAAGGTTCCGGTGTTCTGTCAGATAGCCATGCATGGAAGAGAACAGTAATGTTTTGAAGTCGGCCACCAGGGGGCAGCAGAGTTTAACTCTACCTCTGGTTTCCAGAACGTTCACAAAATGTGGAGTATGCTCCAGATCTGTACCTTGTGCCACTGAGGAGACCTGAGAAGATGTTGTTTTTAGAATGAACAGCTCTGATTACAGGGAAAACCTCAACTTCAGTACCACGAGGGCTCGGACAACTAGGAGGAGAAAGTGCTTTTCAGTCAGCGGTGTAGGGATCAGGAACAAACTCAATGACATTTAAACAAAGTCCAATCTTTTTAAGAAAAGGATAAAAATGGTTATCGGCAACGGGTGCAGTGAAGAAGAAGGGAAGTGAACTTGGATTGAATTAGAAGTACTATTGGTGTTAATAAAATTGTATGTAGGTGTATAAATGTGTATGAGTGTAACAAGACCTCGATCCACATCGATATATATCTATTACATGCAGTTTATGGCTCCTATCAGAGCCCTTCTCTGATCTGACGTACGACGTGCGTACTGTCACGTCCTGGGGCCTGGACTGTTGCGTGCCCCCCTGTGGTCGAGTGGGTGTATTACATTACACTCATCCAGTCTACCTCTAAAAACGGACTCTGGGTGTTGGTCAGACAGCAGTGCGTGGGAACTGAAGTGTTTACCACATATGTCCATGACTGTTTTTAGCCTACTGGTTATTTTATGCGATGAGTAAGAGTTCTTTTTTTTTTTTTTGTTATTCTTGTAAACAGTTTGTCTTTGTTTGTTTTTTTATGTATAAATACACGTGACTGTTTTAGTGAATTTTCTAAATCACCCTTCACAGTTGCACATTTCATTAAAATGAGTATAATATTTTAATAACTGTACAGTATTATCTCCTGTGTTGTAGATTTGCCGTTCATTTTATGTCTTATTTTTATTGTTATTATTATTAATATTTAGTGTTGTTATTATTATAGTTGTTATTATTTTGCCTTTGTGTCGATGCAAGCTTTCACTTTGCCGCCACACCTGAACTTCCCCACAGTGGGGTAATAAAAGCTATTTCTATTCTATTCTATTGGATTTAATTTTTCCTCAGAATGATCTCAAAAGAACAACTTGGCGTTTTGCCCTGACTGCCCCATGAAGGCCCAGCGGTGGGTGCAAGCGTCCTGTCATTCTGGTGCACTGTGCTCCCACTGAAGCGCATCGTGCACCAAAAGCTTGCTTTGAGGAAACAAAAACAACACGAGCTGCGGATCGATGGGATGGATTTGGCACCGGCGACTTTAACAAAGAGCCAGGGGGAAACGTTCTGGACCAAACCGTGGCTTCCCAGGAAGAATAACCTGGCTGCCTGCTGCTGCACTTCATGCGCTCTGCCTGTGTGAGCTGGCGTCAGACACAATAGCTGCTTGGAGGTTGCATCATCATTTAATTGTGACCCGAGAGATACCCGTTCGTGGCAGACAGCTTTCACAGAGGCAAGTATACGTGTGCGTGGGGCCGGCTGTGTGTGCGTGCTGGAGAAAACCCACTGCCCCTGCTGTGGCTGAGCCTGCCGCTGCTGCTGCTGCAATCACCTGCAATCCTTTCAGCGCCTCGCTGCTCCATCCGGTTGCCTGGAGACGGGGGTCGCCTGGGCCACGCAGCTTACGATGCCGATGAGGAGGGAGATGCAGGAAAAGATGCGGAGATGGGTGGGTTTGAGAGAGGCGAGAGAAGAAGGGCTGGACTGGTGAGAAAGACAGTGGGTGAGGAGTTGTGGGAGTCGTCTTGCTTTAAGGGGGAGTCAGTCACTGATGACATCAACGACCACAGCAGTCTTGTTGCTGGGGACGCAGCTTTGTTTTTCATTTTATTCACCCCAGCTTGGAAAAGTATTCAAATCCTCTGAGCTTTTCAAGTGTTTAACACCATCAACATCCATCATTTTTAGTTAGATTTAATGTGATCGACATAAGTGGTGGATTTAAGCAAAGCGGCAGAAAGATAAAACCTTGCTTTCATTTTATTTTTTTTTTTTTTTTTTTTTGCAGATACAAATGTAAGCAGTGCGGCATTGGCCAGACTCTTTTAATCCCTTTTGATTTTCGACAAATGTGGGGGACCAAGCACACGTGGAAGATAGCGGCCTTGTTAGACGAGATTAAAATGGAACCGTGACCACACAATCCCCACGCTGAAAAACACGTCATGCCGTGGGGATGCTTTTCATCGCCGGGGTCGTTGAAGCTGGTTCTAGTTTAGAGGGCGATCGATGGAGACAGGACGAATTGAAGCGCGTGAAAAATACCTTTTCATTTTCCTGCAAAACAAATACCTAAAGCAGACAGCCATGTAAAGTATGGATCAAAGCGCATTTATGCGTTAGAGTGGCCTAGTCAAAGTCCTGATCTACAGTTGTGTTTAGAATGGTTGGAGTCCAACACCCTCGTCCGGATCGATCACTGTCTATTAGTAGATATAGTAAAATAATAGAAACAACATGTTTGCTGGTGGTTCTGTTTAACTGAATCATTATGTGGGCTCAAAGTAATAGCCGTGTGGCATTCACTCAGAGGGGTCATGCATTCTGGGATTAAACAGGTGGCCCTGATTTACTGAGCAGGTGTACTTTGGCTAAAAAGTGGAATAAAAAGTGGGAAACAAATAGGGTGCAGAAAATGATACGCTGCGCAGCCAAAAATGAAATAGAAGAACAGAGCATGACACGGATCCAGGTTCAGGCCAAAGGTCCGCGGCTAAATTGTCTGGACAGCAACGATTCCAAGATGCCTGAGTGGTCCTCGGTCAGAGGCCTGAGCAAAGCCACATTGGTGGAAAAATAAAATAAAAGCCACATGGTGCAAAGAGAAGTAATGTAACATTTATGGATTAATGATTTTTTTTTAATTCTATACTTTAAAATCGTTTTTAGCCAGATTAGACTAGATTATCTTAATTAGATTAGAATTAGGGTGAATATTTTCTGAGACGGTGACAGAGGAGCTAAAGCTTCCAGTACGGACTATTTCTTTGTGTTTCATCGAGGCAAAACTGCTTCTAAGAGACTCAGGAGTTGCTTATAAATGGATTCCCAGGCTGATACCAGAGTGAATTAATTTGTGGAGCTGTCGAAGTCTTCAAGCTAATCTCAGAAAATGATGCTGGGACTCCATGAAAGCCGAAGGCTGTGTTTGGATGATCTGCTTCCTTTAAAAAAAATAAAAACACAACTGTGATTGTGAGCAGAGTCTTTCATGTTTTCTCAGAGTGGCGGAGTCGATGCTGAGCAGCAGGGAGGATAGTGCTGGGATGACAGCATCAGAGGACGCGCTGCTGAGCTGTCACAGCCCATGGCTGATTGCTCACCTTTGCACCAGGCTGTGGGCGGGCGGGGGAGGGGGAGGGGGGGGGCTGAGACATGCTAATTGATTTCATCCCTCAGGAAAGTCATTTCATCATACTTGTGTTTTCAACACTTGTCTGATGACAGCCTTACAGCAGTTAGTATGCACAGAGGCTGATCAGCCCCGGTGGGGAAACGAGAGGCTTCTCAGCGTCTCTGAGTGTGTGTGTGTGTGTGTGTGTGTGTGTGTGTGTGTGTGTGTGTGTGTGTGTGAGACATGAAAAGGAAATGATGGTGGGGCCCTGTGCTCTGAAGGCAGATGGAAAGCCAAAACACGT
This sequence comes from Fundulus heteroclitus, assembly GCF_011125445.2. NCBI lineage: Eukaryota > Metazoa > Chordata > Actinopteri > Cyprinodontiformes > Fundulidae > Fundulus > Fundulus heteroclitus. The sequence goes on from NC_046362.1 coordinate 7,208,247, forward strand.
GTTCAGAAAGAATTTTTGGTTTTACATTAGCAGACATTAAAGCAGGTCTGGTTGTATTTTATGTTCGCTGATGTGCAATTCCACGATGTGAGCAGATTTCTTTAAATGCGTGAAAGGAAATCCATATTCCAATGGGCCGAACACATTCAACATATTCATCTCAGATGTTTAGTGGAGTGGAAATGCCCTCTGCCTAAAAATACCCTCCACCCACCAAAGACGCGCCTGTCCATTGACAGCATGGTGCTTTCTGGAAGCTGTGTGAACGGTCTGCAGGCGGGGGGGGGGGGGGGGGGGGGGGGGGGGGTACCTTTCTATTTGGAGCCCAGGACATGTCCAGATTTAGTCTGCATGTCAACACACCTCACTTCTGTCTCCCAGCATCAGCAGCTCAGAGGTAGAAATGGCAGCTCTTGGTTTGTCTTGATTTTCCCCCCCATCAGGGGACCGTTGCAGTCAGGCATGGGGTCAGCATCAACGCATACCAGGGATCAAAAGAACTGAAGGTGCTAAGGCTTCTCAGTTACGACCAAAAATACCAGAGAAAATGGTGTTCTCTGACTGTACGGAGCACAGAGCAACACAGTGTGGCCCTTCCCCCACCTATTGCTGTATGCTACCAGCTAGCTGGCTAAAATCACGGTGTGAAGACTAAAGGGGGAACGACAGGCTACAAGAGCAGGTAGCCTGACTAGTCCATCTGGCTCCAAAACCAAGCTCCTGTGAACTAATGCATTTAGTGTTTAGTTTAAGTCTATGTATTAAGTTGAAATGCAAATATAACTGTAATTATCAGGAAATAGATTTTGTTGAACATCTTTGTTTCCATATTTAATGTGAGCATCACATAGCGGTCCAAGGCTCAAACTGGTCCAACCGTCACCGTTTCCCCTCCTTCCTCTTTCTACCCGCACCTTCATCAGAACGAGAAAAACTGCAGTGTAAGAAATTTTATTGACTGAACGCAGTAGCTACAATCCATTTTTTTCTAGCGACAAACTTGAAGCTACATGATGTCACCACGAGAAGCCGAGCGAGTCACGTCGATCAAAGTGTTCTGAATCACGTCGCCGCCTTGCCTTTCCACCCAAAACACAACCAAAATAAAATAAATACACATAGAAACAAAATAAAAACACAGGACTTAAAAAAAAAAAAAGCATAAAATATATCAAGACTTGCAAAAACAAAATTGCACTAGAAGTCAGTATTCGTCATGCTTACAAATCTGTTTCAATAAACACTTTGTAACGCAAAGCTCTGCGTCCTTATGACATCACCGTTTGGTTTCTTTACGCATATAAAAACGGGTACAAACAGTTCAAGCCGATGGTAAAATAGAAAGGACAGGCTCCGCGGAGCATCAATAAGTTACATTACTAGGTCAGTATATAAGGCATACAAAAACAACATTCCACACATTAATGCTGAGGTTAACATGAGAAAGTGTCAGTCAGTGCAACAGGTACACAACGTAGAAAAACCCTCTTGAGGTACACGGTTGGTCAACTTGACACAGAACATTTACGATGGCCTTTACGTCACATTTCTAATTGGCCTAAAAATCAAGAACAAATATCACTGTTGCATTGCAACCAATCCCCAAAAATATTCACGTCCACAAACGATAAGGAAAAGACATTCACGGCTCGGGACCCTGCGTCCGATCCAAGGCACTGTCCAGGTACGCCCGCATCCTCTCCCTGTGAGGCCGGCTCAGGCAGCGGCCCACCGCGCGCTCCGTGTCCGCGATCCGCCTCCGGAAGCGGTCCCGGTCCCGGGCCAGCTCCTCCCAGTGGCCTTTGCGGGACGCCTGGCGAGCGAAGGGCCAGGTCCTCATGACGTGGACGTGGACGAGAGGGGAGAACCGCACCTGAGGACGGAGACAGACAAAGGGTTAGCTCTCTGGAAAACATCATTTATGACAGAGCTCTACGTTTAGAGACAGAAAAAATGTAGTTTTGTGTAATTAAGATGCACCGATCTGATGATTAGACATGGAGATCAGACAATCAATTTGCTCTGAATGGTGATAGGTTGATTGAAAAAAATACCATTAAATCAAAATATGCTTTTTTTTTTTTAAAGCAGCATTTTTTCTCCTCATCTTCCTTGTTCTAACCCTCAGAAGACCCAGCAGGTTAGATCTGATCGGCGGATCTGGAACGTACAGCCGGAGCATTTTAGCTCTGAAATGTGCACTTAGAGTAATCCTGGACTCTGGTTTCACAACAGCGCTGACGCTCAGCAGTCAAATCCTCCCGACTCATGTGGCCGGGGGTCACATGACCGATGTGGCCATGGCGACCGGCCGCGTTGCTAATCGACAGCAAACAAGCCAGTCTGAACGGCAGCAGCTGAAACGGGAGCTCTTATCTCCCACTCTCAGCAGCAGACACTCCCTTAGTCCAGTTGCACTTGAACTCAGCACGGTTATATACGCAGGTAAACCTGAAATTGCCCTCTTTTTATCGGATTCTAGAGTTTCAGCTCTAGAGTCTGGTTAACTTTGCCTAATAATGAAAGTATATTAACCTTTTTTTGCCGGGTGCCGGCCTCGCTGTCCTCCTGCCTGTCAGGAGGCGTGGGAGGCGCTGGCTGGGGTCTCCTCCAGGGCACCAGCCTCTTCTCTGGGTGGCAGTGCTGCTTTAACTTTCTGTCTGGCAGAGCGGGCTTCTCTCCTCTGGGTTTCCTGGGAGCTTCTGTCTGCTTCCTGGTCTCTGCGGGTGGTCTCTGCGTTTGAGCGTCAGCCTGGAAGTTCAGAGGGTGGTACGGGTCGTCTCTCTGGCCCAGAGACTTCCAGAGCAGCTCTTCCTCGTCGTCCTCCGACGGAGGACAGCTGCTCTGGTTGTCCTCCGTCTCCGCGTCGGGCTTGGCGGGCGGTGCGGGAAGCGAGGCCTGTGTGCATACTGAGGCGGGTTTGGTTCTGAGCGTGGGGCTGCTGGCCGTGCTGGCCGTGAAGTACATGGGGTTGTACGGGTCTTCCGGGCTGCTGAAGAACTCCCACAGCTTGTCGCTCTCCTCCTTGTCCACGTCGGGGCTGGAGCACTCGGAGCCGGCCCAGCTGCTCCAGCTGCTCTCGCTGTCAGAGCGGCACGCCCACATGTTCAGCCGCGGCGGCCCCGCCGACTCCTCGCTGGCCCTCGGATCCGGGTCGCCGCTGGTTTTGACGTCGGGCTTGCCTTTGCCCATGTCCGGCTTGGTTGAGATGCAGGCGGAGAAGAAGAAGGGATTGTACGGGTCGCTGGATCTGGACAGCGACTCCCAGAGCTCCCGGCTTTCTTCACTCTGAAACTCCGCCACGTTCTGCTCTTCCTCGCTGCTCCACTGAGAGCTCCTGTCCTCCTCTGAAGTCTCCTGTTTCCAGCCTCTCTCTTTGGGCCGGGGGACCTGATCGCAGCTCCTGTGGCAGCCGTCGCCGGAGCTGCAGCTGTCGCCGCCGGACACGAAGATGTTCCAGTCGCCGGGGAAGCCCACCTTCCAGGCCGACTGGTGTCCGAGCAGGATGCTCTCCTCCTTCCCCGCCGCCCTGGACACGAAGTCGTCCACGAGCCCGCAGCACAGGTCGTCGGCGCGCAGGCTGGACAGCAGCGCCTCGGCCGTGGACTTCCCGGCGAAGGGGTCGCCGACCTCGGCGCAGAAGTTGGAGAGGGGGTTGGAGCCGCCGACCATGACGCCGTTGTCGCCGTCGAACAGGGAGGAGAAGAGGAAGGATTCGGGAGCGTTTGAGGCCGTGCCCATGTGCTGGATGTGCTCTCCCGTCTCGTCTGTGATTCTGACGTGGACCTCAAACCGGAACATCTGAAAAACTGGAGAAGAGGGAAAAAAAACTCTCAGTTTACACACATAATCTGTCATAAGAACATTTTTTAAATCCCATCACTTAGTAACAATTTATATCGCTACATCGCAGTAACAGCAAATATATACCATTTGGATCTGGCACTGACTGTGCTTGATGTTTTGTCACTTTTTAATCTCTGGATCCAGATGTTTGATACATTACTGGCGATTCAGGTGCAGTTGTCCCATATAAAAAGATTATATACATTTCCATTGTTTACAATTTGGGGGGGGGGGGGGGGGGGGAAATCTGTCAGCTTGTTTCACAAATAAATAATTTATATAATGTATTTAAATTAAATTGGATTTGGGATAATAAAATCGATTTTATTTATAGGCTACATCACCAACCCTTTTATATATATATATATATATATAAATAAAGGGTTGGTGATGTAGCCTATAAATAAAATCGATTTTATACCAAACCCGAATAATTTAAATAAGAAATCATATTATTTTTTATAATCATATATATATATATATATATATATATATATATATATATATATATATACGCATACAACAGATTGATTCCTTCCTTCGTTGTGCTGTAGATAATGTATTAAAGCTAACTAGACGCAGAATTACTAAAAACGTCGCAATCGTCGACGTGCAAGAATATTTAATACAGTTTTGCGCATGTCCAGTAGCCAATCATCCATCAGCTCGTACATGACATGAATCCTTCACAGTTAAATTATATCAAAATGTGAAAAATGTGTTTTCAGTGCTTTTTCTGCACAATGTCACTGTTTTTAAAGACTCGTGCCTGGTTTTAAAATCAGATGTTTGTTCAATATCTACTTTTAAATCCTGCTTTCGGTGGTTCTGAACGACCAGGTGTCTGCTGAAAGTGTTAATGTAATAAAGCCACTAAGCAGTGGATAAATGTAGCAAAGAGCCGTCAAGCTCGTCCCTCCGCCTTGTCCTCACCTGAAATGAAAGTGTAATAGATGACCTGAACCAGCAGCCGCAGCTGTTCCCACAGCACGGTGAGCATCTGCTTAGTCCAGGGAAGCAGCGCCATCCCTCCGCCGCCGAACCTCTCCATGGCCGTCCGCTCTGAGCCGCTCTCAGCAGTAGTAGCCATTTTCCCTCCGCTCCTTTCTTCTCGGATTACGGCCACCGTCACGAAAATATCCTCACGTATTCTGGTATTCCTCGTCCAAAACCAACAGACTCCGCGGGTTTGTCGGTGACAGATTTGCGCTCGAGTGTTGTCGCTTCATTCTCTGGCTGCTTGCTGCCATTTTCGCTTTTCTTCGTCAAATCCGCTCCATCGGGTACGCCATGGTTCTTCTGCTGTTGTCTTTGCTGGAGTAGAACTGAGAGTGTCGTCTTGTTGCGACACCAGCTAATAAATATACTCCGTGACGTCACGCGAAAGCAGCGATTGGTCAACCGGCCTCAACAAGGCGAGGTCCCGCCTCGTCACGTAGAAAGTGCCCGTAATTTCCTGGGAAAGTCCTCCAGCCCCTGATATTTATGTTGACTAAAAACAGGATGACGTAAAGAAATCGCAAGACTTTTAAATCAGTAAAAAACAAACTTCATAACTCGAAGCGCTTTCATTTCAGCTAAACAAAACATTACTTTGATATGTCACATTGCTATGAACAGAAAATTGATCGAAAAGAACATTTCAGTAACAAGTCTGAACCAGACTCAAAAGGGAACTTTGATGGTGTATTGAGATTTAAATGATATTTGAGCATAAAAAAAAAAAAAAAAACAAGACAGACACACATTCCTGAATTTATATTGTTTTATTAATTCAAAAAGGGCTGAGTTTATGCCACCAGAGCAGAAGCTGTAGACGACTCACTGTAAACAGAGAGAGAAAAATAAGTTAAATATTCACTCTGACACACACATCTATATATATCTATATATATATATATATATATATATATATATATATATATCTATATATATATATATATATATATCTATCTATATATATATATATATATATCTATATATATATCTATATATATATATATATATATATATATATATATATATATATATATATATATATATATATATATATAATGTTAGATACAGAAATACAGAAACATGTATGAATAGACATTTTACTGTAATGGCATTTATCATAATGACTAGGATTATAGACAAACAATACTAAAGTTATTCAAAGACGCCCATTTGTGACGAGATTTATATAAATAGGCTTAATTATCACTCAGCTGCCCAGCTGCCCCTCATTTCAATGGTCTGCTGCTGGAAGTTTTAACTCTGCCAACATGTCAGGTACAGCCAGAAAACCTTTGACCCTGTTGATCAACAAGGCCAACACTAAAGCTTCCAAGGAACTTTTCCCATCAGGTAGGCAGAGAAGAAAAAAATAAATTAGCTACGTTAACCCCACAGCTAAAACACTACAGTATGTTCTTTGAAACTCAACCTGTGCATGAATGCTAACCCCCACCTGGGCCCAGTTATTAAATTGTGCATTTTCAGAGAACGGTTTCACCATTGTGATGTAGAAAACCTTCAGAAAAGTAATTAAACATGTCTGTTTTCAACAAAAAAATGAAGGAAAAAAAAAAAAAGGACTGCAGAGTCTAATGTAGCCCTGGAGTCCCAGACTAGTTCTTAAACTGTAACGCCACCGTTATTAATTTGTCTGAAGGGGACTGGCAGAGAAGGCACCAAGTAGCCACTCTGCTAATTTACCTCCAGCTTTTTCTAGCACAACAGAAATATCACAACTCTTAACCATAAAGAGCAGGACAATGATTTGTGCATTCCTTCAGACTATATTTAGTACAATTCAGCAGAATAAGCCTTTTTTCTGTCAGAATGTTGCTTTACAGACTGAACACTTGAAATGTTAAATTGAGGTAACTTACTCCAGCATTTTCACATTTAGAGAATAAAACAAATAAAATAATTGAGTGAAAAACCAATACGTACTACTTCCAGTTGGGGGCCAGTACTCTCTTGGTCTTGTAGTAACGGGCCAGCCTGTGGATCCTGCTCTCAATGAGAATCAGGCGGAACTTGGCATCCTTGTCCTGCAAGTATCACCATGAATGTGAATTAGAGCAGAAACATCCAACCAGGTAAGTATTAAGAGGCCAGAGCATGTTCACCATGTGTTCTACACTTTTTTACACAAAGAAATTCTAAACTGATTCCCATTTCAAATGCAAGTCCTTTCAATTTGTCCACCAGGGGCCAATTAGGAAATCAAAAATACTTTCAGCTACTGTGGTTATTAGATTGTTATATTTTGTTATATTGTTATTGTATCTCCTCAAAACACCAAACAGTGACAGTAAGCTAACTAATGAAGTCAAAGATGGAGCTATAAAGACACCAGCACCTCTGCTTACTATCCAGGATTTGTTGTTACCTTTCTGTTTCTCTCCAAGTGCTTCCTGACCGCCACAGCCTTCTTGATAAGGTGGTAGAGATCCTCAGGCAGGTCAGGGGCAAGACCCTTGGACTTGAGGATCCTCAGGATCTTGTTGCCAGTGACAAAACGCACCTGGGCAACACCGTGGGAATCCCTCAGAATCACACCTGAGCAGAGAAACAAAGTCAATTAGACAAGAAGGCAGGAAACTCCATCACAAAACAACTCTAAGGTGAACCTCAGCGTGAAAGGTAAACACTGAATGATGTAAACAATGTCTGTTTATTGTCCATTTATGTTCATGGAAAATATCCTATAGAAATTTGGACAAACACTAAATTCCAATTAGTGAGTATTGTCAAAATAACTTTTCCCCCACATAAGTGCATCAATAAGTTGGAAAATATGATTGAATGCCGTTAGTTTCTGCTTTTCATTGATAGAAACTATTTATACACCAGGCGTCCTCAAGAAGCTCATTTTAAAAATGGGCTGACTTTAAGAGAAGTATTTGTTTCTGGGGCGCTATGATTGCTGAGACATACACAGCCACAGTTGCCTAAAAAAAGTCAAAAAGTTAATATTATTTATCATCGCTGTTATGTTATCACAACAAATACCAAATATAAAGATCTTAAGTACATATTGCCACCCTTACAGTGAATGACCTCACCAAAGTAAATCAATTTCAACATCTCAACCTTCCTTCAGTATATCTAAGAATACAGCAATTTAAAAATTAATTCAAAGGAGATGGACTAATTTTGTGCAACATTGTGCAGCAAAACAAGCTTTTTTTCACAATGGCTCTGATTCAGGTTGTTGCTTGGCCCATTTGTGCCCCCATGCCCATCTGTTACTCTTCTGTCCAGAAGAACTTCCATTTCATTACTTGACCTAGGATCAGTTTCTCACTGTAGTTACATATTTTTTGTTCTAAAAAGGTGAATCAAAATGCTCAGATATCAGTTAGTTGCATAACATTTTCCTGAAACTTATAAACACCACATTTCCCATGATAGCAATTGAAATCTGTTCGTCCAGTTCATACAATTGTTATACTAAACTGACTTATGTAATAGCTTATAGTCATCAGGTGTCAAATCAGACTAATTATTTCCAGTAGAATTTCATTTCCTCTTCAGAGGACAAAGTATGTAATGATGAAGGAGTAAAATGACCAGAACTTCATCTAGTCGACCAAAAACCCAACTGAAATGCTAGCTAATCTGGCATCCAATTAAACATGGCAGGCACTGCTTTATGTGAAAAACGTCAAAGTCTGAACAAACAAAAATTTCCAAACCACTTAAATCACCAGTTGGTCCCATCATCTTGACACAAGACAATAAATTTGACTGTTATTTTTTTTTAAGGTCAAGGATCTTTATTCTCCAGCAACAAAGTATGAGCAAAGCACCCAACTGAACTATAATAAAGCCGTTTTAAACTAATTTCAACCATTATCAACAGAACATCCCTGACTAATCGTTGTGGCCATATGTTGCAGTGATAATTTGTAATGTTCTGTATTTGGCATCCTACACATGATGCTGAGTCACTATCAGGATCTGAACATTTTTGATTTTAAATAGCCCATTTGTGTTCCACAAGGATGTTTTGATGAAAAATATACTGCAGAACCTTAAATTTCATAACCCCATATCTTGTCACAACTTACAAAAAAACAGCTTGCAACGTAATTTTATTCATTTCCTAACCAAGCTGGTGGTCGTTCTGATATTTCAACCCACAAACAATTAAAACCGTAAGGAAAGCAATTAATATGCCTGTCATAACAGGCTGTCCTTTTCCACTTGTTTCTTTTGCTCTGCACAAAAAAACTGGGTGTTACCACCAGTGAGTTTGCAGCTGCCATTTTTACTCTGATAGCTGTATTTAACTGGTGATCTTATTGACTCACAAGGCCCCACAGATTAACGTAGGGAAAACATTAACAATATAATTCTTTGCTTCAATGTAAATTTAGGAGAAACTACTCCCCAAACATTCAGCTTTTAAAATGCTCCAACTATTCATTTATGGCCTACATACAAGATCTTAGCATAATCTGAAATGTCAAAGCTCTTGGATTTGATCGTTGGATCAAATCCAACAGTTTTATGGCCTACATTGAAATGACTGGATAGAGTTATGCTATATCAGAACCCAAGAGGAATTTCAAGGATCTCTCACACCAGTGCCATCCTCCACATGCTGTAACAAGGCGACCAGCAGTTCTTCATTTAATACAACTTACCGATCTGAGAAGGAGTCAAACCCTTCTTGGCCAGCTTGAAGATCTGCTCTTTCACATCATCAGACGTGAGCTTCAGCCACTACGAGCACAACATGTGTGTTATTAAGCAGCACAGCAGTGTATAAAAGGCAGATCAGTCGGAAAATAGAAGGCATACTTACAGTGGGGACACTGCGCCTGTAAGGCAGAGCTGACTGGGACAAACCCTTTCTGCAAACGGAAACAAGTAACAAGTTACAGCCTCACCTGACGCTTTTTGGGAAACACAAATGCAGTAAAAAAAATAATAATTATCATGGGTAAATGCTATTGTTGGACTCGTGGAGGCATTTAGGCCGGCTAATGCTAGCTTCAAACATCTGCCTAAGGTACGCAACTAGAGCATGGCATCCATCGACGAACCTTCATTTTAATCACACCAATTCACGCGGTTGGACCTGAAACTTTTTTTTGTTGAACAATGTCGAACCATGAAAACCTTACTAAAAAAAAAAGTAGCATCCCACTGAACAGCGAGTGCGGTGAGCAGCTAATGGTAGCTAGCTAGAAATGGATGTTCATCTGAAGGTCCGTCTAGGCGGCTTTTTCCTATATTTACCACCAACTAAAATATAATATTTTAATCCACAGTGGACCTTTACGCGTTTAACTGCGTTGTTGTGCAAATAAAAGCGACCTGCCACCGCTCAAATCTACTTTTAAATGATAAAAGAAGAGCTCACCCGGGAGCGTGCATGCGACCCATGATGGCGGTAGAGGAAGAGAGGCCGCACACGCGACAGAAAAAACGGTTTTGCGCCTGCGTCGGAAGTTGCGTAGGTACGTAAGGTCTGGTTTCCTGTAGACGCTCTAAGGATCTGGCTCTGCTTTTTAATGATTATTATCATTAAAATGTATTAAATAAAATTGAACAGCCATTCTGTCGCGGTTATAGAAGGGCCTACTAGATTTTCCATATTTTTGCCCGTGTCCGAAAAATCTGGCCATTATTCATCCTGGTAACCGAATTGTTGGCAAATATAAATGAAAATTTTAAATAATTTGAAAATTAATTAAGCTGGCCCTTGGTGTTTTACTACTTTATATATATATATATATATATATATATATATATATATATATATATATATATATATATATATATATATATATATATAAACTAAAGATAAACGCCAAAATCATTACCCATTTTTGCCGCCAGTTAAAAGGGTCTGAATCATCCCTGAACTTTTTCACATTCAAAAACATGGTGGACCAACACAAAGTGGCTCATAATTGTAAAGTGTTAATAGTAGCAGGACCATGCGGTTGGGAAAGCTTTTTTTCAACAGGAGTTGGTGGGAAGATGGATGGGGTTAAATACTGGCCTAGAAGATGAGTTGGGCGGGGGGTGCTCTCTATCCAGTATCACTGTATAGGATAATTGCAAATTTGTTGCGGTCCTAGGTGTGCAAAGCTGGTTGACAGGAAGAGATTTAACATCTGTATAATCCACTGGCTTAAAAAATTTTTTGGAAGACAAACATTTACCTGCTATTTCATTACCCTTCAATTAAGTTGGAGGTTTTTCTTTTTCCCCGTCTCCCCAAAAATCTCTTCTTGGGAATAATAGCAGTTGGCATCACCATACAAAGACGGTCGAACATCCAAGGAACTGGCATATAGAAAGCAGACTCTTAAAAGTACCTGCGTGTGTACCTGGACAATAAACAGGACTTGAGTAACACAATTAATGCTCTTTTCAGGAAGTGAGAGCAGACTCTATCTGCCAAGGAGACCAAGATCTTTTGGAGAACACGGGTGCTCCTGAAGACCTTTTTTGACTCTGTGGGGTCATCAGCTATCTTCTATAGTGTAGTTTGTTGGAGCAGCAGCTTATCTGTAGCTGAAAGTGGCTAGATAAGCTCATCAGGAAGGCTAGAATGAATCTGTTGGAGGCCCGGAGAGCTGCTTCAGTGACAGACTGCTGCATCCTAATATAAACGGGCCTACTCATTATCATACAGCTTGTGGAAGAATACCCAAAACATCGGACTGAAGCAATACAATTTAAACCAAATGCAATCAAATTCTGAGGAAATATAATCTTCTGAATTTGAACAAAGTAAAAACATATTGATTCAAGGTTAGAAAGTGACAAAAAGTTAAAAGTCTTAAAGCTTAGTAAATATATTTTCAACTGTATCCTAAATTTTTCATTGTCAATAAAAAAAAATAAATAAATATATATATATATATATATATATATATATATATATATATATAAAATCGCAACCATCAAAGTTAGCACAGGCAGGAAGCAACATGTTGCATTTGTTCAAAAACATTTAATTTGCTTTATGAAAGAGATTACAGTACACACTGATCCGTTCAGGCTAGAGGTCACCAATTAAAAAATAAATAACTGGCCATGTTAACACAAACTTTCCTAACTTTTTTTTTCTTCCTTTTTCCAAACAGGTACTAAAAGAGCAGATCTAGGCAGTAATATTAATGTGCCATAAGCATATGTGAAATCTTTTAAAAACTATTGCAGAAAAAAAAAGAATCATCTTTATCTCTTTATTAAATATGAACACAACTTTAGATGTTATAGTTACAGAGAGAGGAGGGCAGTGTGTGGTCTTATACAGGATAATATTCCCTTTCTGTGAAGACGTTTTTACATCCAAGTTGCTGATCAGAATTCACAATATTTTCCCATTTAAAACTTAAAACCTTGCTTTTCCTGGACTGCGTTGCCAGTTTGTGCTGATAGTTTTGCCCGGTTACTCATCACAGTGTGATCAGACCTCTATAGGCACTTGGAGAAGGTGTGGTTCAGCTGCCTGAGCTTAAACAGCTCATTTCCAGATTTCAGGATAGACTCCCGTCCCAATTGGTGTGTCCCCCCCACCCCCTGCCACCGAACTATCTCATGATAATTCTTATGTTCAGAACATAGAAAGAAATGTGCTTCAAAGCCTTTACATTTGCCTCTTTAAGGTGTGCCGGGTGAAAGAAGTCAAACCGTGAAACAAAGTGTGCATTTAGGGAAAAAATATATAAATCATTGTTACAACAATCTTGATTGTTCTGGCCTTCCACCAGAAACTACATATACAGCTTCACGGGGTACGTTCATTTTTTTCCATAAGGACATGCCACATTGTTTAGGAAATTATATTTAGTAACAATAAGGTTAAATTGTGCATTAAAAACAGATTGCAAGAACAAACAAAGGCACCCTTACCGAGTCCCTACAATGAGTAGTTTATTTTTGTCGCTTTGTTAGTTTTGGCACATCTCGAGGAAATCTTATGGTAATTTTGGATTTCCTCTAATCCAGTTTGATGGGCTATTGTACTTTAACATGTTTGCTGCAAGGCAGGAAACCACCACTGTCTTTTACCTGTCTACATAGTTAATAAATCATGACCTGTAGAAACGTTTCTCCTTTCTATTCCTTAAAAAAAACAAAAAAAAAAACAAAAAAAAAACACCAGTATATATAGAAACTCTTCTGAAAGTAAGCCGTTTTGGTCCTCTAATAAGAAAATGTACAAAATATTACAGCTCTTTGTTATAGTTTTTTTTTAAAAAGGAGGCAAAATAAGAAGATTGTTTGTCACATAAACAATCTTGATTAGTTTTACAGGCAGGGAGAAAACAGAGACGAGGCTCCCCTTTCAGGGTTTGTAGATTATTCACTTCTGTTGCCCCTTTAGGGAACTCTAGACACATTCATGTCATATGGGAACAAGCAGTAACGCTACGCAACAAGTATAAGAGATCTCCTATTCAAACTCATCAGAAACAGGTCGGGTTGAATCCAGGATATTTATGATACATGTTTTTTTCCCCCCCTGCAAGCATGGTTAAATAATGTTATGTAAATATAATAACTACACAATCCTTAATTTGATTCCTCTTATAACATTTTTCTTCCCAACTATATTCCAGGTTTGACAAAGCCATAAATCTTATGACAAAACAACAGATGATAAATCCTTTTCCTGATTTTCGGGGGGTTTTGTTTTTACGAAACGAGAGCTGGAGTAGCCGGTATTTTCAAGTAAAGCTCCACCTGCAGCCCTTCCCATATAATTTGAATGCGTCCGTTGTTGTCTGAAGAGGCAGAGTCAGAGGCTGGTTCAGGGTCAGAAGTATGGAACGGCTGCCAGTTTGTACCACTTGACAGTCTCCTTGCTGAGGTCAAAGTCTTTCAGCCTGAGCGTGATGCCGCCCAGAAAGTAGTTCTCACGCAGCGACTCGGCGCTGAGCACGCTCAGCTGCAGCTCCCGCAGGCTCAGGGTTTCTTTGCTGTAGTTGCTGTACACCAGCTGTGGAGAACAGAAGAGCACAAGTAAGTACCGATCCTATCTGAGCGTGTAATCGCAGCGAGCCGCGGCGGGTTTTTTCTGACCATCTCGTTGAAGGTGGGGTTCCGGGTTTTTCTGGAGATCTTCGTCTTGCGTTTTGAAGTCTTCTGCGGATCGGGGAGCAGGTAGGTTTTTACGTATGGGTTGGGATCGGTGCCGTCTTCGGAGACCTGAAAGTGGAGGGAGAAGTTTGCAAAATAAGCAAATAACTTCAATGATTTTCAAAAACTAGAACTGGGTGCACAACTGAATGTATTAAAGATTTTCGTCAATTCAAGCTGGGTCTTGATTATACATATATCCCAAAGCAGGGGTCACCAACATGGTGCCGGCGGGCACCAGGTAGCCCCCCAGGACCATATGTGGGGCCCTCAAGCCTGTCCAAAGAAATAACCCTCCAGTGAGCTGCATTTAAAATGCTATTTTATTCAGTTGCTCTTCCTTTTGAATCATACTTGTATTTATATAGATTTCAAATGGCAAAAGCATTAAAAATATATTTATATTACATAAAGTTAAGGTGAGCTTAGATTCTTGTGGTACAGGTAGAGCTTCGTATGACACGGTACAGATGCAGTAATTTGTGGAAATTGTTGTTTCCAACAGTGGTTTGATAATTTCTGTTTTCAGGGCCTGAAGGAATACACCTGTCAGAAGGGACGTGTTTATTATCTGAGCCAAATCAGCTATTACAGGCAAAACTCTCTTAAAGAAAGCTGTGAGGAGAACATCGACGCAGCAGGAGGAGGAACTTAGCAGCCGAATGATTTCTTCTAAACTTTTGCAGATTATTTGGCTGAATTGGGACATTTGTCAAAATCAGTTCTAGTTGGAGACAGCTTACTGAAATTAATATGGATGTACAGACTGCCTCTCCAACCTTTCATGTTTGTTCAGTAAAGCAGTGAGCAAAGTGTTGCAGGCCCTGGGTTTGTTGTTGGTAATTAATCATTATTTTAGTCTGATCACTAAATCCTTAATCGTTGATTCATTTATTGACTAGATGCAATCCTCTCATTCCTTTTATGCAACTTATATTTTCTGAAAAACATAATTTACCCTCCAGACAAACAGACCTTTGATAGAGAGATAGATTTAGACTTTGAACTAATAAAAAAATACCCTTTTTTTCTAAAATGGGACATGGTTGGCAAACCATACTGATGTTTTCAGTGGATTGTGACTGAGCGTTAGCATTGAGACATTTATCACCTAAATGTGTAATGTGTGTAAATGAGAGAAAATATGCAATCAACTCCAACTTGTGCACCATTTAGTTTTCTTTTTATCCAAATTTATTGAAAGTGCTTGTTGTTTAATCATTTCACCATGGAACGAAGATGAACTCAAGTATTCATGTCAATTTAGAATAATATCTGAAAAATACAGGAATGATGTCATAAAGATCCACATAAAAAAAGAGACATACTACTGTAAAAAAGGGATGTCAATCACGTATGTTTTAAAGTTTGTTTACCAGGTCTCGGATGTGCATGACCATGATGAACAGAGTACCGTTTCGGTATGAAATAGAAAGCTTCACTTCTCCTTCCACCCGGCCAGAGGTCGGACTCAGCAGCGGCTCTGAGACAGTAAAACACAACCATGTGACACACACACCTTAACATTGGGACTTTCGCACAACAGACAGATCAGGAAAAAAAAATGCTTGTAGGATTATCGTTTTTCAAACTAGACGGTCTGATGATGAAGAACAAAGTGTGGTAAAGAAAGTGAAACCAGGCACATCGTCTGTGGAACGCCAAACACTTGAAGAATGTGGGTCAGACAGGTATTTACCAGGTATGTTGGGTGGGGTTTCTAAGCCCTCTGTTTTCTCATCCCGAGCAATTGGATGGAAGAAAGTGTAGATCAGGTCACTCTATGATAAAAAAAAAGCAGGTCATTCAACAAGTCTAAATCAAAACCACGACAGCGTACGGAAAGCGAGAGCATGAACGTACCTGGGCCACTTCTGGGGAGCTCCTCATCAGGTTGTGGACATAACTGTTGAGCTCCAGCTTCCTCTTGGCAGCCACCTCCTTAATGTGGGTGCGACCAAGCACCATTCTGTTTGGAAAACTGCAGAATAAAGGATAAATCATCATATTCCGTTTATTGGTTTCACAAGATTTAAAAATAGTATCTAGCTCCCGAAAAACCCCCCCAAAAAAATCAGTGATCAGTTTTAACTCAAATTACACGGATACGAGGAAACCCAGGTAGTTTGTACACTTTCTGTTTCCATTGCTCTGAAAGGCTGTGGAAATTTTATTCAAATCAGCCTAGTCAGAAGCAAACCAGAACCAGGAGTCTCTCATGCACAAATTTCACGGGCATTTCCGTTTTACTTCTGCAATTCAGCAAATTCTGATCAGCGTTTATTTACATTGGATGGTGATGGCTCTAAAATGGGCACATTCTCATTTAGTTCTCATAAAAGCTGGTTTATCAATTCCTCCCCCTGCTACAATATTGAACTGGGAGGATAATATGACTAAATGGCCTAATGTTACAACGAGCAAAATATTTTCGTACTTTGTTGAGTCCGTAGACGGGAACGCTATGAACAACCTGACAAGCTCAGAAGCTCATCAGTATTTACATAGAAGCTCATCAGTATTTACATAGAGAGTATGTGTGTTGATATTCAAACACGGGAATTTGGTGTACGTGAAGGCGGATGTTCAAACAAGCCAGTGTATGAATAATTACTTTCATAACGCTTGGGTGGTGGTTTACGGAGGATGGAGAGGTTGAGACTGCAGGCTGCACCTGTACAGCCCAGTCATACCGACACGCAGCTGCTGAAAGCACATTTCCGCCATTACTGCTTCCATTTGAATTATCAGCTTTAACGCCGCCCCTCAACAATCCTAGGGGAATCTGACAGTCCCACCACCAGACCAGGACCATTTATCCAAGTGTGGACCTAGGAATTTAAAATGACATGGGTAAAATTGAGTCAAAATGCACAGTGGCCTTTCAAAATCCCGGGTAATGGCTGAAAGTCCATGCAATGGAAAACAGGCTATTGAAAACTGACGCCCCAATATCGCCATCTTGACTTATAAATCCCGTTTTAACTAACAAAGAAAATGACTCTACGGAACAATTTACAATCCTAGATCAGCTGATTTGACGGCTACCAGGAGTGCTAACAAAAGGAACACAAAGGTTAGTGCGACATTTATGAACGACAATTATTAACAATAAAAGCCAGACAGTGTTTAAGGACTGAGTCCGAAATGACTTTCATGGATTCAGCTGAAGATTTTGGCTGTGAGTGTAGCGGCTCATTTAAAATTTCTCAGGAAGGATCTCATCACACTAAAAGTTAAAAAACAGTGAGCACGTGTTATTTCACAGTTAACTCGATTTTTCATTAATGTTGAAGTTTTACTATTTTCACTGTCTTAAAATGGACATCAAAAGCTAAACTAACTCTGGAGCTGTAAATGTGGTTCTCATAATATTTCAGCTGGTTGTTTATCTCCATAAAGCCGCCTCTGACTTCTGACAAACACTGTTCCTTCCTCTGGCTGAGCTCAAAGTTAGTAAGAAAGCCATAATTTGCAGCAGGGGGACCACAAAGAACTGGTTCTAAGCGAGTACCAGAACCAGACTAACACCGGATCTGGTCTACAGCTAATGATCAAACTGTTTTCTTGGTAACAGGCTGATCATCTGATTTAAGAAAAAGTTTGAACATTACAGTTTTCTACTTGGAAGCTAAACTTAATAAACGTGTCAGTGAGGGTGATGTGTTACCCCGGCAGCTTCCAGAGGGGGAAGACGATAGTCAGTTTATTGTGGAGCTCCTGAAACTCGTCAAAAGTGCGGAAGACAAACTGGGCCTCGTTATGGCCGTCCCTCATGAGCCTCACCACGTAGGTCTGCACACACAGGACAGAAAGAAAAAAGTCTGCTTTAATACAGTCCTGATATAAAATGATGCAAAGATGACGTCAAACAGTATTGGTGGGGCTCACATAGTGCTTGTCAGGGTTGTATCTCTTCTGGAAGGAAAAGATGGAGGCGTGGACGATGCGCCCGTCCTGCTTCATGGTGTACGTCTTGGGTGAGAAGGACAGGATCGGCTCGTCGTTAGCAGGAAGGCCAGAGAATCGTAACTGTGCGAGGTTGTGGATGAAGAAGTTAAACTTGGTTGCTATGCTTCCCAGACTGGATTCGATCAGCCTGTGGAGAAAGAACGAAAAAACAAAGGAGGAAAAAACAGTGAGATAAGATTAGGGTGAAAATGGCAACAAAACTCTAAAATAAGTAAATAACTATTTTCTGCCAATTAGTATTGTTTTAGATGATGTAAATGTTTCCATGTGCAATCTTTTGCAAATTAAGACAGCTGCCATTTGGTCTCTACCATAACTCTGGTATGCCACCTGGTGGTTTGTGAGCTTGTAGCAGGTTAAAATCTCTGATCATGGGACTACTTCAAAGTAGGGATGTCAAAATAATCCATATGTTGATATAATCAATAATAAATGAATTATTCAAAGATACTCATCAATGTATCAATGTAATTTTCATTTGCCCAATTTGTCGCAAACAATGAAGCTGGAGTCGTAGTGTAGTGCAAAACTTGTGTGACAGCCCTGCTTCAAAATCTGAGCCTTTCCAGCAAAATCAAAGAGACCTTTGCGCTTCATTTTGCCCCTGCGAGCAGGTTAATGTGATTACCTTGTAAAGAAGATGGTGGCCTCAGCATCTGTGTTGTGAGGCTGCAGGGCATCAAACACATACTTCAGGTCCTGGGAACCAGTCAGTACGGGCAGCCCTGATGACATCATCTAAAAAAAAACAAAAAAAAAAAACACAAACTTTATAAAAAGACAGACTCTGAATGTAAAAAAAACATAGAGCACAATCCACTGATGAACATTTCCATGCGTTAGTTTATGAATAAATAAAATAAAAATGGCTACTGAGTTGCATACACTACTCTGATTCCTGCGAGTGCAAAATAAACGAAAGCAGGCTCTTTGAAAAGTAGGCCAAAATAATAAAAAAGAAAGAAAAAAGGCTTAAGCATTATTTAAAAAAAGAGCTAAAGTTTCTTAATATTACCCAACACACACAACTTTAAACTAGACATTTTGTAGAATCTTAAAGATGTCCTGAATGCAAACTGCACTGCATCATCTTTACTGCACAAACAACTCGTTTTCTAGGTGCTCCTGCTTTCAGAGGGATGAGTTGATAAAATCTGTGATTTGTGGATTCAAAACAGCTTTCATTTAATTGGGGAACATGTTTTCATACAATGTAACTTTAAGTAGTTAGTGGCTATTTGTGTGTCAGCTCCTCATTGTGTAGCTTTAAGATGTCCTTTCCCACCAGGCTCCTGATGCAGTTACGACACACAGGGTTTTTCTGGACATGGTTACTAGAAACTTACCTTTAGAAATTTTCATACTTTTCCACACACAACTTTCTAGTTTTTCCAGCAGTTAAGAAAACATTTGGACTTTTAATTACAAAACACAGATCAAGTTGGGTCGCATCATTTCCACAAATCTTTAAACACCTTAATAGTGAAGCGGTTTTACAATTCAACAGTGTGGTAAAGGACTATTTACTTACATTTCTGGCATCTCAACAAGAGCTGCTTAGGTCCAAAACGTACACAATGTCACACAGAGATGTTAAATCTGGATTGGTTTAAAGTCAGCGTATTAGATCACAGCTTGCAATCCCAAAAAATGGGAGTGACTGTGTCTGGCCTGGCTTCTAAAACAGAGCTTTGGATCTTAATGAGTGCACTTTTATTTTGGGTTAATGAGTTACAAAAAGGTTTTCAGCTGGCAAATCATCTCAGTGTAAATCAATGTCAATGTTCAGTTTTTTCCCCCCAGAAATTTGTCTTGTATCTTAAAGAAAATAGAAAAGGTAATCTCCTTACATACCTGTTTAGACTTGAAAAACCGTAAAATTAAATCTCCCAACCCTTTCTGTAAATGGCAACAATGAACTTGCTGCTGCCAGCAATATCGACACGTGTTGCTCAGCTGCAGCTTTAGCCACCATTACTGCTTACTCAATGCTAGCACTAATGTGAATAAACTTTAACAAGGCATGGTTAGGCATAAACCGCTAACAGATTTTAAGGTTAACACAGATTTTAAAAAGCCATCAAAAATATCCTGCATACTGTTAGTACAGTTTAAAATCCTTTAATACCAGACAAACTGCTGAAGTGACCAGGTGTTTTAGCTGCAGACGCAATAGGTGTTGCTCTTCTGTTTTGTGTTATTTTGTCAAAGCACAGAGATATTTTTACTCCAGGTTAGCACATTGTGAGAATCTCTGCATGGCCCATGCTTAGATATGAAACAGAAGGGCGGCTATGATGACCTGAATAATCTACAACCACCCGGCCACAGAGAGCTAATGTAACGCTGTGCCAGTTCTGAACCCAAAGATTCACACACACTCCAATCCAAAAAGTAGCAACCAACCAATTTTCCCCTTAAAGACTGTGTACTGTCTGAGGGATTGCTCTTTTACTAAGCCTCACCAAAGACAGCAGGTTGAGGAAAAGTCCGGAGTTCTTGCGGATGAGGTTGTAGGCTTGGCAGCACAGGTCTACGAACAGCTGGAAGCGGCTGGTGGGACGCTCGCCCCCGTTGATGACGTACGCCATGTCGGAGGTTAAAACAAATGGAGCTCGATCCCTGATTCAGACAGAAGAAAGAGGGCGATTAAGGTGACAGGCTTCTGACGGGGAATAAAAAAAAACATGTGGAAATACATCTGAATGTTGACGTTAATGTGGAAACGGTGTATTCGGATACGCAGGTGTTTGGCGTTACACCCTACAGACGCTGATGAACTTTCCACAGAATAAACACCAAACATCTGTTTACAACCTCTGCAACGTCGATACTCCCCAAAGAGCTTCCTTTATTTGGAAAAGAGGAGGAGGAGAAAGGAAAATAAAAAAAGAAAAACAACTGCCTGGAACTGGTAACTTGAGACTGTGTCAATGCCAACTGTATGTGTAGGACACATGGGACATGAGTCTGAATTAATCTTAATCTAAATGTGATGAGTTCTTTTTAACCATGAAAATAAGACATGTCTTGTGAAAGTGCTGAGTATGTGGATGTTGCATATAAGAAGCAGGTCATGCCTGAAACATTCATTATTCATGCAACGGCAGCTTCTCCTGCACTTAAAACTCGGTGACCTAAAAACCAGAGAGGAGATACTTGGAGGACTGGAGCCAGAGACACTTTTAAATAAAATCCTGAACTAAATTACTTTTGTTATTATTGCTGTTTGTGTGTTAATTGTGTAAAAGATTACCAAACGGTTATGTAGACATTATAATTTGCAGTACTCTTTATTAAAAATAAAATAAACAACTGCTTTGAAACCTAACTTAAATATTTTAAGGCATAATTTGGCAGCCCCATTCAACTTTTTACGCGTGTTCCTGGACGAGCGCAGACGACAGCTTCAACTGCCTTTGCTCTGATCACGCCATTGAGTGAACGATGCAACTCAAATCAGCTGATGCAGGACACTTTAGCTGCTCTGATAGCAACAAAGTCATAAAAACAAAACCGCAAGTCATCAACATCCTGGTCCGCCCTTAAAGGAACAAACCCTCAATCACTGATAGCAGCGAACCAAAGCCCACTTTATCGGACCAGCAACAACCCAATCTACCACAAACCGTATGGTCATCACCTTTTAAAGCTGCCAAACATCTGGGCGTGGCCCAGAAACTTGCCAAAGTCGATGTGAAACATGTGACCAGTGGAGCGCAGCATGATGTTGTCATTGTGGCGATCACAGATGCCAAGAACGTAGGTTGCAACGCAGCAACCGGCGCAGGAGTAGATAAAGTTCTCAGATGCCTACGAAGATAGAGAAGAGGTTGGATATATATATATATATATATATATATATATATATATATGTGTGTATACACAAGTGTTTTGTCATTATTTTTTACAATATAATAAAACTAAATTATGGGTTTAAAGTTTAGCTTCAGGCACAAAGTTCAAAGGTAGCTATGTGGTGTCCAGTCAAATTAAAGTGAAAGAACAACCCCAGAGGTGGAGGATTCTCTCCCATAAATAGATAAACACATGAAATCCTAAATGAGACAGAAGAGTAATAAAGGTTTAGGCTATAGACTTTACACGAGGCATTTAAACGGTGGGTTTGGGGTGGTATTTCTTTAACCTTACTTTAAGACACCGGTGTTAGCATATTGTGTGTGTGTGCGTACTTTCTCATATTCATCCTCAGCAGGGTTGTACTTGCGAAGCCATTCGGCCAGAGGCTTGTCCTTAAACGATCCGGTGACGCCATATTCCACCTGAATCTTTCTGAGGGTATCAGAGCAAGGCACCAGCTCCACCATACCTTCAAAAGCCAGAAATCTTTTATCAGCACGGTGCAAACATAAAAAGATAAGATAAGATAAGATAGGCTTTATTGATCTCACAATGGAGAAATTCACTTGCCACATCGGTTCATACAAGAAGGTGCAGAGTAGGGAAGGTGCATTCAGTTATATACAGTGGATCAAAAAGGATACAAAAAAAATACAAAAAGAAATAGGAATGGGCATATGATGTCTTATTTACATACATAGTGATCTATGTGTATAAAAACATATATACATACTTATATATATGTACCTATACGCCTACATACATACGTACCTACACGTATATATGTGCATATACATTCGTGTATACATTTGTACATACATAAATAAGAGCGCTGTTACAGGCCTGGGAAAACTAAAACTGTTGTTGCATTGACTGGTCACAGTGTTCATGGTTTTCTCTGATATAGGCGCACTTCGGTTTAAAATCTGACGAGCGTCACCTTTATCCTTGCCAGTGGAGATGCATTTAAAGTTGACGATGCGGAGGTCTAGCCCCTCCTGCAGCCAGATGCGGTCCATGATGCGAATCATCTGGAGAGCGAGCATGTCCTGCCTCAGGTCTTCTCCTACCTGACACATAAACAGAGCAACTGAGCGGTAAAGCCAAAAATCACCCAACTTTAGTTAGTATTGCTGGATTTCGTTTCAGCCACCAGGGGGCGCAGAGTTAATCTGGGAAGCAGGGAAAGGTTCTTGTGACAGCTCCAAAATAACCCATGTCCCTGGTGTTGTTTCACAGTACTTTGCAAACATTAACTCCTTGAACTATTTCACATTCTGTCACATTAAAACCCCAACTGTCAATGTATTTTATTGGGATTATATACGATATTTGACACAAAAAGACCTATTTAATTTGATTAGGGTCTGAACTGGACCACTTTGAAACATCTACACGCTTTGAACTAAAGCATTTTATAGCAGCTATATGGTTGTTGTCTCACTGGTGGGCAAACCTCTGCCCCAATTTCTGTATTTTTTATTTTTTTGCTGCCTTCAACAGGTTTTCTTCCAGGATCGAGTTGTTTATAGCTCTATCCATCTTACCTTTAGCTGTGATCGGCTTCAGCTCCCTGGACAAGAAAAGCATCCCGGCACCATGACGTTACTGCCCATGTTTTACAGTGTGTTCAAAGAGATGTTCAGTGTAAATTTTTAATCACATAACCTTTTTGCATGCAGTACAGCCTGTTAGTTAAGGTTGACTGCAATGTGTTCGTAGGTTTGCTGTTGTACCATAGACTTTTATTCATCCAGATCATTGATTTAATGGATTTTGGATGGATTATCATGACTGGGATGTGTTTCTACAACATAATCCAGTTAAAACTTCTGCAAAACTTTAGCTGTCACTCGTTTGCTGAGTTTGTTGGTATTCCTGATGCTGCTTGTTCATTAATGTTCTCTAAAAAAAAAAAACAAAAAAAAAAAACTGGTCTTCATAGCCTGATTAATTAGGTATATAAGAATAAAGGGGGGTGAGTACAAAGATGCACCAGTAGTAGTTTTGCACGCATAATATTTTGAAACTAGTTATTTTCTGTTCACTACACATTTGTGCAGAAATTTGCGCTGGTATATCAGATAGAATTGCGATAAGATGCATTGAATCTTGTGTCTGAAACATGACAGAATGTAAAAAGTTAAGGGATAGGAATACGTTTGCACGGCGCTGTGAGCTGATTGCATTTTAATAATGTCCCGCTGTCGGCGTGGCTGTGTATGAAAGTGTGTAGGCGTACGGCGGACCTTAAACATAACATTGATTTCCTCTCCTAATGGATCTGCATTGGCCAGAGCCAGCTTAAGGGGAACGGCGTTGGAGTTGAAGAAGGAGCAGGCCTACGAACAAGCAGGATAACAATTTTGAACATTAGGAACTCATTATTATAAGAAAACACATAACATGGATTTCCATCACAGTCTTAGACCGACAAAACAAAGCAGAATAGAGGTTTACATTTAATTAGTAGTTAGCGTGTAAATGCTTGTCCCATGCCACAAAGACAGCAAAGATTATTAACCAATCACAATCCTCTGTCCAACACAAAGCTTTGGTCGACTCCTCCATTTTTAGTACAAGGAAAGAAGTACACTACTTAAATGACCTACTTCAATGTGATAATAAAAACAAAACTGCCTGCCTGGTTCAATCAAGGTTTACTTCTTATATTTTCTAGATTTTATAAACTGTGTTAATTGGATGAATCTAAGACCTGTTAATGCATAACCCACCTTGAAGTTTAGCTCCTTAGCCACCAGACTCGGGTTCAGGGGAAGTCGGCAGCTGTTTCTCTGGAAAAAGTTCTGAATATTTTCAAGGCCCTCCTGCAGCGTCGCCTAAACAGCCACGTTAACACGTTAAGTAATGCACATGCGCACATACAAACACAAAAAAAGGAATCGCCTGTTAACTTTACGCCACTCAACACAGAGACGCACAAAAGCGACCGACCTGTCGGGTAGATCCCCCCGCCTGTCTGACCCTCTCGGCCACCGTTCCCAGCAGAGTGGCCAGGTGAGTCTGTTTCTCCAGCTCTGCCCTCAGTTTGCTTCCACACAGGCACAGCAGGGCACCCAGCACCAGCTCATAGCGCCGCCCCCAGGTAGAGTCCTGCACTGCATCCTTGAGTAGCCTGGAGCGAACACATGCATCCACCGTTTAAAGGACACCACAGTCCAGCTAAAGAACTCACACTTTGACTTTTTGTCACTGTGAACGTAAAATCATATCAGCCTGCCTCTTGTTTCAGAGTAAGACGGTGTTAAAAGGCTTAGAAGAACCTCACTAAGACCTGGCTCGGCAATTGCTCTTTCCATGATTCAAGACTGTCGAGACCAAAGTGGTTAAGATTTAGTCCGCATAAATAATCCTGTTGTAATCTACGTATAGAGACGACGTGGTTAAGATTACAGAGTTTCTTCTGTATGTTCAAGCAAATATTTTTTAAAAAAGGAGTAATTCTAGTATCCAACTAAGGCATTTTTTGTGGCCATCAGTTCACAGAAGAGTAGCCGTTTGTTTGTGCTTGGCTTGTAATTCAGTGCTGCTGCAGACTCACCAGTACAGGTAGTGGGCGATGTTAATGTTGCCTTGAGCTCTGGACAGCAGGAACATGACGAGGGCGTTGTTCAGGTGACACTCAAACTTTATTGCCTTAAGGAGACGACAGAAGAAAGGCATTTTGAACTTAAAATCTGCACATGGGAAATTTTACAAACATGGGAAAGAAATCTGAGTTCTCTTAAAGAACATTCGCTCTGCTCTATAGTGCACGTATTATTAGTTTTACCTGTACTAGCTGTGGCAGGTAGTCAGCAAGTTCGTCATCACTGCTTTTCTCAATCCAGCTTACAGCCACACTTCTCACTTCAGTATCTGCAAACCTACATAAACATACAACGCAAACAACAGACATCAAACTTTTAGTCTCCCTCTGAAATTTCACACCTTGGCAGCAGAATCACATTTCCACTAAGACTCTTTTGACCAAATCTAAAATGCATGCTAGGGCTTAGGCATGAGATGTGTGTACAATGCATACTTTGAGTCAAGTAACTCCAGTGCAGTGACTAGGGGCAGAGAGGGCCAGTGGTGCAGCAGGGAGTGGATGTCAGCCATGCTGGCCCAGTCCCAGCTGGGCGCACTGGCCAAGACCTTAGGGAGGCTGCTGGGATGGTCCCGACGACAGTGGAGCCGATGGTCCCATAAGACCTGGTGGTCTGACCGCTTTAACCTGTGGATGGTAAAAAAAAAAAAAACGGGAGCATGAAGCAGGGAACAGTTCCTTTTGCATTAAAACAAGCAATTTAAATGCTGTAGTTTTAGATTTAAACCAAAAAGTATTTTAGATTGGAACCTAAGCGGCGTTTATTGGGAGAATAAATCAGCAGACTGCATAAAATGCAGCGTGTGTTGCACTTGGTCACCCACTGAATATCAGGATTTACCAAGTGTGGCCTCTTGAGACAAAACATTAGACCAAAAAAACGAAAAAAGGATCATGGTAAAGCATATTTCCGCTACAAATGTTAACCGGGATTAAAAAAGTCTGCAGTTAAAAACAGAAAAGAGCAAAATGACAGTTATTACTGTCTGTATAAACGTTGTACGGCTTTCTAACTTACTTAGAAAGCAAACACATTAAACTGCTAAAGATCTGTCATGTTGTTCCAGCAGTTTTAAGTCTTTTTATCAGAACTTGCTTCATACAAGGAATCTGGCTTTGGTTCCACTTTTATCTCAATGAAGACATTTTAAGTACAGCACACAGAAAGGCGAATACAAATAATTTAACGTTGGACGCCACAATAATACATCAACAAAAGAGGAAGACACGGTCGACTAGCGTCCAGCGCCGTCTCTGTGGCGGCTGGCTTTAGCAAACAGAGCTCTGCAGCGCTGACCTGAAGGGGAAAAGTTTAAACAGTTTGTTTCCAGGATGCGTGTGGTCTGCGGAGATGTTAGCTGCCCTTTTCCTGACCCTGGACCCGTACAGGTTCTGGAGGGAAGGTCAGCCCTGATGATCCCCTCTGCGGACCTAATAACAGTCTGGTCTCGTCAAACCACACAGTGATGGGTGAGCATGGCACAGACTGAACAAGGGCCGTGTTAAAGATGACCAGCAGCTGCTGTGGAAGCTCGCACTTCTTGAGTAGAAGCAGGACGTACAGAAGAAACGTGAAGGTGAAATCAGAAGATTGCTTTAAACCTAAATATGGGCTATGAATAATTTTAATTGAACTGTTTGAAAACAAAAGAGTGAAAGCTGGAGTTTTCTCCACAACATAAAAGCAGGACTGGCTTACTTTGTAATCCGCATTTATTATTGTTGTCTACTGTTGAATATTTAACATTGTGACCACTTCTCCACTTAAAACTAGGGCTGAACAATTAATCGCATTTTCAATATAATTGCAATTTAAAAAAATGCAATTTCCAAATCGCAGAAGTCTGCAATTTTTGGCTATGTAGCAATTAGGGAATTAGACACGTCCATTAGGTGTCGGTAAAATGTTTCAAGTGGGTTTGCCTCCACATGGAAGGGAAGACAGTTGCAGCAGTGAGATAATCTAATTTTATTACTTGTTTGAGAGTTTGTATAATCATACAAAGCATTAAGTACTGGTCAATCAGTTTAATACATAGACTTGCTTGTTGGTTGGACTTTGCACTTTATGTTTAACAATGATTGATGTCCAATTAAATTAAAAGCTGTTCTCTTGGATAATATTCTGATCAATAGAAACATTAAAGTTCTTGCTTAAAATAGTCCTTGTTTACAAACATCTTTATTTAGAGGCCATTTTTGTTGCTTGTGGTTAATGTGGAGAAAAGTCAAAATTGCAATTTTGGTTGAAATTTTGGTTGAAATGAGTTTAGATGCTGTGGGTCTTTTAGCAACTAATCCGCACAGCGAGGAAACAAATTGATTTGTTGTTTGTATATATTTAAAAACACATGATAAATTAAACTTGAAAAAAAAAATCGCATCAAATCGCAATATTAAGAAAAAAAATTAGATTATTTTCCAATATCGTTCAGCCCTACTTAAAACTACTGAAAGTTGCCCTTCTACCAATAGGTGCCACTCCTCTTCTGTCATTAAACAGAAATGTGGACTGCTTGTGTACAAGTCAGTGACTCTGGCTGCTGGAGAAATGAATGAGCAGGACAGAAAACAGGATGTTGGAGCCTGACGACAAAGAGCTCTGTCTGAACCGCCAGCCGAGTCTCACGGATGTTGGCAGCGAGGAGGAAGAGATTTGGTCGGCAGCCGGGATTAGAGCATTTAGTTGGGGGTTGAAGCCGCTTGGCGAGAACAGACACACTGGAGCAGCGTACACAGTCGCTGATGGAGGAATGTGGCGGTCAATCAGATGGTTTAACGTCTCCTGATGGCTCTACGAAGTCCTGTGTAATTCGACTGGTCAAAAAAACTGCCTGCAGCTTGTCTCAACTCAAAACGTTCTGTTCACTAACGTACTAAAAACAAACTGGGAATCTGATAAAACGAAACATAAATCTGATTTATTTTACTCAGCATTAATGCAAACACTTCCAGTACGTTCTGAGAAGTCTTCACACCACAATTTCATCCCATCTTCAGGCCTCACATGTTCACAACATCCAGCTGCATTGACAGCTATCAGTGATTTCATTCAATGTCATTTGTCTCAGAACAAATTTGTTGTAGAATCTCCCTTTTCACATATTTGGAAAAAAAAAAAACGGTACTGGTACCCAAAATTCGAGGCTCGGCTGCAGATTTTCTCCAGCTTCCGTCTCAGGTCTGGATCCAGCTCTTCCAGTGTGTGCGGCTCGGGGCTGGGGGCCTCCTTGGGTCCGACATATAAAACATCTACTGCTGAGTTGGGGAAGTCCACCTGATGGCAAAGACAGTATCAGAACTAGGATTGGTTCATGCTCACAGTGCAAAGCAACTACTGAGAAAACCTGATATTCTTACACATATTTCATCACTTTCCCAAACTGCTGGTTCTCATTACGTGTTATGTTTGTGCAGTGAGTACACATGGCACATGACACACATGGCTTTTTTACGGCAATGTGATCGGCTCAATTCCAAACTTTTCACCACCCAAAAAATCTGATCTGTGCCACTTCCATATGTGGCACTAATGCGTATACGAATTGGATATTTTTCAGTAGGGCTGAACGATTTTGGCAAATAATCGAATTGCGATTTTTTATGTTGATATTGCGATTTAATGCGATTTTTCCTCCAGTTTAATTTATCATGTCTTTATAAACATATACAAACAACAAATCAATTTGTTTCCTCGACGTGCGGATTAGTTGCTAAAAGACCCACAGCATCTAAACTTGGAGCAGAAATTATTGCGTTCTGCCTACGACATAATTCAACCAAAATTGCAATTTTGACTTTTCTCTGCATTAACCACAAGCAACAAAAATGGCCTCTAAATAAAGATGTTTGTAAACAAGGACCATTTAAAACAAGAACTTTTAATGTTTTTATTAATCAGAATATTATTCAAGAAAACAGCTTTTAATTGATTTGGACATCAATCCTTGTTCAACACAAAGTGCACTTTACAAGCAACCAACAAGCAAGTCTATGTAATAAACTGATTGACCTGTACTTAATGCTATGTATGATTATATAAACTCTAAAACATGTAATGAAATTAGATTATCTCACTGCTGCAACTCTCTTCCTTCCATGTGGAGGCAAACCCACTTTAAACATTTTACAAACACCTAAAGGACGTCTTATTCACTAATTGTTACATAGCCAAAAATTGCTGACCTCTGCGATATGGAAATTGCGTTTTTTTAAATCGTGATTAATTGTGAAGCCTTATTTTTCAGAGAGTCGGCAGTCGGAACGGTCATGTCCCATTTTAGCCATCCGTTGCGTCTCTCTCCTGTCTCTCACTACACGTCCACACAGTAGTAGCAGTTAACGCTCCATAAAAGACCAGAAGTTCTGGACACGTTCTACTTTATCTCTGTTAAACTTTAGACTGGCCACCAGTTTTCTCTTAAAAAGTAAATGTTTTCTCCTTGTAAACCACCCATAAAAGTTTAACCTGTGCAGTTTTTTCGTTTTGACAGGCCAGGACTCCATGTTCATTGCAAGGGCCGATTTAAGGTGGATTTATTTTCGAAATGCGGGTCATGTGGACAACAACTCGTGGCACGCTGAAAACCACTGGCTGCCTTTCACGACCAGTTGAACCAGAGCAATTCACAGGAAGCAACCATGAAATGAGGTAATCAGAAAAAAAATATAGACCATATTTACACAAATCTCACACCAAAATCAGGGACAGGTACCCAATGAATATTTTTGTAAATACAAATCACTACAACTAAAAAAAAAACTAAGGCCAATCAAAAGAAGAAATCAAATGTAGCATACCTCTTCTAAGCAATCCCCTCTAAATGTCTTTGGTTTGCTCTAAAAGCTTTTAACCAGCACCTGCAGAATGCCACTCCCTTTCACTGCATGATTACTTGATTTCTCCCTTTGGTAAAAATGATATGAAATATCCAAATATGCTAATAAAATGGCAGGGAGGTCACAGGGTGTCCTGCCTTTCTCCCATGACTGTATCTGATAATCCCATTAAACTAACCTGTAATATGATCCTTTCAGCAGGAAGCCTCTTGCGGCTACTTGTAGCCCCAGCAGCGCCAGCGGCTCCTTGAGCAGATGTCCACAGACATAAGAACCTCGTGCCTCGTGCAAGCACTCTATTAAACACAGTCAGAAAAGGGTGAGACACTTAAGGAAAGCCACGTTTTATGTTGTTACAAGCAGGTAAGATCCTTCCTCCTCCTCACCGTCTGAAGTCAAACAGGGGCATAGAGACTTTGCCTAAAAACTCTGGGGCTTTCCGCTGCTTGTTGGAATCTGGTGAGCCGCTGGCATTCTGGTTGAGCACCCCGAACAGACTCAGAGTCAGCGTGGACTCCAGCGGGAGCACTGCTACAGCGATGGGGAAAATGATCCTTGGGGAGACAGCACAGCATCATCATTAGCATAGCAAGTCAGTGAAAACAGCAGCATCTATAAAAGCTGGGGGGGGGGGGAGCGCGAGGACTCACAGTTCATCCCATTTGATGTGGTAAAAAAAGCTTTTATACGTGCCCACTCTCCTGGAATGGACTGGTTTGAACAGGTTCTTCCCGTTGTGGGTGAGCGAACACATCAGGAAGTACTTCTCATAGCTAAAAAAAAAAAGACAAGAAACAATAGTAATGCTTAATATTTTATTTATCATTAACCACCGTCTAGAATTGACCTAGAAAGAGCTCCTTTAAGGTGATATTCTGACAGTGCTGGACTAATCTCTTAATGCATGTAAACACTGTTCAGCTCAGGATATTTTCTACTGAGCGAGTTGCTCAAAGGCAACTCAGGAAGTCTTTGAACCTGCCCACTTAGACCCCAGTGGTCTGGTCGGTCTAATTTTAACAAGCAAAAATCCCGCGTGGGTGAATCCCAACAGCACCATTCAAGGAGCGTTGAGCAATTCCCACAATAGTCCTACAGTCACATACAGTGCCTCGCTAAAGTATTCCCACCCCTGGAACATTTTTGTTTCACATTTTTGTCGCATTACAAAACACAACCTTCAATCTAGGTTTCAGAGATTTTGCGCGACAGACCGACACGACAGGTCGGCTGCCAGAGCTGTCAAGTGGTATGAAAACGATAAACGCAGAGATAAAAACAGTCGGACATATTTATCTTCAGCATCTCTTGATCCAGACACACCTAAACAGCATCTGCTGTGAATAAATGCTGCCAGGCCACCCGTGTGATTCCCCCTCAGCATGATTTCAGCTCATCTGTGACGGCCTGAAAGGTTTGCTGGAGAACATTAGTGCTTATCCACTCAGTCGCTGGTGCATGTGGGCCGACTGTGACGCGAGGAGCCAGGATGTTCGTCCTGCAACGTATGGCAGCCTCACTTGTGTCAGTCATCGTGGCTACAGTGTAGCTCACCACCGTCAGCGTGCCGGCGGATGAGTGAACGCAGCGCAAAGCACCGTGGGGTCATCTGGACTTGATAAAGCGCTGCATACAAGTACAGGCCATTTACTATTTTTAACCATTAGTGAATAAACAGCATCATGAAGCTCAAGGAGCACAGCGGACAAGTCAGGGAGAACATTGTGGAGAAGTTTAAAGCAGTATCCCGAAGCATTGAGTATCTCACCAACCACTACTACAATATAGCAGAACTGCAGACCCCTCAGGACCGTCCACCTAAACCGAGAAGAGAGGACAGGAGGAGCGTTGGGCTTCATACCCCCAGGTCCGCCCTGCAGTCTGTTTGGTCGTGAAGCTTGTGTGACAGAAACTTTGTCATGTGTGCCTGCCCTCTGGGGTCTGCCAGCGGCGTCCGCAGACGTCTGTGTGCGGCCCAGATTTTTGTGACCGTGCCGACTGTGGACACCAGCAGGGACAACGGTGCTCCCATTCAGCCGGTGGCACATACAGGGAGGGGAGGATTCAGGTCGGCAGCTGATTAACAACGGCGCTTGTTTTTGAGAAACACTGGGTGGAGAGATTCTGCTCTTCTCAATGTTTGGATAATGTATCTTCTGGGTACACGCGGAGAAAAACTGCTTTGATTTAGTAAGAGGCCAAGAGGACCGTGGTAACTTTGCAGGAGCTGCAGACATCCACAGCTCAGGTGGCTAAATCTGCTGGCAGGACAACCATCAGCCATAGACCAGGCAAACATTTGTGGCAAAAAGAAAACAATTGCTGAAATAAAGCCACAAGTTCCATTTGCACTTTGCCTGAAAACCATGCTGGGTACACGGCAAACCCGTGGAGGAAGGAGCTCGGGTCTGATGAGACCATATTGGCCCTAAAAATCCAGACCGAGCTACAAGGGAAAGAGTGTTAGACTGGCATAGTCAATCCGTGCCAAAACTTCAAAATTCCTGCTCCCAGGCGCTCCTCAACCAATCAGCCTCATTGTCAGCTATTTTGCCATGAATGGATAAAAATGTTGCTTTCTGAACTGTTCCAAGGTGGTAGAGACAAACCCGGAAAAAAACAACAAAAAAAAACAAACAAACACGAAGCTGTAGCTGCAGAGAAAAGCTGGACCAACAAAGCACTCACACAGGGGGAGTGAATATATATGCGTGCTATACTATCTATATTTTTATGTGTAAAAGCAAAATCATGCCACTTTGTGTCGCCGCTTGACATCAGATCCTCCACAAAACAAACTGCAGCTGCTAAAGGTGACACAATGTGGGAACGTTTTAGAGGCCATGAAAACCTTTTTTTCATGTAAACCTTAAGAACGTGTCATTCATACAGATGTCAAAAAAATACAAAAAACCAACCAGCGAATATGTACGCACGTGAAAAGTGGAAAGCAAAAACGTAAAAGCAAAACACCTCTTCAGAGCCGTTAATTTATTAGCAATGGGTTGAGTAAATATCTGCTGTGACGGAAGCAACAGGCAAGGCCACATCTGTTTGAGCTGCAGTCTGATTAATCTCAATGGATAAACAGGCAGCCAGTAAAACCACCTGAGCCATCCAGACGGCCTCAGCGCTCCTATCTTTGTACGCTTGGGATTTAACAGTCGATGCTGTAACGTTAATACAGCGTTGCCTTAAGAGGACGTTATTTATATTTCCAGATGTGAGGCAATAATACCCGTGATGAAGCGTTTGGTTTGTTTCCACGGGACTAAAAATAAACTCGCTTTAATTAATGACAGATCCATGCGTGTGACTATGGAGAAAAACAACAAGTAAATCAGATGCACACTTTACGCTACAACAAGCTCGAGCCACTGCTTGGTGCCATCTGTGTTGGCAGCCCCGCGCTGCTTCTGGTGGCTCTGCAAGCTGGCAATGCGGCGAGGCCACAGATGGACGACACACGAGCCACAACAATGCTAAACACTTCGACCTCAATAAGGCGGCGTCGTAGCAGCGCGGCAACGGATACGCGGCGCTGCTCGTCTGCGCGGGAGGAGAGCCGAGCTCAGCGTGTCCCGCTCCGGCCTCGGGTTGCAGAGAGCTGAATATTTTTTTAAGGCGTCTTCGGAATGGCTGCCGCTGTGGCCATATTTGCTCCTGGCCTGAAACAGTGTGCTGGAGCAAAAAAAAGACCCGATTTTAGCAGTTTGTCTTTTAATGAAACCCTCTGAAAAGTGACAAGAAAACAAGAAACAGTAAAGAAGCTTTTTCAAAAGTAGTATTTTTTTAAACTGCTTCCTTCGCTGTCAGGCTTACTGCACCAACCAAACCCTGCTCTTTCATACCAAAATTATTTTTAAGGGGGTCTTAACTGGGCTTTACAATCTATATCCAAGTGAAGGGGGAAGAACATTCGTTCGGTTTTCTGACCCCATGCAGGATCCTGGTCACGGATGAGTTACAGGACCTCGCATGGAAAAACTGGATCAGATCTGCTTCTCGCACAGAGACAGGAGATCAGGTCGGCCGTGAAACGAGACACTTGCACGGAAAAATAAGACACAAGGAGCAGCACCAGAGCCGTCTGTGTGGTAAAAGAAGTCGAGGCTCGCTGCAGCGATAGCACAGCTCAAGAGACCGAGCTGTAATATTATAGCGTCACAGCAACAACGCACCGAGCTCCTTACTAAACGCGTACCGACTAAATCATTTACAAACCCAAATATGTCACGGAACTTCTTCTTTTGTGATAATACAAATAATATTAATGAGGGTCAGAATTACAAAAAGATAAAGAACTGAAACGATAAGCTGAAGAACGGTTAATCAAATCGGTGTAAAGTTTCATGTTTTGGTTTTATATAAGGGAACAACAACCAAATATTGTGACCATGACCTTTTGCTGCTGAGCACTGATTTCTATATGAAGATACTGCGAGAGTTTCAGCCTTTATGTTGGTATTGAGTCTCTTCAGTGTTTTACCTGCTGACCCAGTGGCCTGGGATGCCGTGCAACGCGAACAGAGTGAACTGAAGGTGGTCTGTGGTGCCAGAAGCCTCTTTGCTTCTCCTCCCTTCTACAGCGCCACCTTCCTCTGCAGGCTGGCCCAAAGCGGGTAAGCTGAAGGACGGCGACGGAGGGCAGAAGGAGCGCAGGTAGAGCTTGACCAGGTCGTAGACGGCCTTTGTCAGCAAGGCCATACTCTCCTCCACAGGACTAGAGCCACCTGTCGACAGGTCAGGATTGGGTCAGTGCCAGACTTCAGTGATGCAAGGCTAATAACATGATAGATGAGAACATTACTATGCCTTGCAACCCACATTTATACACCTTGAACCATTATTTTTTTATCTTAATACAATACATTTGGCCTTAAAAGGCAGCTGCGGCTGATTACTAGGGTCTGAAGTCTTCTACATGTTTACAGCATGGGGTATTGTTTTCTAACCTAACCCTGCTTTAAACTTAAACACCACATTTGACTTGTGAAGGCAATTGTTTGGATTGTACTGGAGTTTACCTGGGTGCAAATGTCCACCGCACTTTTATTCTAGTTTCATTGCTAAGAAAAACGTTGAAAGCCTGACGAAACACAATAGTCTTTCTGTGTGGCATGTGACACAATGTGAAAAAAAAAAAAAAAAAAAAAAAGCTCAAGCGGTATAAATGTTTTGCAAGGCACTGTAAGTTAGTTTTGACTGGAGTGAAAAAAATGTGATTGAAAACACAGCAAATCCATCTTTTATAGCATGGCGTGAGTGGAGGTTATGTGTGACTGTATGGATGCACATAACTTACTATTTGATGACTGACCAGGTGATGTTGACCCCAACTAGAAAGCAATGCATGCTGGTCTTAGAAA
Source organism: Fundulus heteroclitus (assembly GCF_011125445.2). Classification (NCBI taxonomy): domain Eukaryota; kingdom Metazoa; phylum Chordata; class Actinopteri; order Cyprinodontiformes; family Fundulidae; genus Fundulus; species Fundulus heteroclitus. The sequence goes on from NC_046362.1 coordinate 7,243,851, forward strand.
TGACATGATCTTAACTCAACACCACCACCGAATGTGTTAGCACATGTACTTATGAGGGGCCCACCTTGGGTGAGCGTGTCCGGGCTAAATTGACGGAGTGACGGAGTCTCTTAATGGCTTCTGTGATGGACTGGGTCTCCACCTCGTCTAGAGCACAGCACAGGTTCTTTACGGTCTGCACCACCCGGTCCACCGTCTTGTACTGGGTACTCTGCACACAAAATATAGAGCAACGAAAAGGTCTCAATCTGCTCCTTGCTCTGATTCAAAGGTCCTTTTAATGACCCCGCAGTAAGAAAGTTTGGAAGAAGAACAAAAATCCTGTTAAGTCATCTGAAAAATCTGCTCTAATTGTTTCACTTCTCATCATTTCTTGCTGTTTTTCTATAATATACTGTTAGCAGGTTCAACAGATTACTGTTTATGGAGATAAAAGAACAAGAAAAACGTCAAATACAATATTTAAAAAAAAAAAAATTTTTTTTTTTTTTACAAAATCAACCCTTTTCGTACCACGTTTTGCTTACAGGGAGAACATGTACCTCATTTTCTAAGCAGATGTTGACTTGGTTGTGATAACCCTCCAGATAGTCAGCGAGACCTTGTCTGCAACCAGATAACGATTATTATGATAAACCAGTTTTACACATCTGCTTCCCACCCAGTGGGGGACTCTTGTACCTGGTGACATTCTCCCTAAAAGGCCTGTCCACGTTGCTGAGATGTTTCTCGAGGTCGATTCGAGAGGTATCATCTTCTGCCTACAAATAAAAAGAAAGCGGAGCGAACAAAACAGAGAAATCAAACATCACAGATAATAACTGACGTAATTAAACCACAGATGCAGTGGGACAATAGCTCAACTTCCTTATGCTTCAGGTAGCTGAAAGAGGTAAAAGTAACTTACGCTTCGACCCAAGTCCCTCCTCATGGTCGAGTGAGAGAGCAGCTGTAGCGTGATCTCATTCTCCCACTTCCGGCAGTTCTGGATGTACTCATGGCTGCCTAGGCTGTGTTTACTGCGGCACAGGGTGGCAGAGGTCCAGTGTTAGCGATATCACAATCCTGGCCATCCAAAGTAACAATGTGGACCTACTGACGGGCGCAACGCGGTCAACTACATTTACTTGGTTGGTTGACATGCTTTCATTAAACCATAGACTGCAGAAACACTCTAATATAGGATATTAAATCACACATTTAAAAACAAACTCAAACAAAACTTAATTACCTTTAACAATAAACAGTTGTAAGTAGCTCAGCCCCTGAGCTACTTTCAGCAACAGATAATGTTTGGCGAAGTAACTCTAAGTTATTATGAGTAAATATTGCAAATACACTCTGCAAGAAAGGATGTAGATTCTGATTAGCGCTGTTGAGCTGATGGTGTCAACAAACAATGGCTTCTCAGTATGCTGACAACCAAAGCGTCACTCGGCAACAAAAGCACCAAAAAAAAAAAGAAAGAAATGTCTATGCTGAACTAAGATCCTTCAGATTTGTAAAAGCTTTTTTGTGAAAACATAAAAGGACAGAATTTTCAATGCTTTCTTGCCATTAGCGGCTCTTTAGAATTGCACAAGCAGAAAAACTGCAACATACAGAGTAGTGCCGTGGTTTTAAAGCGGAAGTTTCAGAAGTTCCTGTACAAACTCAGGAGTTTGGAAGTGGAAACCTCATTAAACATAACTTAAGCGTTGTTAATTGATATGATCTGTGCCCAGATAAGCTGCTACAACCAAAAAGCCTAGATAGATTACCGATGATTTACTACAGTTTGTACTTTCATACACCAAAATGTGTAACACGTCGATCAAAAGAAGCTGCGTATGTGTTTGAAAGATTTATTAAGGTAAAAGTCGCCACAATGCAAGTTTAACAAGCAACATGGCCCTTTCTGATTTTGGGTTGGTGAGAAACCTCAGACTATCCAACTTTAAATGTAAGCTTCTGGAAACTCTACTTTTAATTTTTCCTCCTTTAAATTAGAAAAATGTTTTACTTTGGAGATAAATGGAACGCACAATTACATCATACCCAAGAACCTATAGTGCTGTGCTGATTTTTAACGACAACACAACAACCTGACCAAGCCACAGTCCTGCCTTACGGTGGTAAAACTGGTAATAACTGAGGAGGCACGTGTTGGAAAAGGTTTGAGAATGACTGCCCTACGCTGATTATAGATCCCTTGATAGAAAGATTAACTCTATGAGTGAAAACCCTAATATGAAATTCTAACTTTCCCCCAAAACATTGCTCTAACCTCATTCTGATGAGGTTAGAGCAATGAATGTCTCATTCTGATGAATATGAATATTGTATAATGTCTTTTCTCATGAGTTGGATTACACTCCTACTCAGTACATTACTCACTCAGACAATGCTACATGACATTTGGCAGTCTATTTAAAGTACAAAGACCAGAACACCATGTTGAGAGGGCTGGTGTTACTATGATTGTCATTTAAATAATGAACACGAAGTTGCTGAAAAAAATCCTTTGAAAATGGCTGAGGAAACTTGATGCTTCTTATTTAAAAGCAGTCTTTTAGGCTTGAAGATAATTGCGTGTGGAAATAAGGTTCAATATATAGCAATTAAGGGCAGTCTGTGACAGCACAGTCATCCTCTCAACATTTGTTAGATTAAATATGTAACATTTAACTCTGAACACTTAAATGAACTGTGGCCTTTAAGTGCTGCCAAGTAGAGCTGCAGTTTGCATGAATCTCAGACTAAAAGCAGTGGAGGAGGTTAAAGGAAGATGTAGAAAAACAACCACCATTCCTATTTGTGCAAGACGTGGGGGGATGCCAAAATAAGAGCGACACACTAAGAGAGATGGAAAAGAGAGAGAGGGACATATGAAAAACAACTAAAACCCCCGTAAACCCTCACAAGAAGAGAGGTTACTGGGGCTTCCAGATATGTTGCAGTTTTAGAAATACTCACTTCTGCAGCACTTCCTGCCGACCACAGACTTTGAGCAAATAACTGGAGAAGTCCACCTGGTCCAGGTCATCATGGACCCAGCAAAGAGTCTGACTGATCAACAGCTCCACTGGAGAACTCACTGGAGAGGAAATAGCAGGAGGACAATATTCAGAAACATGGACTGAGGTAAGAGGAGCATTGCAAATACACAGTACATCTCAAGATCACCGTCTACAATATTAATACTGCAAAGAACTGCTTCAACTTCAATAAGGATACGCCAACTAGAAACTTAAAGCAGATACATGTGTTGATGCTTTTCGTGTTATACAGTAGAAAATGTTTTAGGGAGCCACCAAGATGTTCTGGTTGAGTCAGTAAGACAGAAACAACTAAATAGTTGTTTTTTTGCTAATACAGAAGCAGACTTTAATAAAAACATGTCATCAGGATGGAAATATTGAATAACATTTTTCCCAGTAGCTGAACTAGACCACTAATTACCTGGAATCTATGTTTGCAATGGACCCAAAGGAGAAAGACATGACAAGTCAAGTGAAATGTTTTATTATTCAATTCAAAAATACTTCCTACAGGGAAATTAAATGAATAGCAAGTTATACTCTAATTGCAATATTCTCCAGCATTATCACTCACTTACCTAATATCGGCCAGCTTCACCGAGGCATTAAAAAGTGTTGGTTATTCGGTCAAACCTTTCCTACAAGTTCAAGTCCTTTTAAGAACATGCCAGAGAAAGTGGTACAGCAATCGAGTTTTGTTCCTCTACCCCACTTGTTACTACGTCTTGAATAACACTCCTAGACTTTTGATTCCCTTAGAATAAAGACAAATTAGACTGACTGGGAATATTTTCTGGTGTGAAAAACAGTTATAGTGTGAAAACTAAAGGAGTCCCCCCTTTCACTCAGTTCATTTGGAAAGCTGAAAGTCTTAAGCAGCCGACTGCATGCCTATACTCTCAGGGTTACTCTATGAAGAGCAGACTGACAGAAGGTATAATATTCTACACAAATAGCTCCTTTATTTGAAAATTATTAACAAATTTTACAAGATTTGGTGGATATACAAGTCTAACTCAAAAAGAAAACATGATAGTTAATATATAGCAAAAAATTGACATTTTCAGCAGTGAAAGAAACAATTGTTGCTTTTCTATAAAGCAGTTAGAATATGTAATACATATGTAATACATGTAATACAAGACGGATTCTCTGTGTTTGTGAACGCACAAACACAGCGAGAATTCAGTTTGCCGGCAAGGTAAGGGAGTATGTGCTTCATCAAAAAAAAAAAAAAAAAAAAACTCGATAGCTATAAACAATTCATTAACACTTCAGGTGTGAAAGTTGCCAAAAATTAGCACACAATTTTTAAGTTATTAAAATCATGTTATGATTTATTTTTCTGGATAAAAAAATCGACATATCTCTCCAACAACAGAATACCGTATTAAGTTATAATAGACAAAGCCTTGCTAATAACAATAAACGTGTTCTCAAATAAAAGGAAATGACACCAGACTGCAGTGTAATCACACCGACTGAGAGGGGATGAGAAGTCAACGTCCATCCAGGAGAGGACGGGGCAGAGAGCGTAACCTGACACACTGCAGATTACTCTGCTGCTAATCCACTTCGTCAGACAGGTACTATACACAAACACAGGCTCAGAGGCAAACACAGACAGAGTTCGCACCCAGAAACATTTCTGCTTTGGACTCGGCATCCAGGTTCAGGTTACTGCACAGACAAACACGGCAGAGACCACCTCTGACTCCAGCAACAACAGACCACCACCCTTCAGGGGAATGGACTTTTCTCGATACTTCAGAACCAGCGGTGGTGCTGGTAGCACATGAAATACACGGATGTTTCGAACACAATAGTGAAGCCATGGCTAACTCTGCTAGCGTTCGCAGAAAAAATATCCTGTGTTCATTTTTCACACATGGATGGTGCTGGCCGATTGGCTAAAGAACAAAACGCTTTATTCCAATGCAAAACATACTTCAGCCAAATCAGGAGGATAGCGGGATCTGAAATAAATCGACCGTTTTATAACAAAATTAAATAACTAAATGGACGGATTTCAGATCCAGTTTCATGCAGCAGCTAATAGGAGGGCGAGTAAAGCCAGAAGTCACTCAGCGCTTAGTAAATCTACAAGGCAAACATTATAAAGACGTGAACGGGAGGGCTGTAATTCCACCGTGACACAAAGCAAACAAAGATCTTTGCTTCCGTAGCAGCTCCTACAGCCACACACAGATGTTCAGACAGTTAGGGTTAATGCGATCTTATGTTTTATAGCCTCTAAGGGTGGGCGATATGGCAAAACATATTCCTCTTCTTATTTAATGTTATGTTAAAATAAGGCCTATAAAGAAACAAAAAGATACAACTATAAGTTTTTATAGATTTGAATAGATTTTCATTTCTGTCTGATATTTGCCTAATTGTGTCAAGTACAACTGTAAATGAAGCAACTCTTGAAAATACAGCTGATCTGGAACACTTCAGTCAAACTCAAAACTGCATTCTGAATTAAAAAGTAAAAAAAAAATATTGTGAAGGCTTTCTGCTTGAGGTTTATTTAGTGAGGCTAAAAGAAGAGGACAAAAATAAAAACCCGATGCGTTTTGACACCAGCATAGAATACCAACGGGCACAATTTGCCATATACTGGGTCATATGAAATCTGTGTTTCAAAATCCCATTTAAATATTTTTAAATTCCCTTTTATTTTTTTTATATTATTTTTTATATTACTGTATTTTTAGGACTATAAAGCGCACTTAAAAACCTTACATTTTCTCAAAACCTTATGGTGCGCCTTATAGATGTTGTGTTCAAAAATCTATCAAAATGTATAAGTATGACTTTGGTTAGCAACAAAGCCGCTCCACTCAATGGATATTCGGAGCATTATGGGACACTGTGTCACTAGCTGATCGGCTCCCTGAGCTGTCTACAAGACTGCTTGACTGTAATGTTGAAACTAGAAGTGCATTCATTTAAGGCAGCCCACGCTCAGAGTTCAAGCTAGCAACAATAAACCTAGTAAGTTAGTTCAATATAAAAGTTACATTTATTTTGACCTTATGTTAGAAACAGGGATGTGTCGTCCAACTACTCTGTCCTCCCAACAGAGACAGATAGCTTACTCTCTGGAGAGAGCTATGTACATGAAAGGGCAGAGTGATATTACACACTTGGAAGAATATTTAATGCGCCTTATAATCCGGTGTGCTTTATGGTTTGAAAAATACAGTATTTTTTTGTTACCATATTCTTTTCTCTTTTTTTTCTTTTTACCTAACACACATCAAATTATCTAGATAAAAAAGGTACAAAAATCCAAGTTCAGTACTAAATAACCCATATTGGAAAGGATAAATTGGAAAGATATTTGGTCAATATTTTATATAATTTGAAAAGCAAATACAAAAAACAGTAAAGGTACAAATGGTCCTTATGAGTTTAAAGAAAATGTTGCAGCTTTTTAACTTAAAATAATCTGGCAATGCCTCACGTAAAACAGGTGTACCTTTACTGTATAAAGTGATTTGCACGCACTGCTACATTATTTCTAATAAACGTGCACCTAGCTGCTGCTGCTGTTGCTGTTTACAAAAAGAAAGTCATTTGTATAAAATGCACCCTCCTGCTTTAATGCATTTTCTAGTTTGCTTTGTTTTTTCTTTTCTTTTACAGGACATTTGATCTGTTTCTGTGAAGCAAAGAATTTTTGCCAACTTAGCCTTGTTAGTTCCAGGTTCAGGATGTGTAAGAAGCAAATTGTAGTTGTTTTCAATAAACACTGAACCACTACGCCCCTCGATTGTACCATTTTTTTTATTTTTTATTCTGGCCCTCTGTGTATTTGATTTTGACACCCTTGCACTATAGTAAACAGTTAGTTTAGCATAACCGCACAACATCAACAATACTTTTGCTAACGGATGTATTTGAGGCTTTAACAGTGAAAACACATTCGCTGAGCTTAGCTTTCTTCCTCCAACAACAGAACTGAACTTAGTATAGTGAGACAGAAAGGAAGAGAAAAGGCAGTGAGAGAAAATCCTGAGATCCAGTGATTCAGAGAACAACTTTGAGCACAGCCCAAGCTGATCACACCAAAGTGGAATCTGTGCTCCACTGGTACTCTACTTAGCACAATGCAAAAATGTTTCTGCACGCAGCAGCAATAGGAACAAATGTTTTTTTTAGACCGCAGCCGAGCTGGTGTTGCAATTGGTGAGGAAGCCCCCGAAACAGCTTTACCTGCAGGTAAGATTAATGTTTTGCTGGAGCCACAGGAAGATGGATCATGGCTTTAAAATGAGGAAAAGCTAAGGAGGGTATTCCTGGAATAAGTTTGGTGAAGCTGAACATAAAAATGATTGACTGCGTGAAGGAACAGAGCAGCCTGATTTCAAATTGCATAGAGAAAACAAAAATGGGTGACACAGATGTTGGGTTTGGGGCTTTTGTCTGCTTTTGAGATTTAGAGTTTGGGATGCAACACAACCATCTTCTCTAACCTTTCAAGATAAAACAAGAACTATTGGCTAGGATCTTTCTAAAAGAAGTCTGTGGACCATAAAATACATTTCCTTTTAGAGGAAGGTATTTATGGTGACTCTTAGCGTTTTGTCAGACATGCCAACATTTGAAATCTTTAATTATATATGTTGTATTTGTTTTTACCCATTGGGTAGCATGTCAGGAGTTTTCTTAGTAGGAGGCAGAGGTGGACAATATCATGTTATTGGATCATGAAGACTTAAAACATGTAGACAATCTGCAAATCGATTGTATTATCTTTATCATCTAAACATAAGAAGGGGCAGCATCTGTCAAACATTTTAGTTCAGGAGTAATCTATCAAATAATTCCCTGATTATTCGAGTAATAACATAAAGTTGTTCTCTTTAACAGATGTGCCACTGCTCCCTGCCAACCTTTCTGCATCAGGACTGTGGCTGTGTGTACAGTCTACAATACGTTCAGAAATCTTAAAAAAATCCTTAAACATTTGACCAGTTTTGGCTTTGAATTTCAAATTTTATTATACTTAGATACGTTGTTTTGAAGTAATGTGAACAACGATCACTGTCTACTTTAACAAAGTTAAATCAGGGAAAGGAGGGTTTCGTAACTTTTGCCAAATTAACTACAATCTTACACAGTAAAGGAAACAGCTGCAACAGATAAAGGATAAGAGACAATCAAGAACATTTGCTTGATAATATTAATCTATGAGAAGAACATAAAACCCTAGAAAGAAATGCAGAAAGAGAACCATTCCAGACGGACTCCTCAATTGGCCCATTGTTTCTATAAAAGATTTTTGTCCTATCAGAGGAATCCAAACATCAACTATGTGGGTCAACACACTGCTGACAACAGACAGAAAAAAACAAGGAAGCAAGGAAATAGATACCATGACAGGAAGGAGGGATATGTAGCTAGAAAGTGACTGGGCCAGCGATATTAAAGGAGGAAAGGAAAGGAAACCCAGAGAAACTAAAGGAATACTGGAAGGTATAATCCAGGTGTAAACTGGGGAATGTAGTAACTATTTCATATGAGCCTGTAATTGTTGATCTAGCCTTCTCAGAGAGGAATGTCAGATTAAGACAGTTTTTGGTCACACTTTATTTGAAGGGGTGTACATAAGACTGACATTACACTGTCATAAACATGACATAACACCTGTTATGAACATAAATGACTCCTTATGAATGTTTAGGACTGTTGTCATTGTCATTCGGTAAACTATGACACTATTAAAGCAAAATTGACATTGTTTAAAATGTCTTTGTTATGACAAGCCCTTAATTTAACCTAATCCCAAATCAAGCCCTAAATTTGACCTTGTCTCTGTTAATGTCAAGTTAACAGATACTAGAAGCTGGCTCAGAGCCTTTACAGTCCTTACCATCAGGGGTTGTCGGTTTGTGGGCAAATCAAAAGGGGTCAGTCAATCGTAGTTACCCAAAGACCCAGAGAACACATTGTAAAACCTTAGCTAGACCCTTTTAAAGAAAGAGAAAATCATTAAGTGAAGAAAATCAACCAACCACAGCTAACCGAGACGGTGTACCAACTGTGCTGGGGCTGCACCATATTAGGAAAACATGTAATAATGTTGGTGAATGACACATTAAAGGTTTGACTGTCAAGAAATCATCAATTACCAATGTTAACGTCCTTCTCCTTTATATGCATTGCAAATATACATACTGTATCAAATGGTCTCTTTAAGATTTAACCACCGTACCATAACTTACCTTGTAAATAATTTTAAGCTACATTAATCAACAAGAATGACCATATACAGTGTATTACTTGCATAGTGCTTAAATAACTGTAACCTCTATAGAAGTTCAAGCAGTTTCTTGTGGCATCGATATTGCATGGATGCAGCAAAAATGGGACATTTGTGACACATTATGCAGGCCTAATCAGTACTGATGATTTTCCTAAGTTTTTGTTTTTTTCAAGATTTTTTTGTATTAGTTATCCCATGGTCAGATATTTTAGATCCAAACAATGTAAAGACAAGGCTAAAAGCAAGAAGTAGTTGCTTTGATTCATTTAAAATGTCCATCATATAAAATTGGCATTCACACTGTACAACATCTCAGAATTTAGCCGTAATGTGTGGGCAATGTGACTTCTACCCATGCTTTTCATCTTGCTAAAGATGTTTGAAAAATTAAAATGATGTTTTTTATGTCATTTGTCAGATGCTTACCATCACAGGTGAAAGTTACAGGCTGCTGTGATTCAGGGATTTCGATAGAAACCTTGACAGAGCAGTTATTGTCAGGTCTGCTCTCTCTCTGCGCGATGACGGGGCTGAGGACGAAGCCAGGGTTGGTTTCAGTGTCTTCATGAGGGAATTTGGAACGTAGGCTGCAAGAGAAAGAGAAACAAAGCGCAAAAAGAGTCAACACATTTTTTTATATATATATATATTTTAGTCTTCTAGCCCAGTGAGAGAAAAAACAACAGGGGGAACTAAAGGCCAGCCAGGCGTATAAATCAGATGATTTGGATAAGACTACTGGAGGAATCATGGGCAGAATGAAAAGGAAAAACTGGATGGATGGGGAAGTAAAAAAGGAAAAGTGAATATTTTAATGCACCGTGTGCATGGCAAACAAAATGCTTTGAAATCTAACATGTCTGACCGGATATTTTCTGCTAGAATGTCAAAATACCAAGAAAACTTCCCCTTTGCCTCATTTACATGTAAAAAGTTATTTTGATTCGTAAACTATGCAAATAGTTTGTTGAGCATGCCGGATGTGGCGCTGTCCCCAGACGTCTGCGGGGCGTTGACTGTAGCACGCCAGTGAACAAGGCTCTGTCATCACTCCACCCAAACCAAACACTCTGGGGTGAGACACTCTGAAAGGACCCCAGAGATGTACAAAACCGCAATCACATTATGAAGCCAAAATGTGTGCATTTGTATGTATGCATTCACTTGAACTGTCTAAGCAAAAATAGGAAGTTTCTGCATACTTTTTAATTTTCCCCTTATCTTGAATTAACTATAAATTGTTTATGTTGAAAAGCAACAACTTGACTATTGCTTCAAATAATAACAGAGTCCTCTATTCCCTTCAAGTAAAAAAGCTGTAAACACAATGTGAAAGAATCAGGAGGAAATATATTTTGGTTGTTTTACACTTGAAGCTACATTGTATTTAGAGTAATGTAATACCCTTTCCCTAAACAAGTCACAGTAGCTATGTTTACTTGTACAAAAATTCACAATCGGATTGAAACATATTCAGATTAATAGCCTAAAAAAATAATCAGATGGTACCATTTATATGGAAACATAATCTTTTATTCCGATCCTAATATATGCACCTGGCTTTATTCAGAATAATAATAATAATTTTTCCCTTGAAAAAAAAAAAAAAACAGAAGAAAAACTTCCGTTTTTGATGAACAACCAACAATAGTAAACAACGCTGTATTATATGAGGTTGTTTGTCTTCCGAGCGCTCAGGATGGACTTGCACCAGATTCTATGGTTGAAAGGTTACTGAATAAGTAACAGTTTTGAGCTTTTTTAATGTTTCCAACAGAAAGATTGAATCGGGAGCCCCGACAGTTTTGTTTACTTCCCGTTTACATCAGCCGCACATGCACACTTGGGACAGTTTGCCACATTCTGAATAACTTGATCCTGACAAGCGTTTCCATGCACAGTGATCGGATTATCAATCGACATAAACCACTCCTCTCATTCGGATTACAATTTCATTCTGATTGAGCTTAATCCGATCTCAAGATTCCGATTGGCTTGTTTACGTGACGCTTTTTTATTCCGATTACTTTTGTCCCTGTAAACGTAGCTACTGTGACCTTTCTTCAACCAGACAGACACCTTCCTCCATTACTGAAACTCCTGGCAATAAATGATGCTTCTAAGCAAAAGTAGCATCTCGAGGTCACCGTGTCTCCATAACAAGCATTAGACACCATCTATATGCCAACTGGTTGCTTGGGACGCACAAATAAATATGTGGGGTTTGCTTAGGTTTACTGTGACTTTAACTGGAAATGTGTGCTTTGGTCTGATGAGACTAACAATGAGGTTTTTGAGAACAAACACTTCTGATGGTCTGGAATAAAATGGCTGAATATGTGGAAGAGAACCTCATGTGCACAGTTGAGTACGGTGGAGGATCTGTGATGCTGTAGGCCTGTTTCTCCTCCAAAGGCACTTGGAACATTGTTAGGACACGTTGTCTCATAAACTCTATGACTTATCGCAAGATTTGAAAACAAGAAATCTTTTAAGCTCAGCAAAATAACTGAAATCAGTGAATCACTTGGTCTTTTGAGTAGGAAAATGATTCCAAAACATATGAAAAAAATTAAATAAATTGTTCACGTGACACAAAAAACAAGTCTTCCATGGCCATTTCTGTCCACAAACCTAAATCCTATAAAAAACTTAAAGTGAGCTGAGGGGGGAAAAAAAGAGCACATGAGAAGATTCAAGGGGAAATGGTCAAAGGTCGCTCTCTGCACATGCTCAAACCTTCTTATATTGATCTTGTTTGTAGAAGACTAAGTGCTGTCGTACTGACAAACGGAGCTTGTAAAAAGTGTTAATCAGATGCTTGCACCAACTTGGCATTGGTCATTTAGTCAAAAACAATAATCTCTTAAACTGGGACCTTTTCCCTCTGAATAACGATATTCCCTTCTAGGGTTGTATTGTTCTGACATTTTCATGGTGATTACACAACTGAAACAAAGCATGTACTTATGTTCAGGCTTCGTAAGCATCTTATCCAGAGGTGCCAGTAATTTTCTAGGGCGTTGCATGAATATCTGTCAATATTTTGTACCAATATTGGTCCATTGCAGATGTGACAGAGAGGTTTATTGTCCTGCCAGTAGAGTGGATCTTATCTTACCTTGCCAAGTCTTTACAAAAGGTAACAATCTCCAGGTTCTGGGCGTCCTGTTCCTCCAGCACAGCGTTCTTCACCAAACCTTTCCCCTTTCCCTAAAGAAGCAAAGAGTCACAAACATTAGCATGTTTCAAAAGAAAGAAAGAAAAAAAAAGCACAAAGGAAAAATAGCTTGACTGAAACATTTCAATTAAAATGTTTTATTTCTTGTATGTCGTAAAGTATACATAATCTTCAACACATCTTAGCAAAAGAGGCAAATGTTGGAAGAGCTTTAGAGCATTTAAAGATTGATGAAGGGATTATTTTATTAAAAACACCTAAGCGCTATTAATCCTACAGAGTGAATCAACAAGTCAGTAAGAGTAACGCCTTGACACGAAACCAAAGCCGTAAATCTTTAGACCTTTTGTGTCGCCGTCTCTTTTAGCGACGCCGCCTTGGTGTTTGGGCGAGCATTTTGATTTAAATTAAAGCTCATAAAAATGTTATGCAATAAGGCAGTGTCATCAAAGGCCAGAAAAATAATGTATTAAATGGAGGAAATCATTTAGATTTTTTTTTCTAGTAAATTATTTAGAAAATGAGCACTTTTCCGTCGTCGTACACAGAGAAATAAATCCTGAGACGGCTCCCTTTGGAATGACTCTTAAGAAATTCCTGGAGGTCAGCCCACAGCAGAGAAATCCCAGCTACTCTCAGCCTTTTAATGCCGTCTGATTGTCAGCAGCTGAGGAATGTGCTTCCTGTGGCACAGGAAATGAGAAGTGTAAGGACTCCGCCCCTTCCTGCTGTGGGCTCTGGGCTGTCAGCAAAAAGTGCTCAGTCAAGGCTTGAAAGCCCGTCTGACGTCAGCCCACATGAGGCCGAGAGAACGGGGAAGATGGAAGAAAAAGGACGAGAGGGAATGCGTCGATAACAGTTTACTCCTTCTTCAGGCTGTAGCGGTAACTCTTTAGGTCCACTTGGAGCCAAATCGGAAACCTGGTGTCTGGCTTGACTGTGGAAAGATATAAAGAGCTAAAACTACAAATGCTAGCTTCTGACTATCTGATTCTCTCAGCAAAACTTTCACTCAGCCTTCTCTATCCCCTTATAAGTGTCAAAAATAAGCCGGATGTTATTTATATGTTTGGCAAAACTCATCTGCAACAGGAGTTGTATTTGTAAAATCAATAGCTAATCAGTATTTCAATTTTAATTTGATAGAACGGTCTGAATAACCATTTTTACCCAAACGTTTCCTCTGGATTTTGATGAGAAACCCCTTCCTGTCTGAATTTATAATTTTTTTGGGCAAATAAAGAGCAAAATGTCACAACAACCTGCTATATAGGCAAAGGTAGAAAAAGCTAAACCACCTGGTGTGGTATTAACCCCCCTTTACTCTGACAGACCTGAATAAACTCTAGTGCAACCATTGACGTTCAGAAATGGCATTGGGAGTAATTGTGTGGAAATGAATCGCAGTGTTTATACAGCTGTAATACGACAGACAGATGTGTCGCTGTAATTATGGCTGCTACTGTACACACAAACTGATGGGGACTCAATACAAATGAAGACCATCTCATAGATTTTCATTTGCATGTTTCGTTTAATTATGCTGTCCTTTCACAATAATGCACTCCTTCATTTTTGTCCATATGATAAATATAATAATAATGTAATATCTAAGAAATCAGTAAGGACTAACGGGTGTCTGTGCGACAGGCAGAGCGCTACGGAGCCAGAGCCCAAAGAGGGAGTGGTGTTAGAAAATATGGAATAAGTAGGAGAAATCAGCATTGCCTGTTTTGCTTCAAGAAATCCAAATAGATACTTAAGGCACGATTAGCATGTGAGAAGTATTTATGGCTGGAATTAGGCTTGCTTTGGCGTGTGATGCATTAAAAAAGGCCCGTCTTTGTTTAACGCAATCGTCTTTCGCCAGAAACAGAGCGGCAACTCAGCGTGTCTGAAGTCATGGGAACAGCTCCTTTAGATTCACACGCTGACTAATCTAACATCTTTTCTCAGCACATCCGGTAATGTGCCACGACGCTGACTGCAAGGCCAGGAACACACTGTGCAACAGTGAGGAAGATTATACCACCGCTTGTTCTTAGTAATCTGACTGGACAACGCTACACATGTGAGCCAATCCCAGTGATCATTTTTATGCTCATGCTTTATGGTCATGTCGGATGGCGCTCCAGCTGAGGCTCTGCGGCGTGGCTGAATATTTTCTTGCTTCAGCCAGATGTGAACACCCTATCTGTATAAAAACAGATATGGGGATTTGAGTTCAAGAATTAGACTCACAAAGTAAATAACCTCAAAGTCAACCCTGAACACATCATTGCTGTCTAAGATAAGGAAATCAAGTTTAACTTTTCTTACTTCCTGTTTTGTTTTTCTCCAATGCCACTGGTCAACTAAACAAGAAAAAGGGCCAAAGTTTAAGTTATCAATCTATAACAAAAAATCATTTTTGTAGTTATACTCCTACTGGTGTTCCATCTGCAAGGTCTTGTAAAAAGTACAATGATAGAGAAAGACGAAAACTCGTATCAAAACCTGGCTGTGAAATAAAAGAAATATGGGTAGAGTGGACTAAACTTCACTCTCAGCACTAAGGTGAATGTCTTCCAGACAGAAAAGGGTATAGAAATAAAAAAAGAGGGATAATTTGTGGTTTCTAGACTTCCCTGGCTATCCAAATTGTACCTTAAAGTGAGAGATAACCAACTACAAACCTACTGACTTCTTGTTAAACAAATGACTCAAATGTAAAACTATTCCTGGTATTTTTCTGGGTCAACTCAACATTTTAGTTGGCTTAAGAAAACTCTTGTGCAACTCTTTAGCCAAACTGAGAAATGACCAAATAACACTCAAATGGCAGCTCTCCCGTGAAAACGTAAGGTCCCAACAATGTTATAATCAATGAGCAGAGAAGAGAAGCATCCTTCAGATACCCGTTACTGTCTGCAGATATGCAAGCTTTTACAGCTTTCTTCAGACTTGAAGGGAAGCAGACTGAGGTTAATAAATTTACTCTTCTTTCCATTGTTGAGGCAGAAACATTTGGGACATTTAAGGATTTCTGATGTCCCAGTGCTGTGGTCGACAAAATCTGTTTTTACGGCGCAAAGCCACGTTATTTGACTTTTTTCCATTTATACGTCAGTAGCGCACTCTGGTTGCATACTAAGATTTTATTAAAGATCATCATGTCCTGCTGGGGTATTAGTTGTTACTTTGGTGTTTTATGCTTTGTCTTTGCTTATTTTGTTAGCAAGTAAAGCCCTTTGTGTTTATTTACAATTTTAACGGAAGTACTTACTGCGCATACGTAGCAGGGGTTAAAACAAGGAAGTGGTTAACGCCTATTAGCATCTCCCAGTGAAACAACGAAGAAAGGCTGAACGTCGAGTAGCAGACACACAATAGCTCACGGTATGTTGTGGCGCTATTTGGAAAGACTACGAACACCATGGACGTGTGGTGTAGGGCTGGAGGATATGACCTAAAAATAAAATCTCCAATTGCTCAGCCAAATCACAATTTTAATTATTTAAAAAAAAAAAAAACAACAACAACAAGGAAATCATTCAAATAAATGTTTTTATTTGTACACGAAAATATTAACAAACCAAAATGAATTTCCTTATTGGGCTTGAAGTGCAAACTTAAAATAAGGCTAAATAAATAAAAGGTTCCTCTGAAACAAAGATGAGTCTCCCGCACACAGTGCTGCCTGTGCGACAGCGCTGCTAAATCGTCAAAAACACAGAAAATAAAAGTCACTAGATTTGTTTCTAGTCGCTTTTTTGAATAAAAGCTGATGGAGGTCTGAAAAGTCCCCAAATATGATTGGCTAAGTAGGAATCACTGGAGTGTCGTCTCTAGTTTTCCAACTCTACAGGGAGCAGCTTGCAGCAATACGCACAGGAGCCGGAGGGGTCGGTTTTTCAAAATAAAGTAAATTTTAACATTTCATGATATTTAAATTCATTTTAAACTCTGATTATGATTAGTATATGTGCGCAAATATACAGTAGCTATGCTATATCATATGCTTTATATGTTTTAACATATTTTTTGAATTGATTGTGAAGGTGCGGTGGCTTTTATTTGGTGTGGCGGTGAGCCGCGATCAAATACATGTTGTGTCAGGGTAAAAAAAGTTTTCTCTTTAGAGTTGCAACTTCAATTTAATCGATAAAATCGATTTATTGCCCAGTCCTAGTGCGGTGCTAAGGGGGCAAGACTGTCCCTCTGGGATGACTTGTAGAGTAAACGCTGCCAGCGGGCATGTTCGACCTCATAAAACCACCAGAGATGAACTATTATCAAGTGTCTGTTCAGTGGGAGGTGATGCAGAGGTGCTGTAGTGAAAAACCTCTGCCTTTGCTCAGAGCCTTGCAATGAAATTTTATGAATGTGCAGCTGACAAAGACTAAGTCTAAAGAAATAAATACTAAAAAAGTAAAAAAGAAAAATCAAAAACATTACTCAGCACACTTCTGTTCGGTCTGCATGAATCGCCAAAACTGAAAAACCAGCAAATCTATTGTGCTGATATGATGTACAGCCGGATGAATAAGGCTACTGGTTGATTTCAAGTCCAACACCAAACTTAGATTTCTTCGCACTACTGAGTAATATTGAAGACATGAAGACACGAAGTTCTTCACAACTCGTTGGGCGTGACCCCCTCAGAAGGTTACTCAAGATCTTGAGGGTTTGGAAGGGAATCAAAACTTTAGTGGCATACAGAAACTACACAACTAGCCTTATAAAAGAATTAAAAAAAAGCAAAAGTCGAGATAAATCAAAATCTGCGGTCCTAGCTTTAAAATTGTTTTACAAAACCTTCTGTTTGACTCTCAAACTTTTAGATACTTTGGGCAGAAATGTGTGTGACGACTTATTGGAAAGAAGAAGAAAAAAAAAATCACAAATACTGCACTGTTACTCTTCCATCATTCATTACATGCCCCGTTGTGACCCAACTTCCAAGCACAATAGAAAAAGAAATCCCAGAAAATGAATGAATTGTTTGTGAATGTCAAAGGACAAGCTGCTGCACTCTGACTGAGCAAAGCTTTAGGCTATTCTGCCACTCAGTCCCTCTTAAATTGTAAAGTCTTCAGGTCTTTGGAACAACTAAAAACAAAAAAAGTCTGTAACCAGCAGCTCCACGTTCATTCAGCCTTTCATCGCTTCATATTCCCCGTTTTGTACCCACACGTCGCCATTTCATCCCCTCATTCATTCATTTCCAAATCCTTTTCGTACCCCTGAGTTCATTTTTCTCCGAAGTTATGGAGCTATACAGACATACAAATGTCAAATCTTGAATATGATTCAATTGCATATTGTTTTCTTAAAGTTTTTTATTTCACTATATTTAGAAACATTTGGACTTGGATCCCTTTTTGGGGCGTGAAGATTATGACTCTTGATTCAACCCACATAACAAAACAACACCCATCATAAGATAAAGAGGTCATAAAACCACATTTCCTTTCCGTAGACCATAAGAACATGATAGAACATTAATTTAAACCACCGGTAGTTAAAGTGGTTTAAACACATCTCTCATCAATCCTTAAGGAAAGAAATGACAACAATCATGCTGTAACGGTGGTTCGTTTTGTACAGAACTCATCTGGGATTGTTTTACCATTTAAATACCAGTTTAGCAACAGTTGTGAAAGCAATAAGATTATATGCAGGCTTGAAACCATCTTGGAATGAGATATTATTTCTGCACATGAACACAGGCTCCACCATGCTCTTAAATGTTGGGGTCATCATTACAATTTGAACTGGTTAAACTTCATATCTCTCTCTAGGTCAGCAGGCTTTTACTTTTTAAATGCCACAGTTTTAAACGGCCCCGTCTTTATTGTAGAAGTGAATAAGTGACTTTTGTTGCTGCATAATCAGAACGGTAGTGCCTGGTTTATATGAGCCTATGCCTCTTTTAGTTACGTGGGACAGGTTAGATGAGATACTTATCTACAGCTGCACGACGCTCCAAATAAACATTTATCGCCACGATTTCAATGTGTGTTATGTGGCAGGGGTAAAGGACTGCTCGGATGCAATAATTGGTAGTGTGTTATGTTTCATGTGTAACTCATTCAAACTCTGTTTGCCAATAACATATTCAGCATATTTGGATGAATCTCCTGAAATGTATTCCCACATCTGTATAGTTACATATCCATTTGAGGTTATAGTTGGTAATCCTGCTCAGAATCACTTTTTATTATACTGGGTCCTTCCATCCTGACAGTAGTCAATACATTATGTATTCAGAGAGAGAGGGTGAGAAATGTTTGATCTCTGTAAAAACTCTGACCAATCACTGCCATTCGATCCAAACTGAAAGAACCAATCAGATGCCTTCATGTCTCGTCCTGCCCACAGCCCCCTCTGTCCCCTGAGCTCCGGGGGTATCACCTTGTTTATTGAGTGTCCCACACGCCGTTCATTGTGACGTGCTCACGTAACACCAGTTTGCGTTGCTCGTTCTTTACTAGCCTCCGCTTGCTGGCTGCGCATGCACACTTTAGTGTTTTTTATATCCAGTTAGCTTCAGTGTTAGCAATTCATTGTAGCTCCGCTCCTCACAACGTACACTTTGGAAAAGGCCAAGAGTCGCAAGAAGCAAACCACGTACATGTTTATTAGAAGAAGAGGAAGGCCTCAGTAGAAAGAAATTAGACCAGAGACCAGATTTTTTTTTTTCACAATCCCCCTGAGCAGCGGAAGAGCAGGCGAGACGGTTTTGCTGATGCACAGTTTTTCAAAAAAAGGGACTTTGCCGTTTCTTACTTGCATTTCCGGAAAAATTGGCGACTCTAATTTTAAGTGACTGTGATGTTAAAGCTCAGGGAGAGCCATGTGGACATCATGAAGATGTAAATGAAAGAAAAGAGCGAGGAAAATGTGAGCTAATCAACATATATAGGTCTTTACAATTACGGATGCACAATATATCGGCATTAATGTCGGCTGTTAGGCATTTTTTTAACACATAGTATTGGTCCCATACGTGAAGCTGGGCCAACATTAGCAAGTAATGTTTATTTCCATCTCGTTGGGGTGTGTGTATTGGTGCAGCCCTAACTACAATAGTCAATAATTAAATATCTCGCTAATGCGTCGATTACGGCAGAGACTCAACAAAATAGCCAGGTGAACGAGAGCGTGCAGCGCGTCACTCCCATGTGCACGTCCAGAGGACTCGGCCCGAATCACTCTCTCATAAACTGACTATCCAGCCTATAGAGGCAACTGCGGTAAATGGAGGATACGTCATCTTACATGTCGGGCAATGGGGTACCGCGCACGTGACGTCACCGTCTCAAGAGCAACGCCCCTTTTGCCGCTTAGGTAGGGCACACAGGAGAGAACGCCCGTAGCAACCAGCTATTACAAGCGCAACAGAACCAGCGATATGACCGACTTTACAGCCGTTAAACTTTCCCAAGACGATGTCCAGGGCGCACGGATTACTGGTCGAACTGTCGAAGAACACACCAACCTTCAGCTCAAACGATGGCTTGAGGTTCGAGGGCTTAAAAAGACTGGAAAACTGGCCGAGTTGATGAACGGTAAGCTTTGTTTTTTTTTCCTGCGCGGCGGTCATGGCAGCGTCGGACGTTTTTTTTTTTGTTGTTGTTTGCAATCACCGTCCAGGAATGGGTATATGTTTAATGTTTGTCTCATTTGAAATGTTTTTGAGTAAGCTATCCTGGTAGCAGGCTATCATGTTAGCGCCTGCTACCATGATAGCCTATATGCTGTCATGGTAGCAGGCGCTACTTTATTAACATGTCGGCCACCAAAATACTCTTACCTTGACTTGATGTCGCTGGAATTGGGTCAGGATGTTCTTCGGTTGGGCCCTTTCCTCCAACAAAATGCTTGCTACATATGTACTTGAATTTGGTAACTTTTTCCGGGTTGAACTGTTGTGTAGGCCGACCGCCCCGGTGTACCCAGCGCACACATTTCTCCTTGGCAGTCTTGAAGAAAACATCCTTCATATACGGCCGATCAGCGTAACTCGAGTCGCTGTTGCACGTTCCATAGCAACAATGTTTAAAAACCATGGTCTTAGATTTGGAAAAAGCAGTCGTTTACCGAGTAAAACCAAGGCTAACGCACGTCTCTTACAGCGAAACAACGGCGGCTTTCCGGAGTTTGCCCCACTGCGTACCACGTGATGTGACGTCATCGTGACGTTGTGTTTCTAAAAATAGCTCGCGCGCGGTACCCCATTGTAAGGGCATGAATGGGGAAAGGAAATAAATAATATTTAACCTTTAAATACAATGCTCCTTTAAGTAAGACACAGGTCACGGTCACCGTCTAAGACAACATGAAATAAAATATGTCCAGCTACTTCAACTGGAACCCAGTGATAATCCCACACTTAGCATGAGAAAACTACAGCCTCCTAAATATCAGACAACTCATTTCTTTCTAAACCAAAAAGTCTAATACTGACTGCATGTTTTTATCTGCCAAACCTGAATCAAACCTTAAATTTGATGGCAGACGTCAGTAAAAAACCTACAGTCTTCTAAGATTTAGAGTTGGACAAAAGGAAAGAAACATAGTTCTGTGGAAAACTGGGATTTAACAACAAAAGCTTAGTTTTAATCTGCTGGGTGCGAGGTATTATTCTGCCCTGTTACAAGTTTACTGCCGGCAACAGCAAACAGGCCGCAACACGTCTCGTGAAAAATACTTTTGACCTCCAGTCAGTTCATATCCAGAGACCATGTGGTGAACTTCTAGGCCACATCTCAACAAATCCCACCAAGGCATTCCTCGGGTATCGGGTTTGCATGGGAGGAACAGAAAAGGGTCGACACCCTGAAAACAAACCGAAAAAAGAAAACAACACCCTCCACTGCTGAGGCATTGAAGGCTGTATAAATATTCAGCCGTATTAAAAACAATCAACAATGACCTGAAGCTTTTACATCACCAACGTGCAGCACCCTCTATTCACTTTCACAGCCTAAAGCCATATGGGAAATGCTGAGAGATGTTTTGCCACGAAGCGCCGACAGAATATTGACCCTAATGGCTTTTGGAAGCGGCAGCGGCTCGTGTCAGCGAAACATTTTGGCAGCATACGAAAGGAACACGTTCCAAGCTTATACAAAGCTAAGGTATAAAAAAAAAAAAAGAGCCTGTCAGGGGAACCAACTTCTCTCAAAGCAGAGCCACTTCTTCTTTCAATAAGGAAGTATGGGACAGGATCGCTATCTAAGTCACCCTTACTGTGATAAACAAGACGTGATCCAGTGGGCAAACGAACCAGGCGCGGCTATTAAACGCATTTTATCCGCTTTTATTACGTGCTTTAATACGGATTGTGCTTACTTTGTTTAGTTGCACAACTTCTGCTCCCATCTAGCACGTAAAAGGGGTCAAAGTTTAGGAGACAGTGTGCCATTCGTCAGGTGAGTCATACCGGACAAGAATCAATGCAACATCCTCTAACAGCTGCATCATCCTCAACCCTGCCGTTTTGCCCACTGCAGCAACATTCAGAGAGAGTCAATTAAGGTGTAGGCTTTCACATTTGTGCAGGGCGCGCAATTAAACTATCATAAAAGAAAAAAATGGGGCATCGTCTGAAGTGTGGAGGCGTTTAAAAAAAAAAAAAAAAAAAAAAGCTTCTGAAAGGCCCCGGAAGTGTGCGGGGGCGGAGAATTTATGTCTGTGTTATGTTAAGGAAAAAAAAAAAAGTACAGTACACGCCGACATGCCGCAGGTTTCGGTTTCTCTCACACAAACACATCAACAACAACACACGGCCGAGACAAAGCGGGTCATCTCAGAAAAAAAAAAAAAATCAGTCTGCAAGACATTTAGAAGGAAAGACGGAGGCTCAGACAGGTACGAGCACGCTCAGCCGGTCCTGATCCCAGATCAGCACACGCTCCAGCACCACTTCCTCAGGTAGAACCTCAAATAACCGCGGTCCCACTGGTTAGAATCCAGATTGCATTGTTAGAAACCAGAAGCTGACGTATTCAGCGCCACAGGATGTTTTACCAGAACAAGCTCAGATAAAAAAAACAATCCGCCGCTCCAGCTGACGAGGTGGAGCGACGCTCCTAAACTGACTTTAATGCCAGCTTGTCTCGTCTTAACCCTGACGTGGCAGAGTGTGGTTAGGGATGCGTGACATCCAGGGCCACTCTAACTAACTAACTAACTAAAACAAAGTTAAACTCAAAGGTTTGAAGAGGCACGTCTGAGGCGTTGGCTGTTCCACTGATGAAGTCTTAATACACCCAGTGAGGCGTGACCGCCAGAGGAAGAGATAAAGTCATTTGTTTGACTGCAGCTCATCATCATCTCAAGGTTTCCCTCCACATGAAGAGGAAAACTGATGCAGTGGGTGGGAAAAAGTAACAAAGACATTGGGGGAAAGTAAGAATTACACAGAGTGAAGGTCAAACAGAAAAGGATGATGAAAATAGAGTGAAAGTCGGGGGGGGGGGGATATGAAGTCAAGTTCATTAGCTTTGTTTTAACATCCTGCTGCCTATTCTGTCCTGTTACAGTCTGTTTCTCCCAACACCTTCCAGGCTTTGTTACTTCAGGCTAACAGTATTCTCCTACTTTACAGCAAACACTATGTACAAGGAAGAAGGGGGGGGGGGGGGTCGGCGTCTCTGGGAATTCCTGGTGATTCATAGTTTTTCCCGGTAAAAGCACAAAAACAAAAGGCTATCAGATAAAAAAGAGATACAAAGAGGATTGTTTTGGTATACCGCGCTAGAAAGTATCACTTATAACATATCGGTTCAGCCTGTGTCACAAGAAGCGGAACAAAACAAAGTTCACCCTTACAGTTATTTCTTAAACAAAGATAAAGGCAAATTAGACAAGCTGGTAAAAAAATAGGCAAACCCCAAACATCCCTTGATGCACAGAAAACAAAAACACACCAGAATTAGAAATTTAAAGATGTCAAAGCATGTTTTTTTTTCTTCATATGTACTGTTGAATGGTTCCTTACAAGTATGTCCGTCCTCAAGGTCACAGTGTTACTCAAGTCTAATATTAACAGCTTCAGACCGACGTTTGGAAAGTACACTGGAAAAAAAAAAAAAACGTGTCACGACTCTTATCCCCATGAGGGATAAGTGTGCCTAGATGATGGATGGATGGATGGATGGATGGATAGATGGATGGATGGATGGATGGATGGATGGATGGATGGATGGATGGATGGATGGATGGATGGATGGATGGATGGATGGATGGACAACTCTTACGGCGGCGCGTTGGTCGCACTTAATGAACGTGTCACAGAAAGAAAAGAGCTTCTTAGGGTAATGGGGGAGAAGGAGGAGAAAAAAACTGAGCACCGCTGCAGTGTACGGACATTATTTGATGTAAAGTTATGCTGTACACGTAACTATTGGTGATTGTTTTCATGTGCGTACACGGTTCTCCATGGGAAGGAACGCACAGCGGCCAGCTAGAGATCTGGCGAATGGACTAGCGAATGGAAGCACGTATCGGCCGATGTCGACACAGGATAAAAACACAGATATCGTCATAGAATACCGGCCGGCCGATGTTATCGGTCAACCTCTACTACTAATCTTTATCCTTACTTACGGGGCGAACAAATCTGGCCGTTAGGAGTATATGAAGACATGAAAAACATGGAATGACACAGTAGGGAAGCTAAAGGAGTGCTACTACCTATTGCTCTTACAAAGGCACCGATGTTTTCTTCCTGCAGCAGGGAATTAATGAGTGTAATAATATGTGCAAGGGGAAAGCATACTTTAACGAAACAACTACATTTATGTTTTCAGTCTGTTTATAAAAAAAAAAAACTAAAGGCAGGATAGACAAAACTATTATAACTATAAATCTCAAAAAATCAGATCATTTTAGCAGCATTAGAAGAATAGTTACCCATAAAAACATAAAATACTGTTCAGTTTGTTCTTTTGGCTTTGCTGCTGTACATTCCAGCTTTACAGCACATTCTCATGAATAAGATAGAAATGCAGAGATATGTGCATGACAAAAATCAAGCAGCTAGCTCCCCAGACGCTGCCCGTTTTGAGACTTCCCTGCTATCCGCCGTCTGATGAGAGTACGGCACGAGGGTGATCCGTCTGGGCCGTTGAGCCGCCGGCCGCCGCCGCCGGGCGCTGAGGACCTGCACAGGCTTGTTCCTGTTCAGAACAACTTGGCCACCGGCGGAAGGAACGAGGGCAGCGAGCGAACACGCACACCGCCGTGACCTGCTGAGCATAAAGGCGGCACGCTTCACAGACGGAGCCCGAACGAGCGAGCGCGTGGGGTTAAAACGGCTCAAACTGCACGACAAACGCATGCAAACCCAGACATAACATATGGGCAAGAGTAAACAAGCCCCGTTTCATCACGTCGGGTGTAGAGGCATTCCTCAGCCCAGGGATGCTCACTGGGGCGTGCACCACGGACTGGTCGCCTTTCATAGGCGAAACGCTAAATCCGCCGTGCAAAACTTCAGGAGGTTTTATTTATTACAGCCTTTGAGAAATTCTGGAAATAAAAGACAAAGGGCCCTGTTGGAAAGCTAATACGCATTGTGGTGTGACGGAGAGCAACAGAAGTAAATCCTTTGATCGGGAGAGTTTTTAAGAATAATGAGCAGGAAGAGGATGCAATGACAAATTAATACACAGCAATAAACATTAAAAAAATTAACGGTGATGAAAAACTATGACAGAATGAATAATTTATTTCAGACAATCCAGTGAAATTATAAATGTAACACATATAAACACTGTGTATAAGTGCTGATATATGGTGACAGAAATATGTGACGGTGAAGGGGGCAGACAAAGTTTAAACACGCTGGCTGGTCTCAGCATGGCTGACATGCCTGCGTCGCCTTAACGCCTCAGCTCAGATGGCGGCCATATTGACAAACGGCTCAACTTTATCGCATATGGAAGTGCACCTGCCTCCCTTAAAATGCAAGATTTTTGTGGTGTCGCAAGTAAGATTATTATAAATCATTATTTCCTCTGATGTTACATTAATAAAGCAAAATAGATCTGGTTTAATGCACATAGAAACACACCAATCTGTTAGTCATCCATGTTAATTCAGCTGTTTAAAAAGAACACTTCTCTGAGTTTGGACGGCTTCCAAACTCGGGGCTCAGGAGCCCAGCAAGTTTTAGATGTTTCTCCTTTTAAACAAATCCGAATCAAACCAATGGCCTGTACAGGGACCTGTAAAAACATACAGGATGGTTGAGGACTGGAAGGTTTAAAGCGTTAGATGGGATTGGGTGATTTTTTGTGGAAGTGAGGTTCTCTGAGGTCGTTATCGGTAATAGTTCCCTAATTTCCTTGCAATAAAAAAGCCATTTCACAACAAGCTTGTTGAAAATGAAAAGTAACACTGAGAATGGTGGAAGCCAGCAACTAGTGAGATGTAGACCGTTGAGTTTAGCGACTGAAAATTACTCCAAATGACGGCGTCAGCTGCTGTAACCAGCCTGCCACCTGAGGACGGCCTGCTCCTGTGTTCTCCTGGTCTCATAGCTGGAAACCGCAATCAGCGCCTCTGACGGACTAATTCAACCAGCAGGATTAACCAAAACTGGACCGCTCAGCAGAACCAAACAGAACTCATAACGGCCTGGTTTTAAAGTCCAGACTGCTGATACTGGACAACAGCGTTATAACTCACAGAAGTTAAGATATTCAGCGTACATCTCTCCAGCTCTTAGCTTTAACCACTCTGGTGATTTATTTTTATTTTCAGCAAGCTAATAGCCATATAGCTTTTTCAACTACAAGCAATTAACTATTACAAATAATATTGTGATAGAAACCCAGTAGACAAAATTTTTTACCTTTGAACTAGTAAATTTAAAGATCCTTTCATCATTCAGTCTTCTTGAGTTCACACATGCCAGCGACTATTTAGATCTGAATAATAACTTTATTTAAAAAAGTGCTGAACAGTAGGTGATTAAAAATAGTAAAATAATAAATGAAACCAAACTTTCTGAGCTTGTGGAAGAGTGTGTTATAGCCCGATGAAAACAAACCTAAACCTTTGGGACATTTCTCCCACAAGGTAAGTCTGGCATTAGAACCACTCTGAGCATCAACAAGTTAACAACATCCTCATAATGAAACACGGGGCTGGAAGCATTGTGTTTGGGACTTGCTTACTTGCGGAAAATAAAAACCTTCAAACAACCGATGGTTCTTACCCAAAATCCTCAAGCCGCTGCTAAAACAGCTGAAGATCAGGGTTTTGTTTTGCAGCATCTCCCACTGAAGTAGCCAGAGCTAAAGCCAACAGAAAATGCGCGTCTTTATCTGAGAATCTAACAGGTTCAGAGACCTTTAGTGAGACAGAGAGGGCAAACAATGGCCAAGGTGTGGTGTGCTGCTAGACTGCTACCATAGAACAATGGAGTCATATAAAAAAGTATTTGTGTGAAATCTTTGCTTTTTTTTTTTAATAACTGGGTTTTTAGTGGTTGAACGGTACAGCATCTCCAGGGTGGATTTATTTATTCAAATGATTTATCATGTTGTGCTAAGCATAAGCCTGGCATTTTAACAAGGGAGTGCACACTTTAGAGATGCACCTTCAGACTCCTCCTGGCTCATAACAACTTTTCAACTAAAGCAGTCGGTACCGAAGTCACTTGCAGGTACTCGGCCAGAGTAAAGAACCTAATTAGAAGTGATCCCGTTTCTCGAACTCCTTCCTGACTCGACTACAATGCGAGCAGAACACCAACATCCCCAACTTCCTTAACCAAAATCATTGAAAGGATCCATTTCCTGTCAGAAGAACAAACAGCCAAAGTCGATCAGCTTACCTGATTGTTTGGTTTCTGCTGGCAAGACGTCCCGGGGATATTGAGCGAGTGGCTCCGTGTAACAGGTATTCCGGTTGAAGTCCTCCTTTGCGGTGACTGAGCTGTCTGCGAGACTTTCCCCTTCAGGGCGGGGCTAGCGCTGCGACCGACGTTGCTCCCCTCCGTCTCGAGCACCGCGTCCCACGGATCCCCCGCAGGAACCCCGGGGGCGACCTGCGCGTCGCTCCCTGGCGCCGCGGACGCTTCCTCGTTCTCGGGTTTGTGTTTCGTGAGCGGGTCCAGGTCCAGCCACTCAAAGCGCCGGACTTGAGAGGACTCCACAGCCGCCGCCTGCGGGGGCGGCGGGTTCGGCGCCAGAGAGGCTGCGCCCACTTGGGAAGAATCCACATCGGCGCAGGAGGATCTGCCGTTCTTCAAGTATTCCGAGGTGCTTGCGATCTTGTCGAACAGTTTGGCCATTTCCGGGTCCACGGCTGGTTTTTGGAAGACCATGGGGGCGGGAGCCTGGATGGGGGGTAAAGCCATGAAGGATGTCGGCTGAGGCGGAAGGGCCATGAAGGACGACATGGGTGGAGTGAAACCATTTTGAAACGTGCCTGGTTTGGGAAATGGAGCAGAAGGGAAGAGTGGGCTGGCTTGATGGGTGGGAGTGCTAATGCTAGAACTGGACTGGGCGGGCAGAACCGATGTCCACTGACTGCTCTGGAAAGGAGAGGAACTGCAGGGATTGCCACCGGGGTAAGAGGCGCTGAGGTTGAACCCCAGCAGCGCCGAGGGGCGGGGCGCTTTGCTGTTGACGCCAAAGTTGTCGTCGAGCAGGAGCTTCTCCAGCTCCTCGTTAGTCAACTTCTCCACATCGATGTCTTTGAACTTGTCCCCCTCTGCTTGTTTCTTGGTTTCTGGGAAGACGATGAGGTCCTTGACGGGTGCGGTAGCAGACGGCAAAGGCTGAGCAGCAGTGGGAGCGGCGACCCTCGAAGGTTTCGGGGAAGGCGAGGGGGTCAAAACCGAAGCCGTGTGTCTCTTCTCCCGTCTCAATTTAGCCAATGCCTCTTCTTCCATGCGGAGGGCTTCCTCCTTACCCACAACCCCCTTTGGCTTGGGGACGTCCATTTTGAACCCATTACCGTTCGGTGTCTGGGCCATTCTGTCAGGTGGAGGGAGCCATGGGGGACAGAGTTTAAGTCGGTGTGGCCCAAAGGGTGGCAGTGCAAAGATTTAAATACCTAAAAGAAAAGAAAACAGAAATGGGCATAAAAAAAAATTGGAAAATACAGAATCTAATGACCAGCCACTCCAAACTCCTTAAAGAAGGTCCTCCTAAGTAGACTTTATAAGTTCATAGGATGGAACCAACTTTAAACTAATAAACCATCAGTGGTCAATTAATAGTACATTGATTGTTGGTTTGCATCCCTACTGTGTATCCTCTGACTGCAACACATCACCAATTCTGTAAGATGAACTACAACATTCACACCAAGGAGTGCTGTTGGTACAACCCGGTTTTGAGTTTCTGACCGGACAGCCACTGGTTAAGGGGAGAAAAATGACCCAATACTGGACAGCCAGTTACATCTCCGTCTCCTTTAATGCAATCCTTTTTGTGGTGTGATCTGTGTGCCGTTTGCGTCCTTCGCACCAGCTTAGAGGTCCTGAAATGCGGGGTTAAAGTCAACCCACCAACGGCGCACACATCAAAAGACGTACCGCTGGATTGGGAATCAGGTGCGCCACGGAGGAATGACTCAAAGCAGATGGCGTCAGTAGGTGCGCACCAAAGCCGCCAAACGGATCTAATGCTAAGCTAATAAATCGCTAACCGGGAAAAATCGATAAAAAGGAGCACAAAAAACTCACTATTCAAACTCCAACTTGCCACGGAGGCGTACGAGACGGAGCCACTTTCATACCTCAGAGCAGCGAAGCTACCGACATCAGTTATTCTGGGTGACGTCACAAAAACCTTTGAACCAATAGACACCTGTTCAGCCTTAGGAGGGCGCCACACTGACAGGATTTCAGCAAATATGCAGCAATTTGTCAAAATAATGATCATGATATGTAGACGCACACAACCATGTTACCAGTTTATTAGCAAAAAAAGTTGACTTGGGGCTGAGTTACCCTCCAAGTCAGCTGCCTTTTATTCTGTAGCCCCGGCTGCATGAACTCAGAGCCGAGAACTCGGCGGATCGACCACAAAGTGATCGGTAATGGGGAAAGATTCCTGGTTGTGTGTTTAAATTGGAGCGACGATCTAAAACGGGCTTCTAATCTACCCGCTAAGCTATAGCTAGCCTTTAAAAATCATCAACGCTCTGTTGCTCTAAGCGCATTTTAATTGCTTATTGACCAACTGTGGCTTGTCACACATGCAACTCGGCCTGCTTGCTCTGAAAATCTGGGGCATGGTGTGGGCCAGACCACTCAGATCAGTATCTATAGCGTTCACGCAGGCAGGTGGCTCACAGGAAACACGTCTTCAATCTGGTTCGCTTTCACATCAGAGGGTACGCGTTGAATCTGGGGGGCCTCCGTACCAAACGCGCCTGAACGGAAAACAGCAGCATAGGGCTGTTAATGAGGACAAGACATCTGACTCGTCACAATTACGGAAATACGGCTAATGAACACATCTACAAGTTATTCTCAAAAGGAATGTCACTAGTAAATCTGCTCAGACCGGTTTCCATTATTTAATAAATCCTTCCGACACGAGTTGTAGGAAAGAAAAGGCTTTTTTTTTCTTTTCATGCTGACATATTTACTAGCCTGGCAATAACAATCTGAACAAACTTGCCTCAGATCATATGGTGGTTGGAGATGACACAGCGTGTCCTCAAAGCGACCATTCATTGACCGACGGCAGTGCAGCGAGTTCCTTCCCTCCCCAGGCATCACGGGCCTCTCCTGAGCTTCCCCTCCCATTGTGGCGCAGAAGGCCGGCTGTGCCGGGACTCAGGCTCGCCCAACACTATTGTGCAGCTGAGGAATTTGGCATGCTAACCCCCCCGCCGCACCCCACCGGCTTGCTTTCTTCCTTCTGTGAGCCTTACATTACAGCCGTGGCTCAAGATTGTCTTATCGGCTGCGTAAACCCCAACAAGCTGAGACAAAAGTGGCTCCGTTTATCTGGGAGAGCTCAGTGCCCAGTTTAACACCACACCTCATAAAAATCCATGTAGATTACGTTTTATTTTGTCTTTTTTTACCCTGCTGTGACCGGTGGCCTCTTGTTCTGCAGAAACTCCTCGGACGCTGCTACGGGATCTGCATTCTGCTACTTTTATACAATAAGGAGGCTTTTTAATGTTTATATAGTGTAACTACCAACGGAAACTTGTCTGATAAAACTTCAGAAACTTGCACATTGTTTTCCCGTGGGTAGTTCTGGACTGCAGGATCGCTGCAACATTCACGGCTCAACTCCAGTGCTGCCACTTTTCAGAGCAAGCAGGCGCTGAAACAACACCCAAACTCTGGAGTCTTAACAAAAATCTCACTACCAAACAATAATGAAACCCAGTTCATCACATGAAAAGAGAGAAAGCATCACTTTCAGAGACTGCAAAGGATCTGTTTGAGTCTAATCTAGCCAGAAATGGACCTTTAGAGAACACACCTATAAAGAGCAAAGTCGAATATTAAAACTCTTCCACTTCTTCTTCCAGCTGCAACTATTCCTACAACTGCAACAGTAACATATTTCAGTGACAGTCTGTAAGATTTGTTTTCTTGTCGCCTTTGATTTTCATACCAGAAAACAAACACTAGAAAATAATCCTCGACTAAACTTAGAATTTTTAAGCTACTTATTTCCCAGAATATTACACTGATTTATTACGATCAGCCAGAGGAAACTCTGCAACTTTATGCACTTTTTTTTTTTGAAAGGATGACTACTGTAGGAACAGCATGAAGGAAAATTACAGCAGCTTTCGAAAGCTTTGACTAATCTTTTAAAATGGCAAGGAGAGAAGGCTGCAAGCTACGTTTACGTGGACAAAAGTGATCAGAATAAAAACGCGTCACGTAAACACGCCAATCAAAATATCGTGATCGGATCAAGCTCAATCGGATTAATATTGTAACCCAAATGAGAGGGTGGTTGATGCCGATTTACAATCCGATCGACGTGCGTTGTTGTCCAGATCAAGGTGTTCTGACTGTGGCGAGCTGACCTGAGTGCGCCTCACGTGTGCCATCTCTGCTCGGAGTGGTGGAAATATATCGGGGAACAAAACTGGCTGTGCTCCCAATGCGACCTTTTCATTAGAAACATTACAAGAATTTAGGATTGTTATTTATTCATTTTCATTTCAACTATACCTGGTGCAAGTACAGCCTGGGCGCCTGGAAGACAAACGAACTCGTACACTAAAGCTTTGTTGGCTACTTTTTTGTTTCTCAGCAAAAACAGATAAACGTTTTCCAAAGGAAGTTTGATCCCTGCGCATGTCGAAGTGTTTCTCTTCTGAATAAAGCCTGGTGCATATAAACGCACACCGTGATCAGATTGATTGCGTGCCCATATAAACAGTGCAATCCCATTATTTTTTTGTTTTTTAATCCGAATACATTTCAATCCCATCGTGACATTCAGTGCATGTAAACGTAGCTAATAAATCGATGCAATCCGCTGGGTTTCCTTAGATATTACATTTTTGGCCAGTTGATTGAACTGACAGTGGAAAGTGCCTTGAGATGACATCTATTGTGTTTATAAACCAATTTGATTTGACTGTCCAATGTAGGGCTGGCCAAATATATTGAGATTTTAAAAATATCAAGTTTTCTTTTTAAAGAGATATAAGATGAGGCTATCTTGTTTATATCGAGATGGTCCATGTTGTGTTAGATTTAGATTTTTTTTTTTGTATTTCAGTAGGCTATTTTTCAGGTGCTTCTCATATTCATGTACAGCTGTTTGTTAAAAAAAATTCCTAAAGCTTTGATTCAGAGATGCCTTTACTTTATGACTTTATCTAAAATAATTACATATGAGAAAAAAAAAACATATCGAGATAAATATCATATATCGGAATCAGACTAAAAATATGGAGGTTTTTTGGGGGTTTTTTGGGTCGATATCGACCAGCCCTAGTCCAAGTTTATGTAAAATTCATATACATCTGATTGTGAATAAACAGGAAAAACAGCTTAAAACTGCAAATTTGCACCAGTATGCACAATTATGGGTCAACAGGGTTTGAATGGAGAAGAGCCTAATGTACACTTCTCTATATCCACCTCAGATTTAGACTAAAATGCGACTGCAGGTCTTTCCTTTTTGACCACTTACGTAAAGTGGTCATAAAGCATGACAAGATTTGTAAGGTGTCAATAGAGGGAACACTGAAAACTCTCTTTTCACCCTGTGTGGCTGTGTCACAGAAATGCTGACCTGTGCAGGAGATTGAAACTGAATATAAACAAACCAAAAAGTGACATGATGTGGCTGTAGATAAGCTGACCACCACAGCTACTTAGTCACACACATGACTCTGTGTTTGAATCCACAAACAGACGCAACAATCTACACTCTTAAATTTGTTTTCTTTAAAAATAATAATAACAATAAGTTCCTGATGGCAAAACAGCTGGAGTGCATAACAAACACACTAAAGTACTTCCTATCTAGTTTGCACTGCAGCAGAGATTAAAGGGGACGCTCATTGATGGTATTATGGATTGTTTTTTGTTTTAAAGAGCCTGCAAAGAAATGCCCTCTAAACAGAATCGTAAGTGGTGAAGGAAAGAGCACTTAAAGTTGCTGATTCGGAACAGGGAGCAGAGACTCTTGGATCAGTTCCCGAGCTGCTCTCTGCCGCTTGACGCGAAATACGGTTTTTGCGTCGGCGTTATCTCATCTTCGCCCTGCTGGCATCTTTAAGAATCAGAGCTGGGTCGCTGTTAGCACGCCGCCACCCCAACAATCAGTAAACTTGGGAAACTAGCTCACATATAGCCTCCTTTTGCTACTTTTGGTAGCCGCTTTAACGGAACTCCCAACTTTGGAGGCTAACTCGGCTGCTAAACCAGCTGAACCAGTAGCGCCAAACGCGATGTTTACGCCAACAGCCCCCCGACTTTATCCGCGTCTGTCCGCTCCGCTACCCGGCCTTAAGAGAATATGGTTTAATGGTCTAAAAAGTACTCCGGCAACTGCCAGCTTCGCTCCTGCCCAACTAACCACAACAGGGAAGAAAGACAGGCTTCCTTAAACGGGAGGCAGTCAGCCCTACGACGGCAGCAAAAAGCAGCAAGCATCACTCTTCAACAAAGTTCAACTTTTTGTCGTAGAGGCCTGCTGTAAAACAGCACAGAACGAAGCTTTGTTTCTCACCTTTCAGCGGTCCGGTATTTGGAGCCATTTTTCCTGCAGCCTGCATATTTTTTTTTTCCATCCACTCGCACAAAGGAGACGTCAGTTCCTGTTGAGTTGGTCGGCGGAGTCGGCCGACTTTTGGATGAAGCGTCGAAAGCGGCATCTCTGCCCGGGCAAGTCAGGCGGGTAAACAGCGCCCCCGCGCGGGCAAAGGCAGCCAGCGCATCAGTGGGAGATGCACGAGCGCATAAAAGAAGAAGCCTTCGTTAGATTACAGAGGTGGTTCACGCGCTCACATTCACTCAGATAGTCAGTTACATAAATCGTTTCCCGAAGAAAAAAAAAATACTTTAATGCCCCATCATTATTTGTTGATCATTTATTTATTTCTGTGTTTATTGTCAGAGTTGGTCCTCCACACCTTTTAACTTAAGTTTGAATAATGTATTGTATTATTTTGAAGTAACGCAATTCTTACTTCAGTACAACTGCTGGCAAGTCTACCCACATAAAGTTACTTTATTAAATGAAACACCAGACACACACCCACACTTTTTGTTAAAGATTTCCATCTGCTGAGCCTGCTGAGCCATGGGAGGCACGTTCATATGCAGTAAACAGTGGATGTTGTCAATGAAAGAGCTTTACACTGTACTGTCACAATTAAATCTGGAAGCTTTAATTGGGACACAATTTGAATTGGATATGTGTGTGTGTCTTCTTGCAAAACTTGTTGTTTTGTAACATTTCTACACATTTATGTTCTACTTTTCATAATACCAGAATTAGAGGGTAGGTAGTTGGTAGCACTGGGTTCGAATCCCAGCCTCGGGTCTTTCTGCATGAAGTTTGCATGTTCTTCCCTTGCATGTGTGGGTTCTCTCTGGGTACTCCGCTTTTCTCCTCCAGTCTAAAAATTTAGTCTGTTATAACTGGTTACTCTAAATTGCAATTGCCCTTTGGTGGGTATAGACAGTGGATGGGTGATTCCTCCATTTTCACAAATTAAATCAGATTTTATGACCAAATAGTTAGTGATTGAGTTGCCATTTTACCAAATACGCTGTGCTCTTTTTTTTTTTTTTTTTCATTTAACCACTCTTTACTTTGAATTGAAATTTATCTTGGAGTAATGCAACAGTGCTTGGCTACTCTACTCAGTCGCACTACTCGTGCTCTAGATTAGATTGTTGCTTTGAGGTTTTTTTTCAATCACAAACTGTTTCAATATTGATGCCCAGGAACTGACATCCTAATTTTGAACGTGTAAAAAAAAAGAAATCATATCAGAGAGAAAAAAAATGAAATGAATAAAAAATATAATCAAACAAACATAAATACAAAAGTTCATGTTCAGTTCGAAAATGAGTAGGAAGAAGCAATTATTAAATCCTACCCCTAATTGACTTGTCCAGAGTATATATCAGGTATTTCAGACTAGAATGTAGAGTCCATGTAAAGCCCCTTGTAATAAATATTTACACATTTAATTTGCCCTCCATGTCACAATTTCTACACTTACATTATGTATCTTTATAATTATGTTATTGTTATGCAGTCTACATCATCTGTTCTGTTTCCTATAAGTTATCCATATAACTACATTGATCTTCAGCTAAGAACAAAAGTCTTTTCACATCTAATCATGTTCAATATAATGTTAGTGCTACAAGATCCACAAACAGTCTGCATACAGATGCTTCCAACTGTGACATCTATGTACTTTGATGATAGAGTTTTTTTTATGTATATATATATATATTTTTTTTTTTTTTTAAATATAAAAAAATCTCTATTGGCTGCTATTGACTGACTGCTCTTTTTTGTAAAAGAGCGCAAAGTGGCTGTAAAGTACATGTGTATATTTATACAACATTTTCAAGTCCTTATCCATATTGTTTCCCAAATTCATGCCAGACCACTATGCACATGCTCCTTATTGCTGCACGTGATTTATGTTTTATAAAACTCCCCTTCCTTTCGTTAACAATTTAAAAAAATATTTTCTTGTGACTAATTATTTCTTACTCTGTACATAATCTAACCGGTTTTGCCTAGTCTTAAAAGTAGACGGGGTGTCTGCCTCACGGACCAAAACTGGGAGTTGGTTCCACAGGAGAGGAGCCTGATAGCTGAAGGATCTGCCTCCCATTCTACTTTTAGAGACTCTAGGAACCACCAGCAGACCTGCAGTCTGAGAGCGAAGTGCTCTGTTAGGAACATACGGGGTAATCAGAGCTCTGATATATGATGGAGCTTGATTATTAAGGGCTTTATACGTTAGAAGGAAATTTTTAAATTCTATCTTGTCTCCACACTGTAATTCATATATGATGACAGCGTTGGACCGTATAGTGTCTTCAGGGATTCCTGGTTTGGGACATGTCTTATTTTACCAACACTGCAATGCCAATCTTTGCTGTTACTGTATGTGTTTAATGCTTAAAGTAAAGCTTAAGGCAGATGTTATGATCCACACCTAGCACTCAGAAATTTGTATTCATATTCTCGTTCAATACGAGTATTATTCAACATTACTTGTATTTGATCCACTATTTTTCGTTTTCCAAACCACATAATCTTTGTTTTACTTAAATTTATTGACAATTTATTCATATCGAACCACTGTTTCAAAATACAAATTTCTGATGTCATTGTCTCAAAAAGCTGCTGTATACTCTCCCCAGAACAAATATTGTCATAATCTACAAATAATATAAATTTCAGCATATTTGAGACTTTATTAATGTCATTTATGTATAGTATGAACAGTTTAGGACCTAAAACCGAACCTTGAGGAACACAACAATTTATGTCCATGTAAGCAGATTTGTATTCACCCATTTGTGCTAATTGCTTTCTGCCTGGGAGTGGTGGCCTGGTGCTTAGAGAGCTGTGGGTTTGTGTCTTGCAGAGGCCCCACAGGTCGACGGTTTGAAACTCAGGCTGTTACTCTGGGTCCCTGAGCAAGACCAACGATTGCTCCCCGTACACCACTCAGTGTTGGCAGCATGCTGCTCTCCGTGGGTTAAATGCAGATACAAATTTACCTTCTGTGAGACTATAAAGTTTAATATTTGTATATTTAACTCATTACCCAGTTTAGTCCAATCCCTCTGATGCCATATTGTTCCAGTTTTGTGAGAAATATCTTATGATCAATGGTATTAAATGCTTTCTTTAAATTTAAAAAATATTTCCGTTACAATATCTTTTATTGTCTATAGCATGTGAATTTCTTCAACCAATTCCAATAATGTTGGAGATGTGGAGCTTTCTTTTCTGAATCCCTTTTGACTGCCAGATAGTAGTTTTTGTTTCTCCATGAAATCATCGAATGTATCGGAAAACAGTTTTTCCAGAATCTTGAAAAACTGAGATGAAAAAGAACCTGGCCTGCAATTTGTAAATTGATGTCTGTGTCCTGCTTTATAAAGTGGTATTACTTTAGCTTTTTTCATGCTCTTTGGCAGTGAATCTATTGCCATTAATTCCAAGTTACAAATATCTGTGAATGGCCAAATTTCTTCAATTCCTTTTTTTTTTTTTTTTTAAATCATTCAGTTGATGCTTTATTTCTATTTTTATTTTATAGGTTTAAGAAAAATTGAGCTGGGATTCCTATCCTTCTGGTTTATCCTTAGATCAGATTTTAAAGCATCTATTTTTTTCAGACAATGTTGACCCCTATCCTGACTCTTGCAATTTGGATTTCGTTCTGCAGAGTGTGTGTGGAACCGTGTGGAGCTTGCCGGAACGACATCCATCTGCCAAAAGTCAGGTTAATTGGCTCTACCATCCAAAAAATATTAAACCCATTAACAGCTTTGTCCATTTGTTTTATAATTTTATTTTTGCTTTTGACCACTATTGGATTGTCTTACAGGATGACTCTTACTGTATAATCTTTAAAATATCCTAAGTACCTTTTCATGTACTTTATTGATGTCCCCCTCCTCATATACCACATCCAAGTACTGTTTTATTAAGTCATTTTTAAATGCATGTATATTTTCCTATGTCCTCACTCAATTGAATTTGAAATGGTTGGATGCTTTCAGTTTATTATATTTACAATAAAAACGGGTAAATGATCACTCATGTCGTTTTGTAGGAGCCCACTCGATACCTTATTTTCCATATCATTAGGCAATAAATTATGTATTAATGCACCAGAATATGAAGTAATTCCACTAGGACTGGTAATGTTTTGATACAAGCCCATGCAGCACTGATAACCTATTGTTAAATTATTCTTTTTTTTAAATTCAGCAAATCAATATTGTAGTCTCCACAGACAAACAGTCATATTCAAACGTTTGAAAAATGTGTTTTCCATCCACTGTTTAAATATATTTTTTTAGAAGTGAATGGACGTTTTTTAACAAAAGGTAAAGATATCGCAGACCATTTTGGTAAATATTATTATGATAAAATATATAAGTTCATGAATGATACAAAGTGTTACAGCAATCTGGGCACTTCATCTCAAATAATCAATGATTTGATTGTTAAGAATAAAAGCTGTAATTACACATTTCAATTGTTAAGCACAGAGAAAGTTAAAAGTTTGCTTCTAAGTTTACAAGAAAACAAACCATCAGGAATGGATGAGATTGATGGTAAATTACTGAAAATGGCTGCAAGTGTGATAGCTTCACCAGTCTGCCATTTGTTTAATCTAAGCTTGACAGAAGGAGTCTTCCCTCAAATGTGGAAATCTGCTAAAATATTTCCTCTTTCAAAAACTACCAATGTTAGTCTCTCGGCAGTCAATAGCAGGCCCATTAGTATTCTGCCTATACTTAGTAAATTGCTGGAAAGGGTTGTTTTTGGACAGATTTCAACATATTTAAACTGTAACAAATTGATTTTTGAATCACAACATGCATATAAGGAAAATCACTCGACATGTACAGCTCTTACAGAAATGACGGAGAATTGGTTGCTTAGCATAGACAAAAAATTGATAATTGGTGCAGTGTTTTTGGATTTTAGTGCTGCATTTGATTTAGTGCATCATCAAATGTTACTTGAAAAGTTATCGGCATACAGATTTGGAGCCACTCCTCTGACATGGATACAAAATTATTTAACATCTAGATCACAATGTGTTTTTTAATGGAAGCTTTTCATCACCTCAACAAATGCATTGTGGTGTACCACAAGGCAGTTGCCTAGGACCATTGCTGTTCTCGATTTTTATTAATGACATGCCATTTGTCCTAAAAAGGTGCAACATAACTCTTTATGCAGATGATTCTACACTTTACTTTGCAGCAACAAAGATATCAGAGTTAAAAGAAACAATGCAGTTGGATTTGCAGGTGCTTCTGGCCTGGATTAATGAGAATAGCCTAACCTTGAATGTTTCAAAGACAAAGTGTATGTTTTTTAAAGCTAGGAATAAAAAATGTGATGACAAACTTGATATTGTGCTAAAGGATATCGACATAGAACAGGTTCAAGAGGTGAAACTTCTTGGAGTAACATTTGATGAGCAGCTATCCTGAGAAAAACATGTAGATACGGTGGTGAAAAAGATGGGAAGAAATATGTCATGCATTAAAAGATTCAGATCTTTCATGACTTCAGCCTCTAGAATTTTGGTGATTAAATCGTTAGTGCTGTCTCACCTGGACTACTGCTCTGTGGTATGGTCAGGTGCAGCTCAGAAACATTTGGCTAAACTACAAACCGCACAGAACAGAGCGGCCAGGCTGGCACTGGGACTGCCCTGTGTGTGGACTCAGAGCTCTGCTGAGCTGCATGTGCGTCTGTCGTGGCTCAGAGTAGAGGAGAGACTGAAATGTAATGTTTTGTGTTGCCTGAGGAACATTGTTGTTTGTGGAAAACCTTCTCTTTTGTTCAGCTTGTTAC
Source organism: Fundulus heteroclitus (assembly GCF_011125445.2). Taxonomy (NCBI): domain Eukaryota; kingdom Metazoa; phylum Chordata; class Actinopteri; order Cyprinodontiformes; family Fundulidae; genus Fundulus; species Fundulus heteroclitus. The sequence continues at coordinate 7,283,376 of NC_046362.1, forward strand.
ATTATGTGAGAAATGAGCACAATTATTTAACCAGGCAGGCAGCTTCTGGTGATTTGACTCGACCCATTCCAAGAACAGAAGCAGTGTGCAGGTCTGTGCTGTTCAGAGCTGTGACTCTGTGGAACAAACTGCCACATAACATCTTGACTGCTACTACGAAAGGCACATTTAAAACACTTAAAAAAAAAATACTTTGTTGAAAGCCTTAATATTTGAATAATTGTGTAACAGATTGTACTGTAATGTGAAATAAGTTGAAATGTATAGTTGTTCTTATGATATGATCATTTGATATGTTTTGTATATCTGTATAATTTTAAAAGGACCCCAGGAAGAGTAGCTGTCAGATTACTGACAGCTAATGGGGATCCAAATAAATAAATAAATAAATAAATAAATAAATAAATATCCCCTCTAGACCAACAATAAGAATCTTTCACCTTTTTCAATACAGTTCAACTGTATTATAGCCACTGTCATACCCTCCACAAAATTTTCCTCCACGTTTGTTTGTTCTGTTCTAATAGTTTAATCCATATCCATCAATATTAATAATTATTGAAATGGTCAATGTACTCTTCAATGTGTTGAAAGTTTGTAGGTTTTTGCGATTAAAGTGAATAATATATACATTTTGTCTTGATGAAAACATTTAATTAAACTGACTGTCACTATGATAATTGGAGCTTTTCATTAATATTGATGTAAAAGTTGTCTTTGCAGGATTTGTCTTTTGTTCTATATCTTGTGACTTATATTCTGCAAGAGTTTTAATAAAATTGTGGTGATCCGTAGGCCTTACTAATATTTTAAATATTTTACTGTTATGCATGTAAATCTAAATGTGATCAATATGAAAACTAGAAAATAGTGTTACCCATGAATGTTAAAAAAATGAAGTGAAGCACAAACAGCTGTTGGAAGAGTACAAATCAGCAAAAACATTAGAACAGTGAAATGTTTTAAAGGAACGTATTAAATAAATGCACACTGAATAGCAGCATACAGCAAAATTAGTTAGAAAAAGCCCTACAGAATAAAGTCAGGGTTTCAGGGTGGCCCTTATAATCCCTCATCTCAATACTGAGGGCTTTGAATCATGGCTTTCAGACAACACGGAAAAGTTGCGGTCATAGCTGAAAGGCCGCGTGTGAGCAAAGCAGCACAGACCTGACAGATACCCCGGTTCTGTCAAGAGGAATGGGTCAAAATTCCAGCAAACTATCGGAAGAACCATTAGCGCAAACTGGTTTGTGCAAGGATCCCAAAACAATGTTTGATCCAAGTCATACAGTTTAGAGGGCCATTCCATAAAATACTAAGGAAATACATAAACTTCTGAATCAGACAAAATATATGCACAAATAAAAAAAATTCTTGTAATCCTAATTTACCTGAAACAGGAGATGGTTAGACTGATTTAAGATCAGACAGTGATACAAAATGCCTTCTTTGCTTTATAGCATTCACACAGTATGTTTACAAAATGCCTTTTGAAACAATTATTGCAATCTTTTGCCATATTAGTCACATTTTTAAACCATTTAGTGACAACAAGGAAGATCTTAATTATAACAGGCTCCTTGATGCAAATGTTGTCAACATTTGATCACATTGATATAGGTCCAGTAGGTCCTCAGACATCTGTTGCTTATGAACCCTTTAGGACAGCACCTGCCAGCCTCTCTCTCTCTCTCTCTCTGCTGCTCCTTCTAACAGCTTACAGAACATTTAAAATGCTAAATATCAAAATTGATCAAAATTCAATCAACAAAAGGAGAGGTGGCACCTATTGGAACACATGTATAGTTAGATTACAGTTAGGTTGGATATTAAGTGAAAAACTCATAATTTTTTGATAACATTTTGTGTTGACTCTGCTGGTTATGGATGTTGACTAGTCTACATCTACCTCTAGTAGATAAATATGTTTTAAGTTCAATAAACACTGAAAGAAACTCTAAAGACATTTAATAAGTGGATGGGACCCCCCCTCTTTAAGCACCCCTAGAATTTGCAATGTGTAGAGTTATTCCTTCAGTCCAGACCTGACTACTCATTATATAAAACTTCTTATCCAAGTCGCAATCTGTTTTTTTCTGTTTTCCAAATAGAATAAAGATTTCACAAATCTAAGGCAGTGTTTTAAAGAATCTCTGCACAAATATGCTGGGAAGGCTGAGGTTCATAGGGAAAAGTAGTCGTCTTCTGTTCAGAAAGTTGTGGGTTTTATCCCAGCTTGCTCCTCTGTCAGGTTGATGTGCCCTTGGGCAAAGTAAATTAACCCCAAGTTACCTTTGTGTATCAGTGTAATGTTATACAGAACTTATCAGTGTGATTATAAAGTGTTTACAAGTTCAGCCCAGCTTACTAAAAAGAGTAGCCTGGGTATACATCTTTAAATTTAATACCAACCAAAGAGCTGGTATTTTACGCAGCCATGATAGTATTTTTTTTTTTTTTTTTTTGGCCTCTACAAAAAAACCTGCCACCGTGCCTAATTTCTAAAACATTTTAGGGGCTTAGTTCTAAAGAATAGTTCCGCCATACAGCTCTTGGGAAGAGCTCTTGCAGGTGCAGGAAGCTTGAATTTTTCGCAACACCAACTACGAAATTGTTCTCACTAAATTACACAACTTTGTTTTGCCACTATGGTGGCTTCGCATCAAATTAAAAACACTATAACGGTGTTTCAGACCATATCCTGGAAATGCAACTCGTGAATGAAGAGCTTTCTCGCCTCTTGTCTGGGGTTGCCTGAACGCCACGTACAGTTTGGCTCAACTCACCTTAAGCCGCCGTTACGAGTTCGAGACCCTTCGAGTGGCAGTCGCCGCAGCCAATCAGCTTCCAACGCGACAGTTCTACAAAGAAAGTGGACTTTCTCCGCCCAATAGGAGCGCGCGGGGGCGGGGCGTTACCATGGTAAACGGGAGCTCTTTTGTTTAGGTTGTGGCTACCTGAGCCATGTATTGGTTGTACTGGATGACGGCTGTCAACAAGCGCTCGTGAACGTCTGGCTCCGCGAAGAGCACCTAACGGCGTAAGCTCGCTGAGGAATAAGAAGAGGAACTACAAGCAACGAGTGTTTGACAAGTAAGTCTTGTTTGACACATGGGTTATAGGTTAGTTAACCACTCGGCTTGTTCTGTAGCTTTCCTACATTTTGGGTAAAATGAAAAAAAAAAAAGCGTTCATTCGCCTTACATGACTGATAAATAACCTGTTCGCCCCGGCAGACGTGTGTAAGACAGGCAAACTCACACATCTGCTTCCTTTAGCGCTGATGAAAGGTTCCGACCGTTTCAAAAATAAGCTTGTTTGGGCTTTATCCAGTAATCACGGGTGGTGTGTGTTGCCCGGGGCGCATTTCTTGTGGCAGAGTTTGTTTTAAGATTAAGACCAACTTGCGTAACACGAGCCCACGTTTCATCTGTGAGTAAATGAGCCTTTTCCTAAATAGCAATGATTGGAAAATGAAGGCGTTGTCCTCTGTGGATAAAGCACCTTGCAACGATCATTGAAACAAGTCACGCATTGTTTTCAACCATTGTTTTTCAAATAAGAATCTGTAAGGCGCTGCTACGCATTTGTGTCGAGTCGCCTTGAGCCAATGCTTTGTAGAACCCTTCAGTGCAATCACAGCTCTGGTCTTTGGGTATGTCTCTGAGGATTGCCAGATATCTCAAGCTCAGACTGGATGGAAAGTCTGAATTTGCAAGCATTGTTTTTCAGTAGATTTCCCCCGCTGGACTTTGACTGGACCATTCGAACATTGTAGCTAGCTCTGGCTGTAGGTGCCGAGTCCTTGTCCTGCTGGAAGGTGATTCATCTCAAGCGTGTTCCAGCCTCCAGCAGGGTTTCTTCCAGGATTCCCCTGTAATTAGCTTCATCCATCTTCCCATCACCATTGACCAGCTTCCCTGTCTCTGCTCAAGAAAAGAAAGTGCAAAGCAGACTGCTGCCTCTACCATGATGGTGGTGGTGTATTGAGGTTAAAGGGCAGTACATGGTCTTCTTCCACTGGCCGAATGGTTCCTTTTGCTCTCATCTGATCAGAACACCTCCTTTCAGTTTGTTGTTGTATTGCTGGTGGTCAAATTGAAATGCTTTTTTATTCCACAGTTGTTTTTCATCGTTCCTCTGTTGTATAAAGGCTAGATTTTATTTTTTTCACGACAAATAGTTGTCCATTCAATAGATGCATGTACCCGAGCTGTGATTCTCTACAGCTCCACCAAAGTTGTCACAGTTCTCTTGGCTGTCTCTCTGGAGAGCCAGGCTTGGTAGGTTTGCAGTTGTGCCATACTCTTTCTATTTTGGGACGAAGTGTTGAACAGAGTTCTGTGAGATGTTCTAAGATTAGGATGTAGTTTCATTACCAAACCCTGCTTCTAGGGTTGACCGACAAATCGATGTAATTGATTAATTCAAATTCACCATTTTTGAAAGATTTAATATTTGGAAAATCAGGGTTTTATTTTGCCCAACGCACTCATTGAAGTTCCATAAAGAGAATAGCATGCAATGGAACATATTCCATATACATATTGTTTTAAGGAACATATATTGTCAAAATATTGCTAAGAGAAATTTTTTCAATCATATGACAAGGCACTTTAATTTACTTATTTTTTTAAAGTTAGTTGGAAGTTGCACAAGTGAAGTGAAGTGAAGTGAAGCCTGTTCTCAGCTCACTGTGTAATATCGATAGCAGCAAACATTTTGTTGTATTTTCTATGTTTACAGTGGCAGGGCCGCCTTCTCGTTTTACTTTATTTAGTATTTAGTTGCACTTTGAATTCAGGTCAACCCCCAGAAGAAATGCTTGACATAAAAGCCCGTTTTTAAAATAATTTCTTCAAGAAATGAAAAGGAGGGGGCAAAAAAATCGGATTTTGGTATAATAAAATTTTTATTTTAAAGCCATATCGCCCAGCCCTACCTGCTTCGGACATCTCCAACTTTAACCGTGACCTGTCTGCCGGGTTCCTTGGAGTCTGCTTTTTGTTCAGTAACGTTCTCTAACAAGAGATCTTTCTTGAAAACGAGATCTTGGATCTCAACGAGAACACCTCTGTAAATAAAGGTTAAATAAATTGAAATCGAATAACAACAAACCTCTGAGGCTGTCACAGAACAGCTGCACACACAGCCGGACTTGTTTTACGAACGAGGTGTCTTCTGGAAGCGCTGGGTTACACTGTATCATTACTTTCATACCACTTCACAATCAACGTCTTTATCAGGCTTTTCCAACAGAAACGCAAACTTTATGTACGATTAAACCAAATGACGATTTTATTCCAACATTTCTTTTTTCCTCCCGTTGTTTTTCCTGTTTCTGTAACTAGATGGTGTGGAGTAAAGCCTTGGCCCGCTGCGGGCTGGTGCTGCTCAGTTTGTGGCTGTGTATCCACTCGGTGCCTATCAGCGTGGAGAAGGCCAAAGACAAGCCAGAGGTGGAGCAGCTGGAGCCACCCCAAAGCGCTGTGAGTCAGCGGCAATTTGGCCAACACAGGGATGTGCTTGCTAATAAGAGGTTTTACAGCTACTTTCACCGCGCACATAAAAACCGGCTGGGTTCGTTGTGTCAGACGGATGCAAATTGCACTCAACTGTGAGGAAAAAGGCTGATGGAAAAACAAACAAACAAAAAAGCTTTTAGCGGTCATTAGTCAGCGGTAAATGACCAAGAGGATATTCTTGTAACGAATTTAGCGTCAGGCTTCCAAATAAATGTGAGCTATCTTCTGTGTTTCAGGACACCGGCCTGCACTATGACCGCTACCTCAGGGAGGTCATCGAGTACCTGGAGAAAGACCCCCACTTTAGAGAGAAGCTGAAAAACGCCAACATGGATGACATCAAGGTACCTGCTCACTGACGGAACCCCTCTGTTTACCAATCTATTTATTTGCACTTGCTCTGTAGTTTAAACTTTGCCGTTGGTGCACTCTTTGCCTCCAGCAAGGGAAACTTTCCAAAGAGCTGGACTTTGTTCAACACAATTTTCGAACTAAGCTGGACGAGCTGAAGCGGGAGGAGATGAGCAGGCTGCGGATGCTGATCAAAGCCAAACACGACCTGCGGGAGGGGAACGGTGAGGACAGGGTGTCAGTTAGTGCCGCCTCGCTGGCACATCTGGGCTTTATGAAATGGCAAAACTGGTTCCGTAATACAAGTTAGTAGGTGACTCAAGATGCAGGAGCTACAGTTCCTTGCAAAAATATCAGTATCCCCTTACACTTTTTAACATTTCATCCTGTTGAAACCCAAAAACATCAGCGAATTTTAGAGGTTTTTATGTGACAGACGAATGCAAAAGTAAGAGTCAAATACTTTTCCAAGGCTCTTTGTAAACTGCTCAGCAGAAAGAAAACATGAATTGTTTAAGCGTTCTTCATCATTGCTAGCTGAAGTATGGCGAAGGATCAGAAATACTGGGCTGAGTTCTCGGTTTACAACTTAAAAATGCGCAGTAGTCGTTGTTCATTCTTAATTGGCTTAACTTTTTAGTTCTTTCCCTATGCAGGGAACACACCGGACCACCAGGCCCTGCTGAAACAGTTTGAGCACCTCAACCACATGAACCCACACACTTTTGAGGTGGAGGACCTGGATCGCCTCATCCAATCGGTACGCACACAGACACTCACAAGTTTGTGTTTCTACCCATGTTAGCGCTTTGTGTCGACTTCCATTCATTTTAGGATCTGCATTTATACCTAGCCCCAACACTTACCTTAAACCAAAACTTAATTCACACCATACTTCTAAACCTGAACACACTACATTAGGGCTGTAAGGGCTATCGGTCATTAGAAGGTAAGTGAATATACCAAAAAAAGGTCCTGAAGAGGAAATGTACAGTTGCAGAGCAATTTTCATTGTTTTTTTTATGAAAATTGTTGCACTGGTCGTTGTACAATATCTCTCCACTTCTCAGTCATAACTTGATTTAAATTAAACGATCAGAATTACTCCCGTGTTGGCTCTTTCATCTGTTCTGTCCTTCCTTCATTTAAATGTTGTAACTTGAAGCCATATTAGGAGAGGTCAGGTTTTCTGAAAGTAAAACAGTTTTTTTTTTTTTTTTTTTTTTTTTTATGCAGCAACGCGTTTCCTGTACGTTAAGATTGATGAGGAAGTTGCCTCACAGTTTACAGTTAAGGGTTGAACAGTTTTAGCAATGTGCTTTGTTTGAGCTGAACATAAGGAACATTTCAGATGTACAGGCCTTAAAAAAGGTGTTAGATTTATATAAATTTTTTTTCAAATTGTGAAACAAACATTGCAAGAAAAGATCTACAAACAGGATATACAGAATGTTGATTATTTATATATATATATATATATATTTATTGAAACAGTGGTGGCTCAGTGGAGAAGAGCTGGCAGATTAGAGGGGGTTTGAGATTCCAGGTTTCCTCCTTTTAGAGAATCTACATTTTGCCTATTCTTTGTGGCATAGCGTATGTAGGCATCAGTTTTCCAGTTTGGCCACAGATTTTTGTTTTTATTAGACTTAGGTCTTTGAGGGGGGCTTTCTAACACGTGTCCATGCTTTGATCCTAAGCATTCCTCCGTAGCTCATGCTGTATGTTTAGGGTCAATGTCCTGCTAATAGACGAACCTTCACCCCAGTCTCAATGTTTTTTCCGGCCTCTAACCGTTGTTTTTCCCAGATTGCCCTTTTATGTAGCTTCACTCCTTTTTCCATCAGCTCCAACTAGGTTTTCTGTCCCTGCCAGAGGAAATCCGTGCCCATACCTTGATCCTGCCGCCATGTGGATTGGTTTCTTCTGGGTTATTTGCAGTGTTAGTTTGCTAACCTCCATAGTGTTTTTGCATTTTTGGCCAAAAATGTTAATATTGGTGTCTTCTCACCAGAGCACCGTTTCCTTTGTGTCTGCTGTGTTCCCTACGTGGCTTGTGACAAACTGCAAACACAACTTCTGGTGGCTTTGTTTTAAAGATTGCTCTCCTCTTAGGATTGCTCCACGAAGGCCCAGTTTGTGGAGATGCTCTCACCTTAGCTGTGGGTCTCTACAGATCCTCCAGGGTGATCATAGGCCTCTTGGCTGCTGTGCTGATTTACACTCTCCTTGCCTGCCGTGTCCATTGAGTTCCCACTTCGTGTTGGTCCATTAGGTGCCGTCCTAATAAAATATATTAAAGTCTGTGGTTATAACGTGACCAAAATGGGTTCAGTTTCAGGTTGTTTGAATAATTCTGCAAGGCGCTGTACCAATCGGCTCTTTTTAAGCGTTTTCATGCGTTATATTCAAGGATTTAAATGACAGTCAGCACTTACAGCTCCGTTTTGTGTATCTTGAAATTGTCAGTTGTGCACAACGTGCTTCATAAGGCATTTCACTCTTTATCCATTCATAATAGAAATATCACCAAGCTGCCATTCACAATGTTCTAGCAGTCCGCTGAGAGCGTCCTGGGTTGCAGTGTTTTCCCATGATCTGATGTAATAGTCAGCGCCTGAAAAGCCCCCACTCTGAGTTTTTGAGTATGTTTGTGCTAAACAGTTTGATCAATGCATAATTTCTGAGCCTATCACACAAACACCCCTGCAACATTTTTATTTATTTAGCCTTACATCTACAACAAAAGCCACAACCAGTTCTCGTAATCAGTATTGTCCAGAAGAAAACTCATTCTTGTTTCTTAACGTTTAAGGCAACAAGTGATCTGGAAAACTACGACAAGAAGCACCACGACGAGTTCAAGAGGTACGAGATGACGAAGGAGCACGAGAGGAGGGAGCGCCTGAAAACGATGAGCGAGGAGGACCGCAGGAAGGAGGAGCAGCACTACGAGGAGATGAAGAAGAAACATGCCAACCATCCCAAAGTTAACCACCCTGTAAGACAACCGCTTAAATGAACGCCTAGAAAAGAGCATATTTAAAAGTGCATTAAATGACAGTAGGAAGAATAGTCTGCCAGTCTGTGTCACACAGGGTAGATCTAATTTATTTTCTCATTAATCAATCTGCTTTCGTCATCAGCCAACAACAAGCGACCAAGTTGATTGAAAGCCCTGTACGCCTGTGTCCTCCTGTCTTTTAAAGCAATGTTGCTTGCGTTGATAAATTGACTGTTTTTAACATATTTTTATACCCTCTTTAATTTGGATCAGTGGTTGATTGGTGGCATTCTAAGGCTGCTTTGAGTTTGTCTCGTGGGCTTGTCTGGATTGTGTGAAGGGCGTTTCCTTTACTGTACAAATGTAATCAATGATTTCATTGAGCCAAACTTTTTTTTTAGCTTAACACACATCAGCTCATACATATACACTCAACTAGGCTTTGGATATAGGATATATTGTATATACTTAAGCAAGTTTCAGAGAAAATCAGGGCAAGGCAAAAAATCAAGTTATGTGAAGAAATTTTGAATTTAAGATTTCATTTTTGGAGAATCTTAATTTTAGTTTGCTAATGCACTTATTGGGCTTCCATGAAGAGAATGGCAATATATTGTTGAAATATTTTAAAGAGCAAACCCTTTGTTCCCATAATTCGAGGCACTTCAATAAAGTTAGTTCGAAGTTACAAGTGAAGTGAAGCCTGTTCTTAGCTCATTGCATAATACCACTAGCAGCATACATTTATATCGTCATTGTTTTCAGTGGCAGGGCCGCCATCTTGTTTTACAAGCATGTCTCACAGCTTGTATTTAGTTGCACTTTGAATGCAGGTCAACTCCCAGATGACATGCTTGACATAAAAGCTATTTTTTTTAATAATTATTTTACTTTATTTTTGTGAAAAGAAAGAAATCGATTTAATCAGATTCGGTATGATAAAATAGGAGATTTTATTTTTAAGACATATTGCCCAGCCCTGGAGTAAATGCAGGCTGTTTGTACAGATTAACAAGGCCCTGAGTAGGTATGTTTGTGCTTTATCTTATTTTTTTTTATCATCAACAATGGTGGAATTAATTTTAATTGGTTGGTGTTCCAGTAACTAGTAAAATAAAATAGCTTGTCATCCATTACCACAAAGATTACCGTAAAGCTGTTATCCAGTACCCACTTGGCTTGTCCATGCAGGATGCTGTGTAGCTTTATTTTTCGTCTCCCACTCAGCCTATGTTGATACTAAAGCTGACTTTATGGTGAACAAAGACACAGTCGTGTCGTTTATGATAGCCTTGAGCCGTGGTGGTTCCTGGGTTGTTCTTGGACATTCAAATAAACTTCCTCTTATCTGAGGACGGCTGTTCAGGCCAGACGGCTGAAACTTACACATATTTTTGCATTCCAACACAAGAAGGAAGCCAACCACACATCATAATGGTTTATACTTGGATGATGCAGACTAACGTTCTGGAGTGGCCCTGACCTGGACCATATAGAAAATATATACTTTACTTAAAAGAGGAGTTCATGGCAGGAAATCAACCACTTTAAATTGGCTTTACCACCTTAGTGAAAAGTGCCTTATGGTGACATGTTTCATGAATTTGTGCTATATAAATAAAATTTTTTTGAATTGAATTGATGGCTACTATGGTGTCTCCACTACTTACCAAACATTAGTGGGTGCCACATTTAGGACTAAGGTGGCGTGTGTGTGTGTGTGTGTGTGTGTGTGTGTGTTCAGGGTAGTGAGGACCAGCTGAAGGAGGTGTGGCAGGAGGCAGACGGTTTGGACCCAGAAGACTTTGATCCCAAAACCTTCTTTAAAATGCACGGTAACCACAGATCCTAAAGATCCCACAATGACAACAATCTTCACTTATTTCTGCAACCATCTCTGAATCTAAAGAAATTATCTGTATCAATATACTATCTTTCCAGAGAAAAATTCAGTATGGATAATTACTCCTCAATTATTGTCTTCTGTCTTGCAGACAGCAATGGAGATGGCTTCCTTGACGAGAGCGAGCTGGAGGCTCTCTTCACAAAAGAGGTACTTTTGTCACGTTTTAGGACAGTAGTTACACAAAGAGGCCTCCGTTGTAACGGTTGGATGTTTCTTCAAGCTGGAGAAGGTGTACGACCCTACGAATGAAGAGGACGACATGGTTGAGATGGAGGAAGAGAGGCTGAGGATGAGGGAGCACGTCATGAACGAGGTCAGCGTGAACAGCCGAGCAGAGCATGGAGCCTTTGTCCTGTTTGTTATTAATGCGGCGCTGATTAGGCCCGGCAAGTAATGAGGTCATGGCCGTTAGCTCGGCAGCGTATTACAGTCTGAAATCAAATCTAAAACATTTTAAAATCAACCAAAGCTCTTTGTTCTAGTTCAGTCACTAGTTTTAGCACCTATTAAAGCATTAATTTAAACTATTTGAATTATTATTATTATTAATGTACAAAGTTTTCCTCAGAAGTGATGTTTATGACTGGTACATAAACGTGTGCATCTATATATTTTATGAACGAGAAAGATAATCCATTAGCCTTAACCCAACGATCATTTGTTGATGAACGCTGCTCTCCATGCGGATCATTAGGTGGACACCAACAAGGACAGGCTGGTGTCGCTGAGCGAGTTCATAGCAGCAACCAAGAAGGAGGAGTTCCACGAAAAGGACGAGTGGGAGGTGAGATTTGAAAGGCTCATCTCAGACAGAGGATCATTGCCTCTTTATCCTACTTTTATATTCAATAAGCCACAGTTTGGAGAGGTGTGTACTTAGAGCTGTAATATGTTGGTAAAATCATGATGTAAGATTGTTAATACAGGGTAGCCTCAGAATCAGAATGATGTTGCATGTAGATGGATTTGTAAAACTCACACTCCTAAAAAAAAATCAGATTTAGAAAATCAATATTTTGTAAAGTCGGTGAAAATACAAGTTGACGTATTGTCAGCAATGATATCACACAGAATGATCCTAGTTAAAAATACTATGGGATTTTGACATTTCTTGCAATTGAAGTAAGGTTGCTGTGCTGACAGTGAGGTTATGGCAGAAAAAGAGCACTAGAGCTCATTTGAACCTCTTAGTCAGTCTGGGTGTGCAGCATTTTGCCAGTGAATGAGTGGTTGCTAGTTTTTGGACGACATAAAGTGTATTTTGATACGTTAAGTTAGTCCCGTTGTTTACTTCCTGTGCCCCCCCCCCCTCACAGACTTTGGATCAGAACCCCGTTTACACAGAGGAGGAGTTGAGAGAGTACGAGCGGCAACTCGCCAACGAGGAGAACGATATCAACACGAAGGCGGCGGAGCTGCAGAAACAGAGGGAGGAGCTTGAAAGAAAACAGGAGGAACTAAATACCCAGAAGTTGGGGCTGAAGCAGGTGAATAAAGAAACCTCTTGTTGCAAGCGTGCAAAAAAAGGGGAAATTACTTTATTATTTCGTTCTCTGCAGCTGCAGCGCACACATCGTATGGCAATCCACATTTCAGATTCTGTTAGAATGTATTATGCAAAAGAACATAGTTTCTTATAGCTAATCACTTCACTGAATAATTAGTTCATTCCAGGGTTTTCACATCTTACCTGAGATAAGCAAAGGCTCACCAACTGTGGACGCTTCTTTTAAATGAATCTGAAACTGTGAACTTGTTTATGGTGGATGTACTGTAGTACATCGTTGTTTTTCTAATAAGAGCATTCCTTTGTGTGCTATCTTTGTTTCTTTCCTTCCTCGCTCAGGCAATGGATGAAATGGAAAGGATCAAAGGCCAGAGCTTAAAAGCTGAAGTAAAACGTAAGTATGACATTGGCAACTCTCGTCTGCTGTCAGTTTCTCCCAGAGAGGTTAATACGCTTTAAAAATACTGACTCAGTTAAAGGACTAAGTTTTGTATGGCGCAGAAATGTAGAAACATTTAACAAGGAACACAGTCGTGTTTTTAGCTTCTGGCGTGAGTTACATTCCAAAAGACACTCTAGGTCACAAACTTAAATTGATTTTATTACAGATTTATATGATAGATCCAACACAAAGGAGGGTTCGGAAGTGGGAAGGTTATAATTCGTCACAAATAAAAATCTGAAAAGTGCAACGTGCATATATGGAGTATATGGACAGCTTGCAGAACCACCTCTCACTACAATTACAGCCGTTTCTTGTTTAGGATAGATTAGGAGACAGACATTTCTGTCCACTCTTTACAAAGCAGCTGAAGCTTAGATCCAGTTGTCCTAGATTCTCCACTGGACTTAGCCCTGGGCTTTAACTGGGCCATTCTAACACATGAATGTGATGATTATGATGATCTGCATGTCCTGCTTAAACCTCCATCTCAAGTCTGTCAACTCTGACCGGTTTCTCTGTCCCTGCTGAAGTAAAACACCCCCACACCATCATGTTTCCATCACAGTGCTTCACAATAAAGACGGTGTACTCAAGCTGATGTGCAGCTTCCACATATCTGGTATTTGGTTTTGGCTAAACAAAGTTCAGCTTTGGCCTCATGTGAGCACAAGTGTCCCCTGCATGGCTTGTTGCAACCTGGAAAGAAGAGTTGTCGTAGCGTTCTTTCAAAACGGCTTTGTCCCACACAATTTCCAGAATCAGAAGATTGCTCAAACGGTGCCCTGTGGGATGTGCAAACATTTAGATATTTTCCCAGCCAAACCCCAGCTTCAAACTTCTTCTAACCCGTCTCCCTGACCTGTCTGCTGTGTTCCTTGCTATCAGTGGTGCTCTCCTTTCTCTGAGACCCTCAAAGAACAGCTGGATTCATCCTGAGGCTAAATTACACCCAGGTGTCCTCCACTGACTTATTAGTTGACTTGGAAGGAAGTTGAATTTAATTTAGGGGTATCAGAATAAAAGTTACTGAACATTTTTAAAAATTTCAGTAGTATACAATAGATAAAAGCTATGTATCAGTTTACCTTCCACACATAATTATACACTATTTTGAGTTTTATTGATGTTTGAGATTGTAATGCAACAAAATGTGAACATCACTTCACATTTTGGGAGAAAACAACATGACCCTATTAATTGGGACTGAGTCTGAATGGACTCTGGTGCAAATCAATGGAAAAGTGTTTTATGTTAGCTCTTTATGTCTGACTTAACACTTCCCAGAAACCCTAAGGTGTGTATTTCTTAGTATTTAAACAAAAACACTATTAAATCAGCTTATGCACATGTGATTTCCTGTTTCAGAGTCTGGAGGCCCGATAGCTGAGGGTAAGCCGGCACCAGTCGTACCAGGGAACACCCAACCACTGCCTCCTGGTCACCAACAGCAGGACGTACCAGTGCCAGGACACTCCTAGGCCCCGTCGCCCTGTCCGTTATGAGTGAGCGTCTTTGTGTTTTCCCTTTTGTGAACCAACTTCTCTGTTTGGAAGTCCAAAACCTTCTCCTGATTAAAGAAAAACAAAAACAGCCAAAGCATTAGGAGCCCTCGAAGGAAGCTGATTCACGGCTCAGATTTAGTGCCAACCTTCCCTTTTCTGGCCAAATCAGCTGAACTGAGCCAGAGTTTCCTTTATGGACAATTGGTTCTTTTGACTTGGTTATTACAAACTTCCTTCACAGCAAGGACTCTGTGTCCTGTGTGGGAAATCCTCGCCAGTGAAACATGGGACAAATTAATGTTTTGGGCACTGTGAGATCATCTATGGCAAAGACTGTAAACATGTACTTTTGTTGTGAAGAGATAATCACTAAATTAATATCAGTATAGAACCATTTCCGTTGAAATTACTTCCTGTTTTACGCATTACTGTTTTTTGTAGCCGTTGTGTCCTCTGGACTGGCTGACCGAAGAAAAGATCCTCTCTACACTGTATATTTAATTTTAACTTTTTACAACCGATGTCAGGTTTATGATTTCTAACGTGGGTTTTTGTGTTTAGTGTGTCTGTTATTGCTCAGAAGAGTTTGTGTTCTCATGATAATTTATTTATTCTCTAAATCTACTTGAAATTAACCTTCAGAAGTTTAAAGATAGACGAGAACAGTACGAGTTAATTCTCAGGGGACTTTAGATGCAACAGATTGTTTTATTTAATCTTGATTTTATTTTTCTTAAACAATTCAGCTAAACAGAAAACTGGTAGAACAGTTTTTTTTTTTTCCCAGTCCTGTGGAATGACGTCATGGTGTACATGGTCTGAATGTTGCTAATAAAATGAATGATCTTGCAAGTGTAACATTTGTATCTTGTCAACACAAGCTCACATGTTTTCTTATAAATGCATTCTTATTCAAATCACCTTTTAAGAAAATTTTTAATTCAGTTAGCTTTATTTCGCTGCTCAACAATAAGACTTCCCAGCGTTCTGTGCAGGAAATGTAGATCCTATCCAGATCAACTGAAGCCGGTTTGAAATCTAAAGGGAAACATGCAAATCTCCATGCATGTGAAGGACGTAATGTAATGGAGATGTTTGCCATTTGTGCAGCATTTGAGCAGATTAGCGAGTTCAGCTCTTTGCGTATGATTCGCTGAAGCGCTGCATGAGGTAGTCCCCTCCTGTGATAGGAGGATATTTGTCTGAGCCATCGCAGCAGGTGATTAGGGCCTCATCGTCTGGCTGGACGAAGTAAGCCAAAGACTGACGAGTGCTGGAGTCTCCAACGGGGGGCAGCAAAACCCGGTGACGCTGAAAAGGCAGGAAGCAATATTACAAACCACATTCACTCAAACTTCAAACCTTACAGGTTTTCGGACAGCCCAGTTACTCACAGCTCTTAATAATCAAGCTCCATCATATATCAGAGCTCTGATTACCCCGTATGTTCCTAACAGAGCACTTCACTCTCAGACTGCAGGTCTGCTGGTGGTTCCTAGAGTCTCTAAAAGTAGAATGGGAGGCAGATCCTTCAGCTATCAGGCTCCTCTCCTGTGGAACCAACTCCCAGTTTTGGTCCGTGAGGCAGACACCCCGTCTACTTTTAAGACTAAGCTTAAAACTTTCCGTTTTGACAAAGCTTATAGTTAGAGTGGCTTAGGTTGTTGCTTCCTGTTTTAAAGGGGAGTTTTTCTCTCCACTGTCGCTACATGCATGCTCGGTATGAGGGATTGCTGCAATGCAAACAACTGTGGCTACACGCTCATCCCGGAGGAGTGAATGTTGCATGTCGATGACTCGATGCAATCCGCTGGGTTTCCTTAGATACAAAACTTTTTAGCCGATTTGAATAATAAACTGAACTTGACTGCAATATTTCATAACTAAGATCAATTGGAAGGTAAGTAACTGATACAGAATCTCTCTGTATAATTTAACTGAATTTCATTTTTTTGTAAAGAGTCCACATGTTATGAATTGGCTCTATATAAATGAACTACATTGAATTGTATTGAGATTTTGGTTGGTGCTATCTGGACTTTTGCATAGTTTCAACCTAGATGAAATATATATGTCAAAACAGTAGCTACATATAGATTTAATATTGACCCAGGTCTAAATCATGTCTACGTGCAGCCTCAATACTGAAGTCAGTATTATTGCTCTGGGGATGTTGAATTGATGTTAGAACAGAAAAGGCCTTTTCTTTTTGTGGCATCACTCCCACCCCCCCCCCCCCCCCCCCCCCCCCCACTACCCCCATCCCCCTCAGTGAACAAATTTCTCAAATTGAAGTGGGGATTTTTACTTTAGATTTATCAAGCACTGCCAATAAGTGTGCCAGCACTGCAGCTAAATGTCACAAGGATAAGAACTACGATTGTTTAACCTCCCTGTTACCATTTGAATAATAAAAATATATAAATCATATATATAAAAAATATAAATAAAATCTAATAAATATCACAAGAAAATGTGCATGTTCCTTTTGTCTTACCACGGAGACTAACTGATCACTAGTCCAGCGCTGCATCAGGTCAGCGATGTTGACCAGGACGGCTCCAGGGACACTGGACACAGAGACGAATTCACCTGAGCGTGTGCAGACCTGTAATAAGGTTAAGGTACATGACATGACTAAAACCATACAATATCAACTATTTAAATACAATTCAATTATCTAAAATTATTTCCAAATGCTTCACAAAACATACGTTGCAATTATTAGATCATGGATATGATAATTAGGAATTCATTTTGGACAGAGAGATGCCAAAAAAAAAAACTGGAACTTCTTTGAGTTAGAAATACAGTAGATTTCAATATAAAATGTTATGGTGAAACCCTGTTTATGCCTCTGTTGAACATCCATAAAAGGAGGTGGAGTGACTGTACCTGCAGACCCTCAGAGCCCTGGAAGAGCAGCGTGATGCTGCCGTAGTCTGAATGCTCTCCACATCGCAGCTGACCTTCCTTTGCCATCGCACTCTTCACTGGCGGGTAGAAAAGAGAGCGTAGTGTTGTGCCGTTCTCATCAGCTGCAGGAGGGACAGCGGCACTGTAAAAAGTGTATAAGCTCGCAAAGTGTACATCACATACACAAAGACTCGTCTTTTTTCCAGGACGTGCACCATGAGCTCTGCTTACACGGATCGCTGCGCCTATACATTGAGACAACGTGGAGAACATACTTCCTATAAAACGATGTGCATGCAGGAACACATCTGGATCCAGGCCCAGGCTTAGGGCCATCACCCTCAGCACCCGCAGACTCAGCTCTTTACAGCGCTGGAAGAAAGATGTGTGGATCTCTCGGAAACCCGCGACGGCATCTGATGACGGCCATTTCTGCAGAACAGAGAACACCTGATTAGACCAGAGGACACATAATGACCTAAAGATTTTCTAGAGACAGAAATGCTGACTTTTGGCAAGTTTGCAGCGTTAGTTTTTAAATCAATACTGTTATGCTTATTTTTGTGTTTAGCTGCCAAACATTTACCTTTAAAAGGTTATCTTCATAAAACAATTACTTTAAAAAGTCCCTATTTTTCCTGATTACAAACACATCTGACAATTTAATTTCCACATAAGCTCAAGTGGTGTTGCGAAAGAGCAGAGCTTAAAATCATTTCGGTCAATTCCAAAGAAACATCTGCAACCATCATTGCTTTGCATCATTTCCACAGTATTGCTTAACATATGAGGGAATTGCTGCAAAAAATATTGCACACAGTTATTTAAATGATCAAGAGCTTGAAGGCGAGAGGTTCCGTTGCAGCGAAGAAGGCTTTTCAGGTCATCCAGTGAAGCCCATGCAAACACAATAACCGTCTTCTCCTCAGCAATGTGCTGCAGGAACCATGTTGCAACCAGTGCAGAGCTCGGTCTTCACTGGCAGTAGGTGAGTGTGAATGTAACTGCACCCGCTGGGAAGCAAATACTTTTATGACAAGATGGGCAGGAATGACATCCAAGAAAAACATCAGTGCAGTATTGTGTAGCGCCCACATAGAGGGACTTTGGATGAATGGTTCAGATAAGTCCTCTTCCTGATTGATCTGTTTTCCTAATTCTGCTGTTAGAAACATAGAGTGGGGACATAACGTACTCCAAAGGGCAATCTCCTCCAATATTTCAGATAGTTTGGTAATGGTCGGCTTATTGTTTGAGCAGGATAGAGAACCTGGTCACACGGCAAAATATAATGACATTAAAACTTTGGCCTCATAAGCAGGCAAGCCTCCAGATTTCAAAAGGTCAGCAAATAACCTTCACTCTAGCCAGGATTTTCTAGATGTTATAAAGGAGAAATATTGACTCTTTGCACAAGTATTTCTAATTTCTGTTCACTATGTGGTCTAAACAACTATTATAGAGTAAACTATAAAGAATGTTGAAGTCACAAAACATCATTTTTGTCACCAGAAAAAAACTTTGTCTGTACCATGACTGTAGATAAAAAAAATAAAAATAAAAAATAAGCTGCAAAACTAGATATGTTCAGTATTTTTCAAAAGTATCCATAACCTTTTTTAACTTTTTTTCACATTAAGCACACAGTCCCAGCAGGGACACTTTGTGGCGCGACCAATTCGGTGGGAATGTCTTACAGCACCGACAGGAAAGCTGGTCAGAGTTTATTGGACAATGAAAGAAAACCTGTTAGAGGCTGCGAAGGTTTCCAGACATACAGCCAGAGCTACTACGGGGTATTTCAGGTCAAAGCACATTTATATAATCAGAATGGCCTAGTTAAAGTCTAATGTGAAAAGGCTCAATGGGGTCTGAACATTCTCGTAAGAAACGATGTCCACTTGTATACATCTTTTTTTTTTTTTTATTTAAGAAAAACAGAAAAACAATGTACAAATGTTCCTCCTTTGTTAGGGTTGCTGTAAAACTCTGAGCCACAACATTAATGCACGGCTAAAGTGGATCATTATTATAGACAGATGTGTAGTCATCCTACAGAGATAGCCAATAGCAACAGCTACGTAATGCATTGTACTTTAACCTCACACCGATAACTACTGCCGTGAGCTCTTTTGGTTACGTGACTGAACACAAACACATGTAAGCACCCAGAAAAGCACGCGGCATAAAGTATTTACAGTGATTCCTTACAATGTCAGGGTGAAATGATGCAGTGTTAAATGCCTCCTTTAGGTCTCCAGGCTGGCTGGGATTCAACCTGAAAAGCATTTATCTAGATTAACAATCAGTAGAAGTTAAAAAGTTATTATATAGTGCCTTCCAAAAGTATTTATACCCCTAGAGCATTTTCTTTCTTTTTTTTTCTCTCTTTCACATAACCACCACAATGTCTGTATATTAAACGAACTAGCGCATAATAGTGTAGTCGGAGGAAAACCTTTCCAGTTTCCACAAATAACATAAATAAATAAAAACTGTGGCATGCATGGGCACTCAGCCCAGTGAGTAAATACTTTGTAAAACCAACTGTAAGCCTCTTGATGCATGTGTGCTTCACCCTAGAGACTGAAGGTTTAGCCCATTCTTCTTTGCAAAAGAGAAAACGCTCAGTCAGACTGGACTGAGAGCGTCTTTAAATTGTCCCCCCCCCAAAAAACACAGCATTGCTTTAAAGCTATAGTTGATAATCCTGTACTTTTTATTACACTGGGTAAAATCGTCCTTCCATCCTGAAAGTAGTTAGTATACTACGTATTCACAAAAAGGATGTTAAAGAGTCTTTCTCTGCTGCAGGCCTGTAAAAACTCTAACCATTCTCTGCCGTTCGGTCCGAAGGGCATGGACTTGTCAAAATTTTGTTACCACTTTCACCCATAGATGTTATATTCTCACCCCCCTCTGTTCCTCAAGTTCTGGGGGTATCACCATATATACTGGTTGTCCCACATGCCAATCATTCTGACGTGCTGACGTCATGCCAGTGTCCGTGCTCTTTCCTTCCTGGCTTCCACTTGCCGGCTGCGCAAGTAGATCCGGTTAGCTTAGCGGCTAGGTTAGCGGTTAGCCGTTCATTGTAGCGCCGCTGCTCTCACCGTAGACTTTGAACATGGCTGAGAGTCACAAGAAGCGAACAGCGTTCATGTTTATGAGGAGAAGAGGAATGCCGCAGTAGAAAGAAACAAGACCAGAGTGGATTTGGGAGATTTTATGCGAACCACCCTGAGGAGCGGAAGAGCACGGTAAGACGGTCTGGTGCATGCACAGTTATTCAAAAAAAGGACTTCCAGAAATACCGCCGACTCTAGCTTTAAACTTCGCTACAATAATGTTTTATGATTATTGTGTTGTTATTCTATGTAACTGATGTATTGCGTCCATGTTACAAGGCTTTCTTGTAAATGACACCACCGGTCTTCAATGAGATAACCTGTCTAAATAAAAGTGAACAAATGATTCTGCTGGAGTTTTGCCGGTGTCTGTAGAGTTGCTTCCCTGCTGGAAGGTGAACCTCCTTCCCGGTCTCACGTCTCTCTGGAGGAAAAAACATGCCCACAAGATGATGCTGCCACCACAACGTTTGCACACACCTTACGCACAGGTGGAACCTGGGTTTGGTGAATTTCGTATAAAGGCATCCGATTGGAAGGGGTTAAAAACAAATGCATGCCACACTTTTCAGATATTACTTGAAAGAATACTTTGAAAAACATGTATTATTTCCCTCTCACTCCCATGCGTTGGTCTATCACGCCAAATATCAGTATGCAATGCATCAAAGTTGGAGATTCTTGCAAAAGTTTGTTTTATATTTTATTATTATTTTAAAGGGGGTGTGAATATTTTTAGAAGGCACTTGAGTAAGAGTGAAGGCCCGGTCTCGCTTCTGGATGACTTGCCTCTCGGTTTCCAGCGCCACCCAGCCGTGGTTAGGGTTGTTGGGGAAGCTCTTCCTGGTGAAGGGCTTCTTCAGCTCCTCTGCTTGCAGGAAAAACCTCTTGGAGGTCTCCATTACACGCTCCACCTGTGAACGGCACATTTCACCGTTTAGACGCTATTGCCAAACCTTTTTAAGCGAGTTGTGTCTCAGGTGGCTTCACCTCCTCCTCTGAGATCCCGGAGTTTTGAAGGAAGAGGAAGCCAACTTGTGAGAAGGCTCTTTTCAGCTCTCCACTCAGGGTCCGCAGCTGCTCGTCCGTGACATCCTCCTTACGCAGGCTGTAGACGCCAAAGTCCACCACAGGGATGCTCATCTCTGTGGAGCTCCGCTTAAACCCGTCCGAGAGAGAGAGGGGGCAAATAAAAGTAAAATACGCACGCGGAGTGGCCGCTTCTGACAGCCCGCAAGGTGGGGAATCACGTGACGTTCTCCAGCCAATGGGAACGGGGCTCCCGGAGCCGTGCAGCGGTTCGACACCGCCTTGCTCTTTCACCTTTGGATGTTGACTCACAGGTGAAATGCGAAGGTGAAGAGCGGCTCCGCTGTCAGAGTGGTTGTGTTTCACGCCCTGCCCTGACGTTCATATAGTGAGGTCCAGCCTATGAGAGCATGTTTGACCTGAACACAGAGTGGAGCATCTCCTTCGCAGGATGCGGTTTCATGGGGATTTATTATGTGGGAGTCATCAGCTGCATCCTTGAACGCTTTCCTCGCTTTGTTCAAGATGCCTCAAAGATCTATGGAGCCTCTGCAGGGGCCCTCATGGCTGCTGTGGTTACTCTAGGAATCCCCCTGGGTGAGTGCGCGGCCTCGCTTATGGACCTTTTTATTATTAACCAAACTGCTTTGGGTTTACTGATCAAAACTATGGGTTAGCTACAGAGTCCTTCATA
Organism: Fundulus heteroclitus; assembly: GCF_011125445.2. Taxonomy (NCBI): domain Eukaryota; kingdom Metazoa; phylum Chordata; class Actinopteri; order Cyprinodontiformes; family Fundulidae; genus Fundulus; species Fundulus heteroclitus. Next base: position 7,305,386 of record NC_046362.1, read on the forward strand.
AAGTTCACTCATCGGCCTGCATTACCTAAATATCTTATTTTTCTATTTTAGCTTGCCTGTGTTTTACCTGTCTATTTTCATTTTACTGTTATTTTCAGCTGTATGTACAGCACATTTAACAACAGTTGTTGTTTTAAAGTGCTTTAGAAATAAAGTGGGTATGGTACGGTATGGTAAATAAGCCTCTGATGATGAAAAATATTCTTCAACTTTATCTTACATTTTCTCCAGTTATTACAAACTATAAATGCCTGCAGACTAGCACGTTCACAGCAGAGTTTCAAAATGCTTTTGGAAAAAATTATCTGGTTGATAATCAAAATACAAAAAGCACACACACGCACAACTATCCATCCATCCATCCATCTTCCAACACGCTTATCCCTGTTGGGGTTACGAGGGGGGCTGGTGTCAGTGGGTGAGAGGCGGGTTACACCCTAGACAGGTGTATAGCTTAAAATTCAGTTGCATTTCTTTATGTTGAGCCAGTTCACTCCATCTTGCAGCAGTTTGTGAAACAAATAGGCCCAGTTTAGTGGTTTTCAAACTGTTTTACAAATTGAAATGTGAAAAAGTACAGCACATTTCACCCCCTAGAGTCAACGCCTTGTACGATTGACCTTTTGATACAATTTGAGCTATAAATGTTTCAGTGCATGTCTCTGCTAGCTTTGCATTTCTAAAGGCTGAAATCGGTACACATTCCTCTTTGCAAAATAGCTGAAGCTCTGTATGACTGGATGGACAATGTCTGTATCTATATAGCTTTGGTTGTGAATTTGCTGTCGCTGTCCTAGTTTCAAGTCTTTTAGATCCCCTGGCAGGTGTTCTTCTAGGATATTCTGTTTAGCTTCATGCCTCTTCCCATCAGCTAAGGTAATGGTGTATTCATCAGACCTTTAAAAAATACCTATTTAGGGATATCACACTGAAGGGGCTAAACAGAAATTCATGCCAAACTATTCAGATTTTATTTTATTTTTAATTAAACCCATGCATGCTTTTCCTTCCACTTCATGATTATGTCCAGCTATGATTTTAGTCATAAAATACAAATCAAGCACATGTAAGTTTATGGCTGTAAGGGGAGAAAATGTGGTAAGATTTGAGGGGCATAAATACTTCTGAAAAGGTGCAGGTTCAGCATCTAATTGCTTTACTTTGATGTGTGTGCAGATAAGTGCTGCACCGATTTGATGCACATGGCCAAAGAGGCCAGGAAGCACAAGCTGGGGCCCCTGCACCCAGCGTACAACCTACTACAGCTGGTGCAGGAGTCCCTGCTGGAAAAACTCCCAGAGGACGCTCACGTTCGAGTCTCTGGGAAGCTCTGCTTGTCCCTGACCAGAGTCTCTGATGGCAAGAACCTACTAGTGTCTCAGTTTGACAGCAGAGATGAGCTCATTCAGGTATACGGATGATGAGATGTGCTGAATTCTGTCTTTGAGGCCAGGAGAGAAGTCAGAGGAGGCCCAGATATGTGTAGCTGAGTACTGGGAGTTAGTTATGTAGGAATAGTTGTTTTTTTAATGATTCAGAAGTAGGTTAAAATGGTCTTTAGAGATTTTGAAGTGTGATGAAAGGATAGGTAAAAAATGGCGGACAAAACCAGTTCATTTTTTTGGTAAAGTGGGATTTGTGCTACTGAAACCTTTCTTTTTTTTCCCCCAGGCCCTCATATGCAGCTGCTTTGTCCCGCTTTACTGTGGTGTTGTTCCCCCCACCTACCGTGGAGTGGTGAGAGAACTAGCAGACCTCAACCTGCAGCACACGCGTTGACACCGTCAGGCCATAAAGGACGGGCGCGCCTCAGTCCCCGCTCCATCCTGTCACATTTCGTTCTTCTTGCATCACAAAGGAATTCAGGATGCTGAGACTGAATGCATTTTCATTTGTCAAACAGAAAAATAAAGCATTGAAGTTCAGAGACTTTGTGGGGAAAAAAAGATTTGATGATTTTGGAAAAACCAAAATTGGGCACACAAAGTGACATTCTTATGAATTTTGTTATTTTCTGATCCACACCAGGTCAAAATGATGTATACAAACTCAGGTTTATGTAAAAACTCTTCTGGAATACATGTCCATTAGCAAGTTGTAGAGAAACCTCAAGTTATTATAGACCCCAACAAGTTCTTGACAGAATTATTTTGGTATGTGACTACTTTACTTACCAGAGCAGGCAGAGCTCTTTCAAATTGTTTAGTTTCTATTTAGTTTTGTAATACCAGGGTTGATGTCAGGGCTTTGGGAAAACCATTGTGGCGTCTTAATTTTCTGCATCTTTATCCATTCCTAAACCAGTTTAGATTTGTGATTGCAACCATCGTCCTGTTTGAACACCCATTTGGGTTTCAGTCATCTGTGCATTGATTTGAGGTACCACTGAAAAACTTTGGGGAAGCCTTCTATCTTCATTACTCCAGCCAGTTGTTTCATGTACCAGTACCACTGGCTCATCAGACCTTCAGCGTGATTCTAACACAACCACGCTTGGCAGTATATGAACAGTGTTCTTAGGTTGGAAAGGATCACTTTTATTCCCTCAGGCATATTTCATCTTTACTGCTAAATAGCTTTGTATTTGTCTCATCTGACCATGAAACATTTCTCCAGAAGGCATCGGAGAAGTGTGTGTGTGTGGGTTGGTGCACATTTCACGAGAAGCTTGAAAATGCTGATTTTGAAGCAGGGGCTTCTCTCTTGGTTGGCGTCCTCTAAGTCAGGGCTCTGCAACCTTTGCAATCCAAAGAGTCACTTTTCTCCTCAGTCCAGCTAAATAAAAGCCGTTCGAAGTTTATTGCTAATTAAACTCTACTGGAGGAAATGTGTTGTCATTTTTGAAAAACCATCACTTTATTTCTATTTTTTTAGAGTTTAAAGTAAAGAAAAACAGGATATTTCAATGGGATGTTAATATATAGTGAAAAAATATGTAACAAAAGCAGACAGTTTCCAACCTAAGGACGAAGAAAGCAGATCTAAAAAAAAAAAAAATTGGCAGATAGGCAGAGGTGAAAATTCAATGCAACTATTCCATGAAAACACTGAACAACCGCTAAATCCTGGATTTTTTTTTTTATTATACAAATGTTTAAAAGCATTAGTTGGTACTTTATCATTTCCAAAGAGAAACTTGCGGACACAGGTTGCAGTCCCCTGCTCTAAGTCTATACTGATGTCAACCTTGGTTCTCTGTGGACAGCGGTATTGGTGTTTCAGCAGTTCCCAGTTCATGCCATGCCTTGAACTGTACATGAACATCCAAACTAAAAACTAGCCTGAGGGTAACAGCTGGGATTCGACGGCACTCGGACCCAGCTGAGTTTTCCAACTGGACGAAGACCTCTGACTCACGTAGGATTCATGATCTATGCTCCAAGCCGGATTCCATGCTGAGAAAGCAGCACATTTAAATTCTGCCGGGTGTGTCAAGGCGAAGGGTCCGACCCCCCCCCCCCCCCCCCCACACACACACACACACATGCACAATTATCTCAGAAGCTGATTAATGGCAACAACAAGCGTGTGGTTTCTGGGCTACTTGGTAATGGACATTTATCCAAATATTAGTGTGGGTGTATGTTTAGATTTGAGGCGAATCATTTGTGGACTTGAGGAAATTCTCCATACATTAAATCTTGTGCATCTGATTCTAGTCTATCAATTAACCTTTTTGCCATATAATCATTCCTCTCAGTATTATGTGGACGGTGCCGTCAGTGACAACCTGCCTCGCTGTCAGCTGGGAAGAACAGTCACAGTCTCTCCGTATGCTGGCGAGAGCGACCTCTGCCCCAGAGCGAGCACGCTTACCTTCCACGAGGTGCGCTTCAACAACGTCAGCATCCACGTCAACCCGGAGAACCTGTACAGGGTGACCAGCACTTTCTTCCCCCCGGAGCCTGAGGTGAGAAGATACAGCCGGCCCCTGTTTCTGACTGCAGCCGCCACCTGGAGGGATTTATGAGTAGATTCAACTTTGATGGAAACTGTAACGATCAACTTCAAACAAGAACTTTTTAATCCAGTCCATCCGTTCTATTAACAGTCGAACATGTGTGGGTTTCGGTTGTCAGCTATCCCTGGGGAAATTAAAACTAGTAGAAAAGGCCTCAGTTTGGTCTCAGCATGAGTTTAAAAAGTGGTCCTAAAAAGCTCTCCTCACAGTTTTTATCTCTCCTTTGCAGCTCACGAGGCACTGGAGAAATCTCCTTCATGGTGTCTCATGTCAGTCTCCATGCATGCGTTAGGCAAATAAAGCAGAAGGAGTCTCAGTTTAGTCTCTGTGTGGGTTTAAAGTGAAATCTCAACAAGATTTCCTCATTTTCTTTTTAAGATCTCCACTTGTATGTCTCCTTTTGAACTCGGGTGGAGAAATCAGGGAGAGGATATCTCTGAATTAATTCATCTTGCCTTATTCTGGGTTGGGGCCAAGCAATTCAGCTTTTAATCATTTCCTTTTTTGTGATAGTTTTTATAGGTTTGGTCATCTAATTACTAAAAGAAAACTTATCAAAAGAGACTCAAATGACAACTTTAACAGATTTGAAATGCTCGTATTTCACAGAAAGAAACATCCAAGAAATGCACGTATATACAATAAAAAGAACACTGCAATCTTATAAAGCTCTTAAGATTTAAAAAATTATAATTTGGATATAAGATATGTGATGATGATTTTCTGCTATCTGAAGGTAATTGGTTCAGTTAAAAATACGTAGTGTTTTCTTTATTTCGATTCTTCAGCATGCTTGTCCTGATTCACGCTCCTTACTAGTCCGTGGAGGAAATGCACAGAATCGTTGTTTGCTAGCCGCCATCAAGATTAAAGAACGGTTTCTGCTCTGACATGCACTGTCATCTTCATGACTTTAAACAGAGAGCTCTGCTCAATTTGACTGAATTTACCACAGATCAACTTACAAGGATGGTCAGTGAAAGACAGGTGCACCACAGCTCGGTTCACCCAACTGAGTGTCAAAGCAAAGGTTTTGAATGTGTGTACATCTAATAAAATTCAATTTTAAAAAAAATGTAATTGAAGAAATTTCTATAACATGCAACACTTTGGGAATTTTCTGTATTGTAACAAAATGAGAGGAGAAGAAAGGGAGCACACGCAGCATGCATTTTGAATAATAGAAATCAACCATCTATATCATTTGCTCAAATAGAGCGAACAGATGTTTATTTCTCGAGTTCTTGGAACTTGCAGGCGATGGCGGAAATCTGTCAGAATGGCTTCCTGGATGCCCTTCGCTTCCTGCAAGAGAACGGTACGAACACGCGGACAGAAGAGGGACTGTTCAACCCGTTCGTCGTCAGCATTAGACAGAGCATCATCTGTACATCAGCGACCACGTCCATACAGCATGAGTCCCGCTGGTTTGTTGCTGCTGATCTCTGATTGTTTTTCAGACCTGATCAGCAGCGAGGCTCCCCAGACGGGTTTGCGGAGCGACGCAGCTAAACATGCTTGCTGTGAGCTAATGCAAGACTCAGGTCAGAGCAAAGCGGGGCGGCGAGATCACCTGTGGCTCGATCCGAAGCTTACACAGAACCTCCCAGCTGACCTTCAGAGGGGTAAGGGGTCTGTTTGCTTTATAGAAAAAAGAACTCTTCTTGCTCAGGGGTAGGGGGGCGTTCCAATGTTCTATATGACCCAGTTCAACTCATCTGTCTCTCCTTTTATATGTGCCAGTCTTGTGTAAGGCCTGCAGGGAGACGCATACTGCTGGGGGCCTGTTGACTCATATAACTGAGTATCTGCCAAAGAAAGTGACGTCTTATCTGGCCTTTGACTCCACCCGCTCCGTCGCTCAGAGGTTCCTCCCTGAATCCAGTCCGTCACACTGAAACATGGGAAAGGGCCACATCATTTTGATATACCTAGATTATTTTTGTCTTTATGCAATAAAGATGTTCCACATGCTTTTCTAATTACATTGCGCTCAATATTTATCGGCACCTCTGGTAAAGAGAATTAAAAAAATTAGATCTTTGGTTGCCTTTAGGACACTGAAAAAAAAGGTATATTTAACCTGATAAATCATGTTAAAAGCATCTTTTTTACAAAGTCAGTGGAGCTCCCAATACTGATGCTGATAAATGAAGTGTAAGTGAATAATTATTTATTGTATACTTTAACTATGACATGACTTCATGGTCTCCTTTTGACCTAAATATGAAACGGCATTTATGTGGTCTTTGCATTGGCTCCTATCTTATAGCTACTCTCCAAAATGGGAAAAAGAAGAAAACATGCTTGACAAGTAGGGGCTATATGTGTCATTCTTCATAACTCAGAAAAAGGCTTTTAAGAAAATAGCAAAAATGTCAATGATTAAACATTTAACATTTAATCAATAACTGGAGGAAAAAAGGGCCGGACGAGAACTCAGTGGATCTTACCATCACACGCAGTGAGGAGGATTATCTGGGAAGTTTAAAGTTAAAGGGAAGTTCTATTTTAATCATGTAAACCACTTTGCATTGTCTTTGTACTGAAATGTGCTATACAGATAAATTTGCTTTGCCTTACCTTACCTTAAAAAGCTCACCATTTATTTTAAAGCTTTTCACAGATTTTAGCCAGTGGTGCCAATAAATGGACGATACTTTGGTCAACCAGACTTTCATACACTTTTAAAAACTGCTGTGTTAAAACAACACAGTTTGGATTATTTAGTTAAAAATAGTAATGTTAAAACTCAATTTCAATAAATCTTAAAGAAGGAAAAAACCAAAAAGCTTTTTAGCCTTTCTATATTGATCTGATGATCCATGGTAAGGTCAAAATGTAAATATCAAACAAAGCTAGCATTGACCTTGCACTTCATAGCAGGTAAGAGGACAATTCTATCTGGTACACTTGTATTAATTAATTAGTCTTTTTCCTGCAGTTTAGATTAGAAATCATTTCCTAAAATATTGGCTTCAATTTCCAGAGTGAGGGGATGGATTCCTGATGTGCCGAGGGACATTAGCTGGCTCTTTGGCCTGGATGCAAACAAACAAGCTTTGACGGAAAGGTTGGAATACAAAACCAGGTAGGGTAAGCAATGAATGAAATGTGTTCCATATTTGGTTGTTCATAAATAATCAGGCTGTTAAGCTGTTTAACTTCAGACATTTTTTGTGTCACAAAACACATATAAACATTGTTTCTCTTGCACACTGATGAATGAAACTTGGGCCTATTAGACAATATTATACATTAAGAACTGCACGAGCTAAACTTTATTCTGTTGTCTGTTGTTGTTGTGGGTTTTCTCTTTTCTCCTCAGTCGACCACGTCTGCGCAGATGCACAAGCCTTCCGTCTGACCTGCACCTATGTGGGAAAAAAGAGGAAATGAATGCTTTCCTGGAGAGTCCAGAAGGCCCCCCCTCATCCAGCAACGCCAGCTCTGGGACCGGTGAAGCCACGATGAAGTCACCTCCATCTGAAGGGAGAGGCTGGGCTTTAGGCAGAGTGATGGGTCTACTCCAAAATTTGGGATCGTCGAAAATGTCAGACCCAAAATAATCTAAAGATGCGTTTTTTTTTTTTTTTTTAACACACTCTTTTCAATATTGCACTCAAGTTGTAATTTGTAAACGCAACATAAGTTGCACATTTTATGATGACTCCACCAAAAAAAAAAATGTTGCCGCTGCTAGCCTGGTTTAATGCTATGCTGATGAAATCGTTCATAATTTACAGAAAAAAAATACACTTTTCTGACATTTCTGTAAATATGAAGACGTTTTAAATGTACGTTTAGCAGTAGGTTACTAATTAAAACATAATATGGCCACAGAGGAATAAATTATGTAATTCTAAAGTTATGTGATCATTTTGTTGGGTAATTTGAATAAATCAGATGAAAAACATATTGTTTTCCTATCATTTATGATTTGATGAGTCTTGATGATTTTACATAATGTTGCAATTCAGATCTGTTTCTCTGATCCTGTTCTAATGTCACCTCCCATTAAGAAGCTACTGATTCATTTTTTTTTACCCTTTTTAGGCTCTTTCAAACAAGTTGTTGCTTATATCTGCTGCCCCCAAGCGGTCAAAGCAAATACTAGCAGCATTAGTGTTGATGTCCATCTATGACTGTAAAAGTTAAGTGTACTTTCAGAACATATTTTCCCAGATTACTTTTGATTACTCCCTGATGTTACAAGAAGGAAGTGTGATTGAGGTGTAGTCTTAAAACAACTGACAGATTTCCCCCCTTACACCTCAAATGGTTATTAAACTAAATTAAGCAGTGAGACAGAGCCAGCACACCATCATTAGGGTTTTCTAATTTTTTTCAAAGGCAAGCAACTAGTAATCTTTGATGTCAGAACTTGATGAAAATTTAAAAAAACACTCACTCACTCATTTTTCTGAGATTGAGCATTTGAGAAAGAATTTGGGTAACCTTAAATCCCCTAAAACTAAGAAGTCAGGGGAACCTTCTTCGTGTCAAACAAACAATCCCAGGCTATTAAAGGACATTCTTATTTTCCAGCCCAATATGATATGAGTAACTATGAGCCAGTGATAGAGTTCAAGGTCTGCTTATGCAACACATCTCCCCCTCGCACGCTGTTAACCAGCGCAGGACCAGGCCCAGGACCAGCTGGGCTGTGGGGATCGCTCAGAGGAAAAGGGGCTAAGGAATGTTCTTCTGAACGGAAGATGCCGGGAGAATGTTTGACCCGTCAGAGGAGTGGAACATCTCTTTTGCTGGCTGTGGATTCAGGAGTATCTACTATGTCGGTGCTCTGAGCTGTTTCCTTGAGCGGGTCCCACAGCTGGTGCATGGGGCCTCTAAATTTGGGGGAGCTTCCTCTGGTTGTCTCGTGGCAGCAGCCCTGGCTGTGGGTGTTCCTATTGGTGAGTCAGCTACTGCACGTGCCAGCGCTACGCTGCTTGGCATCTCTCACATGTCTACATGAATGAATAATGATAATCACACATTCATTAGGAATTGACTTTTTTCTAACCTAAAATTCATCTGTATAAAAAAAACATGCATGATGTTGCCACACAGCTTCAAATGAAAGACTTTCTGACATTTATCCTTGAAGCTAAATCCGTTAGTTTTCCTTTTTTTTCCCACCAGTTAGGAATATGTGATCTCAAACCACGTGTTGTTATTAATACTGTACTCTGCGAGTTCACTGACGACTTCTGAACCCGTGCAGACGTGAGGGCAAATTCCACAGTTCACATCATATTTGAAGATAACAGAAGAGAGTCAAAGCAAAAACACCGTATTCACAACAGGCGGTGAAGTCATTGGTTTTTTTTAAGAATTTGATTATTACAGAAGTTTACAAAAAGTACAAACTAAAAACAAAAAGTACAAACTTTTCCATACTAAAGGAAATCCATATGAAGCTATAACATATTTCATACCCCTTAAGAACAAATATTTCTAGATCTGTAGTGAAAGTAGCTGTAATTTATTTCATTACTTAAAGACTGTTGTGATATCTCCCCCCCCCCCCCTCAGAACAGCTTTGCATCAGTATTTTGAACCTGGCGAAGGGGGCCAGGAAACACACTCTGGGAGTTTTTCACCCAACCTTCAGGATGCTGCAGACTGTACGCCGCTCTCTGCTGGAAATGCTCCCGGAGGACGCCCACCTCCGGGCCACGGGGAAGCTCTGTGTGTCCCTCACCAGACTGGCAGATGGCGGGAATGTGTTGGTGTCGACGTTTGACACCAGAGAGGAGCTCATTCAGGTACAGACTGTATGGCAAGCCGTTTTAACATAAATTCGGTTTTACCGCCCTTACGTTCGAGATATCTCAAATTGTTTTATGACTAGACGTTTTAGCAATTTAAGATATCTCTAATTGTATTTTGACTAGTCAAAATACCTATTCGAGATATCTCTAATTACATTCTGACTAGTCGAAATGACATCAGATTTTCCATTGAGTTGTATGGAGACGTCAATTCAAGATATCTCGAATGAATTACTGACTATCTGAAATACCCATTTCAGATATCTACAATTAAATTACGACTAGTCAAAATTACAATTCAAGATATCTTAAATTGAGTTTTGACTAGTCATAATTCTAATTAAAGATATCTCAAATGCCACCATAATTCAAGATATCTTAAATGTATTTTTGGATAGGCGAAATGCAGTTTTGACTAGTAAAAAATAAATATAAGATATCTTGAATTGTAATTTTGACTAGTCAAAATTCCTTTTAAGATATCTTGAATTGTAATTTTGACTAGTCAAAATTTCTTTTAAGATATCTCTAAATGAATTAGAGATATCTTGAATTATTCAGCTTTTCCATTTAAGATATCTTAAATTGACATTCTGACTAGTCAAAATGACGTTACTGATATCTTGAATTACGAAACGGCTTGCCATATGTCATCACACAGGAACCGGAGGCGTGCGCTTTTGTTTTCAGAGAAGCTAAAGGAGGGTGCTGTAATGCTTTGTGCCGTCTCGAATGTGAAAATCAAGAGCTAGCTGGCTTTACCATAATTCCCAAGAGGCAGATGCTTTACCACAGTATAAAAACTGCATCTGGTTATTAACAGAACTGGTCCGGGCTGAGGAATATTCCTTATTTCCAGCTTGGACATGAGTCGACAGTAGCGCTTTCAGCTAGCCGTTTTTCAGTGCATTGTGTGCGTCGGCAGCAAGTAAATCCGAAATTCTTTGCAAATTTCTTAAGCATTCTTCAAGTATACTATTTTCGCCCTCTCTGCATATCCCATACTTAAAAAGCTCTTTCTATATTGTGGCATTTTCTTACAATTTTGTCGAAAACAGCCAGCGCCATTGAATGTTCAGGCAGCTTTGGGCAGCTTACAGCCAATAAGGGGCTTACACGCAATGTCTTATTTCAGATATCTTAAATTGTAATTCTGACTAGTCATAATTACGTTCGAGATATCTTAAATTACATCTACGGATGTGTGACGCTTTCAATGACGAATCCGGTGACGTAATTTGAGATATCTTGAAAGGAATTTTGACTAGTCAAAATGTAATTGAAGATATCTTGAATTATTACTCTTCCTAGTCAGAATGTAAATAAAGATATCTTAAATTACCATTCCGGATAGTCAAAATGTAGTTTTGTCTAGTCAAAATGCATTTTAAGATATCTGGAATGTAATTACGGATAGTCAGACGAAACCGAATTTATGTTAATACGGCTTGCCATACAGACTGGGGATTCAACCACACAGGGTCAGACTGGGGCTGCAGCACGCAAGCCTCTGCATGCATAATTGAACGGCACACAACAAAACAAAACTGGATTAAATTAAATAATGCTTAATGAACGTTTTAAAACAAATAATCTGAATAATAATTCAATTAAACTTTATTTATATGGCGCCAATTCATGATACATGTCATTTTAAGGCACTTTACAAAATCTAATTCAATCAGATTATACAGATTGGGTCAGATTATACAGATTGGTCAAAAAAAAACTCCTATCTAAGGAAACCCAGTAGATTGCATCAAGTCTCTCCAAGCAGCATTCACTCCTCCTGAAAGAGCGTAGAGCCACAGGGACGGTCGTCTGCATTGTTGATGGCTTTGCAGCAATCCCTCATACTGAGCATGCATGAAGCGACAGTGGAGAGGAAAACTCCCCTTTAACGGGAAAGGAAAAACCTCCAGCAGAACCAGAACCAGGCTCAGTGTGAACGGTCATCTGCTTCGGCTAACTGGGGGTTAGAGAAGACAGAGCAGAGACACAGAAAGCACAGAAGCACACATTGATCCAGGAATCCTTTCTATGTTAGATGGTAATAGCGGTTGTTCTGTCTTCCCTGGATAATGTCACAGCTAAATGAATGCCAGACCAGGTGTACCTACTGTCTCAACCACAGCTCAGTAGAATGCACTGAAGAAAGCTGCAGAAAATGCAGCCGTTGCTAAGTCAGTGTGCTTCGTGTCACCCCTTACAGGTTCTCATGTGCAGCTGCTTCTTTCCGGTCTACTGTGGCTTTATACCGCCGTCATACCATGGAGTGGTGAGTGTGATTCCTGTGTATTGTCTTCACATCAATGATAAACTCAGCTCAGCTTGACCCAGCTATATTCATGGCAGCATTCAAGTAAACATACATCTTAAGGTGCTTTACAAGAGAAACACAAACAAGCAACAGACAAGCATGAGAAATTCAACAGTAACCCAACTTGGAAAATGGATTTAAAAACCGACAAAAGTTAAAGGGCATATTCAGGCATTTTAAAATCTGAATTAGCTTTATATACAAAAATACCAACAATATTCATCCTTCCAAAACACAGAATTCAGGACTTTTCCAATAATTTTAACGGCCACAAGCACATAAAATGTAGCCTCGAGACGTGCAGACTGCATCTTTAAACCTTTGTCATTGCGCTCAGGGTGTCATGTGCCAGACAAACAGAGCCCGATAATCCAACCAGACACGGTGTTGCGCTTTAAAAGGTTCATCGATAAAGGAAAGCACAGAGACTTGGTGCAGGACGGAAAGCTCCACTGTAGACAGTCTGGCAGAGAAAAGCTGGCTTCCACTGCAGCAGGCGATGAGAGCCTAAAACCAGATCTGTTAGACAGACGTGGGTAGATACCAGGAGGCAGACAGTGACAGGCAGGCAGATCCATGGGGCAGGGCGAGGTACGGACTCAAGAAGACAGTCCAGGTCACAGTCCATAATGTGTGGATGTCCGTTGTGGATATGGCAAGGCAGGGAAAATCCATAAAGATGTTAAAAAGACAAAATCAAGCAGAAAAAACAACTGGACAACTGCTGGCTCAAGGCTTTCAGCAATCTAGCACTGCTCGCCCACTAAAGTCCGTAAAGTACAATATTTTTTTACCAGCCATCTCAGAAAGTGAGACTCATATATAGAATCATTACACATAGAGCGATATATTCAATCCTTTTTTTTGTTATGATTATAATGAAAACACAATATTTAGTATCACAGAAAATTTGAACACATAATGAAAATGTTCATGGTGTCGCACCCTGATCGGCTAATCAACTCAACACTCCTGCAAAGGTTTCCTGAGCCTTTAAACGTCTCTCACTCTGGGTCAGTAGGCGACACCATCATGGGGAAGACTGCTGACTGGACCGATGTCCAGAAGACAGTCTTCACAGAGTTCTGTATCCAAGCATATAAACAGAAACTGAGTTGAAGGAAGAAGTGTGGCAGGTGAAGGTGTACAAGGAACAGGGAGAACCGCAGCCTTGAGAGGATTGTCAAGCACAATCTATTGAGGAATGTGGGGGAGCTTCACAAGGAGTGGACTGAGGCTGGATGAGCTACTTCGCACAGATCAATCCTTCACATGGACTACAAGCCTCTTACCTGGGTTAAGGAGAAAAAGAACTGGACTCACTAGTCCAAAGTCCTGTTTTCAGATAGAAATTTTGCATCTTACTTGGAAATCAAGGCCCCGCAGTCTAGAGGAAGAGTGGAGAGGCACAGAATCCACATTGCATACGCGTAGGTACGTATGTATGTAGGCGTATATATATATATATATATATATATATATATATATATATATATATATATATATATATATATATAGATAGATATATATATATATATAGATAGATATATATATAAGTATGTATATATATATATATATATATATATATATATATATATATATATATATATATATATATATATATATATATATATATATATATATAGATCACCATGAATGTAAATAAGACATCATATGCCCATTCCTATTTCTTTTGGTATTCTTTTGATCCATTGTATATATGATTCACTGTATATAACTGAATGCACCTTTCCTACTCTGCACCTTCTTGTATGAGCCGATGTGGCAAGTGAATTTCTCCATTGTGAGATCAATAAAGCCTATCTTATCTTATCTTATCTTATCTTATCTTATCTTATCTTATCTTAAAGTCCGGTATGAAGTTTCTACATTCAGCGATGGATCAAGGAGCATCCTGTGGCTATATTCTGGGCCCATGACGACTGTGCTGCTCTCTTAGCTTAGTGTCAGATTACTATGTCACACTTGTTCTGCAATTTAGTTTTACCCCTCGCATTTCATAGTTGTTACGGGCTAGTGACCACCTCCCAAGGTGGATCAGCAATGCTAAAATTGTTTGGTTGCATGGTGGGATGTTTTAGTGTAGTTTGAAGCGTAAAGAACACATTTTGATTAGGGAACAAATGTGCAACCTGAAAGGAGCTTTTGTAATTGATCACCTACATTCACACACCTCCTCTTTCTCAGCACTACGTGGACGGAGCTCTGAGCAACAACATGCCTCTGTTTGAGCACAGAAACACCATCACCATGGCCCCGTTCTCGGGCGAGAGCGACATCTGCCCCAAGGAGGGCACATTCAACTTCTTTGAGGTCAGCTACGGCAACGTTAGCATTCAGGTCAACACCGGCAACGTCCATCGCGTGTGTTCGTCGTTCCTCCCTCCTACTCTAGAGGTGAGTGGAGATGCAGAAATTTGATCTGGATGACAAATGTCTGTAATGAGCTGAGTAGCGATTCAGGTCCAAGTCAAGCTTTATGGTCAAAATCTGACCATAAAGTTTCTCACTGTTAATTAACGTCATTGTCGACATTTACCAGGGATGTGCAACTGAGACCTGAGCGCAACAGAGAAAACATTCAGTTCTTCCTTCTGCTTTTGTGTCGATCAGAAGCTGGCGGAGATCTGCCAGAACGGCTACATGGATGCCCTTCGTTTCATAAAAGAAAGGGGTGAGCAATCCCACTTCCATCGTCACTGGGGCGAGCCTTTGAACAGTTTTTATTGTCCTGTGCAACATCAGGTCTAAGCATGTCGTCGGTGACGGATATATGAATCTAGATCTGCTCAGTGTGAAGTACAGCCCCCGGAGTGTAGCGCTTGGGGAAGGCTGGACCAAACCTCCTCGTTTCGAGCACGGGAAAGAACTGGCTAACGCAGAGAAGGCAAGGCTGAGGGCGAAGCTGCGGCGTAACGCAAGAAACCGTCGGCAAAAAGATCAGATATCGCCGAACCGCACAGTCACCGGTATCCTCCCCGCCAGCGTTGGGAAAGGTAAGACCGTGAACCAACACCGTCACCCAGCTGCAGCCCAGAGGCTTGCGAGGTTGAACAGCATGAAGCATGAGGTCACAGACGCAGCATGAAGATACTGCATTTTAAATGTTTTCTGAGGCAAACAGTAAAAGTGGGGTTTTGATTGTGTCTGCATGCGTCAGTGCTGTGTGAGGCGTGCCGGTACAACCCCGACACTGGCAGCTGCTGGTCTCCGCTCACTGACCTCCTCCCAACAAAACGCATCATTTACATGCTGACCCTTCCCCTCCTGCTGAGCATCCTGCTTGGCCAAAGGTAAAGTGGATTTGAGTTGTTTTTTTTCTAAAAAGCAAAAGCAGAAAGGAAAACGTGACCCTTTTAGAACATTTTAAATGTACCGTACAGTTGAAACTAGGTGTTGTATCTTCACTGTGTAACAAATGAAACTTTTCCCCCCACTCTCTGACATTAGGTTATATGAAACGTTTCTTGTTTTAGCTGTTAGGATTATCCAAGTTTGTCAGTCACAATAAAATCTGAAATTTTTTACTACTTTCTTCAGATAAGGACGTTATCTCAGTACTCAGTTGCACTGGTTCTTTTTTGGAGGAATGGGCCAGTTTTGCCTGGCTGGATGAAAATCTGGTGGGTGGATCCCCAAAATGTTTGATCTGAGCCATAAAGTTAAAAGGCAATTTATGTAACACTCTTAATATGAAGAAAGTAATAAGAAACAGGTTCTAGATTATCCTGGCATTGAGCAAATAGGTAAAAAAGGTAATCCTACCGGTACAGTAAAGGTTCAGTCAGATTTATTGTCAGACAGGGATATTTTGTAGAATGTATTTAAATATCCGCTTTTAACTGTATTTTGTTTATTTGGATGTTCTGATTGTCAGGCTGTGGAACGAACAAACTATCGATGCATGTAGCAGGTCTCTTCAGACACACATGGACCATTAGGTGTCGTAACCCCAGGTTTGTCTAATAAATTCAGAGCTTTAAGTCAGTGCAAAATATGCAACTAACAGAATGCTTATCTCTCCTTTTCTCTCATCCTTTCTTCAATGAACAGTGGAAATAGGTCCCGTGACTTGGACCTTGCTGACATCACAGATGGAGACACAGACGCTGAACCCAGACTACATTAAGTCCAATAGTTAATGTGGTCCCTTGCCTTTTGTGTCCCAGGAAAACGGCAAAGTGATGCCAGACACAGGTGTAGAAACACACAATTATATATATAAAAAAAAAATCCAATGTTTGTATTTTACTTTGTAATATCAAGCTCCCTCATTTAATAAAAGAGGGAATATTTTCTGCAACCCTTTTCCTGTGTATTTAGGATTCTCTATAAAATGCAAAGCAAAAAAAAAAACTGGAAAATCCCTTGATCGGATTTGTTATGGAAAGTAAAGAAGGCATAGCAAACTGTTTTTTAAGAAATGTGGTATTAGTGGACTTTCACAGTTGCTGGACAGTAGAAACGGCAGAGAGGGAAACAGATGGAGGACTTAATATGGACTGGAAATGGTTATTGAAGGGATAATTCTTATATAAGCTTTAGGTTATAAGCAATCAGCGGTGTCTTCATTCAACGTTCACGCTGATAGTTTGGTCCAAACAGCTTGTCCATGAAAGGACAACACCAGAGCAGACTTCCAGTCTTATGGGAAACATAACATGCAAAATCCACTTTTTAAACCCTTAAATACATTTTATTGTGTACTTGTTCCAGGATCTGCTTAGATATCTCTGTTCCTTTTGGGTCATTTTTAAAGCCGTTCAGTTTCCGTTACGTTCCTTGAACACTTAGATCACAGTATTGCTGCAGAACTGCTGACATGGTCATTGAGGTCTGGCTTACCAATTTCATGAAGCCACCATTTTTATTTCTCGGAGAGCTTTGTGGTCCAAGCTGAAGGATGCCGAAGTTACAAGTGGATAAGTTGGTGATAACACTGTCAACAAAAATGGCCGATCGGAGTGTACGTAGAAAAGTCCAACGCATAGCCATTCCTACAATCTGCCAGAACGAACAGTTTGTATCCCAGATCAGCTTCAGCTGCAGCCACTTTCTCATCTACTGACTGGTCTTTTAAATGCTCAACTTGTTAATTTTTTAATCTTTTGAACATTATAATGGGGGAAAAAAAACACTGTAACCCTTGTTCATTGGCTAATTGTTTGTTTGTCTTTATTATATGTACTCTTAGCTGGAGTGGACAAACAGAAATTTCCCCATGGTAACGCGTGGTGGCAATAAAGAATCTTTGAATCTCTGTAGGGATGATAGCATGTCTTGGAGTCAGCTTTGCCATCGTTCTCATCAGGGTAAGTGAGATGAAGGTTCCTGGAGACTGTGGTTTTTATCACATAACATTATCTGTACTGGAAGGCTCAAAGATAGAAGATTCCCCTTCCTCAAATAACCTTGGATGCTGTCAGGTTGTACCAGGACCACATAGCAAATATGCCCAACAGACTTGTAAAAAAAAAAATCCTCTTCATCCAGCTTTGTCCACTTGTGCTTTTCCTCCTCTTTTGGCGGCTTGCTTGTTTGTGTTTTGGCACAGCTTGGCTACGGCCTCTAGAGAGAAGTGATGTGAAACGAGACGTTGCTCCACTTTGTTTTTTCAGCTCCAACTCAGCTCTACAAAAAGGGATGAGAGGGGAATACATTTCCTCACTGAAGCAAAGATACCGCGTCAGCCTCACACCACACCTTAGGAATCTGCCTCTTGGTGGGGATAAGGGCCAATGACTGGTCATGATGCACCCCAGGTTTGAAGACTACTATCGCTACTTCCAATTTACGGTCTCACACAGGAGAAATCTTCATGAATGGTTGTGTTCATGCAAATGCATCCTCCAATTGTTAGTGGCGTCGTGATACACATTGATAATTTTACTCAAGCTGCTGAGATGGCTTTCTAGTTCCCCTCATTCTTCCTTGTGCGCATTCCTAAGCGACTGGGCGTGATATTTACAGAGGAAACACAGTAAGTAAAACACAGAATGGGTGCACATTCAGCCACTTTCTGATCACAAAGTTTACCAAGAACCTCCGGTTCTTGATCGTGTTGTGAAATCTCGTGATAAATTAATGTCAGACTTTTCCTTTTAGGTCAAGGACCACACATGCTGCATCAGACTAAATACAGAATAAATGTCTCTATAAAGTATTGTGGCAACAAATGGAACAAAAACAGTGAAGTTGAAATTTTGATCTTAAGAGCAATGTGCCATCATCTATGACTTTAGACCTCAGTAATACTCATTTAGCTTACACTTTAGCTTTGAGTATCTTTTTAATTCTTTTCTTGTGGATTTATCCCTCAGGTGTTTTCCATTTTTGGAACATTCTAATTTCCCATACATAATATGTGCATATCATCTTTCCCTTATTAGGTTTTGTCCCTTTTTAGTACCCACGGATAATTTTCTATCTTTATTTCCACTGCGTTTCTAACATTCACTTGTGTGCAGTTCCCATTCCTGTCTCTTGTGCGCTTTAGAAATGACTCAGTGGAGCATGGGTGGGGGGGGGACTAGGTGGAGAACAATGACGCTGCTCGTTGGCTTATAGCTTCTTAACAGGAAGGGGTAGATCCTGGGTGCTCAAATCGGTTTTTCTGTACCTTTTAGTCCTGCCGGCACCACATAGCTCATAGGGAAAGGTTTTTAAGTCAACTTTTCAGAGGGACTGAAATATCTTTTTCACCATCAGATCTCTAATGTAGTCATGCATTCTGTCAAAGCCTGTCTTTACTGACCCTGAATACATCTATGCTTTGATGGTGGATGATTTTAATAAATGTTCTATTATCAGAATCGTCAGCAGTTGGCTGCTGGCCTGGGGGTCCTAAGCAGCAGCTTGGTTTGCTTATGCCTCAGGGTGGCCCTGATTGCCATTCAGCAAAAATAGTTACATTTTATGCAACGTAATAAGCTTATGAGTGATTATTTTTATAACTGAAATAAACCCCATTAGGAACAGGTAGGTACTTCTGATCAAATGGAAGTAAAAAAGGGAAAAATGGCAGCGCATTGGTATAAAAAGGGGTACAATCATACGTGGAGAACAGTTTAACACCCTGGAATGACTAAGTTATGGAATATTTTGCAACTTTAAATTAAATCACATTAAATCCTGATGGGGCAGAAGAATAACATTTTAATCAAGAAATGTTTCATATAATTCAGTGACATGGAAATTTAATAAACGCCATAATGCTAAAGCATCTAAAGAAAAAAACGAATAATGAAAACCATTATAAGCTGTGTAACATTAAAAGGCTCGTGAGGTCCAGCTGTGGGACCCACGGCATTGATGTGTGCGGTTTTAACAAGTCAGAATTTTGCATTTCATCAGTTCATAGCACCATAAATGCAGCAGTGATGCTGAGTCCATCCTCCCTCCCTGCAGAGGATTGCACCGCCTCACACAGAGAAGTCAAGCTTCAAGGTCACCTGTTTGGTCTACTGTTAAACAGTAGACTATAATGTTGATTCAACTGCAGCACAGTGCAGTTCACAGAGATAAAAACAAATGCTTAAATACACACATTTCTTCAAAGACAGTGAGTCATGTCCCTGATATCACATATTTAAACAGCCTGCAGTGAAGACCATCATATATGTAAAAAAACAAACAAAAATAAACCGGGCAGAAGAAACATTCTGCCATTTAAAAAAAAAAAAAAAACTCCTAAAAGTGTATATAATGCACCTTGCTAAAAAGGAAACATTTAAGATCTAACTAACTGAGGTCTAAAAAGTGAGTTAGCTGGTGTCTCTGGAAGCCTACGAGGGCTCTTCTTGTCCTCCTCACACGCTGCCGTCGTTCGGTCCGCTGCCTATGGTAGGAATCTGATCAGCAAACGACTGGGTCATCCACTGTCCGTCTGGGAGCTGGCCCTCTGACTGGGACGTGCTCGCCTCTTGTGCTCCTTCTGAGGAGGGGAGACAAATTATTGAATTCACTACGCAAAACCAATCCTGGATAGAGAAAAGGCCTGGAATGGATAAAGGAGTCAAGATGTCTTGATGAATCATGTCAATGATTCATGCTTAACAAAAAAAATAAATAAAAAAATACCTTGTTTGGATATTTGACAAAGATTTGTTTTAGGTTTGGTTATCTGGGTGCTTACCTGAGGCTGGGGTAGAGGTGAACGTACAGTGGCCGTTGGTCTGGCTTTCAGGCTGGCCTCCTTCAGCGCCTCCCGCCACATACGCTCCGCCGTAGGCGTCTTCGTATCCCGGGTCGTACTGCTCCTCCTTTATTGCTAACCTCTTGGCATCCTCTGTGGACAGGGCAAAAGGAAGAATGCACTGGATGCCGGACAAAACTCAGCCAAACTGAATTTCATATTTAAATATCGAGACGTACACTGCTTGGCCAAAAAAAAAAAAATTTAAATAAATAAAGTCGCCACCTGGATTTAACTAAGCAAATAGATACGAGCCTCCCATTGGATAATAACTACATGGGCGATTATGGTTCAACTGGCAGCAAGTTATTTAACACAGACTGGTGCGGTGAGTAGCTTCTCATTTCATAAACGACTGTGTGGAACGATACATCCTGTGGTCGTGGAAAAGATGTCAGTCTGTTTCAGAAGAGTCAAGTCATTGGGAAGCACCAAGCAGAGAAAACATCTAAGGAGATTGCAGAAACTAACAAAATTCAGCTAAGAACTGCCCAACGCAGTATTAAAAACTAGGAGGACATGGGCACCCATCATCTTCGAGGAGAAAAATGTGTCTGAAAAAAAAATCCTGAATGATCGTGACCGGCGATCGCTTAAACATTTAGTGAAATCAAATAGAAGAGAAACAACAGTAGAACTCTGGGCTACATTTAATAGTGAAACTAAGAACATTTCCAGACGTACAATATGAAGGGAACTCAAGAGATTGGGACTGAAGAGCTGTGTTGACTTAAGAAAACCCCTAATCAGAGACGCTAACCAGAAAAAAAGGCTTTGATTTGCAAGGGAGCATAAAGATTGGACTCTGGAGCAATGGAAGAAGGTCACATGGTCTGATGAGTCCAGATTGACCCTGCATGATGCTCCCATCATGCCTAGTGCCTACTGTACAAGCCTGTGGAGGCAGTGCTATGATCTTGGGTTGCTGCAGGTGGTCAGGTCCAGGTTCAGCAACAGTATGAGCTTAAAGAATGAGGTCAGCTGACTATCTGAATATACTGAAGGACCAGGTTATTCCATCAATGGATGTTTTCTACCCTGATGGCACGGCCATATTCAAAGATGATGATGCCAGGATTCATCGGGCTGAATTGTGAAAGAGTGGATCAGGGAGCATGAGACAGAAATATTAAAGTTTGTGACCTTTTTTTGGTGGTGACTTTTTTTTTTTTTTTTTTTTGGTCAGGCAGTGTATAAAGCCTAAAAACACTTACTGTAAACTAACGGTGAAGGTTACTCACTCTCTAACTTACATATGCGCATTCATAACCATGCTTACCCTTAGCTAACTTCAGATCAAATGTGTAGTTGACCTCCTCGATCTCAGTGGCTTTGCGGATGCCCTTCAGGTGATCTCTGAGCTCTCTCAGTTTGATGTAGAAGTGAACCTTGTCCTGAGCTCGAGGAAACTGGGCACAACGAGCGCTGGAGGAAGGCATCAGGTACAAGGCCTGTAGGGGCAACACATACGATTCATCCCTGCACAGACCGCTGTGGAAGCAACTCCGTGGTTTAAAAACGCCAACCTGCCCATAAAGCATTTCCATTTAGTCTTACTAAACAAAAACCTAATGGAAAATGTTGTGCTATTAAAATTAAAACATACTTTTAAGAAGTCTGACAGATGGGGGGAAAAACTGGTTGTAGGGATGGTCCCAATCTCCTAATATTTTATTAACAAAGGTGGGATTAAGTTTGAAGATACCCAATAGCTTTTTCCCCCCCACAGTGCTGATAGCATTGTAAGACACACTATACACTGCCCTACATCAGCACTCATGCTCCTTGAACTTCTCCACATTTTCTAAAGTTACAACTAAAATCTTCAGGGATTTTTTTTTTTTTTTTGGATCTTGAGCTTTTCTGTAAATAAAGAATGGTGAACGCTTTTAATCTCTAGATGTGCAAAGCTGGTAGAGACATATCCCCTAAGGAGCTGCAGCTGTAAATGCAGTAAATTGTGTTTTTAACCAAATAATGAATGAGAGAGGCTGAAAGAAAATATTCAAAACGCTTAAGATCTATTTTTGCAAAGGTCTTCAAATCCATACCTCCTTTTCCTTCACAGACATACATGTAGGCCTGTCACACAAACTGGAATAAAATGCACCGATGTTTGTGTTTGTAACGAGAAAATGGGGAAAAGTTCAAGAGGTATGAACACTACTATAGAAAGCAGACAGCGGTGCTGAAGTTCTCGTGGTTTCTCCAGACGTTTCCCCTGCTGCGTTGGGATCTTGGTCGTTTCACACTAGCGCGTAATGTCAAGACAGACGTCTGTGCTCACCACGTCACATTCTGGGATCTTGTGCGGCTGCAAACCAAATTCAAGCTTTTGCGGCTTTTTGCCAAACAGCTCCCTGCAGAACATTTCATAGATACCTGGGGGAAAGAAATGCAATCTTACGTCGCAGCAAACCAGCTTCGCATCTCTGAATGTCACCGACTAGCTGGAAGAGGGCCTTACATTTCCCGTTGAACACAGCAATGAGGGGTCTGTACTTCTTTAACTTCTCCACAAGAATTTTGCCGCCTTCTCGCAATTCTTTACTGCGGGAAAAAAAAAAAAACGTAAACAAAACAAAAATAAATAAGAAGCCGCATTTTAGAAAAATCGGAGCTCCACACACTTTTTTTTTTTCCAATGAAGTGGTTCGCTTTTGCTTTTGTTGCCCCTACCCGTGTACATGCCTACCTGGAGAGGTCTTTGCTCCCTGGTGTGGCCCTGGATACCATATTGGTGAAGCCCATTTTGTATTTAACAGGCAGTGTTGTGTCATGCATGTGGTTCAGTTGCTCCTCTGTAAATCCAGACAGATACAAACATTTCCCTGTAAAAAAAAACAGAAAAGAAATCTATGTGTAGCACATAAAAAGTTACATTCCTCACCTAAAAACAACCAAAGGTGATATTAGATTGCATCTACATGCAATTGTGTATTATTATTTTCTTGATCCCTAACACACACAGTAGCTTATAAAAAGGTGCAGCGGCCTGTTAACAAAAACGATCAGCAAATCCCTTTAACGCCTTAAGGAGAGTTAAAAAAAGAGGGACTACAGAAAGCTTGGAGTCAGCACTTTTTTGCCCATAAAAGGTCAATCACAGTAAAAACTAATGGCTCGCTGGCAGGTGCTCTAAAACACTCTTACAGCTCAGGGTCATCACACCGTTTGCCATTTCATCCCAAACGTTGCTATTTTTCCCCCTTTTTACTTCCATTTTGTGCCAATCTGATTGTTTTTCTTTCTAGTCAAGTATTTTTATTGTTAAAAGATTCAAAAAAATAGACAAGTGTTAATTATAATTTATTCTAATTGCATATTATTTTCTGTTAACTTTATAATCCACCCATTGATTGACAAAATGTGAGTGATAAAAAGCTCATAACGCTCAAAACAAAGTGAATTTGAGTTTTATAACCACGTCGCCTTACAATGGAATATGAGCTAATTACTAAAAGCTATGAAATGGTAAAGGAACAAATCTGGCAGAAGTCAAAACCATGAATGGAAACAGCTCCAAAAGTAGTTACAATGTGCTGCATATTATTTAAAAAAAGAAAACTCATGCCCTGTCCGTTTATCCACTGATCAATAAAATCCCCATTTGAGACAAAATACTTAGTTATAGAAAAAAAGGATTTTCTATAGGATTTTAACAGTGCTTAAATTGTTTATCCATTACCTGTTTAATCATTTTAAGTCACGTCAGAGGGGGTCCTGCGGTGTGTCTCAGGAGGAACTGCGTTCACACTGCTAAACTACCATATTTTTCAGACTATAAGGCACACTTAAAATCCTTAAATTTTCTTTAAATTGACAATGCGCCTTATGGTCCGAAAAAGACGGTAATGCAGATGAAGGTGACCCAGAGCACCGCTGATAGAGGTCAGAACCAAGCTGAACTCAACGCTTATGAAGGTCTTCATAGCCGTATTTAGTGCTGTTCTGCCATGATCCCAGAATGGGTGTTAGCACCAGATTTCTGAGTGAAAGAAGGTGGTTTGATTAAACCACTGCTGCTCAGCTTTGGTGACTTATACAGACTAAATAAAAGGGATGTTGGCATAAACACAGGATCAGTCTGGGCTTCCAAGAGACAAGAGGTAATTGCGAAATATTCTGCATGTAAAGAACAGGAATTGTTCCCTAAATGTAACGCTGCGTTCATCCACCAACTCAGCTCTACTGCTGGCCAGCCCCGATAACTTCAACTTAACCCGCCAACTGTATCAGCTAAACTTAAAGAGGATGATGATAAATAACTAGAAAGTACACAAAATGCCTTAGTGGTGGCTTTAACCCACGTTACTACGTGTGTGCTTAAGCTGCCACCTTAAAAATACTCCAGCGGTACAGCAATATTGTTTTACTTTGACACAAATTCAAAATACCCCCAGAATCAGAACTCACAAAAATGATTCCCAGGACCTGGAAACCACCGGCCGATAAAAGCTGCCATGAGTCCTGGATTTATACCAATCTGCAAACCAAAGAGACGTTATTAGGTTAACAACACTGAAATCCCTCCAAGCACACCCTTTTCCAAACAACGAATCCCGAGTGAAGACTAGACCGTACAATGACATAGTCCAGGTTGTAATCCAGCAGGTCGGGCAACGTCTTCTTCATGACCTCCTCCTCCGTCATCCCTTTGAAGCGGTCCACTTTCCTTTTCACCTTCTTGAAGCTCTCATCAATCTTCTCCTGCTTTCCCTCACCCTGAGCCTCAGCGGCCTTCTTGGGTTTTGGACCTGGCTTAGCTTTAGGTGCATTCGGGTCCTTGGGGGGTTTAGGGGGTTTTGGTGCTTTGGGGACTTTGGGGACTTTAGGGACTTTGGGGACTTTGGGAGGCTTCGGTACGCCTGGTTCCTTGGGTTGGGCTGGTCTCCCTCTCTTTTTAGCTGGAGCTATGAGGAAAAAGGTTGTATGACAAAAACCATCGGTTAGAACTTCATGACTGACCGTTTTCGTCTCCCAGAAGTGCGATAAAGTGCTGTCGCTACAACGTCTCTAGATAACTTAATTCCTTTAATATTGGTCTACCATGTTCAATCGTAAACGATGACACGTCACATTTTCACACATATTCAACAGGTCAACAGCACAGGTAATAATGCAAACTGTCATTGACACAATTCAGGTGCAAAGTTGATAAACGTGAAAAAGTAGAACTAGATGCTCTAGATACACTAAGTATGGTGTATTTTTACTGCTAATAATTGAGAATCCTAGTACGTTTGGTGAGGTCAGCCGGCGCCATCTGCTCCGTCGTGGGTTCTGGGGCGGCCATGTGTGCCACGGCTGCCTCTGCAGGCGGATTCTCTGGGTAGTGAAACTGATGCTGAGGGTTGAGGCTGGCGTACTGGGCCTGGAGAGCCTGGAACTGCTGGGCGGACCGAACCCTGCGGCAGGACAATAAGGGTGAAACACCAGGTTAACTACCAGAACGTCAAGCAAAGTGGCACAGGCGTGCTCTGTGAGCATGCCGCCGTCCTCGTTCAGCCAATCACTGCGTTTCCTTTTAAGTAACATTAGACGATAACATTTAATTGCATTTAATTATCAGTTATTCATGTTAATATCAAGCATTTTAGTTTTATATGGAACCTCATCTGCAGAAGCCAATATTATGGTGGCAATAAATCTTTTAGGAATGCATGTACATTTCTACAGTCACCTTACATGCATTATTCATAAATGTGAAGTGAAATCAAACTTTTCTGGAACTATTTCAACAGGAATGGAATCAGTTTAGCAAATTTAACGTATAGGCGCAAATTGGGATGAAGCCTTTGCAAAAATAATCCAAGAAATTGCTATTGAACCAAACAGGTTTATGTTTCAGCTTGATTGGTCCTGAGCGATCATTTCTCAGATCAGCGAGCGTGTCAAGTACCACCGGGTCACACTGACGTCAACGCTCCTTGGTGTGGACGTTATAACTGAGTGAAGAAGACTTAAAGTTAGCTGTTTTCAGTCTCACAGAGGCGTGGAGCTGCACCATTCAGAAAAACATGTCATTCTGATACTGCTGATTATCAGTTACGGTTAACCCACATTTTCCTGTCCTGATCATACTTAGTCCTTTAAAGCGACATTTTCTTCGTAGGTTTGAGCATTGCAGCCACAAAAAAAACATACATCCATTGTGGGAATTGAAGACAGTTAATGTCCATCCAACATGCCTAATATATTATGCGTATGCAGAATTTGCATGCATATAGGAGGCGACAAGTAAGTAGAGTTTATGTATAAAGGTCCTTTTCCAGACGCAATGCTCTGACTGACATAAATCATATCTAAGTGACACATAGAATAACAGCGAGCAAATATGGAGAAGCACAATAAAATCGTAACATTAGAGCCTTGTGAAAGATCTAAAGGCGTCCAGAGAGAGAGCAAAGCAAAGCTGCAGGGGCAAACTGTTCCCCGGTTTGAGAGCCACAAACTGAAAGACCCTGTCCATTACAATATCATACAATGATTAATATCGATGTTTTTAAAATTCTATTTAATATCGATATGCTGGCCTTCAATATCGATATACTGCGAAAGCAGCAGGAATGAGCAACAGAACTGATGTGTGAGTCAAAGACCAACGTCTTTCAAAAAAAATGTAGCCTCAACATTTTATTAATATTGATTGAGTTGGCAAAAAAAAAAAAACACATCCATTTTCTGATTAGTTTTAGAATGTAGGTGATTAGGAGCCATTATGCAAGTTTCTGTCTTATTGGTGTTTAAAACCCACAAAGCCAGTCAATGCTCCAAACCTTTGGCCTATCCACCAGGTGGAGCTTAAAAGATGCATACAAAAGACATCATCCACAAAGATTTAATAGATGTAAGAAAGAGAGCTAATAAAGCCAATGAATGGAAGAATGTAAAAAGTAAATAATAAGCCCAGAACTAAGCCTTGGGGAACCCCCAGGTTACAGGAACAGATTCAGGGTATAACTTCTCTGCCCTGATGCAGAATGTCCCACCAGACAGATAGAAGAAAACCCTACCAATGCAGAGCCAGAAATACCAGCCAATCCATTAGCTTATTCAATAAAGTTGTGTGGTCAATAGTATCAAAAGCAACTCTGAGAGCAAGCAGGAAAAACAATACAGCATTTTATCACATCAGCAGCCATTAAGAGATTATTTTAAAGTTTTACTAAAGCAGTATCAATGGAGAGCTGCTTTAGACTGAAAGGGGCCCCAGATCTGCGACCTATGCAACCACAACCTCATGTGGTTTGACACAAAATGCAGCTTTGAAATGGGACGAAAGTCAAAAAAAAACTACCCGGCTTCAAGATCAGATGTCTTTAGGACAGAAGTCATTTTGAAGTGAGAAGGAACATAAAGTTGTCGGTGACTCATGAGCTAAGAGTTTGTCTTTAACCGAAGGGTTTAAAGGGCTTGTGATCACTTATGGCAGGAAAGCTACAAAAACTGCACATTACTCCAGACTTTTAGAATTGAGAAAGCTTCCTAGAGAGGAAGCGAAACGTCTTCAGCTACGGAAAACAAGTCCAGTTGCTTTGTTTTTTACTTTTTCTTTTTGGAATGACCATGACCTGGATGACTGAGAATCTTCACCAGCAGCTACAAAAACTGTTTTGAATGCTGCTTTTAGATCTTTATAAGAAATCACAATGTAATAAAAACTGTACACATAGCCATTTTGGTAATTACACATAGGAAAGGCAAAGCCATAACTATAGCTATGGCTGAAATCTTTACATCTGGAAAACTTTGTGCAGTCATCTAGCAGTCAATGAAATAGTAAGAAAAAATTATATTTTGAGAGAAAACATACTGTTTTTCAAAGATCGGTCGACATTATATGAGAGATCAACGACGTTTATTACTGTCAATCGTCAATCATGGTCAACACCCATTTGCATGATCAAGACAGTGAGAAAACGAAAACAAAAAGGTGAATAATTGCACATGCCTTCATTTCCACTAAGAGGTTTTATATATATATATATATATATATATATATATATATATATATATATATATATATATATATATATATATATATATATATATATATATATATATATACACACACACACACACTGATCACTTCCTGGCCATACTGGTGAGGAGGAGGACTCACCACTGATGAAGATACTCCGGGGAGACAACAGGCAGAGATCCGTTCAGCTTTTCTTCCATCTTTAGGGTCTTTGGACTTTATCAAATAAATCAACATGCATGTTGAGGAGACATAGCTAGTGAGTGTACATGTTGTTCAGCATGCAAGTCTAGGGAAGGGCATGAAAGTGAATGCATGTGCTAGCGTTCACATATTCAAACAAAGAAAGTACAAAATAAAGAACAAAGAAACATAACATCAGACAATGGTGATGGGCGATGACTTTACAGTCGACCGGCTATTTTGTTGATGCCACTCTATCAAGAGTATTTTCCTTGACAACAAAGAGGAGATGCTCAAGCTATTCTTCTTATCCAACACGATGCTAACACATAACTAATGAAAATAGGCTCAGTATAGATTCAGCCTAACTTTTGCTATTACAGGCGCGGTACATACTATAACTGGACGAGTTTAATATTTAAAAAAGCAGTTTCGTATTCAGGAGAATGGTCTGTCCCGCGCTGTTTACCAACTGAGCTTTAAACACAGCTAATGCTAGCCCACAGCTAGCTGGTCGACTACGCTAGCACGGCTGAGGGGGTTCGCTTCATTGAGAAAAAGCCCGGAAGAAACTCTATACATTTCATTGTTTTTTATTCACGTCAACATACCTTGTGCGGGTAAGGTTTAAGCTTTCCTCTCGTGTGACAGTAGCGGCTTATTTTCCATCGGCTCCACACATGAATTCACAGTTTCTGCGGCGCTACAGAAGCAACAAAGACATGACAAGCCAACCGGTCAACTTTGACATGGGAAGAGCTCATGGCGTACACGGAGGGGGGAGCGGGAAAACACGGCTTTACATGTTTTTAGGATAAATTTACCATAACATTATATTTCTGTGAATAAAAACTGTTGTGATGTTTTAAAATGTTTTTATATTTACAAACTATATTTTTAATTGTTGAAGCGCCATGAACGGCAAATAATTGATCCACATCACCCCGGTTGTACTGTTGGCACGAGCTGCGCAACTTTTAAACACCGCGAGACTGTCCCCTATTGGCCGATAGTAATGTTTAAAGGGCCACGTTCAGTCAAAAAGACTAACAAAGTACCAGAAAGTCGAACCCCTATTTTAAACTACACTTTATAGATTTAGAACTAGCTTTAATTTCTGTATTTGAACAAAGGTATGACGAGTCTTTCAAGATCCAAGGTTATATTTGTCTTCCTTGGGAAACAGGCCACAAAATAATACACCCTGACTTATTTTTATTAATCTGAAAACAAAAATGATCAAATTATAAAGTTTTTATATGTATATTTTCATTTTAGCCTGTGTCTGATCATGTCAGATGATTTATCGTTACACTGTTCAAAAAAAGAAGGAAAAAAAGATCCAGCTGGATATCCATACTGATGTGGAACTGGTAATGTGTTATCAACCAAAGGACCCCAAATTATTTAATGAAAAGGGGAATGATCAACCCACAGAGGGCTTATAAGTCATAGTGGAAGTGAAATTGAAAAATTAGTGAAACAGACTGGTCCAGTTTGGTGAAATGTCAGCGCAAGAACTCAACTGGTGGCAATTTAGGTCAGTGATATTAATCTCCAAGAACTGCTTACATACTCTTGCTACATACGGCCAAGCATTATGAAGCAGGAGGAACCCAGAACCCACTGCACCAGCGCAGTGTCTAACAATGGGTCTAAAGATGTCGTTGATACCTATTGTCAGTCAGGGGGCCATTGTTTCACCTGTTCAGGTCATGGATACGCCTCCCCAGACCAACACTGACTTACCCCCAAACTGATCATGCTGAGCAATGTGGAAGACAGCGTTCACTCTTTGCACACTTTGGAAGATATGGACAATAGTGAATCACCTCTTAATGATTTTCACATTACTTTCTTAAAATGAAAATAATTAAAGGAACACATTTTAATCTGGCTACAGCCTCAAGTCAATTAAAACACTTGTGATAATGATCTGTTCAGCCATGCAGCTAAGGGGGTACAAAATTATTTTCAGCAACTATGGTGAAACTCCCAGGTTCACCACCAATCACATCGTGAAGTTTGCAGACGACACAACGGTGGTGGGCCTGATCAGAGACGACAACGACCAGGACTACAGAGAGGAGGTGGAGCAGCTGGTGGGCTGGTGCAGAGAAAACAGCCTGACCCTGAACGTGGAGAAGACAAAGGAGCTCATCGTCGACTTCAAGAAAAACCAGCCTCACCATGCTCCACTGCTCAACAGCTTAGCTCTGGAGGTGGTCAGCAGCACCAGGTTCCTGGGGGTGCACATCACGGACAACCTCACCTGGTCTGTGAACACCTCGTCACTGGTGAAGAGGGCACAGAAGCAATTGTACTTCCTGAGGAAGATGAGGAGAGCCCACCTGCCCCCGCCCATCCTCAAGACCTTTTACAGAAGTACCATAGAGAGCATTCTAACTAGCTGTCTCTCTGTGTGGGGTGGAGGCTGCAGTGCCTCCAACTGGAAGAACGTGAGGAGAGTGGTGAGAACAGCAGAAGGGATCATTGGGGTTCCTCTTCCCTCCATTAAGGACATTTCATCTCAGTGCTGCGTGGCCCGAGCCCGTAACATCATCAGAGACCCCACACACCCCCACCATGGACTGTTCTCCCTGCTACCTTCTGGGAAGAGGTTCCACAGCAGGTCCACCAGGTTCTGTAAAAGCTTTTTCCCTGCTGCCATCAGACTGTTGAACTGCTGAAGCTATAACTGGACTCTGTACCACATGTGTCCTGCATTGTTTACATTTCAGTTGCTGTACTGTGAAATCACTGCTGCACTTTATCCTGAAACTATCCTGCAAAGTTACTTTATTCTGAAATCCACTGCAATTCACTGAAATTCTCAAGCTGCATGCAAACAAAGTTTCGTTCTGTACGCACTCTGTGCATACAAAATTACAATAAAGTTTGTCTAAGTCTAAGTCTAAAAACCAATAACAGTTGTACCACAGGGACAATAATAAGACCTTCCCACCAACAGCAAAAAAAGGAACGTCCAAAAAACTGGACGTCTCCCAGGACAATCTCAAGATCGGGGACGAGATTGCAGAAGCGTAGAAGGTCCTTAACCCGCCGCCAGGACTAGTATGTGTTCTTTTGTGTGAGGAGGACCATGGTCACAGCCTGAACTCCAACAACAAGCCTCTACCGTGCAAGACTCTGCACATCCGTGACAGACGTGAAAAGAGTCTGATGACGCCCTGAAGAACCTTACGCTGCTCGTCATCGACGACTGGTTTGATGCCATTAGGTATCAGAATGAAATCTTTGGACCCTATACTGGTGGAGTGGATCCTGGGTTCCTCCTGGTGCAACACGATGGCCAGGCTCATGTGCTGAGAGCATGCATGGAGCTCTTGGATGTGAATGCATTAATAGCAATGACTGGTCCCCACAGTTATCTGACCTGAATCCAGTATCTGGGACTTTATTCTGACTGAGCCCATCTGATTGTAGAGGTTGTGTCTCCGACTCTCTAATAGCCGGAGATTTCCCAGGGCCTCCTGCTGTCAAATAAGCAGCGTGTCCTGATGCATTCATATAAACTACTGAGTACCATTCTGAGCAATTGCAACAAGGGTTTGGCTAAATAGACTACCCTGTCATATTTTTGGATCATCTTTGATCTCAGGTTGATCAGTTTAATTTCCATTATGTGTGATCTTTTTGTTTCTTACACATTCCCCAGTCCCTTTCATAAGTTATTGAATACCATTTTCTCCCCCTTACTTAGACCTGTTGTGTTTTCAAAGTGTACCTTAGTTTTCTTAAGGAGTCTATGGGTTTTCTTCAGTATCGCTCAGAAGCCATTACTCGCTTAAAAAAATACACAATGAGCATCTTAACATGAGATTTAATAAAGCGGTGCTTACAAATCAAAGAATATGTTCAATTATCAATGTATACAGCAGATAAATGATAAGTTACAGTTGTATCAAAATACAAAATAATTAACTTGACACAAATGTACAAGATGCAATAAATAGTAATAAAAGATACCATAAAAACAGATACCAGAGTGTTAGAAAAATAGCTGTTGTTGCCTCTTCATGCAGTTCCTTGGGTGCAGCACAGTTTTCTTTCATTTGATCCTTTCCTTGCTGATAGACCTTGTGACTAGTTCAGGTAATGTGCAGTATATTATTTAAGCTTACAACCACAGCTGCGCATTTCTGTCTCCTGATTGGTGTATATAGACAACGTCTGTGAAAGAAAGCACAACACACAGTTTGTTGTTATTCTTTTACAAGTCATTTAAAGGTTATCAATCATAACTCTAGTAGAGTGCTGCTAATTTAATATCAACAAAAATGTATATCAACATCAAGTACGTAAGCAGGGAGTACCGGTGCATTGCAATAAATTAAATTACCACTTGAAAACTAGTTTATATCTGTAATTAAAATTTTAAAAACTGAAGTTTATGATTTAAAGATTCCTTCGGAAATCAAGGCCCTGACATCTGGAGATGATTAAAGAAGCTCAGATTTTTAACTGCTTGAGGCCAAGTGTGAAGTTTACACAGCAGCTGCAGGTCAGTCTGCCCCGTTGCCAATTCCTACTCCCATTTTGGACTCAACTACCTGTAAACAAACTTTGTATCCCTGAAAATTTGAATATTACATAAGAGCAATAAAAATGATATTTTAAACAGACAGGCTTGTGTAAAGTGTGTTCATTTTTATACATTCAATACTTGGTTGGGCCTACTTTAGCATAAATTGTTGCATCAATGTGGCCTGGCATGGAGGTGATCGGCCTGTGGTTCTGCCGAGACGTAATGGAAGCCCAGGTTGCTTTCATAGAGGTCTTTGGGTCATCTGGATTGTTGGGTGTGGTGTCTCTTATCCTCATCTTGATTTTCTATGGGGTTCGGGTCAGCTTTGGGTACTGTTGGCAGTGTGGACAGGTGCCAAGTCCTGCTAGAAAATGAAATCAGCATCTCCTAAAGGTTGTCAGCAGCAGGAAGCATGAAGTGCTCCAGAGTTTCCTGGTAGATGGCTGCGTTGACTGTGGACTTCAGAAAACCCACCCTTCCTGCGGAGGGTGTCTGTGGCAGTCTTCTGGAAATCTGTCCAGTCAGCAGTCTTCTCCATGGTTGTGTCACCCACTGAGACCTTTTAGCGGCTTAGGAATACTCTGCAGGTGTTTTGGCTTAATTAGCTCATTAGGGTGTGACAACATGAGTTTCCAATATTGAACTTTTATCAGAATATTTTAATATCATGAGCCCTGAAGGTTGGTTTTATGTTCTGTAAGCCATAATCACCAAAATTACAAAAAAATAAAAAAAATAAGGCTTGTAATATTGCACTTTATGTGTGATGAATCTAAATAAAATTCATGTCATCTGCTAGGGTAGGTCCACCGTGGTTTCTCAAATTCAAGGTCAGCAGAGTATGGAGGACCAAGCTGACATAAGAATAAATGCAGAAATAAATGAATGCTCGATAAGTATGATTAATTGGATACTTTATCTTAGAATTTCCTTATTTATTCATGTGTGTGTTTATTCATACATTTATTCATTCGTTCATTTATTTATGCATTCATTCACTCATTTCTACATTTCTGTATGCCTTTCTGCCTCATTATGCCAATGAGGAGAGCAGTATGTCAAGGCTTCCACTTCTACTTATTGATATTTTCACTTTACTGAGACACACCGATGCATGATTATGGTGCAACATTCATGTCTGTATTATACACAGAAGTTAAAGGAGCAATAAGCAATAATTAATTGTTTCTGATAGAAATAACTAAAAGCAGTTTTGTGAAGAACTAAAGGTATTTTTAGATGGTATCACGTCACACACCATGTCTCTGTGGTGTTCTCCAGTCTCCTGTTTACAAAGCAGGGCCGGCTGTACGTCCACGTGAACAGCTGCCACTCAGGGCTTAGCCCCTTTCTGGCCATTAAACGCCACGTTCACATGATCAGGACCCGTTATTACCACAAAACAACAACGGCCTTTGACAAAGAAGTTGTCAGATAACGAGAGAGACAAAACGAGGGTTAACACTGGCCTCGCGTTTCCAAGGTGGAGAGCATCTCAGAGCAGAAGCAGCTTCAGTCTGACTGGGAGCTAGCTTTTCTCCTCCTGGACAGGTGAGCAACAGCACCAAGTCAAATGTTTGGTTTTGTTGGCTTTACAGTCTTGTTAGACTTATGTTGACTGATTCAACGTAACGCTACAACTGTGGGTTAGTTGTTGGAGTGTGACCAGCAGTGGACCAGGCGTTACTGTTCTGTGAGGCGAGTAGCCGGTAGCCCGGCTAACACAGCGTTGTTTAATGCAGCCAGCGGGCTGGGAGCTGCCCACCGTGATCCTCGCGTACATTCAGGGGATCATTTTTGGGCAAAAGTGTTGCTTCGATTATGGAGGTAGAGAGAGCCGTAGCTCGCTACACATCCTTTTTTGGTCTACAGACAGTGCTCAACAGCGCGCCTAGTGGTAAATTACCCCTTACTGCTCCTTTAAACTTCCTTTGAATAAGAGTCTTTTCCTATTGTTACAGTATGAGTGTTAAAACAAGCACACTACCTGAGTGCTACAGTAGCTGGCCTGTGTTTCACCTCTCCTCTGCCTCAGCTGCTCTGCCTCGCTCCATCGTGAAGCCCACTACAGCTTTCATATTCCGGATCCACCTGCTCCTCTTTGATCGCGATCCTTTTAGCATCCTCTGCGGCACAAACACATCATCAGTGAGTTAGAGCTTCTCCTGAAACCAGAAGCCGTTTCGTCCAGGCGTAGCACCCAAGCTGGAGCCAGTTACCTTTAGCCAGCTGCAGGTCAAAGGAGTACTGCGTCTCCAGCACCTCCCCGTTGGGCGTCAGGCCTTTCATCCGGTCGCGCAGCTCCTTCAGTTTGATGTAGAAATGCACCTTGTCTTGAGCGCGGGGGAACTGGGCACAACGCGGGCTTGACGACGGCATTAGGAAGCACACCTGGCGGTACAGGATAAGTGTCATGAAGATCTGGTTAGAGTGCGCTGGGATTTCGATAATAAAATGCATTCTTCCTGCCACCTACCGTTTCGGTCTCGGGGATTTTGTAAGGCTGAAGGCCAAACTCAAGAGCTTTGCCCTTTACCCCAAAAATTTCTTTGCTAAATGTTTCATAAATGCCTGAAAAAAATATAAAATTGGGGGAAATTGTTGGTGACAGTGTCTATTTTTAAAATCATGAATCTAATTGTTTCGATGGGTACATTGATCCTTTTCTTTTCTTACCTTTGCCATTAAAAGCAGCGATCAATGGCCTGTACTTCTGCAGCTTTTCCAGCAACTGTCGACCTCCCTCTCGAATTTCCTTACTGGTGAGCAGAAGAGGTCAGATTTGAAAAGAATAATAATTTTTAAAAAAAGGCACCAAAAAGATGTCGGAATTTGGAAAAAACAGACATGCTTTAAACTTCAGAGAGAACAGCTTGTTTTAATAATATGACAGAAATAAGAAATCTAAGAGCGTCCCTCAGATGTTTGAGGACTGCACATGGTCCGACTGCTCACCTGGAGAGGTCCTTGCTGCCCGGCGTGGTCCTCTCCACCATGTTAGTGAAGCCGATGCTGTATTTCTCGGGCAGGCTCTGGTCGTGCATGTAGTTGAGCTGCTGCTCAGTCAGACCAGACAGAAACAGACATTTCCCTAAAACAGGAAAAAAAAAAAAAAAAAACACCTCAGTACCACTAAGGGGCAGAAAAACTAAAATAGTGAAAGAAAACAAACAGGTTTAATTTTATTACACCTACATGACTACTTTACAAGAATATACGGAGGCCTTAGAGAAATACTCCCACCAGGGGAAACTTCTCCCACATTACAAACACAAACTTTAATGCATTTCTTTGGGATTTTCGATAGAGAATCGCATTGAACAAACGGCTTGAAGCCCAAGGAGCTGTCAGATTATGCAAAAACAGCCTTACTTGCAGACGCTGCGTCGGATGATTGCTTTTTAATTCTATAGACAGCTCACTCGGTCAGAACAAATCTGATATGTTGAAGCGAACTTGTGACACAAGTCTGCGACGCCAGCTCTCTGCTTCTACACCTAGTTTGCTTTCTCCAGCGCGACCACTGACCTAAATAACCCCGGTGCTAATTCTTGTTTCTCTGGCCTCTAAAATAACGTGCTTCTGTTCCACGTTAGGTCGCTGACAGATGGACGGAGATGGGGCAAGCGCCATGGACCAGCATGGTGACACCTATTAACAGCAAACACTGTAGTCTGTACGGAAACTGAAGTTCAACCTACAGAAATGGTTTCCTGGGTTTGGATAGTGGTGTCCTTTGAAGGCGGATAACAGTCCTGGGTTAATGCCAATCTGAGGAGAAACATCAAGGGGTTACCATGACAGCCAAATGACATCTTTTAAGACGCTGCTCATCAACAGACGACCATCAAACCCACTGTAGCCAAATCCAAGTATAAAAAAAACAACCCTTACTATTAAAATGTCGAGGTTGTAGGTGAGAACGTCAGGGAGCGTTTTAGTCATAACTTCCGCGACGCTCATGCCGTTGAAGCGGTTCAGAACCCTTTTTGCTTTTTTGGCGGCTTCGGCTTCATCCACCTCCTCCTTGATCTCCCTCGCCTCCGCCTGCTGTTTAGATGGTCGGCCTCTTTTCTTCTTTACCGGCGTCACGGCTGGAACAGAGGAAAGAAAAAAAGAAAAAGAAAAAGAACAAAATCCAGAAATTGGTCTGGTTTCTGCCTCCTAAGTGCTTCGTTCTGGTAAGAAGCAGATATCGGGATGTACAACAGATGCCGCAGCGAGCCAAGCCAGCTCAATAAGCGGCTCATGTACCTGGAGGTGGGTCATGAGGCCGGATGTGAGGTTCCTGCTGCTGGACGGCATGCTGAGGCTGGGGGACCGGGTGATGCTGCAGGTGCTGCTGATGCTCTGTCAGGCTGGGCTGGGCGGTCTGCTCCTGGTAATGGTTTGAGGCCGGGGGGTAGCTGTGGTAAAAGGGTTCGTGGTGTTCCGTTGGTTCCCTGTGGACAGACAGCTCCGTCATGACGGGCTCCTCCATGTAGCCGTCGGCATAGTGGTAGGGCATCACATGCTGGGCCTCGGGGTGCTGCTGATTGGCCTGGTACCTAGAGAGGAGAAGGGGAAAAGACGTGAGCACCGAGAATGGCGCGCCAACAAACATAAAGAAGGATCTGCAGAAGGCAAGAAGAACCTTTATGTCTAATGTTCAACAACAGTGTGTGTGGGAGAGGGGGGGGGGGATGCACGCAGTTCCACAAGACAATACTTACAAACAAACATGCACTGATGTACATCACCTTGTAATCTGTGTATTATATCTAACCGTTGCGTGTGGCTCATTTAAGCAAGAATACCATATACAGTGCCTTACAAAAGGATTCACAACCCTCCTTTTTTTTTTTGCATATTTTCTTCACGGTTACAACAACAAACTGCAAGATCATTTGTACGCATTTTACGTGACTGACGCAACACAAAACGGTGCATTTCTGTGAAGTGGAAGGGGGGGGGGTCAGTAGAGGAGGGTACACTTAGCCCAATTTAGGACCCTAGATAAAATACAGTGCAACAAATGATTTTAGGAATAGTCAGTAAATAGCATCCAGCCGTCTGTAATTTAATCTCCAACATAAATAGAGCTGTTGTGTCACGTTAGTGGAGACCTACAGAAACGCTTTGTGTAGAGGAAAATGAACACTGCTATTCACACTAAATCAGTCAGAATCAGAATCAGAAATACTTCTGCGGAGGCTCGCCTTCTAGCAGGCCGACCTTCGTAACGACCTGAGCTACAGCTGAATGGTTTGGATCATAAGACTATTTCACGTTTCAGACCTAAAACCTATTGTGAAGATTAAAAAACAAAACAAAAAAAACAACAACAACTTCTGTCCAGGCAAGCTCCTTTAGTCAGCTATTTAAATACCGAATTAAAATTGAACAACATTTTCAGACAGGTGTGCAAAAAGCTAGTGGAGAGACATCCGAAAAGACTTCCAGCTGTAATTGCAGTAAGAGGAGGTTCTACAAAGTACTGACCCAGAGGGATTGACTGTAAATGTATACCACACAGCCCTTTACTCAGATTTTTGGAAGGCACTGCATCTCTTCTTCCTTGTTTTGAGCATACATCCACATCATGGTGTATGGGTGCATCTATCTTATCGGATAAGAAGTCAGTTGCTCTCAGCTCCATTGCCTTACATTGACATGCGGATGTTTTGCAAGTTTGTCCACACAAAGTTTAAGGACGAGTTCTAAAAAGTTAATTTATAACTTTGTAGTTTTGATAAGTCGGTGTGATGTCCAGCTACGTTACGGGCAGCCACAAGAAGCCAAAGAGTAAAGCCTGAACGCCCGATGTCGCATCACTTTCTCCATCATGCATGAAAATGAGTGTGTGAGGGAGATAAGATGAGAAGTCCCCCCTGTCAGTCAGTCGGCTCCAGCATCAACTCACCACTGCTGAAAATAATCCGTGGGAACCGTCAATGCTGTAAACTGCTTTTCCTCCATATTAACTGTTGGCTTATTTCAGTGCATTAATATAATATGTAGTGCTGCTAAAACTCACTGATACACATTAGATTACAAAATAGCGCCTCCGATCAACGCACAAAGAGGACTCATCGTTGTTAAAGGAGGGGAAGAGCTAACACTGCGCTATGCTAACAGCTATAAGGTAATATTTGAATGTCTCCAAACTGTGGGTCGATCTGTACGTTACCGAACCAAATACGCACTGGAGTGTAGGAACATACCTGTCGTACATTTTTCTGATAAAGGTTAAAATAAAGGAAACGAGGCAGCCGCAAAACAAAGACCATTTAAAACCCCTCAATGTTTTCTTCTCTGTCTGGTTCACCCGGCGTTCTTCTGCCCCCTGGTGCTCATGATGTATACTGCAAGAGGCACTTTTTTTATGCTTTTTATTCCGAATAATTTTTAAATTACATTTGCGTACAGTGAGCACCAATAAAGTGCTTAATTCCTTAATATGAATTTAAATGGGAGAAATCCCACACGATGTCATAAAGCCAGGAACACGTGTGACATAGATTCTCACAGTTTGTCGCTAGAGGGCGATAGCGATCACTTTCAATGCATGCGACAACACAAATAAATAGACAGGAAGAAAGTTGAAGGAAAAGATTGTATATTTATTTGACTCATCACTTCGTTGCAAAAACAATACCCAAATCTAAAACGGCGTGGTTTGTAAACGGTGCACTCTGCATCGGTTCGGCTATGGGCAGAAACCTGCGCGTTCAGAAACAGAATTTTGAAATGTTCTGCTTCAGGAGCGACTGGACTAAAGGTTCAGCAGAGCTCAAGATCCGTAAATAGGTACAGAGTGAGACGTCAGCACTCATAGATCGTTTAATTGTTAGCTAAACATTATGCGACCTGCGCGATGCGTGTGTGTCAATGACAGATACTGTGGTTTAAGAAGGCTAGAAGCAGTTTTATATAGCATGTTGATAAAATAAACAAGGTAAGGATATAAAGATATTATTCATGTATACTAGTATGTCTAAACTTGGGTCAGTCTAATAGTTTATTTGGACTTCGTAACCTTTCTTTCTGCCAACATTGTATCGTTTGTGAAAACTAAAAAGGTCGCCTCTGGGATGTTCTTGTATTGTATGATTATTGCATTTAGGGGTAATGTTTTTAAAGCGCTTTAGTGACTTTAGATATATAGATATATAGCATTGATGTTAGTCAAAAATGTAAGTGGCAAGCAGCTAAGAAAAACTTTTGGCAGGACAGTTATTAATTGTGCATAAATCTGGCCATCTTGGGAGAGAAGCATGAAGAAAACCATCAGAATGAAGGGAACCCAAGTGAAAAAATTATCGTCTTTTGTGTATAATGTTGTTTTTTGTGTGTGGTTGAAAACTAACCGTGCAGATCACTCTGAAATGATAGTGGCGTCATAAGGATGTTGTTGTTTTTTTCCCCTGCAGTCACAGGAAGTTGATGGTAAGACGAATGAAGTACAAGCCAGTGCAATCCTGGCTGCAAAACAGTCCTGCAGGACAACAACATTAAACTGCCAGAGCTACAATTTTAAGCTTTAAATCAAATCATGTTTGTGGGTTATGAAATGCAGACCGTATTTAAATAAAGTTAACACTCAACAGTGTTTAGGTGCTTCCAAAAAATGGCTACCAGTGAAATAGCATTATCATAATCAGAAGTACTTTAATAATCCCAGAGGGAAATTACACTTTCAGTACAACCATATATCACATCCATCACAAACAATTCAGGGGAACGATTTTCTGAACGCATCCACAGATGTCCGCGGGGGAGGAGGGAGTGAGGGGAGCAGCTCTGTGCCTTCTCGCCATAACATCCAGGGGAGTTTCATTGATAGGGGAGGCCTAATCCAAATGCACAATTTGTTATGAGAACAAGCTGCACCAACTTTTCCGTCCTTCGTCGCTGGCTCCATGTGGCGAATCCAATATTCCAAATTTGCTGGGCTTTTTTTTCCGAGTTTCACATCCAGATTTTATCTCATCTCCTCTTTTAAGTTCAACCACCGTAGCCAGCCTGCGTTCCGGCGCGTCCAGCTTGCGGCTCTGCTCATTCACGGCCTTCGTGATCGTGTCATATGCGGCCGGTAGCCTGATCAAGGTCATAATTGCTACAGACATCCGCTGAATTTGCTGATACATCAAAAATCCACCGAATCCAAATAGAAGAAATCAGAGTATCATGAATCCAAGCAGATATGAAAAGAATGTCGTAAGCAGACTTTCTGACTAAGGATGCCAGATTTTGTCTGGTGCCTGTCTCAAGCGGTCGATGGACGAGAGGCAGGGTACAACATGCACAGGTCAACAGTCCATCACAGGGCACTTCTAATTCAGTCAGATGAATACATAGTGTGCTATAGTCATAACAAGAAAATTACATTACACTGTGAGCTTAAGTCTATGTTAGGAACCAACCGTAGACATTTCTCATAAAATCTAGGAAGGGTTTGCAGGGTAAAAGGAGATCAGATAAATAGGGCGAACTAAGTTCATTAATTGTAAAACAGGTAAAAGCTATACTAAGCCCAGTATCAACAGACAGCAGAAAGCGTTTATGTCGGCCAGGTTTTTTTCCAGTATTAAATTTGTGCATCCGTCTTGCCCACAGGCTGAGTCAGATCGGATCACTCCGTAAAGATGCCTGCTGGTGTGTCGTGGCCTCGGTACATCCGGATGTTGGGAGCCAGTGTTTTGGCCATGTTTGCAGGAGCACAGGCCGTCCACCAATACTACCTTCCTGATCTGGTAAGAGGCAACATGTGACTGTATGGGCTATCCCCCCTCCCCCCCCCACACAAACACACACACACAAACACACACAAAACTTTTGGAAATACTGATCAGAAGTTTATAGACTGTCATCATCATGCATGTTAAAATAATTCTTAAACGGTCATTATTTAAGATATTGTAACTATTTTTTGTGCTATTTTTGCTGATCCTCTTTTGGGCTAGAATTATTAGCACAAACACTCACACACTCATGTTTAAAGCCACGGTTTTAGCAATCATATAATACCTCTGCGGAATGTAAAACCAAAGAAGGCCCCCAGAGCACATCTAAGAATGTTTTCAGGGTTTCATGCAAATATTTTTTTCCCCCACCATGACTGGAGGTGTGTTACTCAGACCTAGATTGCCTGGTTTTTGTTTTGTATTTCAGAGTATACCAGAAGTCCCACCAAAGCCTGGAGAGCTTCGGACAGAACTCCATGGTTACAAAGCCAGAGAAGAAGCTGCTGCGGCCTTACGGAGGCTTAAAGAGGAGCAAAAGTTGGACTGATAATGAAATGCATTTTCTTTAAAAGATGTGGTTCTGTGTATGGTGTCATTGTAAATAAAGCAAATGTTTATGGTACACGGAATAAACATCTATTCATCCATTATCTTTACCCGGTTATCCATCGAGGGTTGGCGGGGGTCTGGTTCCTGTGTCCAGCAGTTATTGCGCAAGGAGCGGGGTACACCCAATAAACAGAAAAACCTTATTATATATTTACAGAACTGGCTTTGTTCTTATCAAACTAGCATTTATTATGTTAACTACTCCTTTGTAATGACAGTGGAGTGGGATTTAATCAGAATCAACTTTAACTGCCATGTTTGAAGGTACGAAAGAGGAATTTGACTGGATTCCAAAGCTTGGATTGAGTATAAAAAAACAGACAAGCAACTACAATCTATAACAGAAAATACATTTAGGATCTAGGATCAGATTCAATGGCAAGATTGCACTTTAATGACTCCTAACATGCCATTGTATAGAAAACTCCTATTCATCATTGCCATTTAGAAATGGATGACACTTTTTACCTGAATCAGGATCTGGAGCACATTAACAGTCAGCGATGCAAACTACGCCTTTCAAACGTGGATGGTGCGAATCAGGCGAATAGAACGAAGTGAAACTGAATAAGTGCGCTGTAGATGCCATTTTTGTACACTGTTTTAAGAACATTTTATGAACAAAGAAAAAACAGCCTTTTTCCTGGTCAATGAATGGCGCTTTGTACGCCTAACAGCGTTCAATGTCTCGATTAAAGCCTCAGCAGAACCATGCTGAGGGTAGGCAGCCATAGCACTGGATAGCTGGGAAAAGAGAGTACAGGAAAAAAATTTGGACAATATATTAAATAATTATAAATAATCCTTCTGACAATATCAGATAATTATATGGAGGATACCAGTAGGACAACATATTGTAAATTGTCACAGTGTCAGTTAGTGAGCTTAATTACCATAATATAGACAAAGATTTAATATTGACCTCATTAAATTGCCATATGCCTAGCTGTGAAAACTGCTACCAGCTCCATTTCACCTCACTCATGAAAGTCGGAAGATAACCTTGCGGTTATGAAGTCTACAGATGAAGCACATACATGTCACACAGGTTTGTGGTAGTGTCCTCATCATGTTGGCGTCTGGCTCCCTCTCAAAGCTTTCAGCCTTGACCTTGTAATGTAACCCTTTCCACATTCTTTTCAACATGTAAGAAAAATATGTATGTATTTGAATTCAATTATTTGTGGAGTCCATAAACTATTAGGCCAGTTATCAGTTTGATGCCGACTCACCCTGGAGTCTGTCAGCTGACACTGAAGAGCTACCCTCTACATATTTTTGTATATTTACTATAAAGAAGAAAAAGAAAGAAATGCAGCCAGTAAAAGCAATAATGACTTTTTCTTTTTATCATTATATGCATGATACTAGCACATAGATGCAGACTTTTTCTAGTAATTGTCCTTAAAGAATTGACAGTAAACACTTTACATCTCATTCCCTGAATTTAATAACACTACAACCACCAAAAACATAAAAGTTCGCTCTTCTCCAGACCAGCATAGTGCAAGCGCCATCTGGTGGAAGACAAAGGTACTACAGAGGCAACTCGTCAGCCTTCCCCTGTTTCAAGTGGTCATTAGTTGTTTACTTATTTTGTCTTCAAAGTAATTACCGTAGAATGAACAAATCGGATGATTATAAAAGCAAGCATTGACTCTGAGGGATGCAGGAAAGAAAGAAAAATCAAGAAGAGGGTGGACAGCATAGATATGTCTGGTGGACAGGGCCCACCTCAGCCTTCAATGACCGCATGCGCGCGCCTGGGTCGTATCATAGCAACCGGTTCCAACAGAACAGAGGAAAAATGGCGACCCCGAGAGAGAAAGACGCAGCAGAATATGTCGAGAAACACAAGATTATTGAACTCATGGACAACATGACCAGCATGCTCCTGTTTTACAGACCCGGTTAGAGTTTATTTCCTTCCCAGTCCGTCTCTCCTGAGCTTTATAAGCTGAATTTCTATTTAGCAGTGGCAAGCTACCAATTGTTCAAATTATCAGACATATGAGAGCAATTATTGAGTTTTTTAATGTTAAGTCCTCTGTGATTTTCAGTTTTCTTTAGAGAGATGTTGATTAACTTTGTATGTCTTTGGATATTGCATTTAAAGTCGAATCTTTAAACTTTGAAAGCTAAATTTCTTCTTGTTCTATACATTTAGTCATCATGAGTAAATAATGATTCACAATATCTTCTATTCTTTTGAGATGCACCAAGCAATTCAGACTTCCTTTGGTCAATTTTAAGAGCTGTAACTCAACTGCTTTGAAAGACCCAGCGGTTATAAAAGAACAACCTTCTGCATGCTCTTTGATAGAAATGAATGTGTTTGAATTTAAAAAGAAAAAAATGAGGGAATCACAAACATTTTCATATTCATGCACCAAA
The DNA here is from genome assembly GCF_011125445.2 of Fundulus heteroclitus. Taxonomy (NCBI): domain Eukaryota; kingdom Metazoa; phylum Chordata; class Actinopteri; order Cyprinodontiformes; family Fundulidae; genus Fundulus; species Fundulus heteroclitus. The sequence continues at coordinate 7,350,104 of NC_046362.1, forward strand.
CTAAGTGCTTTGTAGCAGGGCCGAGCTCAATTTGCCGCAAATTGAGCTGGCTGTTTGTTCTGTTTGTAGGTGTAATGACAGACTGGAAAATGCTTGTCCTCGGTTTTTGAGGACTGAAGGAGTATGACTTGCAAATTGCGATTAGCAAATTTTCCGTAATGCGCAAAATTACATAAGTAGGCTTAAATTTAGTTCAGACGTTTGCCTAAATATTTTCACACTACCAACTTTCAGTGATTGTGATATTAGCGTGTAAAAGAGGACTGCCTCCCTTTGTTTTGTTAGAATTTAGTTCAACAGCCAATGATTTTAAATACTTATAACTGTATCTGGAATGGCTAAAGAGCATTAAGAAAGCTCCTACCTCTACCCTACTGAACATTAGATAAATAGCCTCTTCTCCACCTGCTGGGTTTGGCCGGGCTCTACTTGGCTCCGGACACTTTTGAGCATTTCAGCGACAGTTTTTGTTGGGGGCCTGCCCGGGGTTCTCCGGCCCTGCTCAGGAGCAGGGTCAAACCGAGTGGACTCCAGCGGAGGTTGACGTGAACACACTACTTCTCAGTGATTGGTCAAGGGGCGAGGAGAAACGAGAAGTCGTGTTTTTCCCCCAGAATGTCAAAGAAAAACTGAAGAGACACAACATTAATATTAAAGGAACAATAAGCGATATTTAACTGCAGTTTTGCGTTATTAAAATCTTTTTGCTGCCCCCGCGATGGCTAGGAGCATAAAGCTCTAAAGTCTAACTCTGTAAGGCAAACTTGGTAGAAGATGAGACAGTTTCGTCTCCCCTCTGGGCTTCTGTCTCTTGCTCTCAATCACGAACACATCCACACATGAAATTGAGTAGGGCTGGTGGAAAAAGGGCTCATGCGTAGAAGCTTAGTCCAATGGAAAGTAGCCAACTTTACATGGACTGGTACCAATTCAGCCATGAAAAGGGTTCCATTATCCAGCTATTACCATGTCAGAGGTTTGGTGACGTGTACAAAAAGTGTGAGACCAAGCTCCTAAGTGTGAGCTCAAGGTGCATCTGCTTTGGACTATACATAGACTGGTGTGTGTATATATATATATATGTGAATATCTATGTATAATTTCTGTCTGAATTTGATATGATCTACAGTGAATTCATATTTGTACAATAAATAAAAGATTGCTGGATGGAGAGTGCATCTCTCCATCCAGGAAATAATGTTTGCCTTGATAATTTAAAGCCCAAAATTGTTAGTCATTAATGCCCATTCTAGGGTATATAAACTGCTAATCCCTGTTGTAAATCTAGAACAAGCCTTTGGGTCCAGTTATCACAGTGGTAGACATTTTTATTTGGATCATTCAGCTGTTGTTAGCCCTGGAACCAGCTTATCTTTTATATGTATATGTTCATTTATGAAGTTGCTAATTGACATTGTAAATCAGACAATATTTTTGTAGTTTTGCCCTTGTAGTTAACGTGTCCGTTGGTTGTGTCTGACAGAGAATCCGAGGGAGTTTCTCATTGAGCAGCTGGAGCAGCTGAAGACGTCGCGGGAGTCTGGTGTCAGAGGTCCAAATCTGTTCGACAACTCCAACCTGGATGCGGTCTTTGGGATATTGGATCCCGCTAATCAAAAATATATCACTTTTGAGCAGTACAAGCAGGGTGAGTGGTGCTGGTCACATTAGGAAGTCTTACAACAGAGATCCGTCATTTAGAACAAAGTCGATTTTTCCCCCCGTTTCACTAAATACATTTAAAGGACTGAGCTATTTGAAATGCCATAGTATTTTTGTTGAACAACTTTTAATTTATCAGTTAACTGGCTTTCAACCATAACCAGACAACCTTGTTTACTTGTGGAAGTTAAACATTTTTCTAAGGCTCTTGACAACAAATACTTGCTTGAAGCTGGGAAAGAAGAAACTTCTTTTATCTATACGGTATCTTGGATGTAATTCATCTAAATTGTACTCATTTAGAAAGTGGCAACAAATATTTTTGTAATATAATTAAAAATAGGTCCTTGTTTTAAATTAAGGTGCTAGCCTGTCTAAATATGTCCTTACTTCTGAATCAGGTTTTGCAGAGCCATTCAGTTATTAATTCATTAAATGATAATAATAATTCCAAGTACTGCAAGTTGTATCATTTCAGTGTGTATGTTATCGCACATTTTACAAAACTGTTTCTCCTCACAGCTCTGACCATGCTCGGCATTAAAGACATCAATGAATGTCCCGATGGTGTGAATGAAGACAGAATATCCCATGAAACATTTAAAACCGAAGCGTAAGCGGAGATTGCAGAGTCCACTATGTCATAGAGTTTTCCATGTATTGCTCTGTGAATTCATTTTGTGTTTTCTTGTTTTTAGGATGGAAGGCCTACAGAGAACTTCAGCAACGTATGCACAGCTCTGAAAGCTTTTTTTTTCTTTCCTCTCCGCTGTGGCCGCTGTCGTATTTTATGTTATTGATGTTTGTTGAGCCATTGTTGCAACAACGGGAAAAATCTTGCCAACCCTGTAGAAAATGCTGATATTCTTTGCTGCATTATTTTCTTATTTCGGTGCAATTTTTATGTCAACAAAAACTCTAATAAACATCCCTTAGCATCTCTTGTTGTCATATAGATTTCATAAACTTAATTGAAAGGATCTTAAATGACTATAAATTGTTTTATTGTAACATTTGTAATGTTGTGCCTGCTAAATCTAATGTTTTTTTCATATGGAAGCTCATTTACATAACTTTGATAAAGAAAGAGCAATTATGTCACGACTATAAGGCTAAATGTAATACTATAAGTTGGCTTTCCCATGACCTACTGGCTATCTCTCTGATGGGGGTTGCATAGTTGTAAAAAAAAAAAAAAACACAAAAAAAAAACAACTAGTATCGTTTAAATGAAACACAATAAAAACAACGTCACCGGGTGTTATAATTTATAATATCTGTGAGTAAAAGTTTGTGAGTTAGATTGCGCAGCGCTGATTTGTTGAAAGCTCACCGGAAGGGGCGTGGTCAGGAAGTGACATGGCCGCCTCCTTCTACGGAGGCTCCTCGCTGCCCCTCGGTGACTTGTAGGTTAAACTAGTTGGTGGTTTCCACGTAAACTTTCGGCAGTACTTTCGGAGACAGCGCCCGGCGGAGCTCAGCATGGGCACCGTCCATGCCAGGGTAAGGCTCGGTCCGCGGGGACGGCGTCAGCCAGGACGGTGACCTCTCCGGGTGTTCAGTGGGACTTGTCTGTCTGTCTGTCTGTCTGCCTGTCTGCCTGTCAGAGCGGCTTCTGGACGGAAAGAAAAGGCCCCGACACGGTGCACCCAGCCAGGTCTAACCGGGCTCCTACATGCCGCTCTTTTAAAGCCCAAGATTATTAACTGCAGCTAGATTGGCTCTGATCTTAACTAATTCATGCAAACACAAGAACAGCAGCTGTTTATGTTTTGAGTCCTGTCGGTGACGATGATACGCAGACCACGCTGCTCTGTTGCTCCGTTGCTCAAAACTCTGAGAGCAGACTATATGCGTAAAACAGTGTTTGAACATTTTTAGCCTGAAACTCTTAAAAAAATCCCACGCTTTATACTTTATAACTAAAACCCACGTGTAATTGTCATGTAAAAGTGATTTCCTGTTGCATACTTTTTTTATTGCACTGTTAACTGTAATAATATTCTACGTTAGCCCCCGTTTTATAATGTATAACCATGGATCTAGTTTTTATTTGAAACAGAAAAGCAACAATTATTCCTACTACAGCAAGTTTAATGTGGAATATTGCTTATTACACTTAAAGTATACCTGGTTACATTGTATTAATTAATTAAGTAATTTTTTTGAATACATTTTTGGTGGTTTTCAGGGGCTTATTGTGACTATTTTTTTGGAATAGCATAAAAATAAGTGGATATAAGGTGTTTAATTACTCTGTCTGCAGCCGCCGCCATACTGCAGTTAGCTGCTTAGCAGAGATGTCCCCCTTTGCTTCAGACTGTGGTTTTAAAACAGTGTTGCCTCAATAGGAGTTTTGGGTGGGCCTTTAGTTTTTCTCTCCATGATTGTCCAGCTACATTTGTCTTTCTTCTAAGTCAGGAGGCAGTGTAAGAAACTTTCTCCCCAGCAGCATGCAGCAACAGGTGGGGAGGGGCAGCGCTGTGTTTCCCTCATGCTCCACACAGCTGGAGAAAACGTGCGTCACTCCTGCACTTGTTACTCCTGGCATCTTCTAAAAAGGACTTTAAACTGTAGAAACTGTGGAGGAAAATTTTAGCAGTTATGAAACAATGATTTAAAAAATCTGGTAACATGAGTTTTGGAATTGGCCTGTTGGAAAATTCAGTACCCGAATCGATGTATTCAAAACACAATAGGTTATCTAAATGAGGGCTATGTGCGTTGTTCATGTTGCCATATGACGTTTGCCTCTGTTGTTGGTGTGTTGCTCAGCCAAACCGTCCTGTCCTGTAGCACCACTAAGAGCAACATGGAGTCATAATAATAATTATATTGGTTCTTACATATTTAGCCTTTTTTGTTTGATAAAACACTGTGTGCGCTTTTGGCGGGTTCTAATTGCGTTTCTCACATTTTGTTTCTGTAGAGCCTCGACCCTCTGCCCATGCACGGGCCAGAGTTGGGTGTCCAAGCAGATGACATTGAAGCTCCTGAGATTGAACAGCAGCCTAGGCAAGAAGTTCTTGAAAACAAAGATGTAAGAATGTCCCTATTTTTAATTTTAAGCTCTGTTTGGTGTTTTAAAAAGTGTGGATGCCTTGCTTTATGACCATGTAGTACTGTGTATTAGTTCCTTGCGTTTATTTATTTTTTAATTATTATTATTTCCCTGTTAAATTTTGCTTTGCATGTGCGTGACGTCTCAGACTGTTTCTCTTGTCCTTCAGGTTGTCGTTCAGCGGGTGCACATTGACGGACTCGGCAGAACCAAGGAGGACCTGTTGAGCTATGAAATCGCAGAAGTGTTCAGGGCAAAAAACCTGATTGACGTATGTCCACTTTTTTTTCCCACAGCACTATTTAGTTCTTGTTCGGTCCTTAGATGTTAGGCGCACTCTGTGACATACGCAAACTTCAATTTATGACGCAGGTGATGCGAAGGTCTCACGAAGCTCGACAGAAGCTGCTGCGTCTCGGTATTTTCAGAAAGGTGGAAGTCGTTATCGACACCTCGCGAGGTAGCGTCCGTCACCAGGGCAACGCACTTTTGTTTGGAAGAATTTGATTTACTGTAGAAAAGCGGTGTAATAGCTCGTTTCCTGTTGCCTTCAGGTGAAGATGCCCTTCCTAATGGCCTTGACGTGACCTTCGAGGTCACTGAGCTGAGGCGTTTGACAGGCAGCTATAACACTATGGTTGGAAACAATGAAGGAAGCATGGTAGGTGTTTCAAGCAAAGTTAACCTTTATTATTTTCTCACATTTTGTCTCTTGTTTCAGTACTTTCGGCTATGCTGAAAGTACTAATTTTCCTGTTGAGCTTTCACTTTCTGTTTTTTCAGGTACTCGGACTCAAATTACCAAATGCACTTGGTCGGGCAGAAAAGCTGACATTCCAGTTCTCTTACGGCACCAAAGAGACATCCTACGGACTCTCCTTCTTCAAACCCCAACCAGGAAACTTTGAACGCAAGTAAGATACAAACAGCTTCGGAAAAGAAAATAGTTTTGGGATCAAACTAACTCAATGTGTACATGTGAAAATAATGTGCGCTGTCATAGCTTCGGCAAGCGTTCTCTCTATCGCTCAAATATGTGTCTTTTACATTTGCAAAAAAAAAAAAAAGTCAGTTTGAAGCAGATTTTTTTCCTGGTCTCAACTAGGGGTCATAAAGGTGTTGATGCCTTCTCCCCACTTGCTGACTTGCAGCAATATAGCAACTGGTGGTAGAGGGGCAGCGTTGCACTACTATGGTTTTTACAGCTTTTCCAGTCACTGCCACTTTCTCTGGCATCTCATTAGTAGGACTTTAAACCGTAAATACGATATTATTAGAGGTTTCCGCAGGGTTGAAATGGTAACATTTTAAACCTCGGTAGAGCTTGATGCTGAGACCCGGCTCATGCCTACTCTCAATAACCAAGTGGTTGGAAAATCCTCAGATGGGTAGACACCTGTCTTACTTGTAGTTCCTTACTCAAGGAGCTTGACGTTTAAGAAAATCTAAGCCATAGAATCCAGGAAGTCCTGTATTTATTCTGCAAAAGAACTCCAGGAGAACGTCTAATTTTGTCTTTCCTTTTTACTTACAGTGTCTCTGTTAATGCGTACAAAGTAACAGGTCAGTTTCCATGGAGCTCACTAAGAGAGACGGATCGAGGCGTCTCTACAGAACTTAGTGTAAGTTCTTCTGTTTTGAAAAGTGAAAATGTTGCTTTTTTTCTTCTTGGATATGGCTGAATAAATAAGGGCTTTCTTTGAATATTGCCATTAATCAATAAAATGAGGGGGAAGGATTTCCAACACTGGGCATACAAATGTAATTTAAACTCATTGTCTAACTAAGCTGGACTTTGTTTCTCCACTAATGCCTTGCGTCAGTATTTACTAATCTGATTTGGTCAGTAAATGCCTTGTTCGTCTTTCACACATTCATACAGAACTTCCTGTGCTGTAATGAAGGAAAAAGTGTGTCGGGGGTCATACTGCAGGCTAATTTACTCTTGCAGAGCTCTAATAACGTCTTATTTCAAACCTAACACTTACAGTTTCCTTTGTGGAAGACCAACCAAACCCTCAAGTGGGAAGGTGTGTGGAGAGAGCTGGGTTCTCTGGGTCAGACGGCCTCCTTCGCCATCCGTGAGGAGAGCGGACATTCCCTCAAGTCTTCCCTTTCGGTAATTGTCTTCTTTCTGATATCGAAACACTTGTAAAATTTAAAGCAGAGTTTTTCACAGTTTTAACCCAGTTTTCATGACTATCTTTTAATGAAGAGATTTAATTTAGCCAATTTAGATGATGTTTTCAAGTAGCAGAAAATGAGATATCTAAGAAGAAAAAGCAAATAAAATGTGTTTGGTGCCTCTCTTGTGTCGTTTTGTTTTCCAGCATGCTATGGTCATTGATACCAGAAACTCCTCCATCCTGCCGAGGAAAGGTGGATTGCTGAAGATTCATCAGGTCTGGTCTTCACGGAAAAATTTGCAATAACTTCTTAGTTGCTACTTAATAACAGTGTGACGGATCTTGCATATAGCATTAATGTTTTGTGCTTGTGTAGGAACTGGCTGGTTACACCGGGGGTGACGCCAGCTTCCTGAAGGAGGACTTTGAGATTCAACTCAACAAATCTCTCATTTGGGACTCGGTGAGGTTCAACATTTGACTCTTCATCCATTATTTAAGGATCATCATCCAGTCAATACATTTTTTTGGGAAAGGTTTGATTATTGCACAATAGGATTTAAATATTTCGTAATTGTATTTTTTTGTGGTGTCAAAAATCTCTGACCAATTTTTTTTCTTCTATTTTTCCTTTGTTGCTACACTTAAATGTCTTGGCTCATTTAAAAAAATACATCAGAGATAACCAGGGTTAATACAGCTCTTTATTTTTATTTGGTTCATCTTATCAGAATACAATCACTACTCTGCGGTTTAAAAAACAACAACTCACTTTTTAGCAGAGGTTCTGACTAAATGGAAAAGTCACAAAAAAACGGCCTGATGCTTTATGTTTCAATACACAATTTATTGACACTCTTATCTTTTCATTCAGGTTCTTTCTGGCTCATTGTGGGGTGGCCTGCTTTTACCCATTGGTGACAAGCCAACATGCATTGCAGACAGGTACATAAAAGCACTGCATTTACAGAAAGGATTATGTGCATGTGGCTGTGCAGCGAGCACCAGAGCTTGTAATTCTAATTTTATGCAGGTTTACGGCCAGACACGTTTCTGACAGAACCAGGTCCACATTTCTCAGCTTATTTCTTACAGCTTTATACACCGCCTGGAATTTAATTTCAACAAATTTCCCCCTCATTCAGTCAGCTATTCACTCACCCATCCAGTGTTTTTGCAGGTTTCATCTTTAAAGCATGTCATCGTCATGTTTTCTTCTTTATTTATGCCCTTGTTTCTATTTATACAGCTTTGCCTTAACTAAAGCAGAGCTATGGTAACGACATGCATCACATATTGTGACAAATCCAGACAGAGATTTGTTAAGGCGACAGCCACCTATTGTATAAAGGTGAATTACACTGAAAACAAACCTGCAAACAAAAACAATAGAATAAAAAACACGTTACAGAAGTTTTTTGATTAAATTTTACATCAGGGTTTGTTAAAAAAACACTTCAAAGTTCAAAGATCAATTGAATAAAGTCATTAGACACATAAAGAACAGAAAACAATATAAAGTGTATTATTCTGTGTCTTTGCTAACCTCCTAGGTTCTACCTTGGTGGCCCCACCAGCATAAGGGGGTTTAGTATGTACAGCATGGGCCCACAGAGTGAAGGTAAGACATGACCTTTGTTTAGCTGCTCATTGCTCAGGTGGAAGTTGTTTTTCTATAATGCTGTGATGGTGATATTACTGACATGACAGGGGATTACCTGGGAGGCGAAGCTTACTGGGCAGGAGGCCTCCACCTCTACACACCTCTACCCTTCAGACCTGGCCGGGGTGGATTTGGTGATCTCTTCAGGACCCATTTCTTCCTTAACGCTGGAAACCTTTGTAACCTCAACTATGGTGAGGAGGCAAAGCAAAGCTTGAATTTGGCACGCAGACTTCAGTTCCTTTTTTTCTGTTCTGGCTGAGATCCCATATTTGCTTTTATCAAGGTGAGGGGCCTCGGGCACATTTGAGGAAACTGGCAGAATGCATCCGCTGGTCATATGGATTGGGCATTGTGCTGCGTTTGGGGAACATCGCAAGGCTAGAACTCAATTACTGCATTCCCATGGGAGTCCAAAGTGGAGACAGGTAGGACCTTTGCACTTTTGTATTATTTTAAAGTTATGAAAAAAGCCTACCCAACATAGTTATTATTATTATTTTCATTATTATTGTCATTTGGAAAATAAAGGTATGATATTAACTAGTTACATAAATATTTTTGTAATAAATGTATAGCTCCTAGAAATCTTGATGACCTTTAAAAGATAAAAGTATAATAATTTAAAATGCTGCAAATAAATTAATTTTAAAAGGATTGTTGGGGGAGATGTAAAAAAAAAAACATTGGGTATTTTCCCTATTGAACGAATTAATTAAAATTTGGGTTTTCTAAACAATTTTCTGTGTAAGATTATGTTTCTGCAATAAAATAATTTAAAGGATAATAGAAGGATTTTTGTATAAATTTACGAGGAATACCAACAAATTTTTACCTGACGATATATGTTGAGTAGTTCGTCTACAGAATACTGTCAAATGTTTTGATCAAGTTATGGATTCTGAAAAGGAATGCAGTCGTGTGTTAAAATGTTTGAGATATTATCTGGCTTGCTTTGATTTAGCTCTCAGGACTATTTTCTGTTTTCCTTGCAGGATATGTGATGGGTTCCAGTTTGGAGCAGGAATTAGATTCTTGTGAAGGTGCTAGCCTTTTATCAGTTGTATTCAAAGTTTGCTTGTACAGTATTGTTGGAAAAACTTAGCTCAATAAATGTCTCATCAGACTTTAATTTGTGATGCATCTTTTATTAACTTTTTGCAGTGAAATGAGAAGAAATGTGTTCAGAACAGTGTGTGGAATTAAATATTTATTTATTTATGTATTATTATTATTATTATTATTATTCTGTATTATTATTATTATTATTATTATTATTATTATTATTATTATTATTATTATTATTATTATTATTATTATTGTTGGGTCTTTCTGCATGGAGTTTGCATGTTCTCCCTGTGCATGCGAGGGTTCTCTGGGAATTCAGCCTTGTGATGCACTGGCCCATGTCAGGAGTTTTCCATGTCTCGCGTCCAATGACCGCAGGAGGTTTTGACTGTTTTTGGCCAGCTTTTCGCTGCTCTTTAATTTATAACTAACCTATTTTTCTATCGATTTAGCTGCCATGAAAACAATCCCCTCCTTGTTTTATAGATTGAATTCTGTATTAACATGTGGATGCACAGAAACAGCAAAAATACTAATAAAAGCGATTAATGCCACACCACTTTGTTTAGAGCAGGAGTTGATTTACCATCAAGTAAATGAAACATCATTAAAGAGTAGATGGTACATTAGTGTCTAGTTCTTACCCCAACATCACACTCATGTCTATTTTTTTCTTTTAGCCATTCAGAGATGGACTTAGTGCTGAGTTCTTTGAATCATTGTCCTGCTGGATAAACCAAGCGTGCTTGGGCTTAAGGTTACAAACCGATGGCCGGACATTCTCCTTCAGGATTTTCTGGCAGAGAGCAGTATTCGTGGTTCCAGACCATCACACCAACACCACCTTGTTTGATTGTCACTATGGTGTAAGAAACGTTTTTATCTTAAAAGCTGTTAGATTGAAAAATTCTCTCCCAGACCAGACCTAGCCTGGGTGTGGCTTTTGAAAATAAACTTGCCTTTCCAAGAAAGATGGTAATTCACACTTAATTACAACACAGCAATGGGTTTGATTCCTGCCAAGTTTAACCCCAGTTCGCACTTCCTCACATGTGAGCCAGGCAAACCATGAGCCTAACGACTCTCCATTGTTGGGCCGACCAGTTCCAGGTGAATTTGCATGTGAATCTAAGCTCCAATGAGGCCAACAGGTGTCTAGAGGCCCGTTTACACTACACCTAAAAACCGAGCCATGCCAAGACCGGTCCGAGCTTGGTCCAGTTAACTGAGATAAATGCAGCCGTTTACACACAAGAGTTATCCCGGTTTTTTGTTCCTTGGTTGCTCCTCGCCCCCTAGTGGCGATCTGCGGTACTACCGCTCTTTGGGATTGAAGGCGGGACCGAGCAAATCAAAATGGCGGCACCCGTAATATTCAGGATGTTATTGTTAGACATAGAGTCGGCTTTTGGGACGTGGATAAGACAAATGAACGTCTAATAAGGATTTACAGACGCAGGAAACAACAACAGACGCTGAGGTTCATAAGCAGAGTCATCACTGGAAACCGTGTGGCACGGTAAGGAAGCTAGTATTATTATGAATGTCTGAAATTTGTCTGAATGGAGCGTGAATCGGGACGTGCAGCCAGACACGCCGGGAAACCCGCGGACAGTCAGCTGACTGTAAGGGGATGACGCGGTCTGCTCATGCGCTCCTCGTTCTCAGGGAACCGGGCTAAAAAAAACCAGTCCGAGACCTGGTGGGGAACTGGTCTGCAGTTAGCGCGGTCCGGTTATCGTTAGCGCGGTCTGGTTCAGTCTGCTGACCGTTTACACACAAGAGTTATCTCGGTTACCGAGCTCGGACTGGTCTCGGCTCGGTTAAAAAAGTGTAGTGTAAACGGGCCTTAGGGCTTGGGACTCCACACTGCTCCAGACAAATGGAGAAAGCTTCCTGGTTGGGAAGTGAAACGTCTTCAGCTTCAGAATAGAAGTTCAGTTGTTTTATTTTTTAACCTTTTTTGGATTGACTTAGAGTACACATCTGACAAAAAAGACATCAGTTGACTGTTAGTTGTAATATATTAGGTGAAAAACTTCTCTTTAAAGGTGTTCAGATGCCAAACTACTTATAATGTCTGTAAAATATTTATTGATACTGTTCTGTTTTATTTTTAGATTTTAAGATATTGTTCATTTTGTCTTGGTGACCACTGTGGTAGAGACTAAGACGAGTATATGAGAAAACGGCTCATCAATAATAGTTATTTGCAACCAGTTACGTTTCCTTAAGTAACCTTTTGAATAAAATGTACTTTTAGGAGTAGTTTTACTGCACTGTACTTTTTTATTTCACTTGAGTAATCTTATTAATAAGTATCACTACTCTTAATTGAGTAAAATTAATGGCTGCTCTACGTGAGTCACTTCGTTGAATAATGAACGGGCACCAGAAAGACACGCGTCTACAGTTTGTTAAAGTGAGACCTCTTGTTGATACACAAGCTTTGTTTTAAAGTTATTTTCTGTCTGCTGAGATCCTTGAGCCATTTAGTGATTCAGTGAAAATACAGTTAACAGTAGGTCTTGTCATTGGAAGTACTTTGCAATATTTTAACATGCACTATATTGCCAAAACATTGGGTGACGCCACCAAATTCAGTGGATGTTTCAATCACTACCATGGCTGCAGGTGTGTAAAGTTTGGTGTAGATAAACTTGACAGGCCTGCACAGTCCTGACCTCAGCTTAAAGAGCACCCTTCCTGGTTTTCATATACAACCATGGACCCCCCCCCCCAAAAAAAAAACAAAAAACAAAACAGCAACAACAAAACAAAAAATAAAATCCCCACAAAGGGTGTACACTGAATAGTTAAAGTTGCGTGGGGATCCATCAACAAATTTACCCTAGCCCTATGATGCTTAGTTATTGTTTTAGTCAGGATTTGTACATAACTTCATATTTATGTCTGTCTGATTACATCATTTTAAAAATATTAAAGTAGATGTTATGATTAGTTACTCAGTACTTGAGTAACTTTCTTCCCGAATGCTTTTTTTTTACTAGAGTAATTTCTTGGTCGGCTGCTTTTTACTTTTACTTGAGTAAAAATATGTTGAAGTAGCGCTACCACTTGCTCTAAGAACACAAAGCGGGGCGGAAATAGGAATATATATTCCACAATTTCAAATACACATTTCCAAACGCTGATCAGACCAATCTGTTTTCGCTGCAGAGATGGTGGCAGTCACAATAAGATTTCAGTGAGTGGAGGAGGTTAAACCAGATAGGTTGGTGGTTGCACAGCTTCAAAAGCAGTTGAAGGGTTGGCCTACAACTGAAAGAGAAAGATTGCGGGCAGTAGTTAGAGAGGCAGGGCAAGAATGGAGTATGGAAGGAATACCAAGAACTGAAGGAAATTGTGAAAATCTGTATGATTAGAAAAGGATTATTTATATCTTCATAATGCAAAACTAAAAAGTCAGAATCTAGCTGGCGGAAGCTCTAGACGCTACACACTCACGTACAATAGGTGGCGGTATGCACCTTCCAGTTGTCTGCCATTAACCAGTGTAGGAAAGAGGAAGAAGAGCGGCGCATGCGCACTCCGTCATCTTCCGTAGCACCGTAGCCATTGAGCCAGAGAGAGCATTGCGGGAAAACTGACGGTCGGAGGAGGGCAGTCCATTGACGATTTTCTCGAAATTTCGTCCTCGCGCCTCTGCCGCCGTCACCATAGTATTTGACATCACGGCGTCCATCGTTGTTTCGTTCCTCCGAAACCGAGCTACAGCCGCTCTGTGAGGTCTTATCTTTCTCCCCCTTTTTTTTTCCTCCCCCCGTGGTTTCATCAGCGGTCTTTTCTGAGAACGCCTGCCACTGGGACGCTCGCTGATGGCGGTCACAATCGAGGAGCTTTATCGGAACTACGGGATCCTTGCCGACGCTAAAGACAACCTGAGCCAGGTGAGGAAGAGGCAGCCCGCTGCGTTTTAAAATCCTCTGGGCGCCATCCGGGGCTGCTTTGCTCGGCTTTGGCTGATTTGTTGACGCGGTGCGGACTCTGTTAGCTGCGGCTAGCTGCAGCGGCGGCCGGGCTAACGTGATGAGGGGCTCCGGAGAAGCTGCGCTGGCAACTTTCTAAACGCATCCCGGCCGAGGGCTGCCGGTGGTTTCTACGCAACCGTACATGTCCCGATTTATCGGGACTTTTAATTTCAATAAACTGTTTTAACGGAATTTGGTCACGTGTGACCCCCCTCTGCATCAGGCTGGGGACCTTTGCTCTGTCAGGTTGGGGAGCCTCATGAAAACAATAGTCTATTCTCTCTACAGTGAAGCAAAAGTGATTTTTTTAAACTACCAGATCAGTGTTAGTTATTTAAAAATAAAAAAGTTTTACAAACTAAAAATCTGGGTCAAATCGTTTCCCTCAATTTACATGAGAAGTTGTGAGAAGTTAATAAACCAAAGTCGCTAAATCAAAACGTTTTACCCATATTTCCATGTAATGTCAAACCATCTTTGTTGAAGTTTTTATTTTTATTTTTACTGATTAGAATGTCCTTTTTTATTAAGCCAAAAAGTCACGCCAAGCTAAATGCCTTTTTGCACCATCATTTCTGCACATACAAATGGTTATAACTATTCTCCTGTACACCGTGATCGCACACTTTTCTTTCTCCTGCATTGTTTACATTTCAATTTACACTGTAATTTACAAGCTCTATGCAACCAAATTTTGTTCTGTATGCGCTCTGTACATACAAAATGACAAATAAAGATGTCTTAAGTCTACTCCAGAAGGAGACGTTTGAGGTTAGAAAACAGTGACAGGGGAATTTTCAGGCTCTCTGATCGTAAAACACCTTTTATATTGTAATAGGAGGCCAGGAATCAAACGTCCGTCATGTTACTGTTCCCATCAGCCTCACGGTCTCCTGTTTTTTTTTTTTTTTTTTTTTTTTTTTTTTTTATCCTGCAGCACAAGGATGCATACCAAGGGATCCTGGACGGCGTGAAGGGTGGTCCCAAAGAGAAGCGGCTGGCGGCTCAGTTTATTCCTAAGTTCTTCAGCAGCTTCCCGGAGCTGGCTGACGCAGCCATCAATGCCCAGCTTGATCTCTGCGAGGATGAAGATGTGTCTGTAAGTGTAATAAATAAATAAAAAAATATGTCTGGGCCAGTATGAGATTTTCCCAGTTCTACAGTCACGTGTAGCTTGACTGGAGTCATGCATTTGTGGAAAACCCCCGTCTCTCTGGTACCTAATTAAAAGAACTATGAAATATGTAAACATGATGGTGGAAGATGTTATTGATTATAGACGTGTAACATTTTAAAGCCTCGGTGCAGCTTCACAACCGGCCACCTGCTCATTCTTACGTCCTACTGTCACGTTTCTAGCAGATAACTTCATTACCGTTGTGTCTCTATTGATTGGCTTGTCTTTGGGGCTTATTTTACGGAAATGTTTGATTCCACGATTTAAAAAACCAAAAAACAATGCTGTCTTTCTTTGTCCAGATTCGACGGCAAGCCATTAAGGAGTTACCCCGGTTTGCCACAGGCGAAAACATTTTCAGGGTTGCCGATATCCTGACCCAGCTCCTTCAGACAGGTACTGCAGTGTGGATGCCTCTTACCTTTTAGGGGATGGCGAAGCATCTGATGGATAAGTGGCGTTAACCGTGTCTGTTGCGCTTCTAGATGATACAGCAGAGTTCAACCAAGTGAATGCAGCACTGATTTCAATCTTCAAAATGGATGCTAAGGGTAAGCTTCTTTTTGATGTTTGAGTTAATTTTATACGACGTGGAATCTGATGGAAAGGCGTTTCTCTTGTTTAAAAGAGAATAATAATAATGATTTTTATTTTTTTTGCTTGGTCATCCAGGTACGCTCGGAGGTCTCTTCTCACAGATCCTGCAGGGCGAGGACATCGTGCGAGAAAGAGCCATCAAGTTTCTGTCCACAAAGCTGAAGACCTTACCGGAAGACGTCATGACGAAGGAGGTGGAGGAGTACGTCTTCACCGAGACAAAGAAGGTTTGTGTTTAGAGGGAAGCGGGTTTGTGACCTTCGATCAATCTTTTTATTTAGCCCAACTCAAACGGAGATAATGCAACACCCCATGATAAGCTGGTGGGAGTTTATATCAAGAGTGCCAGTCGTTTGCCAGATGCCTGTTTAAATACCGGCCCAAACGCCACTGTTGGGTGAGAGGTTTTCTAAAAGTGCTGACGCCCCTGCTGTCCCTCAGGTGATGGAGGACGTCACGGGCGAGGAGTTTGTGCTTCTGATGCGCGTCGTGTCCGGCCTGCGGGTGCTGCAGTCGGTAAACGGCCGGCAGCAGCTCGTGGAGCTGGTGGTGGAGCAAGCTGACCTGGAGCAAGCCCTCAACCCAGCAGACCCAGACGTAGTGGACCGGCTCCTGCAGTGCACTCGGCAAGCTTTACCGCTGTTCTCTGTAAGCACGGCCAGATCTTCACAACTCCGACGGTGTCTTAAAGTTGCAAGAAAAGCTTCTGTTAAGCGTTTTGAAGTTAGGTTTAGGTTCCTGAATTTTTTTGGGGGCTTGGAAACCTTGTATTTATTAAAGCTTCCTAACATTAGTTACCTGTAACAGTGAAACGGATTATGCGTTAATCGTAATTTAAGTGTAAATCCATCACAGCTGTCTTTGTTTTGCAGAAAAATGTCCACTCCACCCGGTTTGTGACCTACTTCTGCGAACATGTCCTGCCTAACCTCAGCACCCTGACAAGTCCTGTGGCAGAGCTGGACATTCAGCTGGAGGTATGACTTTCTCACGCCACGATAACCTGTAGTAAAATGCAAAAATATGCAGCAGCGTAAAGCATCAGCCAGGACTTTGATCCTTAGGTATGAAAAAATTATTTTAAAACGATAACATTATAAAACTGCTAAAGATCTAGAGACCAGTGGCTGCTACATGCCGACTTATGTCTAACGTTATTTGCTCTTTGGGTGAGGATTCAATAAGAGAGTGAGAGCTTCTCAAAATGTCAAGTATTCATGCTGCGTTGTCCAATGTCAGTCTACAAGGGCCGTTGTTCTGCATGTTTTAGATGTTCCCCTGTTTTAACACAACTGAGCCACATGGATGGTTCATTCTCAGGCTCCTGCAGAATTTGATTCTACACTGAAGAGCTAGTTGACCCGTTCTACTCATCAGGGACAGATCAGATTATAAAGGACCCTGGCCTACAGCTGGAAGCTCCTGACTTAATGTATTAAGATGTCTGCAGAAGTCTGCTAGGAAAGTTGGAGATACCTGAGCAACCACAGTTTCATAATCCATAATCGCTGTGGTGCAATAAAATAGTGAATGTTCTCATGTTTTATATGTCATTAAATCAATGACAATCGCAGGACAACACAACCTGTTTGTGATCAGTTTTTGAAGCTTTACACAAAAACAACAAAAACCTTGTGTTACCACAAGAGTTGACACCGCAACAATTGGCAACCCCTCCGGTTTACCCTTTCGTACCTGGAACAACTCGGCCGAAGTGTGATTTCTGGATCCAGGTTGCAATCTTCTGATTAAAAAATCATGCAAAATGAATCGTCACCTAGGAAGAAGGTAATTCATAGTTTTAAAGCTTTAAGCTTCTTATGGTACCCCCTTTCAGATCATCACTTTCCCACACTCCTTTGCTTCTGCAAGCCCAGTTGTATGATCCAAAAGCGCATGAGGCCGGTTATCTTGGCGGATCGACTTGCGTGGCGTGAAACAAAATAGCGAGCCGTAATTGAGGGTGAGTTCATGGTTGCGTGCTCGTTGCATGCGTCTGATCTGGAAGGGGCTACTAACCAACAGCTGCAGAGTGTTTTGCTGATATTGCTTCACAATTCCACACTTTGTAAGCTTTGAGTCTAAATTCTAATAAACAGAGAAGCATATCTGATGTACAATCTATGAAAGACTTTAAAGCCCACAGCATCCATCAGCTTATGCTGCTTGGTTCAGCTCAGAATACCCTGTTAGAAAAACAGACAACTGGCCTTCCTGACCTGTGTAGCATCAGCCTGACTCAGCACTTCAGTCCTCGTTGAACTGACCGCCGCTGTGAGCGTTTGTAGTGGCAGGCAGCGGGGCAGCCGCCTGTCGGACGCGGCGGCCACCTGCATATCGCCAACACAGCTCTGTTCCTCAGCGGGCGATGAATATTTGACGAGGCGTAAAGATCCGCTCCGTGTTTGTGTCGGCAGGTGCTGAAGCTGCTGGCCGAGATGAGTCCGTTCTGCGGAGACATGGAGAAGCTGGAGGCCAACCTCAACACGCTGTTCACCAAGCTCGTGGTAAGACTTACCCGTGTTAGATTTATCCGTCAGAAATGCCGGTGACAACAAAACATTTCAGGCCTCCTCACTCGTTTGTTACGCCACCGGCCATTTGCCTCGTAGCATGTTGCAAAGGGATTCCCGGCTGATTGTGTGCAGACAAAACGTGCGTAAAACTTTGTCCTCCCGCCTCATGAATTTGCCGATTAGTTTTAAACGTGGGCAAACACGACTAGTTTGACTAGACTTGCCAAAAATGGCCGTCTCAGCACTCTTCTGCGCTTAGGTTTGTTCATGGAGGTTGACCACTCTGCTGTGCACATTAGGACACGCAAAGGTTTGAATGTAAGTGGCAATAAGGGATTGTGGAATAACCGATATGAAACTAATCAAAGATGGCAGTAGACTGATGTAACAAGATAAAGCAACAGGTTGATCTTCCCGTGTCCGTCTGACACGAGGAATTCAATAATCGGCAAAACTTTAACATGCTGGGAGTGGCACACTTTTCATTATATCTGTTTAAATCACTGACTGCATTTGTCAGCCACACTTCTTGCTTCCCTTAGTCGTATGACAAGAAAGCACGCGCCGCCCATGATCTGGCCCGGTCGACTTGTGGGATATGGAAGCACAAAGTGACTGGAGATTCATGTTTGCGCTTTTTAATTGTGGAGTAATCTATCTGAAATGGGCCAGGTTAAAAGGCGAACAGGGCTTGTATTTTCAGGAGGAAAACTGAAATTCAAACGTCAAAGTGACATGCAAGCAGCGTCACATTGTTTTGCAAACTGTGCCGCTGAAAATAGGCTGCGGTTGCTTAAAGAAAAGTGCAGCTGCACTTCTAGATCGGGGTCCAAAATCAGACGGTAGACCACCGTCCGGTACCAGGCGTCGAGTTTGGTCAGAGATTTCCGATACGATCATTTAAAAACTTTGGGGCTCTGAGCCCACAGAATAAAGAAGTTTCTTAGAAAGCCTGTTTATATGTGACCAGTTTGATTTGGACTGAAAATACCTTTTTTATATATATATATATATATATATATATATATATATATATATATATATATATATATATATATATATATATATATATATATATATAATGTTGCAGTAATTATCAAAATAGTTTCAATAACAGTTTGAATAACAGTTCAAATAAATTGAAATAAAAATTGAGTGAGATTCATCTTTGACAGACGTTACCCAAACCAAGCATGCAGTTTCCCTAAGCACTGAGGGACACTAGTCTCTCAACTAACAACACATTGAAGCAAAAACCCTCTTTGCAGCACTGGTTAAGAATCCAGATGTTTGAGTAAGCACTTAAAATAAAACGGATCAATTTTACACCCATGTTTGAAATATGTTGATCCTGTGGCCAAAAGGCTTAAATAATGTCAGCCCAACGCCCTCCCTGATGTATTCTCCCTCACTGAAACTTAAAGCCTGCTTGACTTTTTATGTTTCTTTAAAAAAAAAAAAAAAAAGTTGTAATGGTTTTATTTCCGGTCATTTTTCTTTGGTACTGTACATACGCTGTGTACGAGAGCTAAAATGTCCCGCTCATGGTACCTGAAGTGAAGCTCTACAGCGATTGGTCCCAGCAGAGCCAGCAACCCGCCTGCAGCGCACGGTTTTAGCCACAGGCATCCTTTTCCGCTGACTGACTCTCGTTGTGGTTTGTTAGGAGTTCATGCCCCTGCCCCCCGAAGAGGTCGAGAACGGGGAGAACTCTGCAGGTGAGGAGCCCAAGCTGCAGTTCAGCTACGTGGAGTGTCTCCTTTTTAGCTTCCACCAGCTGGGCAAGAAGCTGCCAGACTTCCTCGTGGACAAAGTAAACGCCGAGCGCCTCAAAGACTTCAAGATCAGGTGAGGTTACAGCATCCTCCTGCAGTCCGTTTTTTGTTTTTTAAAGCCGTCCGTCAAAAAGCGATTGATCGCACATTGTCATGGCTAAAAGTACACAGAAGGTTACATTAGTTTTTTATCTAAATGTGCTTTATTGGTATTTGATTATTTGTTTTGTTTGAAACAGGTTACAGTATTTTGCCAGAGGTCTTCAGGTTTACATCAGACAACTGCGAGTTGCTCTGCAGGGGAAGACGGGAGATGCTCTGAAGACAGAAGAGGTAGTTATCTACTATTTTTATTTATTTATTTTTTTGTCCAGCCTCCTGGCTGCTGTACCGCTAAAAAGGATCTAAATTTAAAACACTTGTGCTGTAAAACCTCCTCGTGACTCATACATCATTTTCTTCTATCAGAACAAAATCAAAGTGGTGGCCCTCAAGATCACAAACAACATCAACGTTCTCATCAAGGTAAGAGATTCGTCAACAGAGCGGACGAAGTCAGGGATTTTTAAAACTCCCTCTTTAGAGGCAGTATTGATATCATTGTGACAATATAAGTGTTTTTTTTTATATAAATGGTGATTATTGAGTTTTTTTTTTGCAATGGGTCAATCATAATAAGTTTCATTTAAACATGCAGGCATAATTTCAACTAGAATTATTTAATAAGGACTGAGATACATCCATGTTCAGTCAGTGGTAGTCGATCTAAAGCTGAGGTTAAATTCTCATTTCTTTTTGCATGTTTTATGTTGCGCGTGTAGGGAGGGGAGTGGAGAAGAAAATGACCCAGGTTTAGGACCAGCAGGTATCTGCTTGGACAGACAAGGGTGTGAAAGAACAAAACAAAATAAAAAATTAGCACAAAACACACAAAGGTAGTGGAATATGCGGCGCGTAAATCATGAGTAATGATGCTGTCATGCATTATGACTAAAGGGAAAACTCCGGTTCATCTAAGTCACCTAATGTTGAGCTTTAATAAAATTAAAGGTACCATGACATCACTGTATAAACCAGTTCATGTAGTTGATATTGCTGCAGGTGTAAACTCTCCAAAGAATTTCATTAAAAGAAATAACGTCAGCTTCTACGGGGACTGCCTCCTGTTCCAGCCGATACAAGGAGGCTGAGCCTGGCCTGCCGTCTCCTCGCTGCTCCACCTTCCACCTCACCAGTGGAGCAGTCAGACATGCTAGCACCACTTACCGTCGGGGAGAGGGGGGTGTGGCTGTTTCCTTCATGATGTGCTCTGATTGGAGAATATGAATTACACAGAAAGACAACCCGTTGGACTTGGCCTGAACATTTGAACAAGAACACCTTACAGGTCCCTCCCCCTTGCTCTCAGCTGTTCATGTTCACCTGTCTTTGTTTTCTGAGCAGCTGCCTCTCCAGAAATGGATCAGAGGCAGACATTGTTCCTGGCCCTGATTGGTTGTTTCAGACCGGGAGCGTTGTATTTCTGTAAATAGCAGCAGGACCTGTGGCAGGAGTCCACAGATCTTCTCTTTCATATTTTACTGTCAGGACAGTTTAACAACAATATAAAATACACATTTATTCAAAAGTTATGGACTGCAGCTTTAAAGGCAGTACGCTCTTCTTCCCATTCTGTCTATAGGACATAAACTAAACTTTATGCAAGCCTATACTCTCAAAATAAAATTACATATTTTTCCTTGACTGAGTTAATTGTTTTTTTTTTTTTTTAAATTCCAGGATCTTTTCCACAACCCTCCATCATACAAGAGCACAGTAACCTTGTCCTGGAAACCTGTCCAGAAGCCAGACGCAGCAGCGTAAGCCTCCACATTAAATGGAAGACATTATTTAACCACCATCAGAAGACATTTGTTGAATGTCTGAATGTTGTTCCTTGCGCCTTTGTCTTACAGGCCCAAACGTCCTTCGGGTGAAGAAGTGGGATCTGGTGCTGTCGCAAAAAAACAGATCACGCCTCTGCCACGGCGGGACGCAAGACAGATTTACAACCCCCCCAGTGGCAAATACAGCGCCTCTATTGGCAATTTTAACTACGGTGAGGAGTGTGTGGTGACTCGTCTGTCTGTTCACCTTTCAGGGTCCTCACAGGATTTATTTTCCCAGTGTATCGGTGGATGACACGGGGCTGGTGCGTGAGATGGTGTGACGTTTCGGCGCTTCTCTGGGTTCATTCTCGCAGCGGAGCGATGCTTAGTGCAGCTAAAAGAGGGCTGTTGGTCAAGCTAATAACAGCTAGTGCTAGCTGATGTTGTTTAGGGGGTTTATAGCTGCGCTGATGCACCTTTAAGAGCTTTACTGACTTTTCTGTGTTTCTCTCAAACATCTGTGTCGCACTGATTGTTACGCAATTTTTTTATGAGCGTAACGGCCTAATTTCAGCGTAACTTTGACAACTTTCAGCATAACGGTCCATTACGCTGAGATGTAATGGAGAGAACCCTGCCTTTGTTTCACAAGAAAAGCGTTTGTTTTGTTTGTTGTTGTTTTGTAACTCTTTATTGATTTTGAGGGCATATTGGGAAACCCGGGTAATTCTTTATCTGGTTCAAAATATCAAAAGTTCCATGATTATATAGCAGTACCACTTGCAGAGCATCATTGCAAAACAGAATAGTTTACCGCTCATTGTGTACCCTTTACGATTCACGTGATTTGTACAATAAAAACATGCCGCATAATTTTCAAGCAAGTAAGCTAGATCCAGATAGGAACACAATGACTTGTGTGATGGGTTGGACAGAAAGGAGAGAGGGAAGGATTCGTACAGGTTGGAGAGACAGAGATGAGTTGATGAAAGAGGAAAAGGAGAGACGGCAACCATTGTGGCTCAGAAAGTTGCAAAGCTTTTTAAGAATAAAAAAAAAAAGCTTTGCTACATCCATCCATCCATTTTCTAAGACGTCTATCCCTTGTGGGGTCTCGAGGGGTGCTGGTTCCTATCTCCAACTGTCAATGGGCGAGAGGCAGGTTGGAAAGGCAGTCCTGATGATATACCTGTGTAGGTATGGACATGTCTAGGACAGACAGTTGGACTCAGCTCTTCAATAAGATCTTAGAGAGCGAGAAGATGCCTGACGAATGGGTGCTGGTACCAGTTTTCAAGAGCAAGGGAGATGTGTAGAGTTGTGGCAGCTACAGGGGGGAATAAAGTTGATGAGCCAAAACAATGAAGTCATGTGAAAGAGTAGTGGAAGCTAGACTAAGGTCAGAAGTGAACATGGGTGAGCAGCAGCAGTGTGGCTTCATGGCATGAAAATGTACTGCAGGTGCAGCATCTGCTTAGATGATGTCCATGGAGAAGTACAGAGATGGTCAGAGGGAGCTGGTTGTGCTTTTGTAGTTCTAGAGAAAGGATGTGACAGGGGGCTGAGAGGGGAGCTATGGTGTTGCATAAGCAAGTGTGGAGTGGCAGAAAGGGATTGTAGGTCTGAGTGGTTCAGAACAAGAGCTTTAAGACAGTGGTGAGGTGTGCCGTAGGTCTGACAGGAAGTCCAAGTGGAAGGGGGGCTCCCTTCTTGGACAGGTTGACAGATGTTGGACAGGAATCTCCATGGGTTATGCTGTTTGCAGATGACGTTGTGATCTGTGGTGAGAGCAGGGAACTGGGGGAGGAAAATTCGCAGAGATGGAGGTTTGCCCTGGAAAGGAGAAGAATGGAGGTTAGCGGTAGGAAGAGGAGCACGTGTGTGAATGAGAGGGACCCAAGTGGAGCCGTGAGGTTACAGGGACCAGAGATCAAGAAGGTGGAGGATTTTAAGTACTTAGGGTCAACAGTGAGGAACAACGGTGAGTGTGGGAAGGTGGTGAAGAAACGTGTCTGGGCAGGAACTCTCTGGGCTCAGTAGATGTTAAAAACGCTCCTATAGACCAACTCGTTTAGACCAGCATTCCTGTCCTTACTGACCCACTGTTGCCTCTTATTCTTCTATTTTATTGTCTTATATTGTTGCTGTTTTTTTCTTATTACCGTGAAGCATTTTGTGTCTGTGTAAAGAAAAAAAACCCTCTTACTCACTGAATTGTTTTTGGTGCCGTGTCGATGCAGAACAGCGCGGTGGCTTCAGGGGCGGCCGAGGACGAGGCTTTGGGGCGAGAGGCAGCAGGAGCCGAGGCCGAATCTACTGAGGCAGAAGTGTACATTTTCCCCTTTGAACTGCATCACATCAGGACCTCCTCACCAGAATGGACTATTTGTCACCTCCCTACACATTGTATTCATTTACTTTTCCGTTGTTTTTACAAGGTGGTATTTTTATTTGACTTTTATTACCATTCATTATGGGGTCTGAGGTTCTGGTTTCAGAGTTTCTGGCTCCAACTTTTCTTCTTGTCAACATGTACCGTAATAGCTGTATTTCCCTTGGGCAAGGTAAAATTAAATCTAGTAAATGTGTGGATTTTTTATTTTTTTTGTTGTTCTTCCCCCTCCTTGTTTTTCCAAATTTATAAACATTGTGTGGATTTTTGTGGATCAAAAGACTGCCAAGTTGTAACTAAATATTTTTGTCATTGTTGGAAAGGTCTTCTGTTTAGCAGCATGTCAATTGATTTAAATTTCTAGCTTTTTATTTAACCATGTTTCCTTTTTTTTTTTTTTTTTTTAAGCTTGATTAGAATTGGCCGACTGCTTCTTTGTATAAATCAATGACGCTGTTTCATTGGGTTTTTATCATAAAGTTAAATGGAAGTACAATCTTTTGTCCCTTGCTTGTATAAGAAACCTGTGTTTGGGCCCAGATAGAGCACCCTGTGCTGGTCTTCTGCATTTCATTTCCTCCTCATTTTCAGATCACACCTAATCTCGGAAATTGTGATTCCAAAAGCATTTGCAGCTGCACCCAGTCACATTGCTGTATCATTTACCCTATATTTACATTTTAAAGTCTACCTGTTTAAACTCCCCTTTGTTTGCTTTAGCTCACAATATGGCGCATATTTAAAATGCTCAAAGAGGCTGTCTTCCCTGACTGAAGTGGTAAAGGGTAGAATCTAGCCCTTAATAAATGAGCCGTAAACAGGTCCCACCATGTTTAGGATGCTCATTTTACACAAAATGTGTATTCTTGCCCATAAAATAGTTTGAGATTCTTATTTACACCAGAAAGAAAAGCGGTGATTATGAGATCACGCTAAAATTCTAATATTTAGAACAAAAACAAATCAAACTGGTTGCATATATTGAGTGTGTTTCAGTCAAATTTCTAGTTCTGGTTTGCCGGTGATTTGGCTCATAAAATGAACAAAACTTAATTGGTTCCAACATTTTTTTTTTATTGCTGCCTGCCACGTTTTACTATAGAATATATCAACTCCCAATCGAGATCCAGTAGGTTGTCACCTGCAGGGAATGATGTCATTTTTTTGTGATCTGTTAGTCAACCGAGATAATAACCCTCCCAAGAACAAGCTTTCAGGCTGACATGCTTCTGGTGACATCACAGCAGGCAAAGGTTTTGGTTTTGTGAGTAATTTATTGGCGTGTATTTTTCTTTATAATTATTTGCATGTTTTTTTTTGCATGTTTACTTGTATAGAGGTCCAGGCCACTCTGGAAGGCTAGATTTTATAACTAAAGATCAACAGCAACTATTTCAAACCAAGTTGTTTTAAAGTCATGGTCTGATGCCAATACCTCAACCAGCGATAAAATATATCCAGGAACATGATGTTGAAAATATTACTGTAACGCTCAGAATATTGGTCTGTACCTTTTGGGCCACTCTCAGTAATTCGTGCATTGGCAGAGTGTCCCCTGAAGAGGGCGCTTCAGACCAGGGCTTTCCTCTCAAAGCATCCGGATCTATTTTTAAACCTACTGAATTTAAAGTGACTGATGTATTTTCGTGTCGATGTATTACTGTTGGGGTGCACAGCACAGCGAAATCTGGTCTTTTAATCTTTCAAGGCAGAAAAACACCGGCTTTAAAGGTCTTATCCAAGGTCTTATTAAATATGAACATGTTTTTAAAAAAATAAATTAGTAACTGAAATTGCGGCAAAGCATCTCGAATTAACTAGATGAATGCATTGTTCTCTTTGTCTATAGCGATGAAAGCATGACGTCTGATCAAATGCAAATGCACCTTTTTGCATTCGTTACTGGTGTGGTACAACTGTTCCCTTTGTTGTTGGTTAATATTTGTAGGTTTTTTTTCTTTTCTTCTGCTGCACAGCTGTTTTATTTTCTGTACGATAGGGGGAGCCACACTACCACGACAAACCCCCTCCTAGTAGATCGTGACCAGGTATTTCCCAAACCAGCCTGCCAGTCAGTCAGCCAGCATACTGCCTAGCACATGCTTTTATGAGCGCGCACATACACACAAGGACTGAGCTGAAAATAATCAAGTGGTGGAGGAGGAGTGGGCGGCAGCTGCGGGAGCAGGAGAGAAGTCGGCCCTCGGAGAGAGGGAGAGATGGAAGAAGCGACTGTACCAGCCCATGTGAGAAGGGAAGTGAAGGTGAATCAATAGTCCTGAAGCACTTGGTAAAACTCGATGGGTTTCCTTACTTTATTAACGACCTTCGAGAAGGTGTAAATGGTCATAGAAATATGACTTAATGCTGTGACCAAACAGACCTGAGGGAAGAGCTACAGAATGACAGGTTGCATGTCTGTTTTAGTGACGTCCACTTGTAGTCTTCAGTGGTGCTGTGTGGCAGGGACATAGTTGGTAGTCTTCGAAACGCTGCGTGCGTTGAGTTTAGGATTCGCTAAAAGTGTATGCATTAAATGATAGACTAGATGATATACCAAACTGGTGTCCATCTCCGGCGGTCATTGTACGAGAGGCGGGGTACACTTTGAACAGATCGTCAGTCTGTCACCGGGCAGCTACAGAGACGCTCAGGACAAACAACCACACACTTATGCCTAAGGGCAAATTAGAGACACCTTCTATCATCAATCTTCAAAGACGAGCCACCTCTTAGCTCCCTCTGGCCATTCATGAATCACAAATAGACACTTCGATATCCTGCAAAACAGTGAGCTTTCAGGAATGAAGCCAGTAGAACAGGTTGACAGGATGCGTGGCGAATCATTGCCATCAGAACTAAGCATTAAATCTGCATTGAAAGTCTCGTCATACCATTCTTTTCAAAACAATGACTGCAGACAAACTCAGGGTGATCCTGTTCTTGTTCGAGCAAATATTTTAAACTTAAATGACATCCAATACCTTCTTACAGTTCTCTTTAAAATCGAGTCTTGAGCTGTGACTAACCTGTGTTGCAATTCAGGAGCGTAATAGAGGTGGGCTCACTTCAAACCTGTTCTACACAAACGTTCAAAACACATAAAGATGACAAATAAGCACCTAAACCTGCCTTGAAGTAATTTGTGAAACGGGTTTTGGCCACGCTCTAAATTGTGGAAATGCGTCTAACTCCTGGCTACAAGTGTTTTGTGATGGAAGCTAGTGACTACATGGCAAGTTATGAAGCTTGTCCTTTCCTGTCACAAATTCATCCTTAATATATGCCTGTAAGATTCAGTTGAGCCGGGAAGTGGATGGAGGTAAGCGGGGTTGTGGCACATTTATAGGTCTGATCGTTGCCACCCTCTTCCCACCTTTTAATGTCGCCACTGGTGTTCAGCTGGGGTGGATCTGTCCGTGGTGCTGAACCTCTGTGTTAACCACGCAGAGCTGTCTCAGGTTGTGAACACCAGTGCGACTTAAAGAAGCTTCAGATGTTTGTTGGGGGGTTGGGGGTAAAAAGCAATCATGGGTTTGTAAAAATTGCACATCCTTCTGAAAGAATTGAACGGATCTCGTTGCTTCTGCAGCGAACAAGTTTAAGTTCAACAGGATCTGCTTTGTATTTTCAGTCAACATACACCATTCCATCAGACAACAAGCGCTTTTCTGAAGGACACCTCAGCTGCGTGGATAATCTGCTCGCATGTTCCTCCATTCACAGCTCGTCTCAGCCCTTCTGCTTTCCTCTTCACGGAATCGTGACGGCTTTAACTGCAGCGTCCCTGAACTAATTCGGTGCCAGTGGCGGATCGCAGGTCGGAATGTACGTGTAAAAATAGATCAGTTGTGAAAAAGGGAACTTTTTCTTCCCTTTTAGAAAGAAAAACAGCCCCGGCCGTCCGCCCCCTCATGTACAATGCTGGGAATAGTAACAGCACTGTGAGGCTGGGCTAAATATAGCAGCCAGTGAGTGTTAACATGTCAACTTGAGCAGGAGTGCAGGGAAGCGGCTGCTGCACGTGTGGACGCCGTGGATGTACAGAGTTTGGCTATAAATACCAACCAGCTTCACTCTATGCTGCTGCTTCTGTGCACCCAATGCACTCTACAACCAGGGTGGGTTTGTTTAATAATAAACCAAAAGATGTGTTTTAATTCCGCAGGTTGCACCACGGGGGAAAAAAACCCTAAAACAAATAGCGATTAAGTCAAGAAGGGAAGCAGGAGACATACGTATTTAAAAATATAATGAAGTCGCTGTTTTCTCCACTGCTAGTGGAGCGAGTTAACAATCTCAACAGGCTCAAGTTATGAGCCCATAAAATCATGATTGACATGAAACCCATATCATCTCCAGGTTCCGTCTATTAGGTATTTACACGACGAAGTTGAATAAAGGCGGCTTGGAGTCTAACTAACATTGGTGGGGTGGATGATAGGTTTCAGGGATGGGAGGGGCGGGATGAACTGCTTTATTTTTATCACAGCCGCCTTTCGAAAATAGAAGGTAGTCTAAAAAAATGTCACTCACGAGTCCTTTTCAAGCCAAAGTCGCTTGTGCAGCAAAACCGTGTGTTTCATTTGCAATGGAGGGAGACTTTAAACGTGCACATGAAGGCACGCACGCACGCACGCACGCGCCCGCACGCCATCCACTTTACGTAATATGGCACGTGAATGTCAACAGAACTTGGAAAGAGTCTATTCACACGAACCCTGTACCCAAGGAACATTGTGTGCCGTGTTGTCCCGCGAGACTTGCCGGGTCAAACTATGTTTACCCCCTCCCCCCCTTTTCACACGCGCAACAGCATGCGCGCGCAAGTGCCCAAATTGCTGATTCGCAAATGCAGCCCATTGAACACAAACAAGGCGAACCACAGTGAATTGGCGCCCGTGCAGCTGAACTGGTGGCTTCCCTGCTTTAAACCCCGCTGTTTCCCCTACCATTCACAGACTCCGCCGCAGAAGCCGTGTGAATGAGTGAGTGGGGAAGAAAGGGATGAATGAATGACTGCTCGAGGTGAGTGAATGAAAAGCAGCGGCTGCAGCAGAAGCAGCGAAACGCAGGGGGCGCACCGTGCTCCTGTTCCTTTCAGTAGCTTCTTCGCCCCTATTCATTTTTTCCCTCTCCTTCTCAGGGAAGTATGGCTGCACGAGCAATAACCAGAACAAACACACGCCATGCACGGGTTGTGTTTGTGTGTGTGTGTGTGTGTGTGTGTGTGTGTGTGTGTGTGTGTGTGTGTGTGTGTGTGTGTGTGTAGTGTAGCATGCATTTGTGTGTGTAAGTTGGAGGTCTATAAATAGCACTATAGCACTGTTTCCATTGACATCATTTAGGCAGGAGAGATGGAAAAATAAATAGGGGGAGGGGAGGAAGGACAGGGCACAGGGTTCCTTAACCTACTAGGTTTGAAATTCAAACAAAACCTTGTAAGCCCTCCTCACACACCTTGCACGCCACAAATCTGGTTCTAAACGCAAAACTGGTCACGGTTGTTAATCTTATTTATACAGTAAATTCTGACCCACGGTTATTATACATTGTTGTAATATAATCTGCATGATTGGGTGCTTTCAGTGTAACATTTGTGGAAACAAAGCAACCGGAGGTCATATTTACAGTTAGCCACAAACATAAAGGGTTTTGTGAGACATTGCTCCTGTTAAATGGAAACAAAATCCAACATTTTTTCCTTAATGGAAAATTCTCTCTTTAAAAAAAGAAAAAAAAAAAAAAAACAGTGTTTGGTGAGATAAACACTTAATTCAGCATGAACAAACCATCCACACAATGAAATATTGTGGTGACAGCACCATACCATACAGATAGATTTTTATTTTTTCTTTTCTTAATAGCCTGGGAGCTGTTTAGTTGAACATGGGACCATGGATAGAACAGGGCAATTGTTGAAGAAAATTGACTTACTGTTCACAAATGATCTCCAACCAATCTTGCTGAGCCTGAACTAAATAAGAATTGGTAAAATCATTCTCTACATGTGCCAAGATTGTCGAGACAAACCCCGAAAGGCGCGCAGCTATAACCGTGATGCTAGTTGGCTCTACAAAGTATTGACTTGAAAAACCTGCATGTTATTTTTGCTTCTCTTCACAGCTGGGTGCTACTTTGTGTTGATCCGTCACTTAAAATCCCTATGAAATGCATTAAGGTTTGTGGGTGTAATGTGATAAAAAGTAAAAAAAAAACAAAAAACAAAAAAACTTCATGGATGTTTATTTAAGTTAGTGTTTGAATTCTAGTATGCTGACACTTTATTCTGACTAAGACACATCAAAACAAGGTGCTGCATCGTTGATCATTTGAAGGTCCCCGTTCATCCCCTCCCCTCAGCATGTGCACTGGTCCTCATAAACCCAGGACCAATAGTAAACATTAAACCAGAAAACTTACTGTTTCCAAGGAGGATGAAGCCTACGGGTTAGAACTGAAAGCCAGAAGGCAAATGTAGGGAGGAGATATCAAACAAATCAGGACCATTATGTCTACAACAGCTGAACACTCACATACACACAAAGCTGACAGGATCCGAGTGGAAAAAAAGACGAGAACCAACACACACCTGAAGAAAATGTTAGAAAAAATATTTGTATTGTTCTACATGCTCTGAAAATAGGAAAGCAGAGGGATTAATAAATCACGTCTCAAGCAGACTGACTTGTATGCCATGTTGTTGTGAAGTGTTTTTTTTTTTTTCCATTGTTGATGTGTCTTAGTCACAGGATCTCTATCTGAATCTCCAAGTGTGTCGTCAGCCTTGGCACTGACCCTTGAGTGCTGCGTGACTTCCACTGGTGCTGATGACGTCTCCTGTGATACATCGCTTCCCATGTTTCCAGCATGTCCTGTGATCACACATTTCAGAGTCCCACACTTTTTACCTGCAAAAGCCTGTGTTTGTCCCCTTACTGTTTAACCAAATCACTGTTATCTTGTTAAATAAAATGAAAAAACAAATGTTCACAAGGGCTCCATGGTCCCTCAGCGGGGTCAGATGCTTTTTCCATCTCAGATAGAGACCTTCCAATTCTTTCTTTTCACCACTTTTACTTGGTGGCTTGGCTATCTATTAGGGGGTAGACAAAAACCCTTTCCTGATCACCCACTTCTCTTCCACCTCCCCCACCAGTACCCTTTTTTAGTCTGTTTTGCACTCTTTTCTGGCAGCAAAAACCTGAAAGGTGTGGTGCTGAGTGGCTACTGAACGTGAGTTGGAGCATCCTTCGACATGTGAAATGTGTGGCTCTCAATTCGAGAGGATGAATCATGAGCCCTAATTCAGTCCTAATGGAAAATTATTTTTGCCACAGCAGTGCTTCTTGCCTCTGTCACTCTTGATATCTATACTCAATCCTTTAGTTATTTCTTCTTTCTTCGTATTTCATATGTTACCAACAAAAGCACTCCCACACCCCAGGCTTAGAAACAAAAGCCCTCAGGTGACTATGCTGGGGTTGGCATAGGGTGAGTCAAAAATTTCATTGAGAAGTAAGTGAAATCCATGTAGACAACCTGCATGTGTGTGCTGTCACCCCAAAAGGTTGAGACAGTGGGTGTCCTTGTGAAAAATACATTTTCCTATTTCTCAAATAGTTATTTTCTGCGCTTATACTTTATTAAAGTGCAACTGCTTATGAAGTTTGCGTGACAAAAGCTTATATATATTACTAATCATTACAATATTTTTTTTCTTCCTCGAGAATAGGATGCCTTGCAAAAATATTTGGACTGTGAGAGGAAGCCGGAGTAGCTGGAGAAAACCCACGCAAGAACGGGCAGAACATGTAAACTCCATGCAGAAAAACCCCAGGGTGGGATTCAAACCCCTGGGGTTCCTCAAGTTTTGTCTTCATTTAAAGATACCATGACCATGTATACTCCCTTGTTTCACTGCAAGTCTTTGTCTTTTCTGTTTCTTTTGGGGTTTTGGTGCCTCGGGTTAAGTAGGGGAGAGAGTTTAAACACAGTCAGCTGGAGGTTGGAGGATATTTTTAGCCAGAGAGAGAGAGACAGAAACAAAAAGAAATGTACATATTCCGACTGCTTTGACCCAATTACTGAAACTTCTTTTCTTGATGTTTGTTGTCATCTAAATTCATATTGCTCACGTTCCTCCTTATTAATAGTAAGCACAATGAATGTGTGAAATCCCGTCTTTTCTATCTATTTATTTTTATTTGCATGTTACCTTAACATTGCGCTATATAGAGATATTTATGTGTCTGCTCTGGACAGCCTGGAAATGGTGGGGAATGGGTGTGCAAAAAAAATAAAAAATAAAAAAATAAAAAATCTCATGCTATTCCACACCCACCCACAAAACCCCCATCACCCCCACTTCTTCTTGCCAGCTGAATTAATTTGATACTATTTTTGAAAGTCAGTGTTTCTAAGGGATACCTAATGACGCAATGACGTCAATGCAGGTCAATAGCACACTGCTGGGGAAGAGGGACGGAGAACGGAAGGAAAACACACAGATAGATGGCGAGAGTAGAAATGAGAATGGCGGTTAATGATCTAAATCCCGACCCTGCTTGGTGGCAACAATATTTCCAACCTTTTTAATTTTCATTTATTATTATTATTATTATTATTATTATTATTATTTTACCTTTGTTATTTGAATGCTAGCGATATTCGTGCGTCGGGCTGCTTCCCCCTCTCTCTAAATGCTCTCCGTGTCTGTCTGGAAGACACATGCGCGCATAGAAGCGAGCCAAAGACTGAGCCTCTATATGAGAGATGTGTCGTGTGTGCGTCTCTCCACATGCGGGGAGATACGCCCCCCCCCCCCCCCCCCCCCCTCATTTGGCGGGACCTCACTATTCACTGGGCTCCGTTTGTATTTCGCTACGTTCTCCGTTTCTCCAACCACCGCCGCCACCTTTCAACTCCCAGACCCTTAGCCCCTCCCAGGCAAACCCACCCCTCAGTCGAAAGCAGGCTCCTTGAATCATAAATGGCAAGCACAAATATGTCAGTTTACCAAAGAACACGGAGACGAAGCACACACGGACGCAGGGGGGAGGAGAGAGTGGGGTGATCCCGCTTTGCCTCGTTTCTTTCTGTCTCAGCCTGCAAACATCAATTTGTTTGTAGAAATAATTACAATAATAAAAAAAAACTAAATCTGAAAGGTAAGTGCCTTCGTTTGTGTTGCCATTCTCAGGAAAGTTTGCAGTAAGAGGGAATCAACTCGATGTTTTAGCACTTTTTTTGCTGAGATTAATGTGGTAGTAGGCTACCCTGGTGATTTGGAATATGGTAGCGGGGAATACCGTCGTAACTACAGGTCACCCGCCGTTTCCAAGGAGCTCTTTAGTCTAAATTTTCGGCAAAAAGGGGGAATAATGGCGTGGACAATGTTGAAGGAGAACTAGTACAAACGTTTTATGCGTTTCAATCGTGTTTATTTTAAGTTTGTCTTCATGATGCTTAACATAGACCCATCCGAGGCTGTGTTACTTTGCAGAATAGCATATTCACGTTCTAACTTCGGTAGCTGACAAGAATAGGATATAAACACGGGGATGAGATCGTAATTATGAGGAGTTTTGTAGCTAATAGAAAACGGGCTCCTCTGATGAGTGTTGGATTTCCTTTGCTTTTGACTACCTGCTCTATGATGAATTGTCTACAGAGGGGAAATCTTACCCATGATCCATCTATCCTGTCTTTGTTTCTTTAAATCCAGTTGAATTTCATTCTAATATTCTTTAAATGGCCAAATATCTCCATTATGGCTTGGGGCGAATCATATTTAGACACGTTGATTGGTGAATATCGAAAGTCATTTGCATTTTAGAGATACCGTGGACGTTAGAGGAAGCTCTAGCAGGCTGAAGATAACACAGAGCTGTCAGCGGACAAGCTGTTCAGCACCAAGGACAGGTCCCATCACGTTCTTCTCAGGGAACCATGGTGGGTTTCTCTTGTCGCACAGTTTTATACCTTGAAAATCGATATTTTGAAACGATGCAACAGTTGTATGTTTTTTTTTAATCGGTGGAACATCAGTAGACGTTCTACATCAGATCATTCCGATCGGTGGTTCAATCCCCAGTCCTAATAGGTGTTACACTACCCTTGGGCAAGACACTGAACCCTCGGAGGTAAAAGCTATGTGTTTTATCAAGTAAAGCTACACGCCCTTACTTAAACACTGACCATGTAATCACTATTATTATGATCCATTGACCATATCTAGTGCAACCATTATTTAAAAAATGACTACATTTATGGCTTTAAAAGGGTTTTATACAGACTGTAGAGTCTACGTTTAAACATTTTATTGTTTTTCAGTAACCATACCATAAAGACAAACACAATGCAGGCTTCATCTTGTTGTGATCATCATTTATTTATTTTTATTTTAAAGAATAATTTCCCAGTTTGAACAAAATGTCAAAGCCTAACTCTGATTTCATGCTCCTTGGTCCTGCGAGAACATCGTGGTCTTTTCCAGCCAGTAGGAAGCTGCACTTGAATGTTTAAGACCGAAATAATTGAACCTTTTTGCGCCAATATACTTAAATGAATGCATTCCAGTTTATTCTGCTTTGTAGTCACATTTTTTTTCAATGATTACACGGAAGATCATTCATAAAAATCCTCTAATTGAATATTTTTTTCACTTTGGTTGTATCAATTTCTGATGGCTATCTATTTGTCGTTTAGTTTGAGTCAGACTTCCGTTTTGGTCCCGTTGGTTCTTCTGAAACATGAGCGAGGATGACCCTTTCTTATACCAAAATAGCTTCAACCGATCTCCTGCTGATAGACATCCGCTAGATGTTGGTGTCATGAAACCCTGTTTTCCTACTCTTAGTAGAAATTATAAAAATACTTTAACTCATCAAGTGGGTACAAAACGTCCGGAGTACAAACTGACCCGTGGTCGACAGATCCATTTTGTAAGCGAAAAAGTCACATCAGAACCCGGATCAAATCATTTTTGAGAGACATAAACGTTTTGCGCATTCATTGCACTACAATGTTCAGAGGAAAGTCCTCTAGTTGGAGGTTTGGCAGCTTCAGTGAGATATTGGGTATCAGCTTTGGCCAGAAACTTTCTTCAGTCAAGGGGGCATAGTTTTCCTCTCCTCTCGAGTGGGATGGGTTTTCAACGAGCAGATCGTGGTCTTGATTTTGTCGGCACCTAGTGGTAAATTAAGGGACACTACGCCACGGAACCTCGGCTGGATTCAAATGAAACAGAATTAAACAGAGCAGCACAGGAACTATTTTTATTTACAGGTCTTTTTGTACAGATTTATTCGCATGTGGCGTCGATTCATGCTTTTAGCGTCCTTTTCTTCTCATGACTATATAATTAGGCAGGGACAGACAACATACTGTTATTATTAACTCGCTCGTGGCCCCATACATCCATCCTGGCACGCGCCAGCGGTCACGGTTATACAGTTGGCCTACAGGCAGGGATAAAAATAGCACCGACGGGCGCAGCCCTTTTCCTCTTTCAGATCCGAGTTTTTCTAGGCTTTCACTCAGTGGATACTCAACGCAACAGACGTAACCCCCCACCCCACCCTCCACAGCCCACCCTGTCCCACCGCGTTCTTGTCCACGAGGTATGTCGTGCAGATGGACAGAGTTGGTGTATAGAGAGGGTCTCACACTGAATATATTAGAGGGCTGGGGAGACAGACAGAACGCACGGTGGAAAGAAGTTTATTGGTGCGCCTCTGCACGGACAAGTGCGTGCTCTGATCCGCGGGTAAGCTGCATGGATCCTCGATGGGCAGCCGGCTCAGCTCGCCGTGGCTCGTCTTGTGTTTTTTTTACCCGCCAAATACACTGGATGCTGGGGTTATAAATTCTCCAGGACCAAAACAGCACCAACACTCGGATATATAGAGAAACGGTTGGGAGGGGAGAGACGGGAGAGGGAGGGAAGAGGAGGGAGGCTGGAAACCCAGATGCTCCAGCCTTAGAGGAGGGATTTTACCTGGAGATAACCTGCTCCAACAAGCTGCAGTTTCCAACGAGTCCACGCCACATTAGCCCGTCTTCACACTCGTTCTTTTTTTTTTTTTGTCTTTCTCTCTCTCTCCATAGCACAATTTGGATAGAGCCGAGCGCAGAGAGGCAGCCTTTAATCAGGCTTTACGGGCTGAAAAGTGAGAGAATCTAAACGTGACGTCAATGCCTAGTAACTGACGCAGCCCTTCAACATAAAATGGCTTTTTATTTATTTTTTTCCCTTCCTCTCTTCTCGTCAGCAAAGCTTAATTACTAAAATTTACAGTGCTCCGTCAACTAAAGAAAAAAAAAAGGAAAGAAAATCCCTGCAGGCAGCGCCGGGTAGTCCGTGTTGCTCACTATTTGGACACATTTAACGCTCATGAGTTTCGTGTGCTGAAGTAAGACTGGGACCAGAAGCTTCTGAAGAGGGCGACAAGACATCAGATGTAGCCGATAGTGGCGGTAGTGTCCAGATTTGAGTTGTTAGGAAGGAAAGTGGCCTTTAAAGAACCAAATGGACGTTTTTTCTAAAAACACTGCGATGATGCAACGGACGGGGAATCGACGTTCTTGAGCAGAGTTGAAGAAGCAGACAGCAAAAATTCATTTATATTACATGATGCACTTCACGTAACGATCCCGAGCGATGCGTTCGTGAGTGTGCGTGTCTTTCTTTTTTTTTTACTGCTAAAAATAGCATCATAGTTTTGATCGTGTGCCAGAAATAGACAGACGGGTATCACTTTTGTGAAGAAAAAAAAGAGGCGATCCAACTTGGACGTGCCACTGTAAGCTTAGTGAAAACATGTGTGTGTGTGTGTGTGTGTGTGTGTGTGTGGGGGGGGGGGGGGGGGGGGGGGTAATCTGTTGCATTTTCCCCCTGACTTCTGATGCAGCTTTTCGCTAAAAATGTCAATGTTTCTTTGTGCATCTCCCCCATTTTCTCTGCAGTTTAGGACAAGGACGTGCCAGATTCACGGTGAGAGAGGCATCTTCTCACGCAATGTTGAGTCCCCTGTACTTTTTGTGTATATACATCTATATATATATATGTGTGTGTGTGTGTGTGTGTGTATGTGCATGCTTCCCGGTGACTGTTCCGCTTCCCTTCCCTCTGCTCTGTCTTATGCACTTGACTCCCAGTCGTTCGGGTGGATGTTTGGGGGCTTGCTCGTAGAACAGACAGCCCTTCCTGCAGAGTAGGAATCACCCTTCTCAGTAAATAAGCTAGAGCAAAAAAAAAAAAAAAAAAAAAAAAAAGTCTCTTTGTTTGTTGGCGCTGTTGAGTCTCTATTACGCGTTCAAGCCCCCCACCCCCTTCAATTTCTGTGCATAACCGTGAACGCGAGGGGGATCCTTCTCTGATTAATGCTTTAAGGACGACTTTCCCATCGTTTTCTGGTTTAATTTTGATTCTCGCTGTCTGAAGAAGACGAGTCGTGTTGGCAGAGAAGCGTTGGAAGAGGAGGAAGAAGCGGAGGGAGTGAAGGAGCTGTTGCAGCAGCAGCAGCAGCGGCAGCAGCAGAGAGCCAGGCGCACCGCATGGGGAAACCCGGGAGCTGTCCAGCAGCAGTGTTTTTGAAACTACACCAAGTGGCAGTAGTGGGCTGTTGCTGTGCATGCTTGTACGTGTGTCTGTTTATGTGCATGTGTGTGCGAATACACGGAGTTTAGTTGGTGTTGTTTTGGCACTGCTGGGAGAACCGCTCATTTCTCCACACTGAGAGAATCCTCTTTTTTTCCCCTGAAGAGACAACGCCTTCATAATATTTCCTGCAGACAATGACCGGGGACGTTTGGCAAGAAAAAAAAAACAAAAACAAAAAAAACAAAAAAAAAAAACCCACTGTAGAAGAGCTTTTCTCCAAATGTCTAAGTTTGAATTGCCTCATCCGAGACCGCAGAGATAAAGAGAGAGAGAGAGAGAGAGAGAGAGAGAGAGAGAGAGAGAGAGAGAGAGAGAGAGAAGACGAAGAGGGATAAACAAAAACAACCCGATTTGGATTAGCTTCTCGTCTCACACCTACATTGTGATTTCCTTCCGTGTCCAATCAGTTCATAGAAAAAAAAAACAGTTTTTCAGATCACCAATTTTTACAGTGCAGCTGTGAAAGAGTTGAAATATTCTGCGTGCATGCTGTCACGATAACTTGGCTTCCAGACGAGCAGAGGGCGCAAACGAATCGAAAGCAGTAGCTGCCACCGTGGCTCCCTAAGAGAGACACGGAAGGGATCGCCCTTTTTGACTGTGGTGGAGACGCCATGGCGTCTGTACGCACGGCTCTGCAGCCCGGCTGGGACAGCGGATTATGCGTTTCCCTACGATCAGTGCAAGCCCGTGCCAGGCCACGTTTCTCAGCATTTTTTTTTCATGCAAGCTACGAGGCTTCCATGCAACAAAGAAGGATTAAAAAGCCACAAAATCGCCATGTCTTTATTATGCAAAAACATAATTGCTCTTCGGGCGACATTTGCAAA
This sequence comes from Fundulus heteroclitus, assembly GCF_011125445.2. Lineage (NCBI taxonomy): Eukaryota > Metazoa > Chordata > Actinopteri > Cyprinodontiformes > Fundulidae > Fundulus > Fundulus heteroclitus. Next base: position 7,388,497 of record NC_046362.1, read on the forward strand.
ACATTTCTCCGTTTAGTCAAAAACACAGACCGTAAAAAAACAACAACAACAACAAAAAAAAAAACCTCTCCTGTCCTCCGCGGCACCAAACGCGCCCATATCGACCCGAGAGAGCGGATCTTGCTCAATAATGCAACGCCAAGCGTGAAATTTTGCTGGAAACAACACGGATTCCCGAGTCGTGACTGCCAAAGTGAGTCATGTGCGCGTTGGCTGCGTCAGGAGAGGCAGTCACTGAGCACTGCCGACGGTAGGGGGAGAGTCGTGACTGACTAGGCTGCAAGTAAAAAAAGACCACCCAATAAAAAAAAGAACAGAAAAGCAAAAAAAACACGTATAAACAAAACAAGGGACAAACATACTCACACCTGGAGGGATGTTAGGTTTATTGGTTGGAAAAAGGGGTGGTGGGGTGGAGGGTGTGCGTGTGATAGGAAAATGTGAAAGGGGTCTTGCTTAGGTTCTGCGTGGGCTTTTGCGTTAAGCAGTTTCCCCTCAACCTCCCCATTTCCCCCCTATCAGCAGCTCCGGTTATCTCCCCCCCTGTCCTGCTGCTTTTTGGCATGCTGGCAGTCTCCTTGAACGCAGACAAGTTTCATCAGTGACCATCGAGAGAGAGAGAGAGAGAGAGAGAGAGAGAGAGAGAGAGAGAGAGAGAGAGAGAGAGAGAGAGAGTTGGGGAACAAACCTTGAGGGGTGGGGTGTGAAGGGGGGGCGGGGACGGTCCAGATCGTGACATGGCCTCCACCTGAGTAACTTCTCCTTCAGGGGTACTAGACGGTTTAGTGAGCAGATGAAGAGCCATGATGTACGTGTTGCAGCTGCTTTTGACCAAAAAACTAAAAAAAAAAAAAAAAAAAAGAAAAGAAAAAAAGAAAACTCAACTCAAACTAATTGGATTGTTGCAGGGAAAAAGTAAGGTAGAGGTAAGTTCTGCTTTTTCAGTTTTCCTTTGGGCGCTCTTAACTTTAAAACAACACCAAAGAAGAGGATAAACTATTAAATCTGATTTGAACTGTGTGCGCTTGTGTGTGAGAATAAGGGATTCGTGGTCGCCAAGAACTTTTCTCCTCCTTCAGGTGTTGGTGGTGTTCTGGGACGCGCTGTTTGGTACACTGTGCTGTGCATTGTTGCAGTGAACTGTTGTGTTGCACTGCAGTGGTGATATGGCTCCTGTTGCCACTATAACCTCAACCACGTCGTTCTGGACAGTCTTAGAATCCCCCTCCCCTCCACACCCCTCCTGCCCCGTACAGAAACTCCCACAGCCCAGTCCCTATCGCTCCTACCAATCCTGTGATATTTTTGCGCTTCTACCCAGTGAATGGGCGACCTCAGTCTGGCTCTGTGCTGTGGTGCTGTGTTGGAGAGCAGTGGGAGTATAATCCTTCCAGACCGACATCCAGTTCTTGTAATTAATTTTATGATCATAAATTGGCTTGTTTACATTGTTCATTATCACTCTTCTGGTTGCAGAAAGGGTGTATCTTTCTGTTTGTTTGTTTGTGTGTGTGTGTGTGTGCGTGTGAGGGTGGGGTAATCTTAATTAGGTGGAAATGGCTCATCCTTGCTGTCACATATGTTGTTTATAGTTGTTAGCATCCAATTTACTCGTTTCCACTCATCACGATTTGGTGTCAGATTCGCATTCTTGTTGGACCACCAGCAAAACGGGACCCCCGAGCGGAAAAACGCTCAAACGCAAACCTCATTGGGTTTGTATCAACATGAGAACTAAGTATATAGTTTCTAATATAGATTACAATTTGGTTTATCGTCTATTTTTCCCTTCTTTTTTTTCAAAAAGGGGGGTCCCAATATGAGCAAGGCACCGATTGGCCGATGACGAGATTGAGTATGCTCCAATCAGATCCCTCCCTGCTCTCTATTTATTGCCAGCAGTTTACAGCCTTGCTCCCTCCTCACCCAGAGCTTTAGAGCGGCTGCAGACAGCCAGCGCTTTTTTACTATACAGCGAGCAGATCATATTACACATACACACACAGAGACACACACACACACAGACACACACACACACACACACCAACAAAACGCATCGGTGCACAGCTCATTGCGATCACACGGGTTTTGCACAGCAATGCGTTTGGCTAATGGGGGTGGAAATAAAATATATACATATATTTTAAAGAAAAACAGTCTACTTGGATGGAGATGCTTGAAGGAGGAGAGACGTGAGGGGATGATAGAGGAGAATTCAAACTGGAGAAAGGAGCGTAAGGACCTTGGGCAGCTCTCAGTTGCAGCAGCAGCAGCAGTGGTCGGAGATGCATCTTCCCCCTTCTATCATTCAGCCTCTCCTCTCCCTCCTCCGAGTGCTCGTTGGAGGAAATATAAGCCGCGGCGCGCTGAAAGCTGGAGATACAACCGACTGAGCCGGGATTGGAGACACTGGAGAGCGGGGCTGCCCGGGTGTCACGGAGTCTCCGTGGGACCTCAGCAGGAGCAGCAGCAGCAGCAGATAATGTCCTTCACGAATCTTTTTGCGGTCTGGGCTTGCTGTTCATTACTGTTAATCTGGGAAGCCCTTACCCCAAAAAGCATTTGCGGAGGGTGCAATCGCCGCGCCGAGACGTGCTCAACGCGAAAGACCGGGTGCTCCACTCGTGGAATTTAAAAATCGTATTTCTTAATGGACTTTTCTCCTTTTCCTGCCCAGTTTTTTATTCTGATAAATTGATATCCGCATTTACCCTGGCCATTTTCGCTATTACCACAACAGTGAGGTTTTTATCATGTTTTTTTTTTAATCATTTCTACTACCCCCGTTTAAGAGTCCCATTTATTTTCAGATTTCTTTATTGTTGGACACTATGACGAAGCTATCTCTGTCTTACGGGCCTATGAAAACATTAGTTTTGTTCCTTTGTTGTCAAAGAAACAACAACATGTGGTCGGACCTAAAACTTTGGACCATTTAACATTAAATCACTCCTCCTCCAACCAAACACCTCCCACCCACCCCTCACACCTCTTCCCAAACTGAGCAAATAAGAGAGGGTCCCAGCAGGGCGCAGGGTAAACACAGGGAGACCCCTCCACGTGTAGCGTGGAGGGTTGAGTTGAAAGTGTCACTTCACTTCACAAAACTCCTACAATCTCACACCTATAATACCCGATTCATAAAGTTTACTGTGGGAATTACACACACATACACACACACACACACACACACACACCCGGCGCGCACATCTGTTAGTAAAGTGCACGGTGCAAAGGGATTCCCCCAAACTGTCCATCCAGACACACACAAACCCGAACTTGCATATAAAGGAGGGTTACGAGCAGCTACACGTCCTTACTTAAACACTGACCGTGCAATTATTATTATTATCATCATCATTATTATTATTATTATTATTATTATGATTATCCAAGGAGCTTTATCGTTTGCGCACACGCTCTCTCTGGAAGCGCACACGTGTCTCCCTTCCAAGTTTGTGAATAGCAGTTAATCCACTTCCACGACCATGTCCCTCCAACGTGGCCCACCTCCTCCCCACCCATTTTGACGAGCATCATATAAACAAAACAGAAACAGCAATAAAGAAAACATTAACCGCACAAAATCTCTGCGGCAACTCCTCGATCGATGTACTTCCGAGTCATACAACAAAGTAAAAAACAAAAACTGTGCCTCCTAAAGCTGCGTTGTAACGCAACACGCCTCGCACGCCAAAGTATGCAGATCGATGAGAAATAAAAGCAAGAACCGAAGATTTACGCAAACGACAGACAGAGTAAAAATCAAAGATGAAGACGCGGCGCAGTTTTGCCCGGAGAAAAACGGGACAGGGCGAACTTTGCCTCGAGTTTCTGTTTCATCCACTGCCCCAGCCTGCAGTCACAAGGCGGGGGGGAGGGACGTGTCGGCTCGCAAATGACGTGCGCCGTGTGTGAGAATCCCCCTTCTCTCTGGTTAGAGAGCTGAAAATGTAGAACCCATCAATATTTACAGTAAAATAAACGATTGCAACTGGACCTAAAGAGGAAGACTGCCTAACTATACAGTAAAAAAAATAACTTGAAAACTAACCAAATGCCTTTAGGTGTCCATTTTTCCATGAACTTTAAACTTGGTAACAACTCGCGTTTAAAACAGAGAGAGAATGGGTGCTGGGAATTAAAGATTTGAGTGTGACATCCACTCCCACCCTCTGAGGAAATCCCAGACCCGTGACTCCCGAGCGGGTTGGAAATTCTTGCGCACTGTGTGGATCTTCAGGGGAGCCCTCCATTCATCTTCACCCGCTATTTTATAGGCAATGAAGCCGGAATGCTTCAGAAGGTTGAAGCGCGGCCCGCCTGCTCTCAACGATCTTTTAAAAACACTAAGAATGTATACAGCAAAGCGACGCCAAAGGTATACAGATTAAATTAAAAGCCGCTCTCTGACCCGAAGAGTTAGGCCCCGTTTTCTTTGCATTTTATTGGCATCTAAGTCGGCATAAACACCACGTATGAGAAAACGTGCCGCCACCCGGGTGGGAAAGTGATTTATTGTAGAAGGGGAGGCATGATTATCACATTGCATCGCGTAGATTTGTTTCAGCTCGGCGCGTAAAGGTTCTGTGTCAGGTGAAGGTCATCAAGTTGCATGGCTCTCCCTGCCGATGTCTCCTCCGGACTGTGCGAGGCCTCCAGTCCAGTCTAGCATTCAGCGCCGTCGACACGACTGACCTGCCTTTCTGTCTTAACAGGAACACGCACGGCTCGTCGTGGAGCGGGGACTTGTGGACACTTTGATGCTGCGGCTGAAGCCGCAGGAGGAGTCGTCCAGCTGCGCTGCGCGGAGAGAAAAGGTGACCGGCGTGTAGGAGGTTTTTGCACCGGGGACCGAATGGCAGAGGGATCCTCACTTTTTTTGTCCGCACCATCCTGAAAAGGTAATTGCACGGGCTTTGCGTTCAGTTATGGCGTAAAAATCTGAATCCGGCTTCAAGTCGGGTTTTGCGTAAGGCAACACAAATACTGCTCGGTGCATGTGTGCCTGCAGAGGGTCCAGTGCTCTTGGATTCACCTGAGTTATTTTATATTGCTGGATTTTAAATGCTTTATAAACACTAAATTGAATCGCCTGCTGCGTGATTTGTCATTTTGTTGTTATCTTTGTCTTAAAAAAATATATGCTTAAAAGTATGTATGCTATAACGTTTCTGCAATAATCACCCCCTGTTAAATTAGCACATTCATAACAAAAGTACGCCTTTGTCTGATTAATTTGTGAGTCTAAGACGCTCTACTTGTGGAGTCGTGCAGTTTTGTTCTCGTCTTCTTTTTTATGCATCAAGCTGTTCTGTAATATCGGAGCAGAAGCAACAATATTTTTTCGTCATATTAAGTCATCTGGTTGCCCTCCCGTTCATGTCTGGGTCACGTCAGGAAATACAGCCTGTTTAGTTCCAGCACTGCATGAACATCTGCACTTTTACAGTTCCTCAATTGTAAAGATAAACCGAGCGGTTGTGTTTTGAACTTAATGCAACCTCCAGCTGCGCAACTTCGGATTCGCTGGTTTTAGTTTTTAAGCTTTATTGAGAAAATAAGACAATGCCCCTTCTAAATGTTTCCATATTTTTTTTTAGAAAATAATTCAACAACACGTAGACATTTTATCGCACATATATTCGCATCAATGGGTCTTCATTTAAGTCAGCAGTGCCAGCAAACTGTCCCGTTTAACTGCGCATGACGGCTTATTAATATGACTCTTCTGAAGGGGCCATTTAGGCCACCTGAGGCTCGGTGGCGGTCACAGGGAGAGGTATGCAGAAAAAAATGCGACTGCGACCCCGGGATTACGCTCAGTATCTAATATGGCTGCTACACGTAAAAAAAGAAAAAAGTGGAAGTTATTGGTTTAAACTACTTAGTAGCACTTCTAGTGGATTTTATCTCTTTAAACAATCTGCACACATAAATGAAAAATAAACTCAAAATACACATTAAATGGAGAAGAACACGTTGCCATTGGTGTGTGCAGCTGGGTTTGTCAGGTTTGGGGGGTGTGAACCACGAAATTAGCCAACACAGAGTACGTTTCAAAAGGTTTATTGAAAAGCTGAATACTGACAGACCAGGAGTTGCAGGCTGAACCAGACTTGACCAGATGCGGCCTGAGCACACAAGAGCTGAAGGCGCCAAGGCAGCTGAGCACAAGTAAGGTGACGAGACGACCTGCCTGTGAGTGGGCGAGTGAGGCAGGTATATGAAGGCTGGGGAACAGGGGAGCAGAGTAGGTACTGATTAGTGGCAGCAGGTGGAGCTGGTCTAGTCTGATGACTGATGACTGGTGGCTGAGGAGAGGACTGAGCTAATAGTTCAGAAAGAAACCAGGACCATGACAGGATCAGAACCATCCATCCATCCATTTTCCGACACGCTTATCCCTTGTGGGGTTGCAAGGGGTTGCTGGTGCCTATGTCCAGCTGACAACGGGTGAGAGGCGGGGTACACCCTGGACAGGTCGCCAGTCTGCTGCAGGGGTCAGAACCAAAAAAAAGACAAATGCAATTAGTTTTCCAACTTGCAAATCGAATGCTCTAGATTGGGTATGGCATCATTCCAAGACTCGTTTAAACTATTTAAAAATCAGATACCTATTGCTGCTGCATCAGGGAGTCAAAATGTAGAGCCGCATTTGTTTTACCGTGTTTGCTCCCATGCCACCCCTGGTGGAATGCTGCCCTGAGCGGTGAGCCAGAGTTCAGAAAAAATTAAAACACCTGTAGATTCCACAACAACGTGCTTAGAGCAGGAGCAAAATGGCTCTTCATGTTTAGGCCTGGATATATGTCTGTAGTACAAAATTCCTGTTGCAGCCTTGAGCTGCTAGTTATTTATCTGTTAAGACTGAGCAAATATGCATATTTAGTTACGCATCTTGCTGTAAACTGGCATAATTTGGAGGTGGTTTTAATTTTTTGCCAACATGAAAATATTTCCCCCCGTCACTACAAAATACAAAACTTTGAGGTTGCAGTTTAAGAAGTTAAACCATGAAATTGCACCAGACCAGAGCAACTAAAATGTTTCAGCATCAAGTTGTCCAAATTAATTCTGTTGACAGACAGACATCCCTAAATTGTTCAGATTTCCCTAAGTTTAGTAGATCACCACTCAGCTTCATTCTGTGACAGAAAAGCTCAGATCTAAATTTGGCCTGTGGCCCTGAAAGATCTGCTGGAAAATAAGAGTTGGGTTAACTGAGCCACCACACCCTCGCAGTTCTCGCCGCTCCATGAAAACAATGAAGGATTTATGCTTTTTTTTTCTCTCGTTATCTATTTATTTTTTCTAAAAACAATATTTTCATCACACACAATGCTGTTATTGACTGTCTGCTGCTTTCTGTAAAGAAGCCCTTTATTCCGCACATGTCATCTTGACCAAGTACATATGCAGGCGCACAGGGGGAAAAGTTGTTATTCCATAGATTTACGTTTTAAGGAGTTGCGCTGATCTGTTTGTGGTTTTTCTAAAGGAACTGAAGCATCCGAGTCTCCGCTCAGCTCTCCCGCATATGATCAATCACAGCATGTTCCCAAATATCCGCTAACAATCGTTTGTCTTGTTTGATACACGCTAGTGATAAGCTATATTTAGGAGGATGACGTCATGGTTAAAACTGAGACCAGGAGGCTTTGAAGGCATGAGCAAGGAAAGAGATGGCCGTCTTATTGAGTGCTAAACACACAACGCATACAGTAAATTATTCATTATTGTTGTGAATTGATATTTTTCTGTTATCTAGAAGGACAGGTACTACCTGATCAGTTTCAGCCAAGGATAGCAGTGACTTTTGGATCTGAAACTACCGCAGGTTTGACAATAATTGTGTTTATTTGTGTCATTTTTTTTCCAGGGCTGCAGGTAAATTCAAGAAAAAATAAAAATTCAAATAATAAGTTAACTTATTTGCAGGGAATTTTGTACCTTGTTGTCCTTTAATTCAAATCAATTGTATTTATATTCTAAAAATTTCCCTTTAGTTATTAAGAAACATTAATTTCTTCTGTTCCACAGAATAAATAATTTACCTCTGAGCCTCCCTGAACAATGTGCAGCGTGTGTTTAAGATGTGTCTCAATCAGAGCTAAAAGTAGTCTCTAAATTCATGTAGCTCCGTCACCTGCGCTGTTTAGCTTCCCTGATGATCAAAATAAGGTCCAGCGTGAACTACAGAAGCCCTGTCATTGAGATAGAAATAAATATTTTGAGCCATTACAAATATTTAGAAGTTTGAGGAAGTTAAAGCCTCTGACTATGTTTGTTACTTTACTACTGTCACATCCGCACCTATGATTTAGTGTAAACGTTTGGTCTACCGCTGCTGAAATGGTGTAGCATACTGTTGAATTGTGATTACAATAATATTATCTGTGACATACTCTGGTGTTTTGATTTTTACGGCCAGATGTAAGAAGAAATAAAGAAAATCTATCTATCTATCTATCTATCTATCTATCTATCTATCTATCTATCTATCTATCTATCTATCTATCTATCTATCTATCTATCTATCTATCTATCTATCTATCTATCTATCTATCTATCTATCTATCTATCTATCTATCTATCTATCTATCTATCTATCTATCTATCTATCTATCTATCTATCTATCTATCTATCTATCTATCTATCTATCTATCGATATATAGATATATAGATATAGATATATTATTTAGGCTTATTTGATCAGGTTGAGCCTTTTTTCGGCTTAGTTTATGCACAGCCTGTAGCAATACAGCTATAGTTCTAAAACAGCATTGCCTTAATAAGAATTATGGATGGGGTTCCTTCAGTTTCCACATAATGATTGTTCGTGTTTTTCCACAACTAAGGTATGAAAACAGCCCAGTTTTGTCTGCTTTTTGTAAATGAAAAGAAAGTGTAGCAGCCATCTGACCAGCAGAGTGCAGCGACACATGGGGTAGGGTTAGCATTGCCCCACTCTATGCTCTAGTTAGTTGCACTTTATCTGGTGTCTCATTAGCAGTTTAAACTGTAGAAGCAGTGTGACTAGGAGTTTAATGTGGTTATGGAATGGTAATCATCTTTAAAACCTTGGTTTACATTGATATTGGTCCCAAACGGATGGTGACAAAGAAACGGTGGGGGTTTAATGTGTAATTTTCGACTGACATGTCTGTCCAAAAAGTTAAAGTTTCTTGAAATATCTCAAATTAGTTTTACATTGCATTTATTTATTTATTTTTATCAGGTTTTACATATCGGGCTCACACTGTAGAGTACTGACGCAGCTATCATATCTTCCCCTGGTCTTTTAAATTTATGAAACAAAAGAAAAAGAAACACTCTTCTCATTTCTTTATTATCTTTGAGGTGTGCCTTCATCTTGACAAGATTTCATCTGCGACACACTGATGTGATCTGGAAATGTTTTATAAACACACACACACACACACACACACACACACACACACACACACACACACACACACACACACACACACACACACACACACACACACACACACCACGCACGTCAAGTTCCACAATAACCCAGTATCCAACAACAAGAACTAAAAATCAAAACCGATAAACAAAGAAAAAAAACATGCCACACTGTCCAAAGTTTGTTAGAAGAGGTGTTAGAAGCCATAGTTCTGTCATAGTCCTGCATGACATTAGAAAAGTATAAGTTGCACTTTTTTATTTTTATTTTAGACTATTTTTATTTAACATTATATACTTTTTAACGTAGTGATGGCAATGACTGTAACAAATAGTTTAAAAGTAAATTAATATGATGCCTTGCAAAAGTATCCATACCGCTCTGCATTTCCCCATTTTTCAATGTTACAAGCAGAAACATTATTGTATACTACTGGCACTTTTTGTGATCAACTTTAGTGCTGCGTAATTGTGAAATGGGAAGAGAAAGACACGATTTTATTTCATTAAAAACTGAAACGTGTGGCTTGCATCTATGTTGAATCCCCTAAACTAAATCTTGTACATGCAACTGCCATCGGAAGCCACTTGATTCATAAATACAGTTTTGAACATCTCTCAGAGCTCGGTTCAATCCACCATCTAAAAATTTAAAGGTAATGGAACTATTGCAAAGCGACCAAGACATGAGAGTCAAACTAAACTACCAGGGTGGGCAAGGAGTGTCTCCAATCAGTTTCTAAACTTTTTCACCATCGTCACAAGCAGCCCTCTTTCAGTTGCATTTTTTTTCTCAAGTGTAATTCTGAATTTTTGAAAACTCTTGGGTATGAGCTTGTCCATAAGCATCCCTGGTCGGATTGACCACTAAGTGGATATTTGTTTTGATCTTGAAAGGTTCTCCTCCAATTCAACTTTGAAATAAATGACATTCCATTGTCTCGAATTCCCCCATTATTATGACAGAATTTAGGAAAGAAAAAAAAAAGTGTTTGCGAATAACTGAGATGACCAATTCTGCCATTATGCATAAGCACTGATTCAAAGTTATCTTATATCTTCAGGGTGCACCAAACACATCAGTTCCTTTGAGACAAGTGCTTCTTTCTCTTATAACATTTAGTAAAGCTGGTCCGTGTCTGTAGGGCGTAGCATCCCTTCTTACCTAAATATGAGTGGCACTTCCTTGTGGAGTCATACAGAACCTGGTCCACAGCTGTTGTAACTTTTCATGAAACCTAGAAGGTCAGCACTGGGTTTGAGTTCATGTCTGAGATCAACACATACTCAATTTGGGAAAGGTCTAGGTGGCCACAGGAGAACCTTAAGAAGCAGTAGCCAGGCCATGGACACACGCTGTGTGTTGATAGTTGTTGTTCTGTACAAAAACAGTGGCAGGGGGCTGTCTCCGGTAGGGTGATTAATGCTGCGGGGAGCAAAAGCTGCAGCGCTGAAACATTACCAGAGTCGAAAAGAGCCCAGATTAGTCTTCTTCTCCCCTTGAAGTGCCATGCAGTCACATGATGGTCATCGGTTTGAATGCAAAACCGAGATTCTATGCAGTACACGATACAACGGTAACACGCAGGGGTGTTAATGGCAGCCTTTTGACGGGATATTGAACACCTTGTCCTGCTGATGCGATGCCTGTTGTCATGGTTTTGTGTGAGATGATGTCATGTGTTCCTGTAACTCTTGGCCAGACACGAGAGGCTGCGTTGATGTACACCAAGGTTCCACCATTGGGCCCCTGTTACATCTGTGCAAGTACTGCTTGATGCAAGCAACTGGCCTCAACTAAACCCAAAACACACCTGCTATAAAACTCTGTCAGGTTCTGGCAATTCTCCCTAATGCATCTACAAGACATCCCCTGTCTGTGGTGACATTCTGACTCTCTGGCAAATGTTCGTACAATTATCTCTGTTAAACTAGATAACCCTTCACAAATATGTTTAAACTGTGTGACTTTTAAGACATACAGTAAAAGTCACATAATAGCAGGGAGGGCAAGGCAACAGAGATAATTTACTCATTTGAAATGAATCCTCAACGTTTGCACAGCTGTTGACGAAGGGCAGCTGGAAAGTTGGTGAATTTTGGTCTGCATCCTAATGTTAGATGCTGTATATCGTGCAGCGCTTTCTTCAGGAGTGTCTCTCGTGTTAAAGAGAACACAACACAGAACATGAAATACTCCCAATTGGTTTAACTTTCCCGCCTGTGGAGAGGTACACAAATTATGTATCACCTTTGTAAAATACGAAAAAACTCACCCAAGTGTACCTTTTAAATTCATTTGGAGAAGAAGAAAACAAAACGTCACATAAAAAGCGTAGATTTGTATCCCACTAAGAATGAAATATAAAAACACATTTTCAGCTCGTTGTTTGGTTGTTTCTGAAACACATTCATTTGTAGCACAAGTTCTTATTGTTGTTATTATTATTATTATTATTATTATTATTATTATTATTATTATTATTATTATTATTATTATTATGTGATTGTGTTTGTCTACAGCTTTTTTATTACCCGTTCACTTGGGCTCTTTGCATCATCTGGAAGTCATGATGTCATGTTGTTTATAGCCTGATAATAGTCTTTCTCTCAGCACTTGAATGGAAAGGTGTGATTGTGTGTGTGTGTGTGTGTGTGTGTGTGTGTGTGTGTGTAGAGATGAGAGTGTATCGTCACCACCGCTCCTGGTCGTGACTCCGGGTGCACAATGCTGTTCACTCCCTTTTGGAGCCCTTTATTTATTTTTAGCTGAGCAACGTTTTATTCACTTGAGCTGCGGCCCTGCAGACAAAATGAAGCGCGCATGCAGAGGTGTGTATGTGATGAAGAACATGCGCCCAAATGTCTTCATACTCGGATTTTTGTCGACAGTCACGGAGCCTGTCAGGCTCCGTGACTGTTTAATTTTCACTGCATGTGCTCCACGTTCATGTGCAGCTTGCATCGAACTGTATTATCTATGACCGCTGACATACGCTGCAAATGGCACTTAATTAAATATATGGTGAGATTTAATGATGGACAATAAAGAACCAAAGAATAACCTGTACCATTAGTTTTATAGCTATACTTTACTGCAGGTGATAAAATTGTTGAAAAAATCTAAATATTTTCTCGAGATTATTACTGAATAATAAAATCATAATTTTGTTGAATTTTAAAATTAAACGTTTGGTGACATTTCCCTTCAAACCAGTTTAAACATTTACGGTTCAGTCATGTTTTGGTTTTTAAGACCAAAATTAAATAAATAAACTAAAATCCTATGATTGATTTCATCGTAGATTCCCACCTAATGTCAGGTAGGATATTCAGTGCTTTACGAAAGTAGGAATTCAAATTGACCATTTAGTCACATTAAAAGCACAAGCTAAAATGTAGTTCATAGGGATTTGTTTGCAGTAGATTAGGACTAATAGGCATATAACAATTTATTGTCATTTTACAAATACAAATATGTTACAGTAAAACTAACTTGGTTTCCTCTTATCTGAAGGACAAGTAGCACATATTTTTGAAGGGAAAGGATAATGATACATGTTTTTGAATATTTGTTGTACTAATAGAAATCTAAAGCTATGTACATTTTTGTGTTTGGCGGCTGTACTCTGATACCACTAAATTAAGTCCATCGTAAGCATTTTGCTCCAGAAGTCACCGATTTAGGCAAAGGATACCACTTGTTTGGATTATAATCTTGTTATAAAATCAGTTGTCCTGTGAAGGTATGTCACAGGTTTGTTAGAGAACATTAGTGAACAAAAAACATCCCAAAGACAGAGGAACACAGCAAACAGGTCAGGGAGAAAGTTGTGGCAAAGTGAGGTGATAAAGCAGAATCCCCAGCTTTGGCCATCTCACTTAGCACTGTTCAGTCCAATATAGAAACTAAAAAAAGTGGGATACAACTTGAAACCTATCATGACAAGGCTGTCCACCTAAACTGACAGGCCAGGTAAGGAAAACATCAACCAGAGAAGCAATCAGGAGGTCCATGGTAATTCTAGAGAAGCTGCGGGAAGAAAGCCATTCCTGAAAACATGCTGTATTTAAAGTTTACAAAAAGCCAACTTGAGGACACAGCACAGGGAAGAAGGGAAGATTAAAATGTAATTTCTTTGGACAACACCCAAAACATACATGTGGGGGAAAACAAACTCTGCACATCATCCTGATCCCTACCCACTGTGAGACATGGTGGTGGCAGCACCATGCTGTGGGAAAGCGTTTCTTCAAGACAGACAGAGCTAATTAAAAGGTAAATAAAGTATATTAAAAAAAATCTGTAATGGGCTGCAAAAGACTTGAGACTGAGGTGGAGGTTTACCTTTTATTGAGCCAGGGTTATACAATATCAACAGGATACTAGTGTGTTACAATGGCTCAGCCAAACGTGCACAGATGTTCTCCAGATGTAGCTCTGATTGAGCCAGAACTACTTTGCAAAGAAGAATGGATACGTCTCAGTTTTTGTGTCAAAACTGTTAGAGACAAGGTGTTTCTATTAAGCACTGAGTCAGGGGGCTGAAAAGAGAAACACACGACATCTTTCTAGCTGGAAAAAAAAAATCGGAAAACTGTCATTGCACTTTTCAACCATCCGCTACATTGTGTTGGTTTGTCACATAAAATAAACAACGTTTGTAGTTGTAAAACGATAAAATGTATGGGAGAAGTCTCTTGACCCCATGGTTGTTAAGCGGGCTGGAGGTCTTACAAGAAAAGGAAATGAGGAAGAGCAAAGACTTTGGGCGGTTATGTAATAACAGAGAAGATCTGAGAGGTAAGGAGGTGCCAAATTATTCAGCGCTTTGAAGGTGAGGAAGAGTATCTTATAGTTATAGTGATATTTGATGGGTAACTAGTGAAGATGGGTAAGGATAGGGATGATATGTTCTCTGGAGGACGTTCTAGTGATGATCCAACCAGCTGTGTTCTGTCTTACAATCTACGAATCAGTTTGAGAGGAAGACCCGACAGGAGGGAGTTACAATAGTCTGATACAGGAGGTGACAAGTGCATTTATGAGGAAGGCTGTGGGAGTAAGAGATGAATGGAAAAGGTTGATGTTATGAAGATTAAAATAAACAGACCAAGTGATGGTACTGATATGAGATTCAAAGGATAATGTGCTATCCATAAAACCCATGTGCTACTAATGTTCTATCCATACTACCCATATTCTGAGCTTTAATGGAGGGAAAGACTGTAGGATTGTCAACTATGATTGTGAAACTGTGACGTCTAGATAAACTGGGTTTGGTGCCAACAAGGAGGAATTCAGATTTTCTTGGAGTTCAGTTTAAGAAGGTGTGGACTAAACCATGATGTACTTTTGGAGAGGTAGTCTTAACAGGAAGGATGTTGGAAGGGTGGTGGTGGGCATAGTGGAGAGGTAGAGCTGGGTGTCATCTGCATAGCAGTGAAAACGAATGTGATTTTTTCTGAAAGGAGACCAAGTGGGAGAAGATAAATGACAAACAGCAGACGACCAAGAACAGAACCCTGGGGTACATCTGAACTAACTGAGGAATATTGTGACTTGAACTTCTTGAGTTGGACAAATTGGTAATGGTCAGAGAGACAGGATTTAAACACATTCAAAGAGGTGCCAGAGAAACCATCGGAAGATAATCTGTCAAGAAGAAAACGAGGAGAGATGATGTCAAATACTGCGGTGAGGTCGAGAAGTATGAGGAATGATAAAAATCCAGAATCAGCAGCAATCAGGAGATTACTGTAATCTTAACCAAAGCTGTCTCAGTACTGTTGAGGGGACGGAAACCCGACTGTGGTTTATTAAACAGATTAGTTTTGGAAAGGTAGGTCTGAACCTAGGCTGGACCTTTTTTTTTTCCAATATTTTGCATTAAAAGGTAAGTTAGAAATTGTTGGAAAGTTATTCAATTTATTAGGATCAACATTAGTTTTTTTTTTAAGAATGGGAGTTATTGCAGCAGAAGAAAGAGATAAATTAATTATTTTAGCTATTAGAGAGGACAGCAAAGGCAAACACACTTTAACTAGAAAAGTAGAAAGTGGATCAAGTTGAGAGGAAAGAAGACTTGGGTTTGAGGATGAGACAGCATTCTTCTGGTAAAGAAGGAAGTTGAAAATTGGAGAAAAGCACAGCATAGGGGTTATGGGAGGAAACAGAAAGAAGACCAGAGGATGTGGATGGCAATATGGATAGCTCCTGATGGAAGAGTATCAGGAGGTTGTAATATGGTGCTGATAGTAGAAAACAGTACTCTGGTGTTCTCTACACTTGTTCCAAGCAGATTGCCATGTTGGGGTGATTTGGCTTTGCATACATAATCCTTGTTCTGTCTTCTCTAACCCCCAGTCAGTCGAGGCAGATGAGTGTTCACACTGAGCCCGGTTCTGCTGGAGGTTTTCCTTCCCGTTAATGGGGAGTTTTCCTCTCCACTGTCGCTTCATGCTTGCTCAGTATGAGGGATTGCTGCAAAGCCATCAACAATGCAGACGACTGTCCACTGTGGCTCTTCTCACTTTCAGGAGGAGTGAATGCTGCTTGTCAAGACTTCATGCAATCTGCTAGATTTCCTTAGATAGGAAACCTTTTGACAATCTGTATAATCTGATTAAATTTGACTTTGGAAAGTGCCTTGAGATGACATGTTTCATGAATTGCCGCTATATAAATAACATTTAATTCAATTTAATTTAATATAGTCTTTAATATAGTTTTCAAACATATTTTTGTGGATAGTGAGTCCTGATTTATTATAGAGACATTCCAGATGATGCCCTTTGGCTTTAACAAGGCCAAAGGTATTTGGGTATACCAGAGAGCAGATTATTATAAACGAGGGTGACGTCCAGTTCGTTAGAGACTACAGAAGGATCAATGCCCTTGGTGTTACGGAAAGAAATAGAATGAGATGACTGAGATCTGGACAATTGCAGGTTAACATTAAAGGAAACCAGTTTATGATTTTAGATGGTTGGAAAGCTCTCTAGTTAGTTTTGACTATCTTAATATTATTATAGCCAGACTTTCAACAAACCCAGCTTAGTAAGGGTCAGTCCAAATTAGATCTGATAACCTTCTTCAGATTCTGGTTTTTGGGTAAAAATGCTCTGAGGGACAGAATCACTGTTATGTTCATTTTACCGGGTGATAATGGATGAAATGACGACGTCTCTGGCCTTTCATTCAGCATTCCCACATATATTCTTAGTTCTCTCTCTTTTTATTCAAAATCTGTTTAGTGTCTCTTCTCTCCAACTGCATCTCCTTCCACCTACCATCTTCTGTGACTTCTTCCTGTAAAAGTTAAGTAAATAAAATAAAAACAAAAAAAGGTTAAGATTCCAATAAGTTGCTGTTTTGTTCATAATACCTCTTATAAAAGTCCTTTAAAGCTGTTTTGTCCTTTAAAGCTGTTTTACCACAGGTTACTGTTGCTGATGCGAGGAGCTACCATACTGGATCTGACAATCAGCCTCAAAAAAATTTCACTCACGTTTCGAGGGGAAAATCCAACTTTAGAGACTATTACAGTTGATTTTTCCGAGTGGAAGTCGGATTCCCGAGTTCCGACTGCAGAGGAAACGCAACATTAGTCGCTACTGAAAATGGGAAAACCATAGGAAATTTGTTGCCCACGACATGCGTGGCGATTTCAATATTCGTATGGTATTAAATGTCTTCAAGAACATACTGTACCTACTTGAATAAATTCTTCCACATCAAGGCTGGATAATGATCCATATTTGGAGAAGAATGATTTAGGATTGAAAAAAAAGAAAATCTTCAAAGCTCAGTGTTACTTAACTATAGCAACGAGTGTCATCTTGTGCTCAACAAGCCCCCATAAAAACCATTGGAAGGTATCTACATGCCAACGGATTGTGACACATGTCAGGGAAAAAAGCCTTTTTTGTTCTACCATCAGAAATGTAAATGGATCATGCCACAGAAGTGAAGAGAGCATAGGAGAGGACCCAGGACTCTAGTGAAGTTTGCGTGGAGGAATGGTCAAAGATGGGATATAGAAAACATCTGTCGTGGTTATTTGAAGTATTCTTAGCAGGGATACTATAACGTGGGACTCATTATTTTATGTGAAAAGTATAACTCTAAAGGTGGGATTGTTTTCCCCTGTCTGAACATATCTGCTCATATTAAAGGCTGGATCATTCTACATTTTGTCAGCGTCAGATTACGTTACTCCAATCAAAGACAAACTTTTCTTGAGGCACTTTACACATCCCTCCCAAGGGTGCCAATAGTTTTGGAGAACGCTGAATACATGCACAAATGGTACAGGTAGACAAAATGTTACCCGTTTTACCTTTACCAATGCCTTTTGAAGGGATCCCTTTTAAATCGAGCATGATAATCAAACTTAGCTACGAAAAACAAGAGTAACCGCTCTGTAATCTGAAACCAGTCATAAATGGATAAACTCAGGACTCCATTGTCACAGATGCCCTACTTTAAAAAACATAAAGGCTGCACTACAACCTGACAACTCTGCAAAAAACATGTACTTTTTGGAAAACCCAAATGGTGCTGGTGTGCCGTACGTCATCACAGATCTGTGCATCTACCAGCTTGACTGCTGAAGTCACAGGTAACACAGGTGACTGACTTGGCTACATCATATTTGCAGAGATGAATCAGTTCGTGTGAGGAAACATATTTCAGTGTAATTTCACAGATGCAATACGGTGAAGATGCTTAATGTTAAATTAAATCTGGGATTTTGGATTTTTAAAAAATATTTTTTTAACCTTTTTTATGTTTGTACCCATGCAGATAAAACTCCGCAGCTCCAAAGGAGTATCAAGTTTGTGACCAGGGTCTGCGCAAAGCAAAACACAGGTATGTCAAATGTATGTATGCCAAGCTGGACAAAAGTTGCAATATAAGGTTAAAGCAAAGGATATGGAAGATGTTCCTGTACAGATCCACATTTTTCTTTGATTGGGCTTAAAGATCTCCCCATATGTGACAGAGAAAATAAGAAAGCATCGTCAGTGCAGACCTTGTTTTACACCTCTGCTAAGAACTGATCAGAGTTTTCAGGGGTCCAGACATTGCCTTCACAAATATGTAACTTTGTAAATGTACCCTGATGTGGAAAGATGATTTAATTTAGTTTAGGCAGCAGTTCAACAGCAACTATTTAGGTTAACCAGCTTAATAAAAGCAAAGAGTAATTGTCCAGACTGGCTAATTCTGACCAATAATGGCTTTTACTGATCTGGGCTTGATAGCCATGCTATAGTTGGTCTACACCGCACTTTTAACTGAGGAACGTTTATGCAATTCTTTTAAAAATGCATACCCCTTGAACGTTTTCCAATTTTATCACATTGATATACATTTCAGGGATTTTACAGGGATTTTAAGAAACAGGCCAACACAAAGCAGTGCATAATTGTGAGGTGTAAAACAAATTACAAATAAATCTGAAAATTGTGGGGGACATTTGCATACCTTGTAGAACCCCCTTCTGCTTCAGTGAGAGCTATATATATATATATATATATATATATATATATTATTTCTCTATCACATTTTCACAGACACTGAAATTCTTTTTTGCCTAGTAGCTCAGGCTCAGTCAGATCTAAAGGAGCCCTTCTTTTAGTAAACAACGATTTTTAAATCACGTCATAGGTTCTCAAATGATTGGGGTCTGGACTTTCACTGAGCTGTTGTTAAACATGGACATGTTTTTATCTAAGCTATTTCATTACATTGCAGACCTTGCTACAATTTATTGGTACAGCTCACTGTATGGATCCAAAAGGAATCGTGGTGCAGTGTGAGTTTTCCACTTCCGATTATGTTTTGCATTAAAGCCAAAATGTCTCCTCTGACTAGATCGCTTTCTTCCACTAGTTTGCAGTGTCACATGCCAACATGTTTTTTAGTAAACTGCGAGCAGATTTGTTAGGATTTTCTTTCAACAACTTCTTTTGTCTTACACTTTGTCCATGAAGGCTAGCTTTTACTAATTAGATAATTGGTTGGACAGGATTTTATTTAGAGGCATCAGAGTAAAGGGGAAGGATTACAAAGGCACACCACATTTGTTAGATTTTTATTTGTTAAAGAAAATTTGGAAACCATGTATTGACTTTTTCTGCTTTACAATTACGTACTTTTGTGTTGGTCTCTTACGTAAAATCCCACCAAGATACAAAACGCTGAATTGTTCCTTGTTGTCATCTGTTTGATCTCATCTTTACATTCTTTTAAATGAAAACCTTTATTTATTATTATTTATTGTTTTGTAGGTTTTCCTCACCCTCCCAACTACTTTAGCAGTTCTACTGTTCTCGTCCACTGGGCTTCACTGACAAAGACCGAATGTCTCCACTGTAGACATTTGGTCTTTAATTTTATTTGAATAATACCAAGGTTAACATTTTCCATACAAGCTGCGTTTGACTTTGTGTTTAGCTTACTTTATTTAGGGATCCCCATTAGTCTCTACCATAGCAGAGACTATTCTTCCTGGGGTCCGGGTACTGTGGCGGTAAAATCCCAGTATTACAAGCGTTAATTAAAAAAAAGAAACAATAAAAAAACTGAGAAAACCTAAAACGCACAATTAGAAATTAAACACATAAGTGTGACTTGATAACTGCAAGTATTTCAAAGAATGTTAAAAGCAGATAAAAACATTTCCTACATTATGTCAAGACATTCATTCAACGTATATTATTTCAATATGAATTATACATTTTTTTTAAGATTCTTTTCAAACCTTTCATGATCAGAAGGAAACATATTCTGATATAAAATGGCTGTTTTTCTGAGGGCATTAGTTCTGGGCTAAAGCTGCAGTAAAAGTAACAGCAGAGGCCTGAATCGTTTTAAAATTATGTCTGTTACAGATGGGCATTAACTGTGAGGAGAGGCCGAACGGTTTATGTAAAATCCAGATTTTTTTTGCCGAGCAGAATACGTCTGAACAGAACCCCGCTCCCCTGAGCACATTTAGCTTTTATTAACTTCCTAAATTTATTGCATCAATGGACATATTGAAATAGTATATTGCTTGAAAAGATCATGTTGAGTCCACACACACACACACACACACACACACACACACACACACACACACACACACACACACACACACACACACACACACACACACACACACTACAGAAAATGTTCACTTTTGTTGTTGATATCTAAAGGTTTACTGCCAGACACTCTTTCTAATAATCTGATAATCTCTATTTTATTAATCCTGTGACAAAAAAAAGCCTAGCGTTGAGTCATGCACCCATGTAGCGTAATTCATTGAATCCACTTTGGTTTATGTGTGCTACGGTTATATTATGCATAAAACTGTTTAGAAGATTGCGGTGATGCCAATAAAGATTTCCCTGCTGCTTATTGAGAAGGTTATATGTTTTATATATAATACATATTTTAAACAAAATGTCAATAAAAACAGATACATTATTTTGGCCAAAATTGATACGCCCCACACAATGTATTATTTATCTTTCAGACGATGCCCGTCTCACTTCCTAGCTGGAAAACAATGCCATGGTTGACTAAGGATAATTTTAAATCAAAATCTTCTGGGGGTGTGAATATTTTTTTTTTGGGCTTAACTGTGCTTTCCGGCCAATCATTTAACATTTATGATTTCTTCACATGAGCAGCAATTTTAAGGTCATACTTGAGTTCTTCATAGAAATAATATGTAAGCTGAAAACTGCAATCAACACTTTTTCCATTCAGTTTATCCTTTAAGGCAGTGTTAATCAAATCAAGCCTTATATATTTTATTCTTTTAATTTATAACAGTATAAAACGTTTTTCTTTCAGGAAGTGCCTCTTCTTATATTTTTATATTATAGGCTCTGGTTAGTTTGGCGCTTTATGGTGTATATGAAGGTTTATGTTCACAGGTATGGCATTGTGTTTATATGGGAATGTGTTGTTTTACATTGCCCACATTTGTCAGCAGCACCTTCAACGTCCTGTTGACTTCAAAGATGTCGGTGAGTAATGTATTGGAAATGCAGAGGTATTAATTCGTGCACAGCCTATACTACTGCATGACAGACAAAGTTCAATTTAATGGACAGGTTATTGTGAACCTTTTTACAAATACAAATGTGACAACAGATGCTTTTGAATTCTGTTTCGCAGCTAATTTCGATGAGCCAAACGAACTCTTTGTTCAAAGGGGTTCAGTTCACTATAAAAGTAGTGGAATAAATATTGACACGATTACTTTTTTGTTTAGTTCGTCCAACTCTTGCTTTTGTTTAATGAAGCGTGATCACAAACCGATTGGTTCATGAATTGTTGAATTGCACACACATCCTTGCATATGTCAGAAAACAACAAGTTCTCAAGTAAATTCTCACTCATGCTCTGACGCACTCGCACTGACACCCGCTGCGCCACACTCGCACTGTTGTCTCCTCACCACACACACACACACACACACACACACACACACACACACACACACACACACACACACACACACACACACACACACACACACACACACACACACACACACACACACACACACACACATACACAGAAGAGTTAATAATGGACACAGTCTGACATTCAACATTTTGTCTGTTTTTTTTTTCTTGTTTTTTTACTGACAACAATGGTAAAAGATGGAAAAGTGTAATTTATGTCAGAGTTTATCAATAACCCACAATGACATATTTTCCCAAACATCATTGGTTATGTTCAGTTTGATGTTAAAATGCTGAAGCAAAGCAGTTTCACCTTTTGTTTTTAATCCCTGTTTTTAAACCCTAACACTGCAACATTTCTCATTACTTTTTAGTAAAAACAAAACCTACAATGTTCCACTTTAAAATCCTCTTTTTACTTTATTCCAGTAAAGTTCAAATGTTCTAAGCAAAGGAAATCATTTTCTACAGTAGAAAATACAACCCAATGGTGATTTTAACAAACACCATAAATTAACCTCATATAGTGTGTGTGTGTATGTGTGTGTGTCACTGTGCAAAAGCTTTATGCAGGTATGGAAAAATGCTGCAACTAAAAGTGCTTTCAACAACAGAACAGTCAATAATTAGTTTTCATCAATTAACAAAAACCAGAAGAGATCTAAATTGAAACAATAATTGTTGTGACCTCATGTTGCCTTCAAGACAGCGTCGATTGTTCTAGGTACACTTGCACGCAGTTTTTGAAGAAACTCGGCTGGTAGGTTGTCCCAAACAGCTTGGAGAACAAACCGCAGATCTTCTGTGGATGCAGGCCTCATGGAATCCGTCTGTTTCTTCTTGTAATCCCAGAAACAGTCACGATATGGGGGTTTGTTAAAGCTTCTGAACTGTTTTCGACTGATCACTCTCACGCAATGCTCCACTCATCTCAGGCACCACTCAGCACCACGATCAGCTCCACCTCTGCTCTGCCTCTATGTACCTGCCTCACTCACCACTCCCTGCCAGAACGACTCGTCTTGTCTCGCTGCATGCTTGTGCTTTTCCTCAGTGTTCTGGTCGCCCTGCCTGCTGAACCTGTGGACCTGTTCTCGCCCTGCCCTCGCTGGCTGGCTAAACGAGTGCTTGTGTGCATCGCCTGGTTCGAATAGTTCCTGATGATTCTGTGTCTTGCTTTGCCCAAGCTGGGGTCACATCAGCTGCATTTGGACAAGTCAGTCTCCGCCTGCAGGGTCTGGTCAAGTCTCTTTGTTCACATCATCTGGTCCTCAGCCATTCCTGCCTGCCTGTCTCTTCTGTCACCATCACCTACTTTAATAATAAAACTTTTAAAGCGTTGCACTGCTTGAATATCAGGTTCCCTACGTACAAGATCATTACAGAAACACGTCACGAAACTGAGATCAGGGGTTTGTCGGGGCCATGCTGTCACTTCCACGACTTGTTGTTCTTTCAGCTGAACATAGTTAATGAAATTGGGTGTGTGTGGGTTGTTCTCGTGCTGCAGTATAAATTTTGAGGCATACACCTCTCTGATGGTATTGCATGATAAGTATCTCTGCATTTTTCAGCATTGAGGACACCATTAGTCCTGACCAAACCTCCAGCTTCATTTGCAGAAATGCAACCCCAAACGTGCAAGGAACCTCCATGGTGCTTCACTGCTACCTGCAGACTGTCATTAGCCTTGTTTCCATGTTGGAGGTATGGCTTTTTGGCTGCAACTCTTCCATAAAGACCACTTCTGGCCAGACTTCTCCAGACAGTAGATGGGTGTACCTGTGACCCACTGATTTCTGCCGGTTGTGAGCTGATGGCTCTGTTGGACATCTTTCGATTTCAAAGGGAAAGCTTGATGTGTTTTTCATCTGCTGCACTAGGTTTCCTTGGCTGACACCTGTGTCTACCATCCTCAAGGTTGCCTGTTTCTTTGAGCACATTTTAAAACACTGTCTGCTTTAAAAGCATGTTTTTGTCTGGGAGAGACCTTGCTGATGCAAGATAACGTACATTGGCTCAATCTGAATACCCTCATACAGCAAGAACTCTTTAGCCATAGCGGAAATCTGACAGCGGTCCCCGTGATAAGTGCTGTCTGAACAGTGCAGTCAGTAAGGAAGGAGGTAGGAAAAGTAGCCTGTATGCTCCCTGCCTCGGCTAGTTTTGTCTAGGAACTTTGTGACGTCCCTAAGAAACCTGGAGGTATCCCACAATCCTTTGCCTGACATGATGTATGAGCACAGGCCCGTCACGGAAATCAACCAAAATGTCTGGAGAGCAGTGAGCGCACACTTTGTACTTGATTTTCAAAAGGCTGTAGACCTGGATTTGACTCTCATCATCCATGAGCGTTTCCGTCACTTAATGACGTCGGAGTTAAAGGCTGTCTGAATACGGCACAGCAGTCCTTTCTTCCCTACGATAGGGTTCTTACTGTCGACCCCGTGAAAGGTCAAGGAGGAGGAGCCATAATTAAGAGTATTCAGATGGAGCCAACATGTCGTGTGGCTCAGTCATGCCTTGGTGAATGACCATTGACCTGAAACTGCTTTCCTCAACTTCACCTTGGTAGCAGAGTCTGGCTGTTCCTCAGTCAGCTTTAAGCCTCCTACACATCTGGTTCTGTTTCTGTCGACTGTTTCAACCTACATGTGACATTTATGAGCATTAGCGTCCGTTTGGTATAAATGGTTGATGATACACCCGTCAACAATCCTGCAGCATGCCTGACTGGCAGCTATAAGAATCGAGGCTGGCTTGAAGGCAAAGGGTGGTAACACCAAATATTGATGTCATTTACATTTTTCTTATGTTTTCTTTCTCAGCATTTTGTAAATGTATTAAACAATTGTTATTTATATATTTTAAGCATCCTTATTTTACTGCATTTTTTCTATACGTGCCTAAAACTTTTACACGGTACCATAAATAATATACTTAGAGTAACAGCTCCTAAATCATAAGGCTGAATAATCAATTTTACCTAAAGGGCTATTTACTATGGTGAGAAAATAAGCATCATCCCAGTACATAACGTCATTAAACTTGCTCCTCTTGCCACTTTCTTTAAAGCAATGTGTTCTTAAATTCTGCTCAGATTACAGTTTTGCCTAAATTGACTCATGGTCAGTTCTCAACAGCATTTATGAATAATTTAATCATCACAACTGTTCTGCCCTGCAGTTTTGATCCTGGACAGAAAAGCAGACATTTACAACATTTTTGAGTTTACTAATTGGTGACAGAGTTGACCAGTGAACCTCAGAAAAAAACAATGTTAACATACAAATTTTGCTCTGCCAGCGATAACTCAGCTTACTGGATCCTCCATCCATGCAGGATGTCTGAATTTACAATCTTAAAATATTACTGCCAGCTTTTGAAGAAACATATGTGAGGTCCAAGGCAGGGTTCCATATTCTTATGTCAAAACAGCATCAAATCTAAATGTCTGCTGTTTTCTGACTGATATATTTATATTTTGTAAAGTGCATTTATCATAATCTCGTCTCACTAGCTCCTATAAAATAGTGTCTTACATTTAGTAAGTTTTGTATTGTTTGTTTTTAACATTTATGCTATTTTCCTTCATCATGCAGTGCTATCATGGTGGTCTCTTTTAAATTCCTTTCATCAAGTTTCTAAAGACAAATAAGTTCTTCTTTATCTGGATTTCCGATCTGTCTGGTTTTGCACACTTTGAACATGGCTTAAAGCAAAGCACCGATACAACGCTACAATGTTCAACAATTCAAAACTTTTCCTCATTTTGAATTGTTTCCATTTCTCATTTGATGTTGACCATTCCCCAGCACCTGCTTAACATTCAGAAAGCTTATGAACCATGGCAGGTAAACATAGCCCAATATCTACTGTAATATCTTACCAAAAGGGCACTAGAAGCAGTGAAATAGAATAAATACCCATTTTTATTTATATGGAAACAAAGAAATGGTTTGGAGACTTCTGTCCATTTAAGAAAGAAGGGGTTTTCTTTTTTGTTTAATACATTAGGCCTTTAACTTTAACATGAATTAAATTGTGCATTTTTGAATGTTAAATGAAGAAAAAAAAACTTTAAGGAGTTTCATGGCTAACCAGAGACCTTTATCCTTGCATGGTATTTGTAATTGTGCAGAGGTAAGTGTGTAATTTCAGATTAATAAACCAATTCACTTTGGGAGAGATTTTACTTCACTGGCAAATTATGTTTTAAGCATTTTTAACAGATCTGTATCTACAGTTAACAGTTAATCTCTACTTCTAACTTGTTGCAAAAGTTAAAATAGCTTTGAAAACTTTGTGAAGGTCCTGCTTCCTGTTTTTGAGGTTCCTAAACTGCAATGGCATCAGAAAGTTTGAAAGAGAAACAGGGAAGCTTAGAGCTAAGAGAGGACCAGGTTCAGACGCACAAAGCACACGTTTCTTAACTTTTATTTGCCTTTCCCTGTTTTTGTTCTGAGTATCTGAATAAAGAAGACGGTAGAAATGGGAGATGGTAAGCATTTGAGAAAATATATAAAGGGCAATTAGAAATGTTGCTGCTCAGCACAGACCATGTTGAGTGCTGCTCCAGACATGGGGCAGCTTTCAGGAGAAATTCTAGTAATTACAGGATACTCTACCTGGAAAAGGTCATTTTTTTTCTTTGGCTGGTTGGGTTCATGAGAGGTTAATGAGGGTCTTTCAAAACAAGCACCAGGCAATAAAATAAAAAAAAGTACAAACATTTATTTTAATCTTCCTCCCAACCGAGAGCCTCACTTCTATTATAAGATCTATTTGATATACACTTTTAGCGTTATCAATACTGTAAGACCATTTTTTATAGCTTTTTAAATGTTCCAGAAAGTGCAAAATATAAATAAATAAATAAATAAAGCATAAAAAATAATCTATATCCCCCCCCCACCCAAAAAATTGACAAGTAACAACAATTCAAGTCGAAAATAGGTAAATGGAATGAAATTTATTTATTTATTTTTTTTTTTTTACTTTATTTTTTATTGTTGTCTCTGTCGTGCTCCTCAGGGAGAGGTCTGAATGTTTGAGCAGGGGGACATTTACAAATTGCTGCCAAATTTAAATCCAAGGGTTTTGGTGATGTACCAAAAGTGATGCAGGATCAATTTTTCTGTTTGTAATGTAGCAACAAAGAAATTAAACAAGAAAGGCTTGGCCTTTTAATTTAGACTTTTGAGCGTACTGGTGATAAAAGCTTTATGCATTGTGCCATTATCATATTTGCATTCAAATTTATATAAAACAAAATGGGGTCTAAAAGCTCATAACCACACACACGCTCGATTCATGGGATGCTTCTTTTTAAGTAGAAACATCATCATGTAGAGATGTTCCACAGTATTTATAATATGAGTACTAATAAAAATGCACATGAGCAGTTTAATTGATTTACTGTGTGTTGCAAAAATAATTCAGACCTTAAACTTATTCATATTCTGCCTTGGAACAATGACAAATTTAAATGTCTTATTTGGACTTTATGTGACAGAGCAAAACAAAGTAGAGCATAAAGGGGAAGTGGAAGGTAAAGGATGCGTTGTCTTCAAAATATTTCCCAAATATAAATGGGAAAAGAATTGTGTGCACATGTATTCAGCTTTCCTGAGACACAACTCTGCAGAACCAAATTATTTGGGATACCTCTCTCCCAGCTTTGCACATCTGGAAATGAAAGAGCATTTTTCAAATATTGCCTCAGATTCTGAATTGGACTTAGGTCTCTCTAGACCACAAGTATGCTGTGATCTTACTGTAAGGCTAAACTTCTGCTCCAGAAGGCTAAAGTATCGAACAGGTTTTCCTCCCAGAAATTATGTATTTAGTTCCCCCTCCCAATTATGCACTATTTTGCATTAGTCTGCCACATAAAATCCCAATTATACACACTGCCGTTTGTGATAGTAAAGGGGAACGTAGAAAAGTTGAAGGAGTATAAAGAATTTTGCAAAGGCAGTGAGGAAATAGAAAATAAATCACTAAACCAAGCTTTCATTATAGAACCAACAAAGAAACCTGTTATTTGAAATAAAAGTCTTATCAAAAAGGATCTAAAATGACTTTTGCTGCTTGATTGTGCTGACAATGTGGAACCAAATTTAGGACATGCAGTTACTTAAAGATATTTATCCTCCATAACAAACAACACCTCAGCGTTGTTTATTAAACCTGTAGAACAAGTGATGGAATTTTGCAGCTGAACTCAACACTGAAAACAAGCGCAGAAGATCTTTGACTTCTTGTTAGGAGCGAGTCCATACAGCAGGATTCGAAATAAAGGTTTGGCGTTTAGGGTGATTGAACGGCTGGACCATTCTGGGATTCAAGAAAACATCTGGATGCAATATTGAGATACTTTCAGGCCCAAAAGATCCCAAAAACAGAGCTGGTTGTATTCTTCATGAGTGTTTTTCAACGGACCATTGGAAACAGACACATTTTTAGCACAGATGCAGTGCTCCGGGTTTTCTTTTTTTTTATTACAACATGCCCTCTTCAATGGAAGCCTCTTTATTCTCCTCTTTGCTGTTTGATTCACAAACATAATCGCTGCATAATAAACTCTAAATGTTGCTGTAAACCTTTAAATGTACAACTAGAACCATCAATGGCTTTCTTTTTTTGTGTGAACGTTTAGAACTTGTAGGGGGATATCTAACATAATCTCCAGGAAATATCTATGCGGTCAAAATGAATAAAGATAATAAAGGCAACAAGAAGATAAACAATTTGTTTTGAAAAGATTATGTTTAGATTTATAATGCTCTCATCTCATTGGCCGCCCTCAACATAAAAAAATAAAAAAAAAACACCTGAAAGAAAAACACCAAAAATGTAAAAAACAAGGATCCTACTTTTTCTTTGTTTGCCTTTATAACCACACATAGATGGAGTGTGTTTCTGTGTATGCTTTTTGGAGTAATGTCGGCCATTTTGATCTGACCCCTCTATAGGTGGCCATGTTAGTAACGCTGCCAACAAATAACCATAGAACAAAAAATGCTCTTATTTGGGGTTATTGCACATTTTGTTTTTTAAATTCATGAATAAACTGGTTCTGAAAGGATTTTTAAAGCACGACAGTCTGACAGAAAATGGCTGACTGTACAGCTGAAGGCTCTGGGCTCCACAGAAGCAAAGCTCCGCTCCTGGATCTCTGTTAGGAGGGAGATGTTGAGACAAAGAGAGCCTAAAAGAAAGCCGTTGTTTTAGACCGGACCTACATTAAGTGAAAGGTAGTGCTTTTCTTTGATGAGCTGATCACAACTTTGCATGTGATTATTATTTTTTTATCTTTTCTGTCGCTCTATTATAGCCAAAATAAATAAAATGTTTATGTATCTAATAAACCAAATAATATATATGGGATAGTAAAAAAGTAATTTAAAGGTAAAAATGGGATGCATGTAAATTAAAACACACACACACACACGCACACACACACACACACACGGGGTAATTTCTTTCTGTTAAAAATTAACTGCACTTTGCGCTATAGACATTATATTATCAGACCTGAGCAGAATATATTAAATTAGAGTTTTATAAATAGCAAAATTTCACCGACTGTGGTATGCGAGAAAATTGTTTTTGTGCAAGCAGTTAAACAGCAGAAAGAGACAAAATAAGAAGTTACAACAGTAAAAACATATTAATCTAAAATCGTGTGAAGCATGGAAACCATTAATCATCATCATTAAGAGTGGGGATCAGGTTCAAACATACACACATAGAAAATACTGCTGTTACCCAGTGATTTCAGTTTACTTATTTGTTTCATTTGTAAAAAAAATTAAAATTAAAATTAAAAAATTAAAAAAGCTGCCATAAAGTAGTCAAAGGGATTAGTGTCTGTTTGTGAATTATACCTTAAAAATGACTGTATTCTGGTTGTGTGTGTGTGTGTTTGTTTTCACATCATTTGAAATTGTGGTTAAGAAATAATTTTTTGCATTCTTTATTGTGTGCACATTCAATTCTTGAGTGCTTGTTCTTTTGACTCATTTGTTTGTTCATTTAACTATTTTGTAGGTATGCAGGTCTGAGGAACCCCCACGGCTTTTGTCCAGCTGTAAAAAGAACTCCTGTCTTTTTTAACAGCACCGACAGAGAATATTTGACATCGAATAAAAGCCCCTCCATGCATTTATAAAAACAAAAACTGCAGCTAATTCCTGAACCAATAATAATACAAGTTTTCTAAACATTTAGTGGAAACTCTTCAATTTACGTTACAGTTGTGGAGTAGTGTGTGGACTTGTACAGCAGAAATGTAAAAAAAAAAATTAAGAAAATAACAGAAGCAAAACAATATTGTACATTATTTCCCAGTGTCTTCCTGAACCCATAATTGTTTGTGGGTGATTCCTTGTAGGACAGAAGTGATGACTCCTAGAGGAAGGATGATAAAGGAGAAGAAGAACATAAAGAGAAGGATCAGAGGTCGTTGGCTTCAGCACAAAGAGCGGAGGAAGCTAAGAAGTTCTTAGCAGCTCAGCACAACCCAACACCTTCGTTTCCACCAGCGGTCGAAACTGAGACAGCCAACCCTGGACACCTTTATCCTCTCTGCACTTGGAACCAGTGAGACAAGCCTGATCTCGGCATGGAAAGGTAAACCTCTGTGACCGAGCTTCATGCCTGTTCGCATATGCGTGCATATATAACGTAAATGACTTTAGAAGAAAGAAAATATCCAAACGCACAAAAATGTTATCATACAAAATTTCTTATATTTGTTGATACAAAATTAAAACCACCTTTCAGTCCCTGTCAGGATGTCTCAGTTTATTAAAGAAAAAGCAGCTGATTTGGTGAGTTTTAAGAAGTTGCACGGTTTGGATGAGGTACCAAAATCAAATGGTTTGATTTCCCCAAATGTTTATGCTGATGTTTCTTCCATTAACTTCAGCAGCATAAATCTTGCCATGATGTAGTTGGTTTCCCACTAGGGAGAATCAGTGATATATTTTCTATTCATGGATCAAAGCTCCTCTTTACTTACACACAGAGCTTCGAAATCATTAGGAAAATCTGAAAATTGTGAACAGTTTTTATTGGCAATTATTGAAAAAAGATATCTTCCCAAAAGTTGCAAAGTTCAGTATCTGTTAAATAAGAGCCAAGATGGGAGGAATGAAAAGTTTCTACAGATGTGAAAGTGTCTTTAGTCGTCCTTTGAGTTGTTTCTATCCAGTGATTCCTCGTGTCAGAAACTGGCTGAATTCATGTAAAATGATTCTGAGAGTATCACTTATCAAGGATTGTATGTATATAATCATTTTACACTAATGCTCTGGCCAAAGGTAATTTATTGTTTTCATTTAATTAATCTGAGACGTTTGACGGCCATACCTCAAAGTTTGTCCATAACTTTCACATGAAGTGAACACACCTGATGAAATGAATTTAGATGGGCTTTGTTGCAATTTTTTGCTGTAGAAGCATAAATAATACTAAAAAAAGGCTTAAAACACCCTTACATTAAATGTTCATTAGTAGGCTTATTAGATGTCGAAGGTTTCTTAATGTTCCCATCACAGACACCTGATGAATGCAGGTAATGATCCTCTGAAGGACAGTGCCTCGCAACAGTAAGAATCAAGAATCTTCGTTGTCATCATGTTACCATCAGGAAATTTCTGTGAGACACTGACTCAGCATTCCCATGGATTCACATATAAAAAGCACTACGAGAAATAATGTTGTTGTTTTTTCTTCATGGAATTAAAGTATTCATACTTCTCAAACTCTTTGCACCTTTAGTCACTTCACAACCCCCAAGGTTTTTTTTATTGGGATTTTGTGTGGCAGTCCAAAACAAAGTGGAGCATAGTTGTGAGGTGGAAGGAAAATGAAATCAAAAGTTTTTGCTAATAAAATTAAAAAATGTTGACGTGCATTTTTATTTTGCCCCTGTTAAATCTGATATCCCTAATTAAAATCCGAAGAGACTGATTGTCAGACTGTCAGAAAAATCCCCTAATTACTAACTATAGTATAGTGTATGAAATCGGATCTGTGTTTAAATACTGCTCTTCTGTGAGGAAGAGGTTTGTTGGAGCAATGGTTTAGATCAAAGTGGATTGTTGTGTTTAAAAAGCCTAGTAAAAATGGTCAAATAAACTTTTTGGCCTGCATCCAAACTGCTATGTCTGCACATCGGCCTGAGTGGTCATCGCCCAATGGGCAAGTTGGTGGTGGCGGCATCATACTGTGGGGATCCTTTCCCTCAGCATGGACAGGGAAGCTGGACAGGCATGAACGGGAAGATGGATGGAGCGAAATAGAGGACAATCCTGAGCAAAGACTTGATGTGAAAGTTTTCTGTCCAGCAGGAGAAGGATTCCAGACATACAGCCAGAGCTTGAGT
The DNA here is from genome assembly GCF_011125445.2 of Fundulus heteroclitus. Lineage (NCBI taxonomy): Eukaryota > Metazoa > Chordata > Actinopteri > Cyprinodontiformes > Fundulidae > Fundulus > Fundulus heteroclitus. The sequence goes on from NC_046362.1 coordinate 7,420,803, forward strand.
GGAAAGATTTAGAGCAAAGCTTTTTCATGTCAAAGTCCAGACCTGAACCCAAATGAAAGTTTGTAGCTTGAAAACAGCTGTTTACACTCGTTCTTTCTAATCTGGCTGAATTCGAGCTGTTTTGCCAGGAAGAATGGGTAAAAAATGTCGGTCTCTTATTGTGCAAAGCTCATAGAGTACTAACTGAGGGCAGGTTGAAACAAATGCATACCTTTTCCCTTCCATTTACATTTTTTTATTTTTATTTTTTTGGTTTGTAACTTGACAAAATGTCCAAAAGTCAAAAGTGCTGGTAATACTGTTGTGGTGCCGTTTATGCCTGTGTGACGTTGTGTTAGAAGCATGCATCTGCTGGCTGGGATGTTGACAAAATGGAGTTAGAGATGGGCATAGAGCGAGGAGCGAATGCTACGGGTTCTTACTGACATTATGTAGGCTTCTGTGCACAACTGCATATCAGATACAGGACGCCAAACTACACGGATGAGACTGTAATGGAAGAGTTCATTAAAAAAAAAAGCTGCACTATGAACTACTTTAAACTTCTACAGAAATCATGCAGTTATCTCTGATGGTATAGAAGAATTTATAATTTGGCAAGACATTATATCAGGTTTTGCAGGGGTGGTTTGAATAAAAATATTAGACTCTAAGGGTGTGTGTGAGTGTGTGTGTGTGTGTGTGTGTGTGTGTGTGTGGGTATGAGGTAGGTATTTGTGCTGTGTTCTGTTAAATATGAATGCCAGCTCACAACTTAAACGTTGTAAGCGACTCTCTGTGTGCTAGGAGCTTCTAGGGAGAAATTCCTTGCACAAACTAGAAGATGCAGAGTGTAAGGCAAATCTTTCTTGTTTTTAAAGTGGCTCGTCTGTGTGTGTGTCGGTTCTAGCAAAGTGTAAGGGCTCTTAAATGGCAGATCATGAAATGCTGAACCATGTAGGACGATAAATCTCACATAAGAGTTGGTGAAAAGTGTTTGTAAATGTCTGCATGTTTAAAGATATGCAGGGCAAAAATGAGAAATGATAGGAGCAACGCTTACACACACACTGAACATTTTTCCCCCCTTTGTACTTAATTTGTAGAAAATATTTATTGCCCAGTTAAGAGAAATATTAAGTGAAAATATCTTAATATTTTCACTTAATATATGTTAATATTTGTTAACATATATAACAAAATATAACATTTAAACTGTCAAAAGAAAAACTCCCAAAACAATGATGCCTAAAGACTACACAGTCTTAATGTCTGAATATGTGCGAGTGTTTTTTTTTTTTACTAACGTCTCTTTGGGGTGCAGCTATAAAAAACAAAGAAAGATCTAAAGCTGCTCTGCAATCAGTCTATATAAGACTAAAATAAATAAATCAGTAAGAATTGTAACAGTTCTCAACTTCAGCTAAGTATAAAAAAAAAAATAGTTCAATTGAATATCCAAACCCCATTTTCACACACAAACTGCAAATGTAAAAATTCTTTAACCTGTTTATTAGTAAATATCAGAGAAAAAAACTGTTTCCATGACAGAAATATTTCGGTGGAGGGTTTAAAACAATTTTCAACAAAAGCCCTTTAAATTAATCCCACTGAAGGTCTCTGTTCAGTTTCTGCTGTTTCACCAAATCAGGTGGTTTGTTCTTTATTTTTTATGTATGAAGACTTTTTGCAGTTTGAATGTTCAGAGAGGCTAAACGCTGCAGGTACAACAACACCTGTAAAAGGTAAAGGAAACTCCACAGGGAGATTTTAGCTTTTTTAAACATGTTATTGACTAGAAAGCAAAAAAAAAAAAAAAAAAAAAAAAAAAAAAAAAAAAACAGAAAAAAAAACCTAGAGTCCTTGTATATTGAGTGTTACAGTTTCCTTCTAAAGACACATTTCCGGCTGAACCCAGAGCTCGTAAAACCGTTGACGTACACGTCAGAGAAGTGCTGTAATGTTCAGTCGCCCTATGTTGTTCCTACAGGGTTGGAAGCTGTGAGAGGTGCTGATTTTCCTCTGTTATTTCCAAACAGTTTGGCTAATTTTGGCTGTGTGTCCCCTCAGATGCAGCAGTTTACGGTGGCTGGACCATGGTGGCGGAGCAGCACTTTATGTAGGTTAGTTGTGAAAACACTAACTGTCCACTGTGACAGAATGAGAGTGGGCTGCACCTGAGCAGGTCGTAGGGGATCTCTGAGGCTTAACGTGTGACTCGTTGGAAGGGGGAAAAACATTTTGGTGTTTAGGAGTTTAGGAGAAAAGGGTTTGCATCCTCTTGTTCTTCCAGACTTTGCGACCACACACATACGGTTGTTACCAGCTATTTTGTTGGAACCATTTTTGTTAGCCATTGGGGGCCAGTTTGAGGGGAGAGAATGATGCAAACCTCCTTGGCATCCTAAGAATCCCTGTTTTGTTGCTCCACATCAGTATTGGTTCATGTCTGGCTTTAGGAATGTCGCTGATTTTTTCTTACAAACCTCGCCGTGGAAGTTTGTAAGCAGCAGTAGATCCTGAGTAAAGCTGCCCTGATGTCTGGGAGAAAATGGCTGACTGTGGTCGTGATCTTTGTGCTGCAGAGGCTGGTGTCCAGCTGGAAAAGCTTGAACATTTTCATTCTGCTTACATGTCTACGTTTAATATTATTGCTCAATTATATATGTGAATGTTACGAGGAAGTTGAACCAATCAGAATTAGCCGGAAAAAAAAGGAAGAAAGAGGGGTTAATTTTAAAACAAGCCACAATTTGTGTTAAATTTCATTTTAGTATTTTTTAAGTCTTTCTAAACAAACATTTACACCTTATAGGTTTTCATGTATTTTTTTATTTAATGTGTGTTTTTTGTTATTTTTTGGTTATTAGAGACACTAGGGGAGAGGAAGAGGAAACTAAATGAGCAGATGAAACGAGGCGTGGAAGATCCAGACGAGGAGAGATGACTACTGGGTGGAGGTAGCAGGACAGGTGAGCTAAGAGATGAGCCAACACCTGATTTCTGAGAGCACTAGCTGAAACCAGGAAAGTCAAGTTGGAGCAGGACCCATCTCCGCCCCTGATGTCTAATCTCGGAAAGAAAAGGAAATGGGGTGTGACCTGTGGTCGCAATGTAAAAAGCTGCAGCCATGCCAAAAAACAAAACAAAAACAAAACTATAACACATCCACAGTTTGTTCCCCAAAGCAAAATTAATACATGTTGATTTTAATTCAGACCAGTATAGGTAAAAACCAGAAATGTGTAAAATAATAGGAGTAATACTGACAAAAGGAGTGTGTATTGGAAACAAGGTGGGACATGAACATATAAAAGGGCACCCAAGTTCTAAAAAACCGCAGACTTTAAGTAGAACTGTGTGTGACACTGAGACTGAGGTAATTGGACACAAACACTAAAGGTGAGTTTAATGTGAAAGAAAGGATGAGAAGCAGTAAAGTCCTCACCCCCATGTCCACTGCTAAGTATGGTGGAGAACGTATGGTGCTGTGGGCATGTTTCTCTCCCAAAGGCCCTTGGCATCATAGACTCTTAGGAATACCAAAACTTTTTATAAAGATCTGGTGGCCCATAAGCCAAAAACCGTAACCAGTGAGTCTTTCAACATACAATAAATAAGAGAGCTAGGGTTAGAGCATTTATCTTAAAACACACACACACTTCCAGATGCTCATTTTAAGCAAATTCTTTGAACATCTCAGCATGTTTAAACTCTAAATGATTTGATTGCTATTTCAAGACAGCATAATAGAACAGGGTTATTGAATCTGAAAAGTCTGTAGTTGTAATTTTCCTCGTGTAAATGGCTAATTATACACCAGCTCTGGTCAATATATAATTATTATTTTTTTGTCACCATTCCTTTTTTTTTATATATCACGTGCCTAATAGGAACATTTAGTTGTATTTTGATAAATCAGAAGTGCAGGGGAGCCTGAGCTGATATTTTCAAACTGCATCATGAGGAGAAGTGAAGAAAATCCTGGGGGACTCTTGAGGATTTGGGGGAAGTTTCTAACCCTGAAACGGTAGTAATAATAAGAAACTGGTTTTGTGGTCAAGTGACCAGTGTAGGTGCATCTAGAAAAGTCAGCTTTCTATTTCAGAATTCCTGCACAAAGGCTGCTGGAGTTTAGGAGAGAGTCATTTGGAAGATGTATTTTGCAAAGCAGAGTATTGTGTGTTTGATAAATCACAGTAATAATTCTGAGATGTGTTTCTGTCAGAGTCATTCGGTCCCAATGGTTGGCATCAAGAGGTGGACACAAGACCAGAGTGATTCAAGTTAAGGTCTAAAGACTTAAAAGTTTGAAAGTCTAAAAAAACAACAACTCTGACTTTTATAAGTGCTGCTTTTATTTTAGTTATGCTTTGTTTTACATTTTCCTCTATGTTGTATGAATCATAAAAAATATTTTATCATAGCATGGTCAAAGTGTTATCTTTGAAAAGGCATTCACAGTAGTCAAAAAAATTAAATTAAATCCATGTCAGATTACTGATTTAATTTGACAATTGACAGGGCATACACCTCCCTCCCTGCTCAAAAACTGCTCGGCTCAATAAATATTCTGAACATCTTCCTGTTTGGGACAGATAACTTTACAGGCGTGTGTGTGATGCGTCGGCAAGGTCAGGAGGCTTCACATCAGTTAGTCTTCTGCTCTTCTCAATAATAATGCTTTAATGTGAATTTACCTAAATGAAGGCGTGTGTGTGTGTGTGTGTGTGTGTGTGTGTGTGTGTGTGTGTGTGTGTTTTCGCTGTACCCCTTAAGATCAGCACAGCATCTGAGTGTGAGTTTTTTTTCCCCCTCAATGTGTGTTTGTGATAAAAACAAAGAGGCGCCGTGTTGAACCTGACATCTCTTTGTGTTTCTTTCAGAATGAAGCACAGGGAGACGAGGCCTCCGACTCGTCATGCTGAGCAGCTACACACTCAGCTCTGACTCCTCGGGCTGGATTAGATGCTGACAGAACAGGTGTGTATCCAGAGGTTTGGATTGTTTGGTCAAAATAAAATAATTAACAGAAATTAACAGAAATTAACAGCTGACGGTATAAAATGATAATCACCTTACCGTGAAAGAACAGAAGAAATGCTTTTAAAGTTTACTTATCTGTAATCACGTTTAATAGGATTGTTGATTCAATTTGTAGAAATGAATGTATGAGTTAGTAATCTTTTAAAACTCTTCTACATAATTAAATGTGGTTAAAAGTCTCTCACTGTGTGCGTTTTTGAGTAGGATCACATAATTTTTTATATTTAAACTGGCAGATTATTATATGATCAAAGTGCACAGATTCTAATAAAAGCGTACCAATCAGAAACGGTATAAAGGTCTTTGTACCTCATTTCTGAAAAAGGGTAAACAATTAGTGGTGCAGCTTAACTTTTTAAAACTTCTTTTACAAAAACAATAAGACTAAACTGCGCTGGGCTGTGTGTTTTCAGATGAACCGCTGGAACATCGCTGCTGTCCGTCAGAGGAAACGGGATTGAAGGTATGTAAATCCGAACATGTGATGCGTGAGTCTGTATGAGTTTAACGCTGTTTTCCTGAGAGGGTGCGCCGAGCTTCCCTCGTTTGTCGGCCTGTCAGTGAAAGCAGTTTTTCGGGGTTTAGGAAGGAAAGTTAAAGGCTCCCGAAGGTTCCCCAGAGCCGACCGTGTGTGCTGAGTGTAAATTGTGCTTTTTCGTCTTGCGGGGAGCTTATCTTTTATAGGAACGTATCGAGGTTTGGCACATGTTAAAAGTAAACACGCGAGGAAGTGGTATCCGACCGTTTCAAGGAGCGGGGTTCCCGTGCGTAAAAGACGCGGCGGGATCGTCAACTGTCTGACCGAAACAGCTGCGCAGGTCAGAAAAACAAAGAAAAGAAAACTCCTCTTGCAATTTTGACGGAGCTCTGCTCATGTTAAACCTCGTGGACTAGAACTACAGATCTGGATTTATTTTAATCTTACGGCCATACAATTGTCAAAAAATAAATGATGTACAACTTCGGAGCGCTTCTGCCCATTTATTTCCGAGACATATTCCTCTCTTAGCAGCTGTTGGTCAATGTGTGCATAACGCGCAAACCAAACATCGCACACATGCGCTGGCTGAACGGCAACAAGAGAGCTAAAGGGGGGCGGAGGGGTCGGGGTTCGTTTTTACGCAGTCCTTCTTCATGCTGCCCTGGAATGCGTGTTTCAGCACCATGGAGCTGGACAGCAGCACACAACGGCAAGAGACGATTAGACAGAAAATATGAAATCTGGCAAATTCTGAGTAGAAGCTTAAATACTCTCCAATAAAAACGTCCTGTTTAATTGAGGCAAATTTCGGAGAAGAAGAAAAAAGTGCCTGGAAGTGCTGTGTCAGCGTGTTAAAATTATACAATAAATTGTGCTTGGATCGAACATTTTTTGCACTTGTTGCAGCTGGAAAACAATTTGATGCACAATTAATACAGAACGTTTGAGATGCTGAAGTGAATGTGAGAGGATTCACGTCGTGTGTGAGAGTGTGTGTGTGTGTGGGAGCGGGGGTCAGCACGGATTCTAACCAGTTAGGAGAAAATGGGTACGTGGAAAAAAGAGGGGAGCAGAAACCTAACAAAGGCTTTAAATCTTAGGGGGGTTCTGTGTGTGTCTGTGTGTGTGTGTGTCTCCTAGGTGCAATTGATACCATGGAAGAGTGTGCTTTACGCACATAAAGGGCAACAATGACACTGTTTTTATAAAACCGTCAAAGTTTTATCTTTGTTTATAATTATTAGATCTTAATTTGTACCCCTCCTCTTACATGCTGAGGGGCTGCATACATCTAACTCCTGTTTATGCATGTTTGGCGTCTCGCAGCTGTTGGAATCCCTGGTAAAGAGATGTAGAAAGCTACTTAATCTTTTACTGTCCCAGCATCCGATGCTGAGAATAAAATACAGTAACAGAACAAATCAGTCTGTGATATGAGTAAATTTATTTAGTGGGGGGGAAAAAAGAACCCATGTTACGATATCTTTTTTTTTTGTGCCTAAATCTACACTAGTTGTTTTGACACTACAGTACTTCATTTTAATCCATTACATCCCACAGATATGAAGAATACAGTGATAAAGGTTTCTCAGCCTTCCTCTTTGTACATCATCCAGAATCCTGGCAACTCTGTTCTCTTCAGCGCGCCCAACAGGTTCTCTATAGGATTTAGTGCTGTGGATGGAAATCACCACAGAAGAAAGTTGATTTTGTGTCTGGCTAACCTTTTCTTTGTTGAGCTGGTGATAAGTTTTAGGTAATTTACCTGCTTAAAAAAAACTTTGTTATGACTGATTTCTGTCTGTGGAGTCTACCAGATTCTTTAGTTTAAATGTCTTGGTATTTTAAAGGATCAAAGGACCAAAGCACACCGTTGCAGTTAAAATATCCGTGGAGTCGAAGCAAACTCTGTGTTTTTGTTTGTGATAGTAGGACAGAAAAGGCTAACGGCCGATTAGCGTGCAGATGTTGGTTGTTATAGTCACTTAGTTTTCTCTAACAATAACAATGAGCTTTAGACGTTGTTTAGACCTCCTTTAGCATTCTGCTCACTGTCTGTTGTGGCAAGATTAATATGTGTGCCGGTCCAGTTTGTCACAGTTGCAATTAATTTTGGCTCTTAATATACATGTTGTCAAATCTATATTGAGTACGTCTCCCAGCCCTTTGCTGACTTCTGAAATTGACAGAATTTTGATCTGTGTGAAATGCATGTTTTATTGTCTTTCCCATTTTGAGGAGCTAGTCAAAGAAACAGGGCTGTCAGATGTACACCCCAGCTAATCAGCAAGTCATGGATCATTATTTAGAAGTTCAAAGGAAACGTTGAAGAAAAATAAAATACTGAAGATGCTTATACTAAAAATATATAGTGAAGCAACACCTGTGTCACCAGGGACTTTGTTCAAAATAATTATTTCACAAACATAGGATTTCCCCCCCACTGAATATATGTGCTAAAATGAAAATGTATATCCGCCTTTAATTTTTAGTTCTTTGAGACAAATTCATACAAAATGTTGAAAACTATTTCAAGTCTTTACACACATCTTTGCAGTTGGGGGACAAAAGCTTTGCATGCATCTGTGTATAGATTTTGGACAGGTCTAAAGATTATAGAGTGTATAGATTTGTAAAAGTATTTTTTGTTTCTTTACAGCGGATGGACAGCCAGATCGACACACTGACCGGAAGGTGGACAGCCTTTAATACAGAATGGTGTGTGTGTGTGTGTGTGTGTGTGTGTGTGCCTATTAAAGTGTAAATTTAAAGATGATGACGGGATGTATTTAAATTGATCCTATATTGTTGGTTGTGTGATGATTTATACATTAAATTGTTGATGTGTTTGAAAATGTAGATCCTTTTTTTTTTCTTGTTTGAACCTGTACATATTTATTCTTCCTACAATTTAATAGCAGTAAAATGTCAGGTTACAAGTCTGTGTGTAATAAATCAATTGTATTAAAGATGACATTTGTGCAAATATGCATTTTTTGTTGTTGTTGCAGTGACAGAGACGTTTTGTTCCTATAGCATTTAACTAAATGTTATGAAACTGTTACACAACTTGCAGCCCCTTCCTCTCGGATCTCCCGGCTTTGTGTCAAATTTTGCGAGCAGCAGCACGAGAAATTTCAGGAGACAAGCCCATTTTTATACTCTCACCCCTCTGCGGAGTACATGACAGGCTTTTGCTCGGAGCCCCAGAGTCTTGATCCACCTGCATTTCGTGTTTGGTTTGTCCGTGTGGATAGACGGATGGGGAGAAAGACGGGGAGCATGGCGGCTTGCAGACAGATCGGGTGTTGCTGTGAAGGGTAATGGAAAAAAAAACAACTTTCCTGCACATTCTTGCAGAAACAAACGAAAAATTCTCACAGCTGTCTGTAATGTAACGTGTACTGCCTGTGTGCACATGTGTGCGTTTTTTTTAAAAAACATTGTGAAATAAAAGCGATGGAAATTTACAAGCATGCCTGAATGTTTATGTAACACGCATCACACCTCAATGTTTTCGGGTTGGGGACCTTACTACTGGTGGGAAATCTCGCGAGAGCTCGGGGGACTGCAGGGTGGATGTTTTCTTTTTTTTTTTTCTTTTTTTTTTTTTTTTTTGCTGGGGATTGTAGTTTTTATCTGCTGTGCAGCGCACGCTGACAACTTGCAGGTAGAGCGGGACTAGCCGGATCGGAATGGTGCCGCATCAATCTGGATCTAGATGTCAGGACGCTTACATGCACCTGTTATCACATTTTTGGGTGATTATCAGCGGCGCGATGCGGGCAAGAATACCTAAAATAGCGGAGTGAGTCATGCTTAGCTGACCTCACAGTCTGGCGTCACTTCAGCCAATGGAGAGCCTTTAAAGTCTCTCTCTCTCGGGCGGGTGGGTGCGCACATTCCTCACCAATGAAGGCACCATTTCATTCATAAAGTGGTAGGGGCAGTTTTTTTTTTTTTTTTTTTCGAAAGCGTGGGTTCGGAGGGTTTCATAATTCTGGCTGAAACTGTCTAACCTGTTCCGGCGACAGCCAATCACAACCTCCGGATGGGAGCTGCCGTAATGCTCCTCCAATCACTCCGCGTTCCGGGTCTGGACTCGGTCCCGCCCCTGCTCCTTGCAGAAAACCTAATGAATGGGGAAGCTCCGGAGACGATGGATGTGGGAGCGGTCCAATGAGGCGAGGCGGATGGGCAGAGGGACGTTTGCTGCAGCCGCTCAGGAGCGGGGGTGGGCGTGGCACTTCAAATCAGGCTACACAAGTGTTGGGGGGGAGGAGGGGGTGGGAGTGTGTGTGTGTATGTGTGATGCTACAACCTCCTTATAAAGGGACTCTCTCTCACGTTGTGGCTTGGAAATTAGAGCACATTGCCTAAAATTGAGGTCTCCAGTATTACACACTCTCTCTCTCTCCCACACGCCGAGTCACCGACAAGCTGCTGCCATGAACCGGGGGAGCGTGGATGAGCTGATCAGCAGGGCCGAGACGCCCCTCTTCTGGGTCGGTGCGTTCACCGTGGCCTCCCTGGCGCTGTGGCTGCTCTACAGGCTGCTCACAGGCGTTAGGATATGGATCCTGGGGAACGGGCAGCTTCTCACCCCGAAGCTGGGCAAATGGGCAGGTGAGTCGGCTTTCAGCAATCATTCCCCCCCCCCTCCCCTCACGCCACCTGCAGTTACATGGCGGTCACCAGCCCCGAAGTGGAGGGTTACCGTGAGGCTCAAACTTCCCTTTGCACTCCGTAAAGCTGCATCCAGCTGGGGTTTTGTTTTCTGTGACTTACTTCAAGGATAGGTTTGTGTTGCGTAACAGGCGCAGGTAAGCGCTTAATTGACTGGCAAGTTATTGGCCCGTCTTCGTTCGATTTTTATATTTGTTTTCGGGTTGATGTTTTTTTTTTTTTTTTCATTTCCCTAATCGTCTGGCTTCAGGTGGCTCCCAAGAAGTGTCTTTAACCCTCAGCTGGAGCCGTGTGACGGAAAGTGGGCAATGGAGGGGGTGCCCCACATTGACGAGCCAGGAGCCAAAATTGCGCAGGCTATGCGCACTTTTCAGAGAGCCGTTTAAGGCTCCCGGTCCCCAAAAAACAACGCCGAGAATGTGAGACCAATCTGTGACCCACATTCAGCTCATTTCTGACGCTTTTGATTGGCACGTGTCACGTTAAAGTTGTCACTCCATCATTTTGACACGTGCTACTCTTCACTTGTTATATTCTTCATGATCTATTTTTTTTTGGGGGGGGGGGGGGTTCTCATGTTTGATGAACACCGATAATTGAACAACCTCCAGAAACGCATTTGATCCAGTGGGACCCATTCATCGTGTGTATTTGTGTGTGTGTGTTATGTTGAAGACTAGCAACGTTTGACCCACTTCTCCAGTCTTTTCCCTTTTCTGACAAGTACTGCTGCGTAATTTGGCTTTTTATTTAATTTTCCTTCGCGTCGGGGTGGGTCGGTACCCTGCTGCTTTTTATCCAAAGTAAAGCAGGCGGATGATCTTGAAAACTGTCCACACCGAAACGCCACACAGTTGATGTGAAAACCGTGACGCAGTTCAGCCCCGAATACCCCCCCCCTTTTTTTTTTATTATTCCCGTGGTTCCATAAGAGAGGGGGTGAGTGGGTGACGCAACGATAGGGCACCTTTAGGAATGATTATGGCAATTGTCCCCCTCACCCCCCTCGTGGCTCTGACGGTGTATGCGGAGGAATGTCCCTGCACTGATGAATCATGCTTGTTCATCGTCATCCATTCGTCTTATATATTCTGATCCCCCCCCCCCCCCCCTCTCTCTCTCTCTCCAACCAAACCCCAAGAAGAAAGAAATTTAGACATTTATACTAACTTCTTACTAGAGGTTTCTGTTCTGGGTTCTGCGTAATGAAAGAGTGACTCATTATGCGTATTAATTGTCATGGTCCTGCGGATCAAGCATGACTCAGGGGGTTGGTCTTTAGTCGCACCAGAGATTTACCTTCATCCTAACTTTTCCACGTTTTTTTTTTTTTTTTTTTTTTTTTTTTTTTTTTTGCGTAACTTGTTAACTTGCATGCCACTCCCTGAAACCAATGTCTTCCACCAGTCTGACGAGTCTGTAGTTTGTCCCCGGTCACAACGGCTGGGGATGGCACTGGGTGAGCGGGTGTGGGAGGGGGGTGTTGGCTTTGCGCCATGATGAGTTGTCCTCAACAGGTTGGCCCTGATGCGCCTGTGTAGCCAGTTTAGGCGGCAGTGATTTTTTTTTTTCTTTTCTTTTCTTCTTCTTCTTTCCTTTCTTTCTTACATTTCTTCTTCCTAAGCGGCACATTCAGCAAGTGGGGCGACTGCTTATGGCAGCTTTCAGTCTTGAACTAATTCACATTGATTCCACGGGTTCTGCTTGACATGTCTCGTCATTTTCCCCTATTTTGAAGAATAAAGGATCGGGGAGTGCTCGCTGATCATTTAGAAATTAAATGCTTTCTCTGCTCACACACATGCATTAGTGCTTATCGACTAGTCTACCTTATTTTGAAGTGTACAGAAGGAGGGGGGGGAGTCCTGAGTTTTAGCAAGACAAACGGGCTACAAATAAGCCAGAGCTTATTATATGAGGCCTTAAGCAGGGTGTCAAGTGGGAGCCATCTTCCAATTTAGTCTACTAGCCATCACAGTGCATCTGTGCTTGGTTTTACATTTTACATGCATCTTTTTTTTTTTCTATGAATAGTTTTTACTCTCAGTAGTATTCTTGGATGTAGCCAAGTTCAATGTTGCGTTCAAGCAGCTTTGGTCCCTAACTTTTCCAGCTCAGATGTGAAGCGGCGGTAGGTATAGAAATTGCCTCAAGATATCACTGTTAATCTTCAATGTACAAAAGCTGTCTTTAGTCTGAGTGTCCGAAGAGAAATTTAGATTGGATCTCTCATCTCGGGGAGTTCAAGTTCTTGTAGTTACGAAACTACCCCCCCCCCCCCTCAATATTCCTTATCTTGACAACACGTAACAGTAAATCATGTATTCACTACTGCAGCCGAACAAGGAATAGAGTTGTACTTCTATGTAAAACTCCTATTAATCGCTTATTTCACTCCAAGCAACTGTAGACAAGCGTTGATTTAACAGCAAATTATTTCAATACAGCAGAAAAAAAAAGTTGCGCATAATGATTTCACCTCTAGAAACGACAGGCTGCCTTGGCCGATGATGTTATCTGACATTGTCAGGTTGGACTGGTTTGACTGTTTTCTGATAAAGAATTTTCCTACACAAGTGCAAAAAAAAAAAAAGTTTGCAGTTTTAGAAGGTGAACAGTTTTATGTAAACCACCATCCCTGCAACGTGTCTGTTGGGATGAAGCCCTGCAGATCTGGCAAGCAGGTCAGGGATTCCACGGGAGACCCTTTGCCTCCCTGGGACCCCTAAGGGCAGAACGGGGGCATTGCAGCACGACTCAGACCTGTTTCTCCAGCTGCTGCACTGCACTGTCTCTGCATGGCAACTTATAGCTGCGACCCCCCCCTTTGATGGATGCCTAAGCAAACCATAATTTCTTTCTAAAGCCAAAACCATTTTATTCATTTATTGCATGTTCTTTCTGCAGTGATCATGTCAGACTGATTAAAAGAAAAATATTAGTGTAGTTTTCAAAGCTTTTAAAACATCTGTGTTTTTTTTAATCTGAAATGCAGATCTTTTGTCAAATATGCAGCATCCTTGGGTTTTCCCCGCTCTCTGCTAAATTATGTAAGCAAGAGCTGCGGTCTGCTCTGTTGCGTGCTTGTAAAACTTCATTATAGGTAATTGACTTTAGACTAAGGGGAGGCTTTTGTGAGGATGGGAGGGGGACATGATGGGCTGTTTCCACCCCTACTTCCATCTGACATTAGCTTATTTAGAAAATGGCCCCATTATGTAAGGAGGATTCAGGCACGGGTCTGGTCTGTTTGAAAAGCATAAAAATGCAGGTTTATCAGCACCAGATCTGACGAAGTGAACATGTTACTGTAGGCAAAAAATATTTTTCAGGGTTCATTTTTATGAATTGGGCTTTAACTGGAATGCGCATGTGAATGAAATCCGTCCTCGTGCGTGCCTCAATGGATGCAGGGTCTCTCCTTTTTTATCCTTGTGAATGTGCTTCCCTCTAGCGCTCCATTCGTGTGGGCGGAGGGAAAGTGCACCGCTGTTTATGTGACGAACACGCTCTGTCACACGTGCCGGAGGAACAGATGCTGTAGAGAAAACATGGAGATGGAAGAATCCCCTGCATCTCTCGTTTCCGTCCCTCTTCAGGCCTTGTGCACATTTTCTTCTTGGGGAAAGGGATTGCTGTGCACCACCCTCTATTTATTTTTATTTTTTTTGTCATAATCTTTGCCCATCTGAAATATTTGACTATTAAACACCCTCTCACATTAGGCCATCACATAATTAGCTTTTTAGCAAGTTAATTTTTTTTTCTTTTCTTTTTTTTTTACAGTGCTGGTGTTTCCCAGCCATTTGTTCTCAGGCCAGGATATACGTTGAGGGAAATCAAAATTGGTGTCTCTTTTTTTTTAAAGGATTCTGACTTTTCCATTTTATGTTCTACAAATGGTTGCATTGGCATTTCTGAATGCTATGAATAAACAGTCTGAGTAAAACTGATTACTTTTGCGATTCAGTTAAATTTTCTCTTTTTTTTGCTTCAAAATGGCCTAATTTGATGTAGCCTCCTGGGTTTGCTTCAAATAAAGACAACTTCAAAACGTAGTCTGTAGAAACGCATGTCGACAAGGAGCTAAATAAGGAATCGTTTGGTGTTTTTATTTTATTTTTTTATATTAAAAGGTGAATTTTAAAATTTGTTCCTGTTGATCAGTGTTTTTCAGTCCCCATTTGACCTGTTGCGCAACCATTTCGTTACCCCAGGCATTCTAAGATGATATCTAGAGCATCAGTTAAAAAACCTCCGTCATGCAGTTTTAACGCAGCATTTCAAACCGCCAGCATTTCCCAAGACATAGTTGTATCGGGTTGTCTGAAGAAAATGTGGTAGGTTCAGTTTTTAAGATATTGTCATCTACTGAAAGACGTCAGTCCTTCTAGGATGTTCGATGAGGAATGTTCTGTATGAAGTTATGCTCCTATCGCATTACGTGACCTGAATGTCATTGGGTTCGAAAAAGCCTCTCTTTTGATTTGATTGGGGGAGAAAGTAAAGTTCTTATTAGTGGCTGGGCAAATATAAATGATGGCTGTTGGTTTATATTTAGTTTTTTCTTCACACTGTTGAATGAGCCTGGTTTCTGCTGAAACCTCAGTTCAATTTTATTCATATAGCGCCAATTCATGATACATGTCATCACAAGGCACTTTCCAAAGTCAAATTCAATCAGATTATACAGATTGGATCAGGTTATACAGATTGTCAAAAAAAAGTCCTAAGTAAACCCAGCAGGTTGCATCAAGTCTTGACAAGCAGCATTCACTCTTCATGAAAGAGCGTAGAGCCACAGTGGACAGTCGTCTGCATTTTTTTGATGGCTTTGCAGCAATCCCTCATACTGAGCAAGCGTGAAGTCTGTCCTAAAGTCGTCAAAGGGAACTTTGAGTCATTGGGAAAACAAGTAGAGGCGAAAACGGGGACACTTTTTGGAAGAGAAAAAATGTGTAGTTATTGCCCCCCCCCCCCCCCCCCCCCACACACACACACACACACACACACACACACACACACACACACACACACACACACACATAAAATAAAAATAGATGCAGGTTCTATCTTAAGCAGCTCTGAAAATACATATTCTGCTGTTCTGTGTTGTGCCTCACCGCCTCATCCCCGTCTCCTTTTGGCTGGATTAAGCTTTATTTTTGTCTGTGTGTGTACACCACACATGTGACCTCCCAGTCGGTTGTGTGTTTGAATGTGAAAGGTGGGATGAGATTTTTTTTTTTTATTTTATTTGCCATATGGTATAACGGTTTATGCAACTGCGAGGAACACAATGTCTGCGACCTCCCTGAAAATGGTTATTGGGATTCTTCTTCTCAGGTTAGCTTTACCAACGCGACTGTTCTCCTCCCCTCCATGCTTGGAGCGCTAACGCATCCCTTGGAGCGTATTAAGTGGCGGGCTCAGGACCCAGCATCCCCCTTGGCGTCGTGGCCATGATGGCAGGGGATCTTATTGGTATTCAGGTGTTGCGGCGGGCAGCTCCCAGACGAGCCAGTGCAGGCACTGCTATTTTTACTCCCCTAGCTGCTTTTTTTAGACCCTCAGAATAGTGAGCAGGCTGCAGGCAGGGGCTGCTCCACTGCTGAGGGAGGGAGGGAGAGGGAGAGGGAGAGAGAGGAAAGGCTGGGGGATGTCAATACCTCTGAATGTGTTATGCAGCAGCAGGCACAGCTGAGCCGCAGTGCAAATGCGCCCCCGTCAGGTTGCCCAGAACCCAGCAACGCTGGACCACTTTCTCAGAGGCGCTGGTATGGGTGGCAGAACGTGGATGGAGGGAAGCAGCAGCAAGTCCCCCTCCTCTCCCTCTCTCCCTCTCTTTCTCTCTCTCACACACACACAGAGCATTTCTGCGCCCCATCAACACACATTCACTGTGTTGGCGTCAGTGCTTCTGTCACTCACGTGCTCACTTGCGTATGCCTTCTTTGTTGCGTTGGCGCTTTATGTCGCTGATGTCATGCGTTGGTCACGTGAGGGGATATTAAATCCCACTGGGAAAACTGGGATGAAGGAAAGGCGTGTTAGAAGAATAGTGGGTTTGATATTGTGTTCCTTTTTTTTTTTTTTTTTTGTCAATTGCCGTGAGGAATTTGTCAGGGTATGAATGCAGTGAAGATTCACTTAGCTGCTGGATGATTTTTTTTATTGAGAAAACGGTACATTATATAATGGATGGGAGGAGTGTAGCCATTCATGGGTACATCACGAGGAGTGCAACTAGTGCCCCACGGGGGAGGGGAAAAAAAAAACATTACACAAATATGAATAAGAGAAATCTTTGTGGTTTTAATGGCTTATCTCATATCTGGAAAAACTCTTGAGCTTAAATGTCCATTGTGTCTTTTTTTTCTTCTTCTGGTAAATCATAAGGCAGTAGTTTGGCTGTTTTTATAGGGGTTAAAGATGACAAAACGAGAAGCTTCAGATAATCTTGAAAGATGGGGGCAGATGCATGTTTGAGCTCCTCAACTACTTCCTTTGAAGTGAGTTTTAAACGCACCGTGACTGTGTGGTAGCTGAACACCCATGTCGGTCTTGTTCTTCTCGTGATCTTTTTAGGATAATTTTTTTTTTTTTTAAAGGTCCCGTACTTGCCGATGAAATCTTATCTAATACATGCATAACATGACGTGGCGAAGGTTCTCCGTTGAGGGTGTACGCTTGGAAAACTACCAGCTGCATTCCAAAAAAAATGTGTAACGTGTCTGACAGGAACATCCATCTCAAACGAACAGATCAGCGTGGACAGGTTTGTAGTCGGAGAGCATTCCTGCCTTGCTCTATCGGCACGTTGTGCGTCTGTGGAAGGGCCGGGGGTTCGAGCTGTTGCGCTCTACGTGCGCTTTTGGTGCATTCTTGTTCCGTTCCCACAAATGGGCAACCTTCCCTGCACCCGATAGCCCCTTCCCGCTCGTCTTTTTGGGAAAATGGGTTAGTCCCATGTGTCAGGAACTTGCTTGATGCAATTAGACATTGAGGTGAATTTATTTCATCTGGTTCCTTGAAGGAGTTTAATCTTCTTTCGAGGAATGCCTTGGACCATCTTCCTCCAGTTTTACAGGTTACGCCCCCCCCCCCCCTCACCCCCATAATGCACATCGCTGGGAATATCTCCCGTGTTCTCAAATGCTACAGCCCCTGAAACGAACCCCATCCTCTTCATGTCGATGGGGGGTACCACCCTCTCCCTCCTTCAGCCATTTTTCTTTGCAGCAGCTGCAGCCTCCTCCCTGCCTCCTTCCCCGCAGCTGCAGCCTCAACCAGATTTGGTGCAAGCCGTGCCCATTGAGGCTTTTCTGCCATGGAGCGTTTCATTCTTAACTTGGGGGGGGGGGGGGGGGGGGGGGTTTAAAAATAACCAGGGATTCTTGCTCTTTCTCGCTCGCCCATTTCACTTGGTGCAAGTGTCTCTGGTTCCTCGCCTTCTCATTCATTTGCTTCTCCCTCTCTTCTTCTCGTCCCCTCTGATCTCCATTCTTTATATCTCCTCCACTCTTTTGTTCTCTTGCTTCGCTCCAGTTCTATTTTTAGCCACCCCTAGGATCCCTCCCTACCCCACTTCACCCTCCTTCCTCCCTCTCTATGTTCGTCATCACTCCCTCCTCTCTGTATCCCCCCCCCCCACCCCTGTCATCTTCATTTTTTTTTTCTCCAAGCCCTTTTGCGAGAGAATGTCCTCTGCCTCCATTAAAATTTCATGTGTATATGCATGCGTTTTTGTAAGCGGCACTAAACTCCACGACCGCCACTGCACTTATTCCCCTCTTCATCTGCATATGTTTACCCCCCCATTCCCTCCTTTTTTTTACCTATGCGCTGCTCTCGGTCGGTTTCAATCAGATGTGGTTTGGGGTTGATGGCAGCACAGGTTTAAAAATAGCCTCTTTCCCTTCACAAGGTGAGGGGCACTCTAAACGCAAGACAAATATCCGCTTCCCCTCGCTGACTCCATCTCCTCGGCCTTTTCGCCGTCCTCCTATGAGAACCGTCCTTTTGCCGAACCGCTCTGCACCACGCTTACTTGACAGGACTTTCTGTCCTCCACTCGATTTCTGAACTAGATGTTGTCTTCAGGCAGGGCCGCCGCCATTGCATGAAGATAAGCGAGGTATTTTAGCATCAACTTTAAGCTCCAGATCTCTTTACATCCACGCCACTTCGCCATGCGTGGCAGCACACATTCCTTTCTCCATACGTGTGATTTTTATTTAATTGAAGGAAGATTGTAACCGCGTAGCGCCTATTGCGTCTCCCCCAAACGCTCTATGAATTTTATTGCAGGGCGTGTTCAACTGATCTGGCGGCGACCGGCTCTTTGCGCTGTAAGAACCTCTGGCTTAACTCCATCTCGGGGCGTTGACTAATACAAGTGGCCAAACCTGATGCGAGCGCGTCGTAACTTTCCAAGCAAAGATTTGATTTGCGAGTGCCTAAGCCAGAGGAAATTCAGTCATTAAGATTTTTTTTTTTCCTTTCCCCCCCGCACTGAAGCGTGACTGAGTATTTTTATTTTTTTTAACAGTTGGATTGTATTTTCCCACTTTGGTGTCGTGATTTCAGACCTCCACTTAAATCATACAGTGGATATTTGCTTGACTCTAGCCCTGCCGTGAGCCTGTCCACATTAACTTGCCTTAACCTCTCATTTATTTATCCTTTTTTTTCCTCTGTTTCTCCCCAGTTGTGACGGGGGCCACGGACGGCATCGGGAAATCCTATGCGGAGGAGGTAAGGCTCTCTGCTCCTTACTTGCGTTTCCTTTCATGGAAAATCTGTGACTCATGCACATGCACTCAGTAGGGGAGCACGCGTACAGGCCTATTTACGTACGCGCACACTTTGCATATTGACAATGGAGAGACGGGGGGGAAAAAAACCCTCTACAACGGTTGCTTGTTGAGATTCACCAGCTCCACCTTTCCTGGCTAATAAAGGATTGGTTGTTAAGGTCTGACCTGCTGATTCAGAGTTCTTGCGTTTGTCTCCAAAGGGCAATGCTATTACAAAAGCGGAAAACGGATGCTTCAGGATGATTGATGGAGAAAGAGGCTTTAAATGCAACAATAAAGGAACGACATGATTCATCCAAGCATAAGACCCTAGCCTTTATCAATGTCATTATCTTTTTTTTAAAACCCAAAAGTGCATCAAAGTGAGTGCTAGTGTTTATAGTCCTAACATTATGGGCGTTCTTAGTTTTGATGCATTTAATGAATGGTTAAGTTTCCATAATGGACTTGCCGATCACACCCAATCCAGGCAAAATTGTCATTTTGGATCTCAGCTTTTTTGATTCGTGTATCTTTATTGGCCTGTACCCCAAAATGAGTTCCATACTACTTATTTGCGGTGCCCATTAAATATCAAATCATCTCTTACCTCTTTAACGTTCACTTATTCTAAAGCTGTCCTCCAACACGGTGAGCGATTTTTAAAAACTGTTAATTAATTTTATCGTCTCTACGCCTACTTGTTTCTATCAGTAACAGCAAACATGTACATAACATTTACTATTTTTTGTTTGTTTTTTTTTTATCAAAAAGTTGATGTCACCTTAGAAGTGCCTCATGCATCATGAAAATCAGGCCAACAGTATAGGCTGTATAGATTGTAATTAAGTTTTCTTTTTTTAGTTGGCTCGCCGAGGGTTCTCCATGATGTTGATCAGTCGCTCCCAAGAAAAGTTGGACGATGTTGCCAGGTCACTGGGTAAGTGAAACCGATAGTTTGGCTGCCATTGTGGGTTTCTGTTTGTGCCTGAGGGCTTGCCATGTACAAATAGGGAGCGGGGTGAAGCATTTAAAATGCCTGCATTGCTTCCCTGGTCCTCCGATTTTGACAGAATGTTTCAGATTTAACATTTAGAGAGCACGGGGTGGAGATGCACCGTATGAATGTGTATCTCCTTACCATAAAGTCTGAGACATTGGAAAGGTTGCCAGCATGTTGCAGAACTGACAGGTTGCAAGCTGAAACTGGTTAAACGGCAACTTCGTTCAGCCATCCTGTTATCTGCTGCCAGTCCTGCTCTCTTGTTGCCTGACCAGTCAGAATCTGTTTCATTTTGATGGCTTCCTAGTCTTCTGTGCTGCTTTTTTTTTTTTTTAATCCCAGTAATGAAAATGGTCTTTCGCCTTCTTCAATCAGTCACATTAGGAGTATAGTTATCTAGTGAAACTTGGAATGGTGGTTAACTTATTGAAAGAGGTACTTTTTTTAAAGTTTCATGTCTGACTGCCCGAGCCTGATATCTCGGTGCATCTCTAGTGGGAAGCAAATGTTTCAGGGAGTGGCTCCCTTTTCATTGAATAAATGATATGGATTTAGAATCTAAAGTTGTGGCATATTCAGCACTGACTGCACAACTCTGTCAATTACGCAACTAGAATGATGACGAAATGGTTGCACACGGCATAGAAAACCAGCTCTGTTACACTTCCTCTTTTGTTCAGAGGGAAGACGGGATTAATATCCACCCTTCTATGAAACTGCACCAGCTTGTTTCTTTTGAGCAGTACTGTTCGCATTTCTCATTCCTGTAGAACACGAGGTTGTCTCTGATTGGGGGGGGGGGGTACTTTTGTCCACCTCTGTCTGGTCTGTCTTCAGATTTTAAGCCATGGCTGAATGACGAGCGTGCGCCCTGTCCCTCTGTTAATGGTGCCCTCTCCACAACTCGTTGTCTTTTCCATCTGTTTCTGACATTTCCCACAGCGCAATTTCCCCTGTCGTGCTTCGACTCGACAGAGGGGGCTGATGGGTAGTCACGAGCAAGGAGCGGCGTGCCAAACTCTGGCACTCCTCCCTCACGATTAGTCTGACAAACCCGACCTGCCTGACATGTAACCTGGCAACCCTCCTTGTCCTACCTATAATTTTACCTTTGTGCGTTTCCGTTATTCCCTGCAGGCTTATTTGAATGTTTGTTTCCTGCCCAAACTACAGTCTCTCTCAAAGTCACTATGTGAGTTAATTATTAGTATTTTGCTGAATTTGTTTGAGGTCCTTTTCTTTGTCTTTAACATAAAGTAGGCCCTCACTACTTCTGAAAATTTGAGCTGGACATGGCTTTCTGAGATATGTTAATGTTAGAGTCAACCCTTTTGTTTGTTTTGTTTTTTAGCCATAAAATAGTTCCCCATGGTTAAAACGTCCTTTTTGTTAACTTTTTTCTTTTTTTTGTCCTAAATCTGAATAGAGTGTAGGCTTACAGTCTTGACTACTCTTTTAAATCCGTCTCCTAAAGAAGGTCTTTGGACAATGGATTCTAATTGCAGCAGGCATGTCAAGCATGAGTTAGTGGGGTCGAGGAAGACCACCACTCTGGTTTGTTGGTGCACAGCGCCCTCTTCAGTTCTTGTCTGACACTGATGGGGATCGGATTTGAAACAGGATTGTTCCATTGGGTCTAATTTGGGAAACTTGGCCCATTAATGGGGAAGGATCTTATACATGAACCATTTTGACTGTTCCTTTGTCCCTTGAAAACCTGAGTTGTTTAATGATTATTTATTTATTTTTTCCCCACATTTTCTCACATTCTTGTGTAATCGTGACCAAGAACTATTTTCTTCTTACAGAGGATCAGTTTAAAGTGGAGACCAGAACAATCGCTGTTGACTTCGGCAGACTCGACATTTACTCCAAAATTGAGGAAGGACTGGCTAATCTGGAGATCGGTGTTCTTGGTAAGAGCTGGTTTTTTTTTTTCTTCTTTAAATATCTTTTAAAAATATCGACTTGCCTTCTGATTGGGTTGTATGAATACATACATTTGTTATCCTGCTATGTGTAGTGTGGGGATCAAACGTAAAGACAGACACAACATTAAAGTATGGATTTTTTTTTTATATTTTCTGCTTCAGGGTTTTAAAAAGGGTCATATTAATGGTCTGCTATAATTCATAAACGATCCCTGACTGTTCCCTTTCTAATGTGTTGTTAAAGCAATAGATCTTGGATATATATATATATATTTTTTTATTTAAAACTGTTTAGTGTAGGATTATAGTCTCAATTTTGGTCATGGTCTCAGATGTATAACTTGGTCAACCTGATCAGTAAGGTCTGATCCAGGAAAATATGTACACTCGATTTCTTCATCTACTCATTAAATGCATCCACTATACTGTATGTTGTAGTCCTTAGAATTAATTAACCAATCAAAAGTGCAAAAAGGTCAGACCTTCAAGCTGAGGTGACAAACAAAGCTGAGGGAATCTAGAAAAGGGGATCTGGAAAAGTATATAAATTTGAAAATGAAACCTGCGGAGAGAATTGGAAGACAAAAAAATTGATAATCCCTCCTTTAAAAATGTATATATTGGTTTAACTTAGTTTGAAGGTTTTAATGTTCATACTATAGGTTGCATGTGAATGTTGATGAATGGAGGTTGTTTATCTATTGGACAGCATGAGGGAACTGGTGAACTGGTCTCATTCGGATACTTGAGATTGCAGAACAGATCTTTTGGTTTGACTTTGGATCAATTTGTCAGTGCGTGTGCCAGGTTTTCTTCACGTATGTGTTCTGTTAAATACCACCTCAATCAGGTATTATGAGCTTTAGACCCAAAAGTAATGGCTGATCTGTACTTTTTTACATGTGTTTGGAACAAGCGACCTTTTCGATTCTCAAACTCTACCTGTGGAAGCATCTTCACCGAACGAAATTATTTTTCTGCAAGTTTTAATATGCAACAGGGCAGTTGTGTGATCCGAGCCCCTGTGTAGTCTGTAGATGTTCTCATCCCGGGGTTCGTGCTGTACTTTTCAGCAGAAAATTTCAGGAACTCTTTGTTCTTTTTATGAAACCAGTTGTTCTCTACTGGTTGAAAGGTGTGGTTGCGTCTACTGTTTTGTGAATCCCTGTCAGAGCTTGCTGGCTTTTGCTGCCACCTTGTGGCTGATGTTAAAAATGTTTTGTTTTTAAACCCTGAAACTCTAAGGTGGGTTCTGAAATCAGTGGAGTAATTCCTCTCCCTACTTTTTTTATTTCTTTATTTTTTTCCCTTCAACAGTTAACAATGTTGGTGTGTCCTACCGGTACCCTGAATACTACCTCCAAATTCCTGATCTGAATGATGTAAGTAAATCCATGTGTGCAGGTGGAAATCACAAGTTGCATTAATATTAGACTCTTTAACAAATGTATCTTAAATGGTTTTTTTTTTATCTTAAATGTACATTTTCTCTATTTCAGTTCATCACAAATATGATCAACGTCAACATGACCTCTGTCTGCCAGGTAAGGATTCTGCTCAGTTTCTAATAATTGTTCATAAATGCAATGACCCAAGTCAACACCCAAAGCCAGTCTTAGGCTTTCACCTTCAATACTTTCATTTTCCTCTATTTTTTTTTCCCCTTCTTCTGCTCTTCCCACCGTGGTACCTGCAGTCTCTCGGTTGTTCCCAAAGCAACGGTGGACTACACCAACGCTGTCTGTGTTCGCCACCCACGCAACTCTTTCTCTCTGCTGATTTTTCTGCCCATCTCCCTCTCTCACCCTGCTACTTTTAGTCCTTCTTATTCTGTCCGTGTGATTCCTCTTTATCTTTATTTACCCGCCGTTGTCTGCTTGCTGTTGTCGATGGCGACTAATTTGACGGTGTTGTCCTTGTTTTCTAGATGACCCGCCTGGTGCTGCCCAAAATGGTTGAGAGGTGAGTCGGGGCTTCCATGTTTTGCGACGTGACTGCAGTCAGAACAGCAGCGTGAATGATTGAGGGAGGAGGCGCAGGCCTCATCAAGAATCTCTACAAAATAAACATGTTTATTGTGAGAGGATTCTGGCTCATAAACAAGTTTTCATTAGCAGGTTGGATGAGAAATGAACATGTTTTCCCCCCCCCCCCCCCACATCACTGCATTTCTTCCTTCTCTTCCTTTGTTCGCAATGCTGACAAGCTTTCAATTCACACAAAGTGCTCTTCCCACCCTATTGGATGCTCCATTCCCATGTGATTTCCGCTGGCCAATGGCGATGAAGGCACATTTGGTGCCGTGTGAGGCTGTAGCGTCTTCACTACATCACTGCAGCAACAGGCTGCCATGGCAACGCACACGGCCACTACCACACGGCAGTGCAGGATTAACTTTTTTTCTTTTTTTGTAAGATTTGCTACTGTGTTGGGTAGATTATCAAAAATGAGAAAAAAATTGCCTTTTGAGTGAGAAAGCACATTAATTATTTATTCTGTGGTCTGGAAGGTTCTTCTAGTCTGAGAATGACTGGAATTGGACTTTAAAATTTTCAGATCTAAATAAGAAAAAAAAAAAAGTTTGGAAGTTTTAAAAATTTCCACACTGTCTTCTAAAGGTTCTGTCCATCCTGAGTATTTTTTGGGTCTGCTCTTCATTTTCTTGAATTTACTCATGAAACTTCCGCTTTCTCTCAGATCGAAAGGGGTCATCCTGAACATCTCCTCTGCCAGTGGCATGTATCCTGTCCCTCTGCTCACCGTCTACTCTGCAACCAAGGTATGTGTTAAATTCTTGGAGAGATGTGTAAAAATAGTCTGATGTTGCAGTAGCATTATGTTTGGAAAAAAATGTAGGAATATTGAGCCTTTAATTGACGTTCATTGATTAAAGCATGGGAAAAACTTCCCATTAAGATTTTTAAAATGATTTAGAATCACAACTGGCACAATAGTGATAGTTTTTAAGATAAACTTAAGCCCAATAATTATCATCCTGGTTTCTAGACATGTCTAATTGTTGATACTAGAGTTTGTATTTCATTGGTGTAAACAACTCAGAGGCACATTTTCTTTTGGCACTGAGCAGATTGGGGTTCCACATTTTTATTGCATTTTATTTTCACCAAACCAAGTACCAGCTTCTGGGAAACTGATATTTTGGGTACCATGGGTCCAAAATGCGTAATCACTCCAGCCACCCTGTGACCCTTTCTAACGCTAATGAAAAGTTTGACCGTATTTAATGCCTCTGTTTGCAGGCCTTCGTGGACTTCTTCTCTCGTGGCCTTCATGAGGAGTACAGACGGCAGGGCATCCTCGTTCAGGTTGGTTTTCCATCATGTGTGCCGCTGACACTGAATCTCCACATGCTGCGATCATTTCTAGGATTGCATCATACTCAGGGATTTTTGATGTAATATGTTGAGGAATGGAGCTGAAAATGGAAGGAGCACATTACAGCAGTAAAGTTTTTAAATGGATGTAATGATTGTGGATGATATTCTGCCATCAGGGTTTATTTTCTTTGCAATGTGTAACATTTAAAGTCAAGTTAATGTGTGCATGGTTTGTTTTGAATATCATTTTTTTTTTTTTTTTTTATGTTAAGTAGATTTATTTTGGGGTTTTTTTTGGCTGGAGATGGTCCACAGACCATTTGACTGAGGGGAAACCGTAGCCTAAAACTTTGGCAGTGATTCTTTAAATAAGACGGGCCTTTTCTGTGGAGCACTGCAGGGTACCTGTGCCACCTTGTGGCGGAAGTGTTCACAAGTAGTTCAGTGGAACAATACAGAAGATATTTCAAGTTAAAAATGATTTTAAGCCCTTCTCACATGATGAAACTGTTTTGTCTTTTTGTATGCTATTTAGAGTGTGCTCCCCTTCTTTGTGGCAACCAAAATGACCCGTATCAGGAAGCCCACCCTGGATAAACCAACCCCTGAGCGATACGTGGCAGCTGAGCTCAACACTGTGGGTCTGCAGAGCCAGACCAATGGCTACTTCCCCCACGCTGTCATGGTAAGGATAAGGGAACCGGGGTGGAGAAATCTAACTATTTATAGTGATGGTGTAAACCTCTGGTCAATGGATTAGAACATTTCTCTAGATATTAGGTGTAAAGCCATGCTAGAATAGGTTTTAAACATTGCTGGTGCACAGTTTGCCACTACTTGTTAACTGCAATAATCAATTTTGTGTCTTTAAGGATGGGTAAAATATTCTCCTAGAATAGGTAATAATTCCATAAACTTTAAAAAACAAAATTCATGTGTACAAGTTCAACTTTCTAGAACCTGTGCAAGGTCGTTGACGCATAAAGGCGCAGATATTTGGTTGAACGTCCCTCTCAGTTGCAGATTGTTTCTTTTTGTTGCCATCAACAAGCTTCTGGTAAAATCAAAGCTGGGTATTTGATCGTGCTTCTCATCAGAAATGGAAGGTTATTCAATTTGGTATCCTCACACAGCCCCAGAGTTTAGCATAGCGCACACGTTTTCTTTGCCGTATAGGTCAGGGCCTTTCCAGAACCTTAAGGTTTGCCTGCTTTGTCCGTTCTAAAAGAAGTGTTGGTGTGCGTTTTTTAAAATCTTTGTCTTGTTGTATAGCGGGTTAAAACCTAATTTGAGGTGAAGCTAAAACTTTGCAGACATGTTCCCAGATTTGAAAGCTTTAATGTGGCAACTCCAAGCATTGTTTCTATTTATTGTGGATAAATGGCTTAATCTTTACCTCTTCTGACCACAAAACTCTGCCAGTAGGGGTTTGGTTTGTCAATATGTGTAGCTACAATTTTCAGTCGAGGTTGCTGTTGAACATCAAGATGAACTGAAAAGGGGCTGACCAGGAGAGTAGTGTCTGGTTAAAAAAATCAAGTCCCCTAACTACAGACGGTGGTGCTTGCGCTGTAGCAGTTTTGGATTTATGCACCTTGGTGGTTTCTGAACAGGTTGAACAATTATCTTTCGTCAGAGTGTGTTGGTTTGGGTGAGGTGTTTTGAGATTTGGACACAGATGGGTGTTCCAACAGCACAATGATGGACAACAAAATAGATTTTGTGCTGGCTGAAGCAGCTTCATATTGGGCTTCTAGAAGAGCCCCAATTTTGACCCTTTTTGAGACTTTCACCCTGGCTAAAGGTACAATTTGTGCTGGGAAACATACCAAATTGAGCTTGAATCTATCGTACTAGAATTACCAGAATCTTGACACACATGTAACCAACTATTAGGAGGGTCGAGTGTATACATTTGAACTTTTTGCCCTGTTTGCATTACAGAAAACGCATAATGAATTCCAGCTTGTAGTATCAGTCAACACTAAAATGGTTCCAATACCTCTTTACAGAAAATGTAATTATATTTGTGCTGTGTTCGTTTAAATGAAAGCTTGAGACCAGTTTGTTTTAATTTTCAGTGCTTGTGTTTCTTGATCGCAGGGCTGGGTGACCACCAGGCTGGTACCGAGCAGCATTGTTATCTTCCTGGGCGCCAGAATGAACCGTCTTCAACGCACAGGATACCTGAGGCGGAAAAAGCAGTGGGAGCAAAATAACGGAGCCAGTCGGAAAACTGAATAATGAGGCTGCCGACGACGCAGGCAGCCCCTGCTTTTTGGCAGTGACTGTGCTTGAGGAAGTATCTTGATGTGATTTGACCCTCTGAAGCTGCCTTTAAAATGCAACCTTATGTGCCTTATGAGTAAAGATGCACAGCAGACTTGAAGCTGCAACAGTCTGCCCTGATGTCTGTCTGGGTAGATGTAGCCAAAGAATTCAAGAAGTTGTGATAAAGTTGTGCTTTTGATGAATGGTGCCAATCAGTTGTTGTTGTTTTTTTGTTTGTTTTTTTTTTCACTGACACTAATGGTGGGAATGATGATGTAAAACAAATGACCGAACCCTGCTGTAGTAAACAGTGAAAAATGGTGATGGGCATCTATTTTATATATATATAAATAATTATTTATTGTATATTTGTAAGACGTGTGTGCAAAACACAAAATCCGCAACGCTAGCTTTGAACCTAGTTCTCTTAACTTATGAGATATTCAGAAATAGCGGTTTCTGCTTTTATTATGCCAGTTTATTTGCCTTACAGAGCTCATCATGCCTTTTTTTTGTTTTTTTGCAGATTTTGTGTTTTGCAACTTATTTAAATTGTCACTGTGGTGGGTTGTGGTTGTATCGACGTGTCGCTTGTTCCAAGCTCAAGTCTACTCAGATTCTAAGTTTCTTTTCTTGTAATATTATTAGAAATGGTTGGATTCAGTGACGGGGTGGTTGTTTGATTTATTGTGACAGAATCTCAGCTGTCAAAGTGAACGATTTAGATTGGTCTTTATTGTAATCACTCTCGCCCCTTTTTTGGCACGTTTCCTTAATGTATCTGAATGGCGCTAATATTGACAGATCATTCTGTTGAATGTAGAGCAAAGATTTCATTGGTTATAGTTTTTTAATACCAACAATCTTGGGTTGTCGCATCATCAGCTTTTCATCTATGTTTTTACAGTTAGATTAGTTTAGATGCCACCAAGTGTTACATTTTCAGAATCAAACAATGCATATCCTTTTTATACTTGACGCCTGATACAATACCCCATATGATGTGGTCTGACCTGGACCTTAAGTGGTTTTGTGAATATGGTTTATTTTTTTTTCTAGTCTTTTTATATGCTTAAATAAAGAGTTCTACATGTAAAATGCACTGTTTACAGTCATTCTGCTAATGCAACTTATCTTTTCTACTGTTTATTAATAAAAGCTTTGGCAGAAGAAGCTCTGTGATGCTTTGTATGTATTAGCATGTTTAAATTGGACTTTATTTATTAGTATTATTTTTTTATTTTTTTTATTCCTAATGTTTCAAATGTGCAAATCTCCACCCTTGAAGTGCTTCCCATCTATCAGAGGGCGAGTTACGGCTCACCGTCGAGAGGAGCTGGCGAATATTCGGTTTTCGGTGATAAGTGGGTGTTGTGTTCAACAATTTGAGCCCCAGATTAAATGTAGATTTTAATACCACAATCTGATTTAATCTAAATCAGAACGGATATATTAAGGTGGAAGGTATTGAAGTTCCCAATGTAAATGTGATGTTTGTTTCAAGCATTGGTGACTGTGGAACTTTATTGGTTAATATTTGCGTACAATTTTTAATCACAAAATCATATCAGCCCTATCTATAATGCATCGTGACCCATTCAGTGTGTCGAAGGAACATCACCTGTGCAGGTGAGATCATTAAATCAAAGTGGCTTGTAAAAGTGTAACACTCCTGGTGAAAATGACACTGTAATGTAAAACATAAGACCTTTTCAAAACTTTAACTTTTCAAATATTGGGACATTTGTTCTGCACCACTCAACTGAAGTGCAGTGACCTGGACATCTTTAAACTAATGCTTTGCCAAAGAGCATTCTGTTTCAGCATTTGGTCTTGAGTTCATATCTATCAAGGGAATTGAATGTGATTCACCAGAAAGGAGGTTCACATGTCGCAGTTGGAATTTTCCTGAGATTAGCTTATTTAGGTCCTTCGGGTAAAGCCACAGTTTGTAGAAAGGTTACAAATGTATCACTCTGGAGAAGAGTGCAACCATTACAGGACCAGCCGATAACAGCCAATCGGCACAAGATGCCTCACTTATAAACAAAAGTCTATAAATAGAAATAAACACTTTTTTTTCCTATTTTAGTTGTTTTAAGAAAAGTTGGACAAAGTTATTTTAGATCAGCAACTCAAGGATTTACTTATTTTAATTTTATTAGTTGGAACTTTAGTGTTGAAGTTTGTCTCACTGCAATGCACTTCACTGTTTTCCTATGTTCTGGCCCTTTGGATTGTCTTATTGAAAAGTGCTTTATAAATAAACCTGCTATACAGCATTACTTTATATACCATTAAACAATAGCCGTGTAAACTACAGCGTTTCACAAAATCGGGACTTTTCTTTTAAATTAATGAAAAAAAAAACAATGGGAACTGGTCTGGGAGGCTGTTAAGATGAAGACTGGTGGAGGTGCAGGGATTTCCAACATGGTGGGTATAGTTTAGAAAACCACAGTGTGTTGTATGGAATAAAAAAATATACAATCAATTATCTTTGTATGGCAATATTCATTCAAATGAGCAATTCCTGTGCTTTAAAGACAGAGGAACTATTTTTAATGAACTGAACGAAATTCATACATTACAAAACCAAAGCTATAAAATGATAAAGTAGAAGACTTAACTGAAACATACATTCGTCAGAGCTTGGTGCAGCACAGTATGAAAGAAGGAACTTTGTGTTTTTTGCATCACATAAAAGCAAAACTTCTTTTCACAGATTCCCTGAATTTAATGAGACATGTAATAAAATGTAAATCAGTTTCAAAACTGTGTGTTGGCTAAATGACATATATACGTATGTATATATATATATATATATATATATATATATATATATATATATATACGTATGTATATATATATATATATATATATATATATATATATATATATATATATATATATATATAGTCTGAACAGTCAGATTGCCATGGAGGGGGGTTGAAGGGTCATGCTTCTGACTCGTGAAACAAACAAATCTAATACCTGTAAATAATATAAAGTACTTTAAATACCGTATTAAAATGTAAAGTGTATGTTAAGTTTAGTATGAGGATATTTTGGGGTACAGAACACGTATACAACACAGATTTGATTTATCACACAGGAACCTCGTTTGCGCTTGATAGTTTGTAGTGGGGCCTATTTTTCTGTAACACAGCAGCAATGGCTGCCAAGCATCGATTTGTTTGCTAGTCTGTCTTGCCTTAGCTTTGCTGTGGCCTCTTAGCTGCGGTCTAGGTGAGTCTGTGAAGGTTTTTGTTTCGGTATTAATATTATTATTGTTATATTAATATTTACGCAGCTTTAAGCATCTCGGCTGCTTTCTTTTCAGGCCTGCATGCTAGACTGAGTCTTTCTGGGTCCATTTCTGCGAACAGTCTGACTGAAAGCTGGTCATTTTATTGTGGACATATTATTTTGCAACACATTGTTTTGTCAGTTTTAAAAGCTTCTAAAGGTTTTAGTAGCGAGTGCTGTTACATGACGGACTTAAAGCTACGTGCCAGAAGTTTCTGGAACATCAAACTAATTTAGATCTTGTTTATCTACAGAACATGTCATGCTCAGTGTTTCTATTTGTTCAAATATGTTGTCGTTAACCAGAATATAAACAGATTCATAAGGCTGACCTGCTTCCAACTCAAACACTTTAGAATCTGTATGGAAATCTGTTCAAAGTCCCTCGTCCTCCATAGGTTTTACTAAAGCCAGCAGATCAGCCTGATTCTAGATTACCTTTTAGGATGCCGTCTACCCAATTATGCACAAAGCGCTATTTATAGGCTTTTTAAAGAAGCTTTCTATTTTGTCATATCCCACAGAGGATGTCTATATTGCAGTACCCTGTGGGGATTTTCTACTTGCCGTATATTTTTCTGTTAAATAAAATACATCACAGAATGGTGTTTTCAAATCAAATCATTTGATGGATTGTCAGATCCTCACAGTAACCCGCTCACG
The DNA here is from genome assembly GCF_011125445.2 of Fundulus heteroclitus. Classification (NCBI taxonomy): domain Eukaryota; kingdom Metazoa; phylum Chordata; class Actinopteri; order Cyprinodontiformes; family Fundulidae; genus Fundulus; species Fundulus heteroclitus. The sequence continues at coordinate 7,452,308 of NC_046362.1, forward strand.
GCAGTGATGTATTGCTTTAGTGTGAATTCCCCTACATGCTAGTCATTTTTTAAATGTTTTTCTGTCTAATTGCAGATCGGATGGGATGTCAGATAAGCGTCAGCGGGCAAGAGTCCAGGGTTCCTGGGCCAAACAACTGCCAAAACCCTCCAGTCAGACAGGTAACGTTAAGGCGTCCTTTTATAATATGAAAAAGGGCATTTTTGACGGTTAACATTTTATTTCTTGGAGACTAACAATTTTGCTTTCTCTAGTTATTTAACTGTTCATAATCCAATGTTTTTGTGTTTTTTTTTTTCTTCTGTCTGTCCCTCAACAGTGGCCGTCCTAAACAATCAGCCCAAAAATGCTGGAGCCGCCTCCGGTACGTGGGGATTGGGAAACCAGAAAACATCTAAAACATTTGAGTTTCACCAGCCCACCAAGGTAAACCACAAATTATTTCATTTAAAACTATATGTGGATTTAAAATGCATTTTAGGATGTTACTAAACCTTCATCATTTCAATCCCTGCAGCCATTAAGGGAAGTACCTCCTGAGAGGGTAATAGAGTAAGTTAAACTATGCTCAGTTTTTAAGACTTTGGATTTAAAGCATGTGTTTGACCTTTATTACATACTTTACTAGTACTTCATTATATGTTTTGGTAGAAAATGTTTGTAAGATTTCAATAATTTTTTTATCAAAGATGAACAAATGCATAAATCCTCTCTCAACAGACATTTGGGTGATTATGAAATAAGTCCTGGGCCATCTGGGGTATCTCGGTGAGTAAAGTTTAGTGAAAAAGAAAATGTCTCTCAGGTGGATTTGTGGATGAAGACACAAAATAAATTGAAAAAGGAGAACAAACATAAATATGAACAATATAAAGGTATACCACCATACTTGTTGAAGATGACACAAATCTGCAGTGAATATTTAAGCCCACTAGATGGCAGCATCACTCAAACTATAGGTCACTGATTACCTTTCATATTTAGTGCTTACCTCCAGCAGTCATTGGGATAGAGGTGAGGTACACCCAGGACAGGAAGCCAGTCCATCACAGAGCAACATAGAGACACACAGGACAGACAACCATGCAAACACACACTGAAGAGCAATTTGTAGAGAAAAATGAACCTAACATTCATGTTTTTGGCCTGTGGGGGGAAGGCGGAGTACCTGGAGAGAGCCCACGTATGCACAGGGAGAACATGCAATCTCCATTCAGATTTGAACCCAGGACCTTCTTGCTGCATGACACACAGTGCTACCAACTGTGCCAGTGTGCAGCCCAGTCTGTCAGTGACCCGTGTTTTATATGTTAATATGATGACAAATAAACAACGAAATTAAATAGCATCAAAGGTCAATAACGAAAAACGTTGCGATTGTTCGTTTAGATCATAAGCCTCAGTAGAGTGGTGCATGAGAAGGTTTTTTTTAAGAATTTGTGAGAAAACAAAATCAGAAGGATCAAAGGTCACCTGTGTCCAGGTGAGGCTACATCCTCGCTCTTTGCTCACTGTGTCGACTTTGAATGGATTATTATGATCCACTGCAGAGGAAATATCAGATTATCTCTGGCTGTCTTTGTTTCTTACAAGTTAATATACAGTTAATATTTTGGAAAATAAAATTCTATATATTTTTCTGGTTTCAGATTATACCTGTTTACACAAAATGTAGATTTGAACATTTAGATTCATTAATAAGTTTCATAGAAATGAAAGGACAAAGGTGAAAAATCAGAACCTTGTGATGTATAACACGCAGCAATAAATCACCTGTTGGCGGTGACAAAACGCAGAAGACGCAGAAATCTTATCGGCCTCTAATTACAAATATTTGAGGATTAAAGTTGTTTTGCAAACTACGAAGGTTGATAACCAAAACAGAAATGGGGAGATAAGATCTATAGCTGTCTGGACTTGGACCAGAGATTCTGTTGGTTTCATAACTTGTCAGTTTTTGACTTTTTCCCACAATCGTTACCTGAGCTTCATACACATCTACACGACAGTTTCTGCACTGCTTACCTTTTTTGGGTTCAGCACTGAGCACATTGCATTTGTTTTAAAGCTTCGGTTTTGTTACAATAGAAAAATAAAGCTTAAAACTTGGAACATCTTTATTAGTTTTCTTAAGGTATTGTGTTTTGTCTTTTTTTTCTCTCTTTTTTTATAAATCCGTTTAGATTGCGGCTGCGGCCCGGGTTTCTCACGCCAGAGGAGGCTGACTGGATGTTCAGTAAGCTGCTGGCAGAGCTGCCCTGGTCCCAGAAGACTAACTACCGACTGGGTTGGTACCAGCAACTCCAACAATAACTGCTGGGCAAAGCGGGGCAGATACGTGCGGGCTTCATAAGCCTGGATAGTTTTACTGGCCTTTTTCTTTTGGGGTTCAGGTTTCTTTTAGTTCTCGCTCTACTAATGAACCTTTGTTTACACGGATGTTTATCAGATCTAATAGAAGTAAGAAATTAAGTTGTCAGATTTCTGCCAGTATTCATAACCCTCTCATACTTTTGTCAAGGTAAAACTACAAACCTCTGCGTCTTTAGTTGGACTTTTATGTGCTAGACCAACACAAAGCGGTGCCTAAGTGTGAAAGGGAAGAAGCACACCTAGTTTTAAATCTTGGGCAGCCTCTGACAGGTGTTCTGCTAGGATTGGGCTCTTAATTTAATTTAACTCAATCCATCCTGTCACCCACTCTCACTGACATCCCTATCCCTTCAGAAGAATAGCATCCCCATATCATGAGGCTGCCGCCGCCACATCTCTCTATGGCGATGGCGTGCTCAGGGCGAATTCCAGTGTCGGCTCCTGCCGCCTATAATGTCATGGTCTCATTTGCTTAAAGGAGCAATATGTGAAATTTCAGCACTAGGCTGGTGGTTGAACACTGGCTGTAGACCAAAACAAGATGTGCGACAAGTCACGGCTCTCTCTGCCCCCACTCCAGCTGCAACCCTTAAACGCTTCTCACGATATTATGCACCGATGAAAGTTAGGGTAAAAAGTGTTTAAAAACTCTTTAAAGGCTTGTGGGGCTGGAACTGCATGAAGTTGCAGTCACACAATAAACGGGACGATACTCGCCCCTCCCTGGTTTGCAGCTGTGCCGTGCGATGATGGCTTGACCAATGCTTTATGAGATGTTGAAATCCTGGAATATAGTTTTACAACCGAGGCCTGCTTTAAACCTCTGCGCCACCCTGACCTGGCTGGTGTGTTTCTTCTTTTTTTTTTTTTTGGGTTGGCTGGTGTGTTTCTTATTCATGTCTATTTATTGATTTGGTGACTTCTTTAGGCTGGATTTCCTTCAGGGCTCTCCCAGTAAAGGGGGCTGAACACTAGTACACCCCCACAATCACATAACCTCCTAAAGGATAAATAGAGGTTTGTGGGTGTAGCTTGACAAAATGTGAAAAAAAAAGTTCAAAAAGCACTGTACCAGAACAGGAACCATTGTCAGTTAGATAATAAAAAAAACAAAAACATAAACTACTCACCCTATATGAGGAGAACGAGTCGAGATGAAGCCACGGTCTGCCTTTTCTGCCAGCTGGCTCTCATCCATCTTCTGTGCAATTCTGCGACAGCTCCACAGCAGACGGACAGCATTATGTAAACCGAGGAGGGGTGGGGGGGGGGGTGACCATTTCCAAACCCAGACCACACAGAGCAGTTTTGTGATCTTCTTTCACTTGCTGGAGTTTGTCAACAAAGTCCGTCTGGTGTTTGGTTGAAGGAACAGCCGAGGGAAGATGTGGGAAGCTGGTTTAACTTCAGTATGTCTAGAGCCCTTTTAATGCGCTCATTCATTTTTTCCTCTCCACTTGGTCTCAGGAGTCTAAATTAAGCGTTGTACAGATTTGAACTTCTTTCCCTCCGTTCTAAACTTTTTATGGCGGTAATAAAAGCTTCAGAAAGGGCTCCACATGTTTAGAAATGCCTTCGCCGCCGGCCCTGACGTAAATCGGCCCCAGCAGAAGCGATGCCTGGTCGAGCAGTTTGCTTTGGTCCCGCCTGGGTTTCTGCACCAGAGGGTCGGCCAAAATAAGCAGAACGGCAGCGAATTGTTTCTCAGGGGGGGATGCTCGCAGGCCCAAAAGCAACAGCCGAAAAAGAGTCGATTTAGGCCGAGACGTTCACTCTGCCTCTGGCTGGAAATAGACTTTGCTGGCCAAAAAAAAAAGCGATTGCTGGAAGAAAAACAGTTTATGACCTGTTTCTCTGTGTTTTATCCTACCCAAAAAGGTTTGCTGTTAATTTAGTGATGTTGCGTGAAGACGTCAACGGCTGTTGGCTTTTAGTTTGAAGTCAAACTTGCTGCAGCAGCTGTTCACTGTGAAGAGAAATAAACTCAGTCATTTGCTGGGAGTGTCAGGGATTGTGACACTCCCAGCATCTTTAACGTTTGTGTTTGGAAAAGTCCAACGTCATTATGTTGTTCAGGTGAAGGTTTTTATCTCTCACGTTGTCGCATCCTGCTCATGCTTATTAGAAATGTGATCATTTTTGGTTGTGTTTGCTGTTTCTGTCAAGGTGAGGCGTATGAGGAGCCCAGGCTGACCTGCTGGTATGGAGAGTTGCCGTATACGTACGCTCGCTCCACTATGGCAGCCAACACTCAGGTACCTCCGTCTGAAGGCCGTCGCTTGCACTGGATTTTATTTAGACGTCTCAGATTAAAGGGGGCTGAATGGATGTGTTTTCCTTCCAATTGCTAGTTTGTTCTGCTCCGTGTTGATCTATTGTAAATTGCATAAAATATTAATGAAGTTTTTGAGGCATAGTGGGGTGGGGTGGGGTGGGGGGGGGTTCAATGGGTATGAATACTTTTGCAACGGAGTGCTTGCATAGTCTCACAGCCTATTTCATTTATTTTACCCTGGTGTGTTTTTTTTTACTGAATATTTGTGTAAGTTGGATTTATTTTCATAATTGGCACCTTTGCCCCGTAGTGGCACCCGCTGCTGGTAACCCTCAGAGATGCAGTGGAGCGGGCGAGCGGATGCACCTTTAACTCGCTGCTGTGCAACTTGTATCGAGACGGACACGACAGCATCGGCTGGCACAGCGACGACGAGGCCTCCCTGGGTCCCAGACCGACCATTGCGTCGCTCAGCCTGGGTGACACCAGAGTGTTCAGCCTTCGCAAGCAGCCCGCAGCGGTGAGCTGAGGATGAAAACGGGTTCGCCCGTCCTCGAGGATCAATTTTTGCCTGTTTTTAAGCTTAAATTAAGGCTTTCTGCCCACTTTTACGACCACTTTGTTGGCACTAAATCAGTTTTTTGAGTTTCCCAACAATATTGTGCTAAATTTGTTACATACTTGTTTGCTTTTCAACCTTCAGTCTGGTTTGTGAATCCATACCATAGTTTGTTGCACATTTAGGGAAACTGCAAAGTTAGCTAATGGTAATGGAAACATTTGTTACATTCTGCACTCCCATGAAGACGAGATTCAGCAGATCATAGATGAGATGTTTTGGCAGCTACTCGTGATCTAAATAAAGAGCTGCCTTTACCAACTGCAGTGTAAAGGTTTTAGTTTCTAACTCTTGGTCCATGTTTCGTATTGCTCTTCTAAAATGTCAGGAGGACAATGGTGACTACACATATGTGGAGCGAGTTCGGATTCCTCTCAGCCATGGGACTCTTCTGCTGATGGAGGGAGCCACGCAGGATGACTGGCAGGCATGGTTCATCAAGTTACCGTAAAAAATTGATATGCGTTCAATGTTTGTCGCTTTCAGTGAAATAACAAGCAGGCAAGCGCCTGGCAGGTATCTGCATACAGATCAGGGGGAGTTTTTCATCTTTTACAGTGAATACACAGACTGTCCCACGTCACCTTAAACTGGGCGGCTTTCTGCAGAATTAAGACAAATATGTCTGTCCAGTAGGGATGGGTAAGGGTTTGCCACAATATAAAACCATGCTTTTGCCATGCTAAAACAATAAAAGTGGCTGTAGCTTGTATTTAAAGCCTCAGCCTTTTTAGGATTACATTTGTTTCGAATGCAATCCCACAATCACAAATATTGCTCTAAAAGGATGCTAGCCCATTGTCAAAGAGGACTTTTCAGAACAGCGGTAATGCAAATGTACTGCTAAACGACACATAATAGTTCTAGTTATAGTTATCTTATTTTGAAATAAGTTTGTTTTTATTAATCCTTCCATGGAACCAGATGTTACAGATATAGTTCAAAAGGGAAAATTAGTTGTGCAAAAATACAAAATCATACATTTATGTGCTGTTGCTGATCACAGTGAGTCGCCAAAGCCTGAGGTTGGATTTCATGAGTCATGAGTTACAGGTGCTTTTTTCTGAGTGCCGCCAGGCCCGTATTGGAACGAGAAGCTTGTTGATTTGCCAGACAGGCAGCCAGGACAGATGAGGGGGTCCTGGGGAGTTTAGGAGAACCTCACCTTTTAATATGGGTAATTTATTTTAGACTCTGACAACTTCTTGTTTAAATTAGTGGAGAAACTTTGAGTATGTGATGAATTGAGCGTGTGACACAGCAGTGTATTTTCCCTTGAGTAAAATTACAATTTTGTTATAAAAAACAAGTTGCCTTCATCATATCACCTCATTGAAGACTGGTTTAGTTCATTGTGTGTTAAAATGGCACAGGAAGCTTGACCTGCTCTATAGCAAAATAAGGCATCCAAAAACTGAAGTGAGTCTGAATTTTGTACAAACAGATGCTCCATCAAGTGTGGAAAAAAGCACTCGGATATAACATTATTTTGGTTATATGGTACATGGCTAAAATCATTTGATTTGCAGGAGCACATTTGTTCATTATCATGTAATCATGATAATATAACCACTAATGGATAATATTTTTCAATTATTATATAAAGTCTAAGTCACTGAAAGCCCAGAAAATGAAGTAGTTGGAGGTGTGAGATGAAAAACATAATGAAAAAAAAAACAGTGAAAATGTGCATGTTAAAATTGTAATTTGTCTAATCTGTCCACTGAAAAAAGTGTCCAAATCTCATAAACAACATTTTTGATGCACAGTGAGAGGTTCACAAATAGCGCCGTGAGGGACTCCAAATAGCTTTGCCTGTAAAAATGCCGATAAATAAATTCCTGCTTTTAATATTTTTAGCACAAGTGTACAACAGAAAATCTACAAACACTAAAAGTACTACATGTATTTTTTTTTTCCATCACATTAAAGAGAATTAGTGCTGTACTAAGTTGGCAAACTAAAGAGCAAGTGAATAAAACACGTGGAAGGAGCCAGAGAAAAAGGTTTGAGCACTAACAGAAAATAAGATAAGGTCAGGATGCTTTATGTTGACATCTCTCTCACTAACCCAACAAAGGTTTCATTGCTGCTTTAGGACAAGTTCAGAGTAAGAAGATCAGCTGAATCATTAATCTGCTGTCTTCTTGCAGTCAAAGCCCCCCTAACAAAGCACCTGGCTCAGGAGGGAAGGATCAGAGGTGTCTAATATCTAAGCAAACCAGTCTGTTCTGCTTAAAGGGGTTGGTTCTAAAACAGAATAAATTGTGCTTTCTGCCTCACAAACTGATCTGATTAAGCGTCTACAGGACAAGTGGAGTGAGTGGGTGGGTGTTTGAGGGTAGAAGACGCAAAAATCCACAAACACAATCAATCATCAATTCAAAAGGTCCAAATATAAAGAAGCTAATTTATGCTAAGGGTAGTATGTTATATAAGGGTGAATAAACCTTAAGGTGTCACAGCCATTGGACGTCCAGTAGAAAACTCAGAAAACAGGATCCTTGTTGCTCACAAAGCTCTTTGAAAAGAAACTATATTTTCTAATGTTGTTTGTTCAGTCAGGTTGGTACAGCTGAGAGCTAAGTGTTGATAGGAACTGTTAATTTCACTCCTAGTCCTGGTTGTTTCATATTTGACTTTTGTTGTACAAAAAGAAGCCAAAGTTAACCTCAGGGGCTAAATTTGTACCCGACTGAGATATTTCATTAAACTGGCCAAGCAGCGTTGACTTTAATCGATACCAGGACGCTAAAATACTGACGTTTTCTTGGTTTTATTCTTTTTAGTTTCATGGAACAATGTTGAATTTGGAAATGTTGGCCAATTTATAAGTGTTGCACATTCGCAGATAGCTGCCCATGTTCCTGATACTTTATCAGACTGCTAAGCCTTCTGGGTTTGGAGAAAACTCTACATGTTATACAAGCGTTTGAGGTACTTCGCTGATTAGTCTCTTTATCTTCACCAGCATCAAGTGGCAAAGGAGTACCATGACAGGGGCCCCCGCATCAACTTAACCTTCAGGACCATCCATCCAGAGCCGGAGGGCCGCCGAGCAGGAACAAAGATGAGATTTGCAGCAAAGCAAATGTAGATTCCCCCTTCGGGTCAGATACTCAAGGCTGCTAAAGGAAATTTCACCAGTGGGTTGAGCAGAAGGAAAAGCACTGGGGCTGTAAGACTTTATGCAGTCCTCCTTAGTTTGTATAAGTTTGTTTTTCTCAGATTTTCTTGACAAATGTGCAAAGCCTTAAATAAAATTTCTAGTTTTTTGAAAATTCAAGTTTTCATCTGTAGTTTTCTGTAGTAGAAAAATAAATAAAAATTGTCTGATAAAACTGTTTCAACCACTTAGTTTATTTCTCGGTTTTGATTTACGCCCTGAAACATGATTAATCTGTTAATTTCTTTTGCATTCTGCCTTATCTTTTCTGTATTCTGCAAGTATTTCTAGTCCAGATCTAGCCGTGCTGAAAAATACCACAGCATTAACTGTGATGTTAATGCAAAAGTATGACTTTATCTCCACAGACTTATCCATCCACCCGTCTTCTTCCGCTTATCTGGGGTCGGGTCGCGGGGGTAGCAGCTTCAGTAGGGAGGCCCAGACGTCCCTCTCCCCGGCCCAAGTGGCCGGGGAGAGACCCAGGCCAGCCGGGGGACATAGTCCCTCCAGCGTGTCCTGGGTCTTCCCCTGGGTCTCCTCCTGGTGGGACGTGCCCGGAACACCTCACCAGGGAGGCGTCCAGGAGGCATCCTGACCAGATGCCTGAGCCACCTCAACTGGCTATCCGTGAATAGCAGATACACAATCCTAAGGCCACCAAAACGGATCCCCTCAACACCTTGGCTGCGCCTACAAATTCTGTCCATAAAAGTTATGAACAGAATCGGTGACAAAGGGCAACCTTGGCGGAGTCCAACTCTCACCGGAAACGAGTCCGACTTACTGCCGGCAATGCGGACCAGACTCTGACACCGGTCGTACAGAGACCTGACAGCCCTTATTAAAGGGTCCGGTACTCCATACTCCTGGAGTACCCCCCACAGGATCCCCCGGGGGACACGAATGCCTTCTCCAGATCTACAAAACACATGTAGACTGGTTGGGCAAACTCCCATGCCCCCTCCAGAATCCTGCTGAGGGTGTAGAGCTGATCCAGTGTTCCATTCTTTTTTAATTTTTGCTAATAACGAAGATCACGTTCTTAGAAGCCTCTTTCCTAATCCGTCTTTTGCGGGTGTAACTGATCTGAAAGATTAACTCAGAAGAAAATATTTTTAAAATGCTCGTCCACAGTGATGGGACAGATGGATGAAAAAGCAGCAAAGGTCAGTGGGGTTTGAAAGCTAAAAGAAAAATGGTACTTAAGTGGATTTTTCGAGAGATTGGAAGAAATCAAAACCACAAATAAACAAAACTTTGAGTTCTGATGTTTTTATATAACACCTTTAAATCTTTAAAACAGCTAACAATGTATGTACATAAAATACAAATTGAAACCAAGCTGGCGATGTTTTGCCTGAGTGATCAAAACTCTGCTTAGAAGAACCCATAAGGTTAGGGATTAAAAAAAGAAGTTTGTCATGTAAATAGGCTGAAATCTGAATGCACTGTTTTCAAAATACAGCGAACATAAAACATGCCCCGACATCCCGACCCCTGGGAGTGGAGAAACTATGCAATCTCAATCAAAACCTATAACCTTGGTAAATGAGCTTGTTTTCCCTCTTTACTATGCTCATATCAGAAATCCCTTTTTACAGATAAAATTGATATTGATAAATTAAAGGAGTTTTTGCACATTTTGGGGACCAGATGTTTAAAAAGTACAATGACAACAAAAAGTGTTTGAAAATTAATGTAATTAAATTATTTTAGTAGAACTTGTTTGACTGTAACATAATGGAAGAAAGCTTGCTGCCATTAAATACAACAGCAAACCAGAGAATGTAATTATTATTATTTTTTTTTACATAAAACGTTAATTAAATGCATGAAATAGGAGCCAGAAGTGAAATAAAAGGAAGAAGTAAGATTTAGTTGGTTTGATTAACAATCGGCTGTGTTTATGTTCTCCAAAAGTAGGGGAAGAAATAGTTGAGAAATCACTGAAGCGTATCAGATGACCCAGAGGTTACTGTAGGGAGCATCCATGATGGACTATCATTAAGTGTAACAGCTGTCCCATAGCCAAGTTAAAAAAAAAAGATGGAAATTTCAGTTTTTGCAATTTGTTGCAACTTTGGACAGTAAACAAGAACTAACGTCATTGAACCTTTTGACGAGATCAAGGTCTGCAGATACAAAGTTTATCCAGTCAGGTTTTAGGGCCCTGGATATATGAGCTCAAGCTGCTGGTAGGGGTCCAGTCGTTGCCTTGGGCTCTCAGTGCGGTTTATAAATAGCCGCTTGCAGCACGCGCACTGCTACGGTCTGAACTTTTCGTCACAACAAAACGATCTCCTGGCATGTTTATGGTTGAGGTGTGATGTAACTGCTCTCAGCTCCTGGAAGTGGAGAAGGTTGTTTTGAAACTGAAGCGCATTTAAACAGCTTCTTAACTCTACCTATTAAAGGAAAAGCTGTCACGAGCAAACTGCGATACAGCTCAACTAGGGTTTATACCCGCAGCTTAACAGCCAGCGCTGGTGTTAACAGCAGCAGGAAAGATTGCTGAAAAATCATGTGGATAACCAAGAAATTTATTTTCATTTCACTGACCTTTACAGGCAGAGGTGCTGCAGAGTCTAACACTCAACAGAACGGGTTAATAAAAAAAATACAGATAAAAGGATTTTTCACTTTTTTGATACAGTTTTGTGCAAACATAAGTTCTGATTTACAATCTTGTCCAGAAGTATCATAAACCTCTGGGATATCGCCAAAATTAGAAACATTCTGTCCAGGAGTGATGCTGAAAAACTAGTCCATGCATTTGTTACTTCAAGGCTGGACTATTGTAATTCTTTACTATCAGGAAGTCCACAAAATGCAGTTCAAAGTCTTCAGCTGATCCAAAATGCTGCGGCAAGAGTTCTGATGAAAATCAACAAGAGGGATCATATTTCTCCAATTTTAGCTTCCCTTCACTGGTTTCCTGTTAAATCAAGAATAGAATTTAAAATTCTTCTTCTAACGTATAAAGCCCTTATTAATCAAACTCCATCATATATCAGAGCTCTAATTACCCCGTATGTTCCTAACAGAGCACTTCGCTCTCAGACTGCAGGTCTGCTGGTGGTTCCTAGAGTCTCTAAAAGTAGAATGGGAGGCAGATCCTTTAGCTATCAGGCTCCTCTCCTGTGGAACCAACTCCCAGTTTTGGTCCGTGAGGCAGACACCCCGTCTACTTTTAAGACTAATCTTAAAACGTTCCTTTTTGACAAAGCTTATAGTTAGAGTGGCTCATGTTACCCTTAGCTATCTCTGTAGTTTTGCTGCTATAGGCTTAGGCTACTGGAGGACATCAGGGTCTATTTTTATCACTCTATAGAGTTCTATTGTTCTCCAGTTTTCGTTGCTTGTCGTCATTACAGCTTTTAACTTTTTGCTCTCTCTCTTTTTTCTTCATAGTAGGTACACCTGGTCTGACGTTCTGTTAACTGTGACATCATCCAGAGAAGATGGCTCACCCGCTATTACCATCTAATGTAGAACAGATTACTGGATCAATGTGTGCTTCTGTGCTTTTTTGTCTCTCTTGTTGTGTCTCTGCTCTGTCTTCTCTAACCCCAGTCTGTCGAGGCAGATGACCGTTCATACTGAGCCCGGTTCTGCCGGAGGTTTTCTTTCCCGTTAATGGGGAGTTTTTCTTCCCACTGTCACTTCATGCTTGCTCAGTATGAGGGATTGCTGCAAAGCCATGGACAATGCAGGGGGCCACACGAGTAGACCATGTAACGGGCTATCCTTCTGTTGTGGCAGTACACGGTTTAAATGTGCTACACTGTGCAGAGCGCATTGGTTCATGGATCTAAAGTGTGTCGATTGGAACATTGTGTACAAAATAAAAGGAGTGAATGCTGCTTGTCAGGACTTTGATGCAATCAACTGGTTCCCTTATATAGGAAATGTTTTACCAATCTGTATAATCTGACCCAATCTGTATAATATGATTGAATTTGACTTTGTAAAGTGCCTTGAGATGAGATAAGATAGGTTTTATTGATCTCACATTGGAGAAATTCACTTGCCACATCGGCTCATAAGAGAAGGTGCAAAGTAGGAAAGGTTTCACATGTAACTGATGACATGTTTCATGAATTGATGCTATATGAATAAAATTGAATTGAATAAACTTAAACACTTCCTAGTGTTTAAAAAAAAAAAAAAAAAAAAAAAAAAAACAGAGACCAAGGAAAATAAACAGAGATATTAGTCCTTGTTTTTAGTCATTGTTAAGTGTTGACAATGTCCAGTTGCTAGTTGCAGTGCTGAGGATAGTAGTGCACAACATACTATGTGCAATGAGCATTTTCACCCAGCCACCACATGCTGATCCACTGTGGTAGTCATACTGTCATAATTGTACCCCCTTTTAGCTATAGATCAATATGTTAAAGGGGACATATGCTTTTCAATTTTTCCTTTTCACATTGAAATCATTCAGTTGTGGTCTAAATAAAATGAAACTGCAAGGATTTGGTCTGAATTCCTTGTTAAATTACCCCCATATTTCTCCTTTTTCCCCCATTCTGATGTGTGTCTGATAGCAACTCGTTTTGCTGCCACCCCTTTAAATCTAACTGTCGACTTGTACTGTTAGCATCCTTCAGCTTGGACTACAATATCGCTCAGACAGAAAAAAAAATGGCAGATTCCAGAGTCTGGTAAGCTGGAAGTCCGTGACCTTGTTCAGCAGTACCGAAGCAAATACTGTGACGAAATTGGCATGTAATAGAAAACAGTAAACTAAACGGGTTGAGAAATATGACCCAAGCCGAATATAAAGATATCTATGCAGCTCCTGGACAAACTACTTTAAGATTTGCTGCACATCTAGAGTCTCCAAGTACATAACAAAATGTATTTAAGGGCTAAAAATGTTGATTTGGCATTATATTTCTCCTTTAAATTAGTGAACTTGTTCGTTATTTTAAATACAGATTACAAACTGTCTTTTGTTGAACTAATCCTTCAGAGGTGTCAAACTCATTTTGGTTTAGGGGTCGCATTGAGCTTAATCTGATCTCAAGAGGGCCACACGAGTAAACTCATTGCAAGATTAAATAGAACTAAGAAACGTGGACTTGTTGTTAATTTTTATATTAAATGAATTTCACTTTTACACAATATATTATGAATAACCTCAGCGTTTTTAAGAAAACTGTGCAATTTCAACAATACTTTTACTCAGTTAAACATTTACTTGTGCATTATGCATAAGAACTGATCACAGTGATTGTACAATGTTGAAAAACATTTATTCACATTTTTTGGAACTTAAAAACACTGTCCTGCATGACAAAATACATCAAACAGATAAAAATTAAGAAATGATTTAAAATCTATTTTCCACATCTGAAGCTCAGTGCCACCATCTGCTGATTAAAACACAGCGCCCCTCGTGGACAATATAGGAACTGCAGGTTTTCAATGGAGGGTTTTCAGCTGACGTCACGCTCACGTGACTACTCAGCGCGTCCGCCATATTGGGTGGCAGTCGTTTCGCACCGTTGACCTGCGTTGTATGACGCCTTAGGCAGTATTGGAAGTGAACAATGGGGAAAACGTGTTTAATGGTTGGTTGCACGGCCCGTGGAGGTGGAGATCAACGCTCTTTCTATCGCCTACCAGCCGTAATAGTGAATCAGTGTGAGAAAAAAAAACAGCTGTCTGAACAACGCCGTCACCTATGGCTGACACGGATATCCAGGTCCGATTTGGACGGTGTTAAGCTGGAATACGCCAGAGTCTGCGGTGCTCACTTTGTCACAGGTAATTAACTGTTAAGTATTTAAAACATATAAGAAGAATATATTAATAATAGGGCTTGGGCGTTATGACTTATTACTTTCGCGGCTGCCATGTTGACTGCCTCCGCCGCCTCTACTGCCTATTACTACCGCATACTGTACTCCCTCTCTCAGCCGTGTTTTAATTTGATTAATTTCACCTTAACTTGATTTCAACCATGGTAAACCGTTGCTGTATTGTGGGCTGTAACAGCGCAACACATGATCGCCATGGGAAAAACATAGAAACAGATTAATTTTCCACCGCTTTCCTGCCTGGAGGCGCAACCACGGAGAACAACTGTTAGCGATAACAAAGAGTCGGCTCGCTTGGATCGCGGCTGTAAGCCGACCGATCATAACTTTCCACAGTATCCCGATGTCAATGAGAGTGTGTTCCAAACGTTTGAAACACATAGCAGCTAGTTAAAAGTACATTACATGCGCGAGTGGTTGTTAGCGCTAACGGTTAGCATGTGCTAACCCGTCTGAGCGCCCCTTACCTTTGAACGAGTTACAGAGATAAAGAGATCGTCGGCTCGCTTGGATCGCGGCTGTAAGACCGAACATAACTTTCCACAGTATCCCGATGTCAATGAGAGTGTGTTCTAAACGTTTGAAACACATAGCAGCAAGTTAAAAGTACATTACATGCGCGAGTGGTTGTTAGCACTGACGGTTAGCAGCTACTAAACTAGCATGGGCCAGAGCCCGTCTGATCGCAGCTTACCTTTGAACGAGTTGCTGTGTTCCCACTGTTTGCTGGCTTTATGATCTGCAGCTCCTACCGGCGCCAATACGGTAAATACAACTTAATTTTGCACTGGTCATTGTTCTGCTTAAATAATTAAAGCCGCGAGCGGCGTCGATCGGCCCAGAGCCCGTCCGCCCTGCGGCGGGCGGTGCGCCTTCGCGCACCGCCCGCCGCCGGCCGCCAGCCACCGCAGAAGCATGCGACACATTTGCGTCGGATTGTTTACATTTTTACCATCTTATTAAAACTCACCCGTCCACGTATGATGGCGATTTCCTTGATGTACATAACCAGATGTGAACTGGTTGTGAGCCTCTAGATCCTTGTAAGCTCTCATTTCCTCAAGAGTGTGCAGAGGGTTTTCACCGAACACCAGGTAATGCATCTGGATTACGGCTAAACAAGGCACCGTGGAGGGCATACGGGTCCATATGGTCGATCACGGAACATTTCCTCAGATATACGTCCTTATCTGGTCGCTCTAGCGTGCTGGCGTACTTATCCATTCGCGATACGATAATACGTGTAAGACAACTAGAGATAAGGAAGTGTGCCACCCAATATGGCGGACCGGAAGTCGGCCAGTGACGTCAGTGAAAACACCCTATTAAACGAAGTACATGTTTGTTTTTTTTCAATAATTGTTTTATCATTCTCTTCCTTTTATCTCCTCTTTCTTTCACTTTTTCTTTTTTTCTTCTTGTTCTTCCTTTCCTCTCCTACTTTCCCATTGTATTCTCCATATCATTTGAGATATTCCCCGCATGAATCATAATTAAACTATTCACATTCATAAATCAAGCGGAGCACTATGGCAAAAGCAGAACTCCTCCATTTGTGAAAGACAAATCTGATGAGCTATTTTTGACATTAAGACAACAACTCTTATTGCCAGACAGGACACTGGTAAAAAAAATGTTACAAATTTTGTTTTTGTTTAATAATGATAATGCATTTAGCCACCGGGCCGGACTAAATTGTTCGGCGGGCCGTATGTTTGACACCCCTGTTTTAATGTCTTAAAGCACTAAGCCAAGTACACTTCTATTGCACCTTTTTTTTACAGTGTCACGTTTTCTACATGCAATGCTTTGCAAAAGTAGCTTGTTGAGCTTTGTTAGGTCACTGGCTCTGATGCTGCTATCATAGGGCCCTGGACAACACAGTCTTTTTGCCCCCCCCCACCTCCCCAGCTCCCCGCCTCAGCTGGCTCTCCTGCTCCGCTCTATCTTTCAGACTGTACTTGGACCTCTGCCCTATCTTTGCTTTCTGCTCTTTTGGCACTAAGCTCAAGTATTTCTGTAAAAGAAAAGGTGTTTTTTCCCCTTACACTAGCTAGCGAACGCTATACTTTAAAACCACACCGATACACGCATTGCTTCTTACCTGGTTCTGGATGGGCATCATTCCTCTGCAATTCCGTTCCTATATTTAAAAAAATATTTACGCATAAAATCCCTCAAACCTTTGGTGTCCTCTTCTCTTTTTCTCTTTTCTTTTCTGTTCTCCTGTGATTCTTAGTCTGCAGCGGAACGAACTTTAAAAGTTGCAGCCAGCTGTTGTCCTAATGGTCAAACCATTTTATGTTGGGGTGGGGGGAGTTCTAATGGCCCCTTATTTAAAGAAAACATATTACACACACATATATATATATATATATATATATATATATATATCTATATATATATATATATATATATATATATTATATATATATTATATATATATATGTATATATATATATATATATATATTTAGTTTTTTTTTTCACAAATATTTTCTGAAAAATGACTTCTGCCTGTATTTTAATGGTCAGAGTCTCAGTTTTGCCCCCCCCCCCCCCCCCCCCCTCTGTCCTGGGCCTGGGACAATTGACCCGTTTGTCCCCCCCTGTCAGCAGGTGATGGCAGAGGAGATCATACTCTCCACAACAGATTTATAGCAGCATCTTGCTGCAAACCCCGAAGGACCTAGGCTTCATCAAGAAGTACAGTCTGCTCTGTCATTCTGTATCCGGGATCCCTGCGGATGCAGCCCCTACCCGTCTGCCCATCCCTCGCTCCATCCTGCCGTCACTCGTGAACGAGACACCAAGAAACTTAAACTCCTCCTCTAGAGGCGGAGACTGACGCCCAACCCAGAGGGGACAGTCCACTTTGTTAAATAAAAACAATCTAAATTTAAAACATGTTAAGGTTTGTGTTTTTCTAGCATTACCAAGTTTAAAAATGTTGATAATTATTCAAACCACCATATGACCTATGACCCTTTACAGAGTGTGGTGTGACAGGTGGCACCACTCAGCAGAGCTAATGAGGTCTTAGATGACAGACAGAATCTCTTCATCTCCTCATGTAAAGTTAAGAGTGCAGGTAAATTTAGATTTACGGTTTGAGTCAAGATTGTCACGCATGGTATGCCGGGAAACTGTTTCCTGTATTCAGATTTGCTCTTACAGAAATAGCAGGACAGTGCAGCATTGCTCAGTTCACCGCCTTCATTGAATGAAGAATGGCTTGCACCACATTGTCAGGTGAGGCCGAGGAAAGTGCTGGGACATATGCCCGCGTGGTGGGGATAAGTAATATTTGCCCCAAACAGCACATTAAACACCACATATTGATCCGCACGGCATACTGTAATAGTTATACTTGCATTATGATGCTAATTTTATTTATAGAAGAGGAGAGGTGGAAAGAGATGGGAAAAAACAATAGTAATGCCAGAGTAGTAGTATTCACAAATTAGGAATGAGTCTTTGTATGAGGACCGAGGCAACGAGGGCGGGCTTGTATTGATCGCAGGAAACCGTGTAACGGGCAATCCTTCTGTTGTGGCAGTACACGGTTTAAATGTGCTACACTGTGCAGAGCGCATTGGTTCATGGATCTAAAGTGTGTCGATTGGAACATTGTGTACAAAATAAAAGGAACTTCACACCACTGCCCATTAAATTCACTGGAGCTGAACATCGGATTTAATTTCGGTGCCTGGATGTTCCAGACAAGATGACCGGGAAATCTGCCCTGAGCACTGATTGTTCCAGGGCCACCTAAGAATCACACAAATAACAACTGCAGCGAATCGCAGAGAAAAACAGCGGTTGTTATTTCATTCTTTTGTTTACGTCCATTGCTCTCACTGCACATCTGAGCACACTTGTGAGGCGTGTTGTATCATTTTTATCTGTTTACGTGTTATTGTGCTGTTGTACAATTTCTTCTGTTTGGGGAAAGATTAGTTTTCATAAACTACAAATGTTCAAAAGTAACTGGTATATTTTTATCTGTTGATCATGAAAAATAAAGCTAATGTAAAGACTAATTATGTTATTGTCTTATTGTTGTCTGCATGCTTTGCGATGTCCAGAAAGTAGCAAATAACTCTTATTTCCTGTTGCTTTTAACTTGTTCCAGGTCCTGACACCTTGTTATGCAGAGCTGGAAGTACAGCGCCTTGCAAAAGCAGCAACACTCTTGACATTTTACATATTTTGTTAAGTTCCAACCTATAATTTGAACGATTTAAAATCTTATTCTATGTGAGGACCTGCACAAAGTAGTAAACAAAATTAATCGTGAATCCATCCTGGCTTCTATCAGCAGTTTAGGCAGCTTGTAGGAATTTTATTTTATGGGAGATTTTTTCATGTCATTTTCTGTCCCTAAGTTTGGTGTTTAAACATCACAGTCTACCTGACTATTGTTAGTGATCACGTCCATCCCTACATGACTACGATGCCAATCTTCTTCTGGCAGGTTGCACCATGTCACAGATCTCAAATCATCTTAAATTGTTTTTTTTTTGACATAACGAGCCAGGACAGTGGCGGACGGGTTGATTTGCATCTGACTTGTAATACTCCTAGGAGAATGGGCCTCCATGTCCTTAAAACAGCAGCGCACCACTTACAGGTTGCTACTGGTTGTCAGTTCTGGTGCGAGCCACCAGAATTGACAAAGACTACCTGCATGATGCTAGCATGTCAACATTTAAGGTGCACAATTTAATTAAATGAACTTTGTACTATCAGTGTTTGCACTGCTTTTGCACACCAGGAACATATCTAGCCTCTTGAATGAACTCTCACTGTCCCCATAGATCCTGACAGAATATCAAAGAATAGGAACAACAGCAGGGAGAGATGTTACCTGATGGAAAAAATGTCTTGGAGACAAGCACTGGACCGTAGGGGAGAGGCAGAACCTTCTGGGGTTCTTCAGAAACAGGAATGGCTTTTGAAGGCTGAAGCAGGCCATCACCATCATGCATCCTAAGAAACAGGCTAGGGACTTGGAGATGGGCTCCCTTGGACCGCTTGATGCACAAAGCAGAATCATGGAGGGGCAACTGCAAATTTATCAAAGGCTAAAGATGGAAAAATGACAGGAGTCCTTAGAGATTGGACGGGTGTTGGATGAACCCTTGGGAATACCCAACCCCCACACCCCCATCAATTATTTAATTCTGATCTATATGCTGTACTATTTTTTAATTCTAATTAAGCTTTCATGGTGTGCAGTTTGATTAGCAATGGATCCACTAACTGTAGATTGTGGCCAAAGAAATTAGATGCAAATCCGTTTTCCAACCTCTTCTAACCAGATTAAGAACAAAACAGCTAGTTTTTGTTGAGATCCCTCCAGACACGCAACAACAAACAGTCAAGTTCATTCTGTTTGTAGTGTTTGAAAGGTTGGACCTGATGCAAAAAGGTTTCTCTTTAAAGACCTTTCTCCTTTTATTAAATCTAGATGATACAGTTCTATCTGCCAGTTTGCACGAGATCATGCAACTCAAAGTGCCATTCATCCATCCATTCATCCATCCATCCATCCATCCATCCATCCATCCATCCATCCATCCAGTCATCTTCTATACCTTCATACTGTAGTTCTTGGGTTGCAGGGAGGCTGTTGTATATGTCCAACTTTCAAAATGCGAGAGTTGGGAAACCCATGGCACAGTCTTAGAAGAATTTATAGCCGCTTAATCAACCACTGTGCGTGTTTTTGGATGTTGGAGGAAGCTGAACCGATGCACCCAAACTCAGCATGGAAAGGCGCCATCTACAATTCAAATTATTCATCCTGCATTTAACCTATGCTGCTTTATTATACTTTCTGAAATTTAAAGTGTGTAGAATGGACTTGTGTACGTATAACCTCAGAAACATATCACTGTTTGTTCCTCTTAAATTGCAAACAAAATAAAATGACAAATCAATGCATGCATTTAGCTTTGAGATATAAGACATGACTTCAGTGCTGTTGCTCTTTCGGCAATGCAGCATAAATAGATAGAGTGTTCCCGATGGGAGCACTTCCCACTCTCCAAGTCTCATCTATAAATAACTGTGTTCTCCCCATGTTGTCTTACTAAGTCAGACGATAAGAAGGGGGTTAGAAAAAATGTCGAATGATTTCTATTTGTTTTACTCTCCCTGCTATCTGCTAACCTTTCTCACTCAGAACTTATTAAGCTACATTTTATGAGAAAGAAGGACTTGAACAATTTAGGTCAATATGATAGACTTTATTTTCCCCAAAAAATACTCTTTACTCTGGCACCCCCAAAATATAAACCTAAAAATAAAAAATGTATCTGACTATAAAACCAACTGTTCTGTGAATGCTTTAAAGATTTATCAGAGAACAATAGAGAAAAAAGACCATGAAGATAAATTAACTGCAGACAGGTCAGGAATAAAGTTGTGGAGAAGTCTTGAACAGGTTTAGGTTTTGAAACAATGTCCGAATCTTGGAACATCCCGTGAGTAATTATTCAATGGAAACAGTGCGGCACAACTGCAAACCTACCAAGACGGCCATCCTCCTAAACTGACAGGCCCAGTAAGGAGCACAGTCGTCAGCAAAACAGTCAAAAGGCGGATGGTAACTCCCAGAGACGGGGCAGAGATCCTCGGCCCCCATGCAGCCCACCTGTTGAATGGGCAGCTACTAATCATGCAAAGATCTGCCATTTACCAAGGAGTAGCCAGACAAAAGAAGTCAGAAACCCTTGCCCTGTCCAGATACTCACGCTAAAGCCTACGCACTTCTATTAAATGTGCACCTGGTGGAAGAGCATTTAAAGGTTTGAGTGTGCAGGTTACAAGCATCCATGACAGGAGGAGTGGGACACTACGGGTCATGTCATGGACTTGCGCCTCAGTGTCATAACTGCAGCACCAAAAATGACGGGACCGTCACCTTTTTTGCCATCTTTACTGTTAGAAATTAGTAAAATTGCAACAAGTAATCCTCTCCTTGAACATGGTGATTGCAGCATGATGCTGTGGGGATGCTTTTTTTGCTCCTGGGACAGGGAAGCTACTCAGAGTTAATCAGTACGCAGACAATGCTAAATATAGGTTCATTAATTGGCAGAAGAATCTCCGGAGATGTAGAACACTTGAGACCGGGGTTGAGGTTTATCACAACAATCATAAACAGCCAGAGCGACAAGAGAAGATTGTGTGCATGTGTTAAATTGACCCAGTCTAAATCCAGACCAAAGTTCGCTTGAGAATATGTGGCAAAACATGACAACCTATGTTTAAATTTGTTCCCCCACTGAGCTTTATTACTTTTCAAAAGAAGTGGCTAAAGTTTCCCTGTTTGGATATTCCATCCTGTAACCTTGGTATTTCTGAGTACGTCAGTCCATTTCAGATGGGATAAATATTAGACTTTCCAGATAGTTTAGCTTTGCAAATTTCAACTATGCGATGAAGTTACATCTCCTCGTAAAAAATATCAACTGCAGAGACATTTTTAGTCGTTACAAGCAGATTGAAGCAGATTGAAATTCTCTTACTGTCCAAAATGTTTATCATATATACTGTAGAACATTAGCCAAAACCTTTTTTTATAAAACACAAATGAGTATTTAAAAACTATGGTGCACTAGTTGCTCAGTTGTCAGTATGGAGTGTCGTATTTTCATATTCAGTCGCAATAACAACATTGCCAGCAGCTGCTAATAACCATATTGAGAGTCTAATATCAAATATACTTTTGGAATATTGTAGTTCAACGAATAATTCGGCCTTAAGTGCAGCCTTGAAAAATCATTCAAGTACTAACTCCTGTGTGTATCATGTGACTAAAACAAACACAAAAGAAAACATGGAAGCCCTAAAAGCACTGTTTTTGGCAGTGCAATGCTATTAATGTAAGAATTTAAGTTATTTTGGTTAATATCAAGAAAACGGCGAGATGTCAGCTCTTAGGATGAACCCTTATGAGCAATTTTTGCTGTTATTAAATTTGCTCAAATAAATGTGCCTTTAGTGGTGCCGAACATTAAAATTAACAAGAAATTGAATAATATTTTTTTCCATGACTGTAGTAGTCATTGTTACTCATATTGCTTTTTGATCAAAATGAATTGCTTATCCCTGGTTCAGGGCTTTTTATTTTATTTTCTTCTTTTTTTTTTGTCAAATGGTAGACATGTTATTTTTGTTTGGTTTCTTTGTGCACATGCCTTTTTATGGACTTGTACAGTAGATGTGCACATTGGTTGTTGACGAGGAAAGAGGACATACTGTGACTTAGCACCTTTAATTCTCCTACTTTCTGGTGGCTGACATTTCGGTTGCCGTGGAAGCATTAGCGTCCCGTAACAAAGGCCACAAGGCGATTTGCCAGTCTGGGAATGTGTCCTGCAGCGTGTTCCTCACCTTTTGACCCTATAGACTCGGTTCATTGGTTTCCACTCAATTATCTTTCTTCCCTTTTCACCATTTTCCTCATACATGCAGTCTTAACAAAAAGGTTGCATGTTATTATTATTAGGGTTACATTTAGTTTTTTTTTTTATACAAGTAAACCAAATCGTAGAACAATACCATGGCATGACCCATTTGCTGAATATTTGACCTTTTGTGTGTTTTTCCATTTCTGCTCCTTTATTAGTAATGTCTGTAAACAGAGTGGCTAATTGTTGGGCAGCCAAAGGTCGTCACTGTGGCTGGCACAAGGGGTTGTCTGGGACGGTCCTGCTGAGTGGTGGCTCCATGTTTCCTAGTTCCTCTTTCTGCCCAGTAAACATTTTGATTAAGCATACTATATTGTTAAGCTCAGAAAATCAAAAACAAAACAGATATACAAGCTGGATATGAAGTTGCGTTTTAAAAGGTTTATTAAATAGATGAACAGCACTTCGGTGCGGAAAACAGGAGCCAATGAGGAGTCCGACGGGTGCAGGGCGAGACAAGGAAATCCAGAAAAAAAAACGAGAACATGAGAATAAACTTTGCAGGGCAGGAACGCTGGACATCTATCTCACCACAAGGCTTACAACAATCTGGCAGACTGGCTGTGAGAGGCAGGTACATATCGTCAGTGTCGCAGGTGGAATGAATGCAGGTAATGAGGCCCAACAGGTGCAGCTGCTCCTGCAATTAGTGGAGCAGAAAGCGGAAACTAGCCGGCTAACCCAAGAAACAACAGATGTAGAGGGACCACAGGGAAGACAGGGCAGAATCATAACAGGTTTTTCTGCGGCTGACGACGCCGGGGTCTTGGCTTGTAAATAAGCACCCAATAGCTTTTACATTAACCGCTGTGGTGTTTGTGAGATTTTAGTTGTTTTGAGATTATAGAGGCCCACTTCGCTTTTGGCCACTCTTGAAAGAGCCGCTGACTTAAAAATAATGAACTATCACTTTGAGTTTCTGTTCACTTTTTCTCTGTAGCCAGACATGCATAGAGTAATGCAAATATACTGCGATCAAATAACCATGGGATATACATCATTGGCATAATGGAAGGCCGTGACTTACATATACCATCATTGAGACAAGTTTGCCAGTTAATTTATAGACTACCAATCGGCAATATCATCTCAAACAACTTTATAAGACAAACATCTTCGTTTGTCATGTTGGCATTAACTAAGACCCTTGTACAGGCAACAACCGTGGACAACTGAGGAAGGAAGATGGTTTATTGATACAAACAGCCAAGTGAATGTTTCTTCGGGGGTTCTGGAAATGGATGCAGGAAGGAAACGAGGAAGAGAGGTAAGTGTTAACAGAGAGCTGAAAAGTTTGGTAACCAATGACAGTGATGAAGAAGAGAAAACCGATTCCTACTATTTGGTGAGTTAGGTGAGTACATCCAAAAGGACTAAGGTTGGAAAACTTTGGCCAGTGGTATATGTTTGTATAGCTCCTTTGTTTGCAGGCTGAGGTGGTGATGGCTGCAGAGCACTGGAGGAAGAACAGGCATGTGTGCGGTCCTGGGGGAG
This sequence comes from Fundulus heteroclitus, assembly GCF_011125445.2. NCBI lineage: Eukaryota > Metazoa > Chordata > Actinopteri > Cyprinodontiformes > Fundulidae > Fundulus > Fundulus heteroclitus. The sequence continues at coordinate 7,476,548 of NC_046362.1, forward strand.
TTCTGGCAGCAGGTCCAGGGGACCCACAAAAGAAAACTACCAACCAGTCAGAAGACTATGATTCAGTGGACTGAGGTCCTGAACGGAACCAGGGACAGGAGACAAGGATGTCTGCAAGGGAGAACACAAGTGAAAGGGACATAGGAAGGTCACGAACAAAGATAGGATGTCTGATTACCACTCTGAGTAGAATCAATCGGGCATCTGCCTCATGGGAACCCGCTCCTCTTAAGCTCCTCCTGATAAGCCTTGATGGGCTGCATCAGGGAGGAATGAGCTGGGGACAGTGAGGGCAGAGAGCTGAGAGAGAAGGAGAATATTTAACAGGGGCATAGAGGAAGGAACACTGGAACGGATCTAACAGAAAAATCTAAATGTAGAGTAGAATGAACAAGAGCAAAGGAATGAACAAAAACCATTCTAACAATAATGGCACAGAAGCGCAATCATTAATGCAAATGATCCAAATGAAAACCAGACCATAACACCAGTGGAACGAGACGGCTCTGTGGATCGACTTAGTGAGACAATCAAATATATAGTTTTATGATATAAAGTAGACCGATTCAAATTCAGTTGTATGCACTCCATTTGATCCTTACTGGGATACAGCGCAGTCAAATTTAATCCATTTTGATATTGTTTGACTCTTTAAAAGTCACCATTTTATCACATATGTCATTTATTATAGTAAAATAAGAGCAAGCTTAAAAGGTTTAATAATATCTTTCAAGACCTGTTTTTAAAATGCCACGACCAAGAGTTTAATATTTTAAATCTTATAATTTTTCCCCTTAGCATGTGTTTCTGTTTGGGTCGGTACCAGTAGGGAGGACTGGAGAGGATTATGTCTCAGCTGCCTCTTGCTCCCTGCTGGGCGTATTCCCCTCAAAATGTCAGCTACTGCTGGATACAGGACCCAGCAGAGAGGCAGGAGCCAGTTTAATCCTGCTACCGGTGTTACTTTGGTGACAAGAGATGAATAGTTGCCCTAAGTAGTGTCATTTACACTGATAAATTGCTGTGAATGAACTATATTTATATTTTACCCTACATATTCTGTTTGTTTCTCTTTTTCTCCGGTCTATACCTCAATGGCTGGTTATGTCGGAGAAACTTAAAAAGGAATATGCAAGAGTATTTTCATGTTTTAATATATAAACTATGTATTATTTTTTCCATGATAACACAACCAGGTTTTATTTTTCTAAAGAGGTCTTCTATTATTGTCTTAAGGCCTTTTCTGTTTCTTTTATACTTATGAGTACCTGTATTAATTCCAAACTTGACTTTGTTAAGTTGTCTGTTATGTGTAGACCTTACATTGAATCCTTGCATTCGGTTGTTCATCCCCCTTTAACAGCCACAGGTGTATAAACTCCAGCATGTAGACATCCAGGCAGCTTCTACAAACATCTGTGAAAGAGTGGGTCGTCCTCAGGATTTCATGAGGTCCATGGTGGTACCCTGACAGGATGCCATTTCTGCTACAAGTCCTGTTATGAAATTCCCGTCTTATTAAGTATTTATTTCACTTTCAACTATCAATGGTATTATAACCCAGTAAAAGGGACTGAGAACAACAGCAAATCGGTCTTGAACTCACCATAAAATCACAGAGCAAGGTTAGCAATTATGAGGCAAATAGTCTCCAGAGGTTAACAACTTTCGCTACGTACAAAGCTCCTGACCTCCACACTTCATCTGGCCTTCAGGTTAGCTCAAGAATAGAGAATTAACGGGACGTTTCTCTGGTCGAGCAGCTGCATATAAGCCTTATATAACCAATGCTCTCCAAAATACAGCTTTGAACCCCTGTTCCCTCTGCAGACTTCCCTACCTTATCCAAGAAAGTCTGCAGACGAATTACACGTTTGCAAGACAGTCTCTCTACCTGGAAGCAAAACGTAGTGCAGAAATAATGGATGACTCAAGACTTTTGCCTCGTATGTTGACCTGGACTGGAATGTGTTTTTGATTTAATCATTTTCAGGTATTTCAGAGTGAACGCAATAGAGCAGACAGAAAGCTGCGTAAAGGGCAGAAATGTCCGGGTTGTTTTTGCCAAACCACGTCCTCGTGTTTACTGCGCATGCAGCCTTGTCTCTGTGAAAACAAGTGACCCCACAGGACATGTGGTCATCTGGTCCGTAAGGCTGTCCAACACTGTACAATAGACCCCTTGCAACCACGTGACTCCGTTACCCAGAATCCCTTGCGTGGCGGCCATATTGGTTGGCACGCCATTTGACAAAATGACGAGTTCTCCAGGTATTTTTCTTCTTTAGATAACGTATCACAAGATCGTTTCTAAGAGTAAGTTGATGGTTGATGGTATCAGATTGCCAGATCCACACAGCAAAAGCCTGAAGGGACGGAGCGAGTCTGTGAAATGCTGGCCAATGGTTTCGTACCGCGACACAGCTGCTTTATAAACACGCAGGCCAGTACGGACAAGAGAGCACGAAAGCCCCTGAAACCACTGGACGGCTGCAATTATTTTATATCAGGAAAAAGGCTCCAGCAACGCCCGCGACGCCATGAGGGATTAAGCGGGTCAGAAAATGGATGGATGGATGTTCAGACATGTTTGTGCAACAGCACAAAGCAGAGAGGAAGACCCGCCCGGTAGGTTAAAAAAAAATCACTCACTACGGATTGTTTTGGTGTTTTTGTCTTGTTAAAATGGGTGGGGGTGTCGGCGACATTGCAGCGTAAACACAGACATACTAGCCCCCGTGAACGGGCGGAGGGGAGGTGGCGATCGTTACACGGGCCGGAGAGCCGCCGCTGTCTGCTGCTTCAGACAGCGGCGGCTCTCCGGCCCGTGTAGCGATCGCTATAGCAGCCGCCGTAGCCGCCGCTGTCTGAAGCAGCAGACAGCGGCGCTACACGGGCCGGAGAAGCGGCCCGTGTAGCGCCGCTGTCTGGAGCAGGCTTCTGCTCCAGACAGCGGCGGCTACGGCAGCAACAGCGGCTTCTCCGGGCCGTGTAGGGATCGCTACCTCCCCTCCGCCGCTATTTAAGTAGAACAATGAATAGAGCAGAATTAAGTTGTATTTACCGGAGATGAAGTGTAGACTGCAAATTCTCTCGTAGTATGATGCGCGCGCCCCCCCCCCCTCCCCCCAGTCCATTGGGAGTGTCTGCCTGCGCTCTTTTCATTGAAAATATCCATTTCTTTCTTCGTCCTTTCTCCTTCGGTAAACGACAGAAACGTACATCCAACGATTTGGAATGCCTCTGTGTGCAACCGGGAGCACAACAAGTCGTAGGCATTGTTTAGATTCCAAAAATAAACTAACTAAAAGTACGCTCTAAATCACCCGTTTTGTCATGTAGTAGACGGGCTGTCAGGCTAGCCTGCCCACCAAGATGGAGGCGCGCACCCCCGATCACGTGACTGTGACGTCAGATGCAAGGGGTCTATTGTGTTTCCTGTTTTCCATCTAGCATTTCATAAACATGCACACTAAGCATGTGACCCAAAATTGAGCATTCATAAAGGGCTAGAGTGGCTTGTGAAAGCATTCATACATCTTTAGTTTTCCACGTTTTTAGGGTGGTCCCTTTAACATGAACCTCTTTCCTGGTCTCAAGTCTTTTGTCCCCTCTAACAGGTCTTCTTCCAGGACTATCCTGTAATTGTTTCTCTCTATCTTTTCATGAACTCCAACTGGGTTTTCTGGCCCTGGTAAGGAAAGGAATTCAGCATATTTCTGTCTTTCCTATGTTTCAAAGTAGGAATTGCGTGCTGTTTTGGCCAAAACGTTTGATTTTGATCTCATTTGACCAGAGCACCTTCTTCCTTATGTTTGCGTTGTCCCCTACATGGATTGTGGAAAACTGCAACAAGGTTCCTTGCGGCTTTCTTTCAACAATGACTTTCTTTTTGCCATTCTTCCATAAAGTCCAGAGGTGTGGAGTGCACAATCAATAAGTTATCATGGAGCCAGATTCTCTCACATGAGCTGTGGATATCTAACCTGACAACAGCCAGCTGCATGTATCGCTCCGCCTAGCTCCACTCACATACATCTGGGACACGGCTCATTCAAAGTGATTTCCCCAACCAAATTTTTGGTCTGGCCAATCAGGACGCAGGGCGGGTGTTTCATGGATGTGAAGTAGTGGAGAAGCCACGGTAGCCACCGTGAGATTCCAACAACAATGGCGGCTCGCATCGAGGAAGCAAGCGTTAGCATTGATGCTGCTATTTCTTCCGTGTTGTCCAATCTATCTGATATTGTTTCATTAAAAGAACATCAGAGAACGGCTCTGAAGGCTTTTGTTGGTGGAAACCATGTTTTCGCCCTTCTCCCGACCGGATTTGGCAAGTTTTGTTTTCCGGGGCGCGTACGCGGACCCGCCCCGGAGCGGTTAGCGGTTAGCGCTAACCATATTGGGAGGCCTATTAGTCCTCAACGCGGTCGGCCCGGGATCGACTCCGACCCGCGGCGCTTTGCCGCCTGTCTTCCCCCCTCTTCCTGTCAGCTCACTGTCAATAAAACGCCTGCCACTACAGTGTTTCCCGCAGGAATTTGCTTATGCGAGGCGGACCGACTCGCGGAGCGGGGGGGTGGACGACACGTTTTCCGCGGCCGCCTCGCCAAGATAGCGCTGCGGGAAACCCTGCACTAGAGCCGGCGTCGGTCTCATCAGCGTCACGGGTTAGCTTCGGTGTGAGTGGTTGAAATAGCACGTCGATAAAGATGACAGGCAAGTGGCTTATCCAATCATATGCAAGGAGTTTTGATAAGACCCAGCCTTCAGTAAAGGCAATGCCTATGGCGGTGTCCCAGATGTATGTGAGTGGAGCTAGGCGGAGCGATACATGCAGCTGGCTGTTGTCAGGTTAGTGGATATCTGCAACTCCTTCAGAGTTATCATGGGCTTCTTGATGGCTCCTCTGAGTAATATTGTCTGTCCCCGGCCTGTCAGTTTAGCTAGATACCCAGTCTTTTAAGGCATTTTCAGAACAATGCATGCTACACTTTTAAAAATTTATTTAAGAAAAAAAGAAAACAAAGGTTCCTTTTCCCTTCTGCTGCACAACACTTGCTTTGTCTAAAATCCCATTAGATGACATTGACGTTTTTGGTTGTAAAATAACAGAATATGTAAAAACTCATCATATACGAATACTTTGCACAGCATTCAAACTGATACCATCCTCAAACAAGTAGGCCTCCCTCCAACACACACACACACACACACACACACACACACACACACACACACACGCATGCACGCACGCACACATCCTTGTTTAAGATACAAAGTGAGGACCATGCCTTGGCTTCCATTGACTTTCAAGCCTTATTATGCCCTAACCCTAACCTAAACCTAATTGACACCTTAGTCCTAAACCTAACTCCTACCCCGGAAGAAAGTGAGGAGTAAAAATAAGGTCCTCACTTCACTAGTAAAATGAGCCAAAAATGTTCTCGGTCAGCTTCAAGTACAAGTACACACACACCATGAGGTCTAGTCATGCTGTGTCACCTGACTGGCAACAGCCAACCTTGTCTTTACTGACCCTAAATCCACTCAAAACAAACCAAGAGGGCATTTCAGCGTTCCTTTTGACAACTTGCGCCCACCCTGCATGAGGGTATGTTTGCGTTGGCACGTCAGCGTGTGAGAGACGGGAAACCGGATGACCTGGTTGCCTCCTGAACTCCACTGAGGCACCAATAAAGGAATGCGTGATGAAATCGTGGGGGAATCATTTAAACATATAACATCTTTCCTGAAATCACTAAGAGCATGGAGAAGGAAATCCCATGAGGTCATGCTTTGAAAAAAACCTTCTCACTTCAGGGGGGCCGACGGTTTGAAGCATTATGAACATGTCACCAGCTTTGTGTCTGAGGGCTTTGAGTGTGTTTCCTGTTGCCTTGCTGACACTGATTCCAGTAATGATAGATAGATAGATAGATAGATAGATAGATAGATAGATAGATAGATAGATAGATAGATAGATAGATAGATAGATAGATAGATAGATAGAAGACACCTTTGTGATTAAAATTGCACAGACGTCACACATATGAAACATGTCATTACATTATACGCTCCCTCTTTTATGCGACTCAATTCTGTCATCCTTTTTCCCGCATTCAAATTAAAATGAAAGTGGTTTGACATTTTGAATCAAGATTGAGAAAAGGAGTCAAAACAGAGTTATTCTGATCAAACATCTGACCTGTGTCACAGGTGGAAGAAAAACGATCTTTCAGCCGCGGCGTGACCTGATCCAGCCGGTCCACGTTGCCTCTGACTTCCCCACCGTCAGCGCTGACGCTGATAAATATAGTCATTACAGTAACAGCATGACGTGACCTGTTAGAGCGTTGCTGGCACTGCTGATGAGTCTATGGCTTCTCCGTTTCTATTTATCTCCTCTGACTTTCACTACAAGCTCGGTGAGGCCGATCCCATGTGACTGTGATGCGTTATCGTTTGTGTCTCACCAACAAGCATGTCCATTTTTACAACCAAAAAAAATGCAAAACAGTGGCCAGCGATTTCATTCATGCCTCTTTGCTACATACCGCTCAGTGAAACGTAGTGCCACCCAAAAGCTCTGGCTCGTGTTGCACAAAGCTGGTAGAGACATACTCCAAAAAGACTTGCAGCTGTGGCTGAAGCAGAGGCTGAATACAAACGGATGCTGCGTTTTCCCTAACCCTTACCCTTATTTGTAAAACCATGCCCTTCAGGTATAAGGGATGTGAATATTTTTGCAAAGCTCTTGTAAATTCATGATTTTCTCATAGCTAAATAAAACCACAATAAGGAATTAAACTTGCATTCAACTCTGAACATTTGCATATTTTTTGACCAGGTACAGTCATGCACAGAATTATTTATACCCGTGGCAGATCTAGCTTAAAAGTAATCTTTAATTTAATCAACATTTTTCTTGTGACTGGAAGTGTATTCCTGTCGTGGGAGTGAAAATATTTTTGGAGAGTCCAGACTTGAATCTGATAGAGAACCTGTGGAAGGAGCAAAACATTATGGTGATGGATAGGAGGCCATCAGCCTCAAAAACGTGGAGCTCATCACTATAGACAAATCGTGAGAATACGAGAGGAAACAAAAAAAAAAGCTGATCAGCAAGAAGGGTTTTATTGCTGGTCTCTTCACAAAGAGTTGAGAGATACTAAACTTACATCAGCAGTAAGTCCAAAGGTCATGACCAGTGAAGATACTGGGTTTTGTCGGTGCTTTTGCTAAACCAGATGTTGTAATATTAATATGAGCAGATAATAAATATGGTCAAATTTGAGAGGAACATTTAAAGCCCTTGGGACTTCATCTGACATTAATGCAAAGCCACATTCTGCAGACATGGCTGCAAAACGAGAAAAGTTACTGACTGGTCTGTCTGCACCCACCTGTGGAGAACCAGTATTTTTTTATTTAAAAATGCAATACATTTTAGAATGAGAACTGCTGCAACTACACCTTACTGTTGCACATTCTAGGTCTTGTAAAAGATTTCCAGTTTTCCAGTTCTCTACATAGAACCCATGTCTGTCATCTTGCCCTCTGGTCCCTGGCCTTTGAGTGCTGGTTTGCAGGCGTAGCTGCCTGTGTGGTAAGACAAGAGGCTGACGTTGTATCAACACAGGGTCTGTTTTTACTTCCAGTATTTTGCTCTACCACAGCCATGCTCACATATTTACAGTATTAACACAGCGAGCCCAGCTACAAGTCCTGTGTCTCTCATGGGAAAAGCACCAGGACCTTCTTTTAGCTCCGGTGCGATTAATTGACCTAACTCAACCAAATTCATTTTGGAAAATAAAGCAGACGCCTACACTGACATGCTTGTAGCTGGAATCTGTCCAACACTGATGAGAACTCGTACAAGCACTTGGCAAAGTCATGTTTGCTGAAAGAAATAGACGAGCACCAGCAACAAGGACAATGTCCTGAAATGTTTCAAAAGTGAATCATTTGCTGAGACATTTGAGTCTCACAACCTATTTTGTAAACCTCTTCGCTTTTCTTTTTTATACAGCGCCAATGAAAGACATTCATACACCTTGAATGCTTTTTTTTTTTTTTTTTAATGCTGCAGGCGTTTAGAAACCCTTCATTTTTCTGGTCTGGACTGTTGAGAAAGACTTCAGGCCAAGGTTAAGATCACCTTTTAACTCCACAGACGACGCTCTTGAAAATCTCCAAACTGATTCTTTCAAGCAGTTATAATAAAATTATTTAACACATTTCGTTAAATATATGTCAATACACAATGAAAGTAATGATTTTTAAAGTAGTATTTTCCCCTTGTCCAGAGAGTGGCATTCTTATTTAGGCATGCTTTAACATCCTCTTTTTAAAAACTGAGTCAGTGATGAAGAGGAGTTGGAATGGAAGAGAGACAAAAACGGACCGTGACTGACTGACCAGGAAGTTGTCCCCAATTGGATCAACCAAGCTTAGATCAAAATTTGTTTTTGTTTTTTTTCCATTATAATTGTCTTCAATCTTTCAGCAAGAAATTCAATCCAATTCTAGTTCTGAATACCGAAGAGAGGAAGTGCCATGCAAGCATCCGACAGAAGAGACTCCGTCCTGTCCTTTGGGTAAGGCTGCTGTCTGGTATCACAACCTTTCCCACCTGGAAGGCTTTCTTCTGCTAAATTCCTGAATTGCTTTTCAAACTTTGTAAAGTTGGGGCCAATATTTTGAGAAGTCAGAATATTCCCTTTTGTTGAAGTCAAATCTGAAGTTAAATCAACCTGAACGCTCCTTCTGCAGCCATTTAGAATTTAGGTTGAGAGGTTAGATTCCTCTTTTATTCTTTGTGTTTATTTCTTGTTAATTGGGATTAGGTGATAGACTGGCGACCTGTCCAGGGTGTACCCCGCCTCTCGCCCATTAACAGCTGGAGATAGGCACCAGCACCCCTCATGACCCCAGAGGGTTAGACGTATTGGAAAATGGATGGATGGATGGGATTAGGTGGTTAGTTGCAATGTAATAATTGAATTAAAGTGTTAATTTACAGAAAATATTCCTCTCTTTCCTCCCTGTGTGTGCAATTTAGCAAAATATTTTATTTTTCTTAAGATTGGACACTAATTGGAGAAAATAATGCCTTGGATTGACTGGTGTGATTTTGACACATATAGGGTAATACTGGATGTAAAACTGTTAGAAGCTATAAAACACATTAAATGAGATCTCATATAAGTCATGCATTACTATTCAGAAGTAGACTAAGGGCCACCACAAAGAGAGATACCTAAATTTAAAAGGTTAAAATTGAATATGACTTCTCAGCTTCTTGCAGCCTATTTGTTAAAACTTTTTCCTCAGTCCACTTTTCTCCTTGATATTTCTATCTGCTGTTCTTGGATTCTGTGCCCTTTGCTGCATCATATCCTTTAAATCCTACAGAGGCACATGTGTTTATTTTGAGGGGTTTCCTATAGGAGAGGCCGGATCCTTGACTGAGAGGAGGGGGAAGTAGGAGGGCCCTGGCAAACACATGCTGTGGGGAGAGAGAGGCGGAGTGGGTTGTCAGCTGGTATAAAGGAGAAAGCTGAAGCTGTTTGTGGCATTCGCTCCAGCAAACCGACGCTGACGCATACAAACGAGAGACGGCCAGCTCCAGAGCTGAAACGCACTGACAGGGGAAGAGTAGACACTGGCAAGAACTGCTTGAAATTTGACTTTTTTCTCCCTTCACGACTGATTTTCTTCATTCTGTCAAGCCTTGGAGGGCTTTGCCCACGTTGTTTGCCTTGGGTTTTCAGATTTCTTCTTCTTCTCCTCCCGGGACAAGGCTCCCAAAAGAGCAAAGACAAGATTGCATCTGCAGGGACGAGCCAACTCTTCCTCTGACTCTACAACATTTTCTTTTGAACAGACTTTCCTCTCGCTCGGCTCCCTGTTCCAGCATGGCTACCGTGCGTCAGATGCCAGCGGAGACCTCTGGCTTCCACGCCCTCTCAGCCCACCTGATGGCCGGGGCTATGGAGGAGTTCCCCCAGAACCTGCCCGTCCCCCAGAGCCCGGCGAAGGGCAAGAGTCGCTCCCGCCGACCCCGGGAGGCCCGCTTCAAAACCCAGCCGGTCACCTTTGCTGAGATCGCAGAGGTGGAAGAAGAAGGCTCTTCCCCCCTGGAAGAAGAGAGGGCCCGTCGCTCCTTTCTGCAGTCCCTGGAGAACCTGCGGAGGAGCACGCAGACCCTCTACTGCCCCGCCGCCACCAATCGCACCCCTACGCCCACACAGGCCAGCCTGGACTCCAGCGACTCCGACTCCACCCAGTGAGGGCTTCTGCGCGCCTGTCTTCTGGCTCCAATATTCCTTCATGGGACTTCAGACGGAGGCCGAATAACTGAACCAAACGGGCCTGCCTGCAGTCCTGCCTTTACGTTTAAGCTACCGCTGCCATGCAAAGTCTGCATTTAGTTCTCTAACGTGTCAGCACGCTGCTCGAAGACGCACATCGCACATGTCTGTGAAGACCTCCGCCACAGGCTGGTTTAACTGCTGTACAGAAATCATGTGTTAGAGGTAGCAGATAACGCCACGTTGAGCACAACGTCTTCAGATGTATTCCTTTTCTACTGTAGTTGTTTGAGAGAAATGTGACAGATGAAGGCTATTTTTTCCATTTTGAAGCTGTAGAGGATGGAAAGGGTGGTTTAAAAATGTTAATATTGTGACCGAGTTGTCTGTAAACACACTGACAAAGCAAAACGTCATGCAGCAAAAGTTACCTGAGTGTGCCTGAAGCTGAAGCGGACCATCATGAGGCTCGTCTCCAGAGCCTCAAGGGTTTTTAGTTTTAGTTTTTCCAGCTTCACGGTCAGTGGAGTAAGCGCTGTTGCTTCTGTTTCTGAGAATTTTACCTTTCTACTTTTAAAAATTAATTTATTTACTTTAAATTGTTTTGCATAATCAAATAAAATCCTAGATATAAAGTTCTCTATGACCTTTAGTCACTTTGACTTTCATACAAAGGATAACCTTTATATTTTGTGAATCTACTACTTTGTATGTATATGTGTATATATATATTTGTTTATGTACTGCAATAAATATTTTCAAAGACTTTGAGTCATTTTCCGATTCCTTTCAGTTTCACTTTGAGAGCTGTGAAAAAATAATACTAAAATCAAACCCATTAAGGCCATAATGGCAACTGGAGAAAATGCCGATTATCCACAGTAGTGAGGACAGTTCACCAATTTTCAGTAGATGAGGTTGTGTCCATTCCAAAAACTTAATGTTAGTATGCTTTCTTTATCACAAAATAAGCTCTGGGGTCATCATCCTGCCAAATAGTCCAGTGGTGTCCCACTTTCATCCAACCTACTCTAGGTCTGAGGTGAAATTCAGGAAACGGGTGGTTGTCCCCCTTCCTCATTACTGTCATGATTTAATTGTTGTGTGTTGGGCCAAGGTGCAGACAAGAGCTTGGGAGCCGCATGAGTAGACGAATAATGAAGTTAACAGACGAATGAAAACAACGACATTGACAGGCAGGGCTGGCGATGACAAGGGTAAGGATCAGGATAAGGGTCCCACAGCAGAGGAGAGAGTAAACCAGCAGTTTATTATGGGGCAGGAAGCCACAGAGAGGAGGGACAGGAGAAAGTAATTAGCAAAATGAGCTACAAGTGAATAACATGAAGGTGATGAGCTGATGGTGGTGATGAGGAAGTGCAGTGAAATGGCAGAAGACAAGGAGGTAAATGGAACCTGACAAGAATTACAAAAAAAAAGAAATAAACTCACCACTAACTGAACTAAAGTAGAAAACAGGCATACAGGGGAACGAGGAACTAACAGAATGAACTAACTAAATCCATAATGAACAGATTAACAATGACAAGAAACACAAAGGAAAAAACTGAAAATACAAACTAATAAACAACACAAAAAAGTGAAAAACGGAAGGTTGAATGATCCCTGAAGCCTGAAATGAATAATTAGTCAAACACCTGGGGATCGTGACAATTGGTCCTTCCTCCTCCACCAGCACCGCTGTAATGAAACACCCCGACAGCATGATACTACCACCAACACGACTGCTCTGACACTGTTTTTAGGTTTGCGGGGCCCGATCTGGATTCCTCCAAACTTAGTTTTTGGCATTATGGTTAAATAGCTCGCTCTTTGTGTCGTCTTTTCACAAAACTTTTTTTTTTCTTTCCTGAAGGAATTTAGCTTTTCCATTTGGGCAGCTGCAAAAAAATCAGCCGTGCATAAACAAGTTCGCCGCAATGGGCTTTTTTTTTTCTCTGCCTGCTCCCTCTCTGTCGACGTCCTTCTTGCCAGTTTCTTTATTATCTGAGGACGACAGTTTGGGTCAAACGACACAGACGAGTGCTCTGACAGGACAACTGTCTCCAACACGCACCAAAAGCTGATCTCAACCAGACTGAAGCAGGTCTGTGGCAGCAAGCAAGTCACTTGGCCACTTTAAAGGATCCACCAGCGATTCTGCCGTGAAAACTAGTCAAACATCCCGGCAGAATCAGGCCAGAGGCTTGTTGATGGCTTGGAAAACTGTGTTGTCGAGGTGCATTGTTCCAAGCAACATTAAACCACACATCATATCTTTGAGTCTGCGTGTATAACTATGATCAAGTGTGGTTTAGAAAAATTTTAATTAATTTATTTATTTTCTTTCACTTTCTTTTTTCAGGTATCACATTACACATGTCAGCTTAAATAATAATACATATGATTTAGCAATGGTATCAAGGTTTTACTCGATTGTATCTGTTGCTTTATGTCTGTTGGTTGTGCTGTTCTTTTTGTGTCTCTTTCCAGGTGATGGAGCAGACAGACGACGTTTTATCATTCTCTCCCTTTTATCTCTTCTTTCTTTCACCTCTTCTCTTTCTTTTTTTTTCTCTTCTTGTTTTTCTTTTACTCTCCTACTTTCCCATTGTAGTGTCCATATAATTTGAAATTCTCCCTGCAGGAATCACAATAAAGCTATTTACACGCACAAATCAAGCGGAGCATTATGGCGAAAGCTGTTTGCTCCACTTGTGAAAGCAAAATCTGTCGAGCTCTGTTTGGCACTAAGATATCAATTCTTATTGCCACATTGCTAGACAGGACACTGGGAAGAAAAAAAAATGTTAACTATGTTTAAACTTCTGCAAGTGTTTTGTTATAATTAATCAATCCACCATAGTGAAGAAGAGTGGTTAAAATGAATTACTGTGAGGTCCCAATAACATGACAGTCCTGCTCATGAACGACTGACAGGTGAACGTATCGGAACTGTGGCGCTATCTGTCCATTCACAGTCAGCGTCTTTGTTATGAAAGGCTGCTCGCTGACCCCGCTGTGGTCGCTCAGTACTCGACCCTGTATGTGCTGCTTGACTGGTGACGCACATTCAGTAATGTCAGGTTTTCAGCAGCGAACTCTTCCACAACACCATGACGTCTGCCGCAAAATGGGTTTCCCACAGAGCTGCTCCTCTCCTGCTCCTAGTAACGCTTTTTCTTTGTCCTTGTGGTGACGAGTAAAGTATGTGAGCTCCCATCTAAACGCAGCTCAGCACCAAAACGTTGACAGAGACAATGCTTCAGGGGGCCTGCTAGTGTAGACTCTTGGTTAAATAGGGCTTTTCTCAGGAGTCCAAAATGTTACTCGTGTATTTTCTTGTAGAGAAAGCAACGGTCACAGAATAAAATGGAGAACTCACTGGATGGAGCAGGCAATACAAATCCCTTTAAAAGGCACGGCCACAGAAAGCGGACGACACGTGAAAAAAATGTTAAAGCTGCATCAGACAGTCAAAAGATGGAGTACTTTTTTTAAATACGTATTTTTATTTTATTTTTGCATCATTCCTTTGATTGTTTGCAAACACTCAGGTCAGTACTGTAAGAGCTTCCACTGTCGCATTAATGCATAATATTTCCAGATTTTGTTCAGTTGTGTTTATATGCGTTTGACGTCACCCCAGAGGCAATATTATAACAAAATGTCCTCAAAAACAAGTGGAAAAGATCTCCAAAACAAGCCAGTCATGTGTCCTGTTTTTACTACAAACAGAAGGCAGAGGGCTGGTTTCATGGGTTTATTTTTAGCTGGCTGAGATCAGAAAGGGTTCAAACATGGCAGTGAACGATGACTAGCGCAGTTCGATGACGTTTTTAAGGCCTTATTTACATATTTGTCGGGGTACTCAAGTGTTGTCCTCATACAGAACCGTCTGCATGACTAATATCTGGCGCTGTGTTTTCTCTGGAACGAGAGTCGTCTCCAAACGCGTAGGAAAGCATCTGCTCTGTGATTCTACCCACCGCCTGGGGAACATTACGCTAAGCAACCTGTTTGAGATGAGGTTGTGTTGTTTTTTTTTCTTATCGTAGTTGCATTTTTCATGAATCTGTTGACATTTATGGCAGATGCTGGGTTCTGGATAATTCTCTGGTGGAAATTCAAGCAAAAAAAAATTTAAATAATAATGTTGAGTAGATTTACATCCCCCGACTGTTTGTGGCTACATTACTGTATATTTATATTCATATTCCAAATTCTATTGTACTGAATTTCACCATTTTGCACTACTGCTTATACAATAGTTACTGACTAAATTTAAGTCAATGCCTGTACATATTTGCAGAAAAATCTATTCTACAATCACATTTGTGAATACGTGTATATATTTCCCTGTAAATATCTACATATTATGACTGCTGAAGTACTTTTGTTTGGAAGTGGTCTCCATTGCATTGGCTTGTACCTGTGGCATGTGCAATGACAATAAAGTTGAATTTAATTTTTTATTTTATTTAGAAGAGATTCCATAAGAATAAAAGTCAAAAGAAAAGCAAAGCAATGAGATAAAAAGGAAAAAGACATCAGGGCCTAGCAAAAGATAATAATAATAATAATAATATACTGTTTAAAGCCAGAATTTAATGGCACCCCATGTAAAGATATATAAAAAGTAAAATAACAAATTCACCTATATATGATTGTAGCATCCCAACTCAGAAAGGTTAGAACAATCCAATTTTTAATGAGTGAACACTTCATTTGACAAGAAAACAAGTCCAGAAAAAAATGTTGTTTTTATTTAATCAATGACATGACAAGTCATGTGTGTGTGTGTGGTGGGGGGGGGGGGGGTGCAAATAAAGGTTACAGATTAGTATCAGTTTGAAAACAAAACATAAGCAAAACCATCTGATGCTCACTTTTAAGTAAGATGGAGGCTGTGTGATGCTGTGGGTCTGTTTCTTCTCCAAGTGTCTTATGAAACTTAAACACAGACTTCATGGCGTCATCAACTCTGCAAATACGTGCAAAATATGGGATTTTACATGTTTGCCAGATGCAAAATCACACTTTGTGTGTGACCATTAGATTCTCCAAACCTAAATCCAGGAGAATACCTTGGGTTGGAGCTAAGGACAGAGGACTGGTTGAGAGAGAAAGAGGAATGGTCAGTGTCGACAGCAGAAAAAGTAGCAATTTCACTGCCTGTTATTTCATTTTAAATGACTATTTATTAAGGTAGGATTTTCACCCTCACTAAATAAATGTACTCAGATTAAAAGTTAAAGTTTTTTCAACTTTGACCAGGAGATTTTGCAACTTTATTTAAAACATGTTATTTTTGGCTTTTGATAGATCTTTTCCAGGACTGTCAATGAATGTCACTGCCACTGTATATTTGCCAATAGTCACATTGAGCAAATACAACTGCTGCAGTGCATTTGGGATTTTAAGTCACAGACTTGACCGTGTAGTTCTTTAATACTGTTTTTTTTTTCTATTCATTGACTTTTTAGTATTTCCTAAGGAACAAGTTTAGATATAAAATAGACATTTTCCTGGAATGAATGAGAAAACAGACAGCCATTTAGTTTAGATCTTTTTCAAAAGTATCACTACATGGATACATGAGCTACTATAATTCGATAAAATATTAAACTACTTTTTTTCTGTGTGTGAGATTGGATCTGTTTTATTAGTTCTAATCTAACCAGACTTTTAAAGCTTGGTACTTTTACACACTTTTTGCTCCAAGGACTTCAGTCCAAAATGTACTATATATGTACAAGTTCTATTCAGTTCAATTAAATTCAGCACATTTGACATGGGTAAAATATTCTGATAAGGGGTTACTATTAATTGGAACTTTAAATACCTGAAGGTATAGATGTGCAGCAAATATTTGCTCTTCCTCTAAGCAGGCGGACTGCAGCTACATGTGTAACAACCAGCATGTCTTTTGACTCATCTGTTGACAGACTTCATAATTAAACTGTTCATCTCCCCCTGGTGGTGCAGTTAAAGTGAACAAAAATGCAAAGCAAGTGTCGAGAGTTCTCTTTTTCTTTGCTTCACTGGTTTGTGTATCCACCTCAGGGGAGTTGGGGATGCCTAAACACACTAAAAACAATGGCCGAAAAACTGAGTCGTTTCCTTTGGATTTTATTCATTGCAGTTTCTTGGTTTCCAAGATTTTAACAAAGACAGCTGCGGGGACATTATTTGCAAACAGTAGTTCTGCAAGCTCTTTGCTATTCTAACACAAACACAATGACAGAACGTGTGTAAAACTTCAGAGAAATATCTGCTCATTTTCTGTTAGAAACTGTAATATCCATCTTGCTGAAGAGTCACTAAGAGCCCCTGGACATTCCCAGACCTCAACATCGCTGCCTTGCTATTAATAAATAAGTGGGGATTTGCTTCTCTGCCATTTTAGGCAATACACTGCAAAACTGTGAGGATACCAAGCTCTCTTTCTCACTGTTTCACTTGTTCCAGCACAGTAAATAAATGATGATCCAAGAAAGAGTGCTATTTGGGTCTCATTGCCATGATTATAAATGTGTTTTCTATTTTTAAAGCAAAGACAGAGAACAGTCTAAAATAAAATGTTAAAGGGATTATTATGTTTAATGAAGGTTCTGGCACTAATTTCCGCTTGCTTCATGTTTCCTTGACCCAAAGGTTTGAAAGATTATGTAAAATGTTTCGTTTGAATTTACTGTGAATTTTCTCCATTTCACACAGGTCAGATTTATAAATATGCCTCAAATATACATAAACAAATTGCCACCTTTGACCTCCTGGTTTCTATAGCCATTAAAAAGCATCTGACATAATTCTGGATGGATATTCAAAGAGTTTTTTTGTTTTTTTACCAGAACTGGCACAGTTTATTTCCTGCTTAAACATTAGTTGGCAATCAAGAAAGCAGAACCTACGCGGTAAGAACGCTGTCCCCCATAAGAGCCTGTTTCAGAAGACACAACTTCAAGCTCAACTAAAATGTGTAGCCTCCCACCTTGTGGAAAAAAAGTTTGATGATCAGGTGGAGACTAAGATTGAGCCGTTTGGTCACAGTAACAAAAAGCATGTCTGGAGAAGTCAAAGTGAGGTTTGCAAGTCTGAGAACACTGCATACACTGGTAAGCACAGTGCTGTTAGCACAATGCTGTGGGTTTGTTTAGCCAACAGTACCACTGGTAGAAAAGGCAGATAAAATTAACAACAGATCTTTCAACTTCAACTCAAACGAACACCCAGATGGTTGAAAGTCAGGAACACGCAATTGCTTCAACAGGAAAAACACTTCAACTTTCAGCTTCTGGGTTTTAAAGTTTATGGTTTTGAGTCCAGCCTAAATCTTATTTACATTTTGTGAATTACACACTTAAGGCTGAGTCTCTGGCAGTGCCAGAAGACAAAACAATTTAAATGAACCGCAACTATGGTATGAATTATGCCAGCGTGGGGTTTTTTCCCAGCAACTGGCTAAAGGACATCATTCAAATATTGGTGAGGGTGTGCATGTTTGAGCCTATTTGTATAACTTTCACCTTGTTTAAATTAAATAAACTCCTCATTCAATTTAAACGTGCAGATAATATTTAACCAATGGTTTTCAAACCCTTTCACTGCCTTAAGTGTTACTCAGAAGAAATCTTTATGTCAATTCCAACAAGTTAACTATAAAAGCTGCTAAGAAGAAACAGACAAATAAATGAAATGTTCAGCTACATTAATCTTTGCGTCATGAGTATCTTCTCATGAGGAAAGTGCTGTTCAGTAAATTTGGAGAACGTCTTATACATCCATGTAGCACAAAAAAAGAAAGGGAAAAAAAGTTGTATTTACTTCTAAAGTTGGGGCCAGGATCTAGTAATGAGATCAAACTGAACTGAACTGTGCATCAGTCAAGTTTGAAAACCAGGTAGATCTGGTAATTGCTCTGTGACCAGCCTTATTAGTATTAATAACAAATTTTACAAGAGTGTATTACTCTTGTAAAACTTTCTTCTTTCAAACACTGCAGCGGCGTGTTTACTGAAGAAGGTGTGTAAGATTTAACTTTTAACCTCCCTTTATCTTCCCAACATGATTTGTTTAACCTCTCCATCACAACTTTAATTTAATTTAATCAAACTGAACTAATCAAAAAACACCAAAGGGGGTGGGGAGTGTGTGTATGTGTGTGTGTGTGTGTGTGTGTGTGTGTGTGTGTGTGTGTGTGTGTGTGTGTGTGTGTGTGTGTGTGTGTGTGTGTGTGTGGAGGGGGGGGTCAGGGGTTTTTTCATGGGAGTACACAACAAAAGAATGAAACAAAACAAACAGGGCCATGCTTCAGTGTTTAATCATCGTTCATTACATTAAGTGAGCTAAAGAGCCACTTGCTGTTCTGGAACACACCTGATCAGGCAGATAGAAAATATGATTCTATCACAATATGGCCAAAGCTAAAAGTGAAACACATTCATTTTTAAATCACAGTTAAAGTAATACTCTAAAGGTAAGAAAAAAATGAAATTGGTCCAAGGGACTAATCAGTTAAGGTCTCTGTGCCAATCATATCGTGATTTTGTATTATGTCTTCAGTAACAGGGGCCAGGACCAGAGGTGGGTAGAGTAGCCAAAAGTTGTACTCAAGTAAGAATAGCACTACTTGAACAGTAAAAAGTAATCAGCCAAGAAGTTACTCCAGTAAGAGTAAAAAAGTATTCAGTAAGAAGGATACTCAAGTACTGAGTAACTAATCAAAACAGCTGATGATTTAATATTAAAAATTATGAGGAAGATTCCTCACGATTAGTCTCCAAAGGAAAAACTGAGACGGTTCCGTCCGTCCGTCCGTTGTCTTCCGCTTATCCGGGGTCGGGTCGCGGGGGTAGCAGCTTCAGTAGGGAGGCCCAGACGTCCCTCTCCCCGGCCACTTGGGCCAGCTCCTCAGGAGGAATCCCAAGGCGTTCCCAGGCCAGCCGGGAGACATAGTCCCTCCAGCGTGTCCTGGGTCTTCCCCTGGGCCTCCTCCCGGTGGGACGTGCCCGGAACACCTCACCAGGGAGGCGTCCAGGAGGCATCCTGACCAGATGCCCGAGCCACCTCAACTGGCTCCTCTCGACATGGAGGAGCAGCGGCTCTACTCTGAGTCCTCCCCGGATGACTGAGCTCCTCACCCTATCTCTAAGGGAGAGCCCAGACACACTACGGAGAAAACTCATTTCAGCCGCTTGTATCCGGGATCTCGTTCTTTCGGTCACGACCCAAAGCTCGTGACCATAGATGAGGGTAGGAACGTAGATCGACCGGTAAATCGAGAGCTTCGCCTTTTGGCTCAGCTCTCTCTTCACCACAACGGATCGGTACAGCTGGCTCTTGGGACGTGGAACTGAGACGGTTGTTGTAAAGAATTTGATATGTCAATTTGTTCCTGGGAAAGTTAGAAAAAATATTTTATAACTACACTCCAAGAAGTTATCTCAGTAAGAGTAAAAAAGTATTCAGTAAGATGGCTACTCGAGTACTGAGTACCTAATCAAAACAACGGATGAGTTAATCTTTAAAAATGATGTAATCAGACACACAAAAACATAAGGTTATGTGCAAATTCTGGCATTTTAAAGTAATAAATGAAAGAATATACAAAGAATTACAATTGTAAAATAATAAATTCAGGCAGAAGAAACTTTCCTAAACTTTTTTCTCAACATTAAACTTGAGAGAATTACTTACAGCAGTTAATCTATATACAGTATGTTAGAACAGTGCAAAGTACTTCCAATAACATTACCTACTGTTCACTGTACGTTTGATCTCCAAATGGCTCAATGAGCTCAGCAGATAGAAAATAACTTTAAAATAACAAAGGCTGTGTAAAAATACAAAGTCTCACTTTAACATAAACTCTAGGTCTTTGTCTCTCTGGTGCATTTTTAGTAAAAACAACTATGTTCTTTATTAATGAAGTTACTCACAGTATAGAGTAGCCAGAATTTTTTCTCAAGTAAGAGTAGCAATGCTTGAATAATAATATGACTCTAGTAAAAGTAAAAAGTACAGTGCCATAAAATGGTACTGGTAAAAGTACATTTTGCTCAAAAAGCTACTCAAGTAAATATAACTAGTTACTACTCTCCTCTGGCATCTATCTAAACTCCTGACAAGTACAGTACAACAAAACTATATTTATAAAATTCTTATCTTTTGATATATAGGGGGAGACCCCTGTATCTAGGTAAGGTACATATTTGTTGTCATCTGACTATAAATTCTGGAAGCATCCTCCATTTTGCCGTCCCTGTGATTGGTAGAAGCATGTGTTAATGTGTATTTTTTTTTCTTCTTCTTTTTTTCCAGCTTTATTGTTATGTCTAAGCTAATTTATCCAGGTCTAAAAATGTATGCCATACATGTTGATGTTTAACTAGCATATTAAACCATCACCATGTGAACTATATTTAGCTAAGGATTAAATTGAATTTCAAAGCTAGAGAATCTTCCCAGAGGAGCACGAACTAGTCCACGTCAATAACTGGTGACCAGTTCCATGGCCTGATGAGTTCAAAGAAATGCTGGGAATTTGCGCACAGAAAGATTTCATCTAATTATGTTCAATGTTTCAAAAACAATTTTTAAATAATTGTCAATAATTTCCCGTACTCTTGTCAAGAAATAGCAGTGATATCAAAAGGGGGAAAATGTGCTGCCACGAGACTAACAACAAACGACCAGGTTTTAAAACGTCCCACGCAGCCTGTTCCTGTCAATCTCTCACGTATTTCTGTCACAAGTCCCCTTTTCATTGACGGGCCATTTCTCCAATCAAAATGTCTATACAATGCACGTGACGTACACTCCAACTTCAATATCGACCAATTATACTGATGTTGCCGTGAGTTCCAACCAATTAGATTGTGGGGGTGGGACTGTTATTCAAGAAGCGCGAACGGTTAAGAACAGCTAAATGAGAAAATGGCGATTATTTAGTGTATAGTATTGCGATTAACGTTGCGTTCAGTCTTTTAGAATTCTGGGAAGTCTCGTTTTTACGTTCGACTATGTCTGTTTTACAGCGCAGGCGTTACGTCGCTTTAATGACAACCGTCCAAACCTTCGTAAGGCGTCACGTCAGGCTGTTAGCATAGTTAAATGGGAACGGTTGTTTGCTAGCAGGTAGCGGTTAGCTTAGGAAACATGAAGTTAGCAAAAAACGAACCACTTAAACTAAGGTAAAGTTATTACTTGCCACGAAAGAGAAGCTATATCTAAACTGTTAACATAGTTTGGTCAACATTTGACCAATACGTGCAGGGTTCCATGTCATATTGTTGAGCCAATCGCACTGTTGTTTATGGGCATCGCGTTTAATAAGCATGGCTCTGCACAACCTAGTGTTTGTTATCGACGTCGATTGTGACGATTACGAGCCAGACCATCGACCGGAGATCCGAAACAATTTCGTCAAACGAGGGATACTGTACATCCTGCTGCATTTCGGCTACAAATATGGGTTTGAGAAAGTGCGTTGGGGTTACAAGTTTTCCCAGTCCAGAGCTGGCCGCAATGCCGGCGTCATGTCGAGGGGATCCGACTTCAAGGAGCTGCGACACAAGACGTTCGAGGACTTTGAGCAGGAGTTTGAGGCGAGGTTTGACGCGAGGGACAAAGCGTGTCCGTCCCAGCACAGGCGTCAGGCCAGTAAATCGGCTTCGGTTCAAAACGCGCTGAGGGAAACGCTGCTGGACTTCCAGTGGGACAGGCCGGACATCACTTCTCCAACTAAACTTTCGCTGAGGTCCAGGAAGCCGAGTCGCGCTGGAAAGCTCCCCCTGTCCCAAGAAAGCGACTCTCCGAGCGGCGGCAGGAACTTCGTGTTCGTGGTTTCGCCGTGTCCCCGTTCGAGGGCGCATCTTCTGGAGTACCTGTCCGTGAAGGAGGACGAGCTGCCGGCAGACGTGACGGAGTGCATCCTGCCGAGGAGCGTGAACGACATGCTGGTTCAGCAGCGGGTCGTCCTGCACTGGATCGACTGTCGGTCGCGTTTGGAGGTGAGCTGCGTTGGGGTCTCCCAGCGTCGGTCAGAGATTTACACGAAGTCCTCAAGAACGAAATTATCTAAATAACATTTTCCTCTCATTTACATAAAATCTAAGTTATGCAGGCAGGAATAGTTATTTGCATAAACCCACAGTGATTTCCATGTAAATGGCAACATTTATGCTTGGATGCCTGGCGTTGGAAAAGCTCTTCTAATACCTGTTTAAATGTTTTGGAAATGATTGGCCTAAAAGCTCAATCTACGCCTCTTCCGACCAGGTAATCTATCTCCTGAAGGCATTTTTTTCACTCGTTCATGTTGGCTGCTGCAAATTCCAGCCATGCTTGAAGGTGTTGATTGTTGAGCAGCACTTCTTTCTTGGTCTGCGTCCCCTCTGTCCTTTCCAATCTGATACTGATTTCTCAGTCTTCTAGGCTGGGGGTCGGTTATAATCTGAAGTCACCTGGATCTGTGCCCGGACACCAGCTATTTTAAATGAGCTCTATAGTTTCTGATGAGAAGAGTGGTCAAAATATAAAGTCCAGAAATATGCCCGAAGCTTGGTGGCTTTAAAACGCCACCAAGGTTATGTTTTTTCTCCATTAGGCCGTGGTGTACATTTATCAGTAAGCCTGTATAGATATAGTTGAGCTGGTGGAAAACGTATAAATTCAAAGGTGCGCTTATAGTTCTTGTTTTTAAAGTGCACTGTAGTTGGGTTTTTGGTATCATCAATCCACCCTGAAAATAGAGCAGTTCACATGCAGCTGCAAAAGCCACTTAATATGGTTTGGATCCTCACCATGAGGGTATGTAAACTTCTGAAAGCCAGACAAAATCTCTATTTCTGGCAAGTTTCAAAATTAACCGTTTAATTTTTTATTGACCCCTGTTTTTTATGTTGAACCATACATCTATTGATCGATCTATATCGTTATTGAATTAACGTCCAGCCCTTATATCAATCTATCTATACATCTATAAATCTATCTATCTAACTGTACATCTATCTATACATCTATACTGATGGAGCATCTTTTGTGAGCCAGACCTCCTGATCCAATATCATTATCTGAGCTCATAAATGCGCTTATGAAAGAATGGCCTAAGTTTTCTTTTGTGTGGAAGAGTTTCTTTGCAATTAATAACGCTCAACCAATTAATGGTTGCCACTTCTTGTCTTATTTCAGGCCATGAGCTGCGAGGACTGTTTTGGGTCTGCCAAGCTCTCTGCTGTTCTGGCTCAGGTGGGCGGCAGAGTGATCCCCGTGGTTGAGCTGCTGGACCTCGGCTGCAGTCACAAAGCAGACCCGGCGCTCAGGAGAGAAACCTTCTTCGTCAGCTCCAGCATCGGATACCTGCTGTCGTCCGAGAGGCTGTACCGCCTGGCTTTTCCTGCCGCAGCCGGTGTTCTGCTTTGGAATCATGGTTCGTAGGAGCAGTTCATGTTTTGTAATGCAGTTAATACTCAGCTTGGTGATTATTCTACACCGGATCCCTTAATTGTTTATCCATGTAACTTAAAAAGAAACCTTTGAAACAGTAACACATGGCATACCAACAATAATGCAAAGATAACTAAACCTATAGACCAGTTCATTGTTATTGTTTTGAGGCGGGTTTTTCGCGCATGCGCGCCGGACCGGTAGGCAAAAGACGAACACAATGGCGGACGCAAACAGAGAAACTGACGAGTTCTCCGCGTATTTTTCTTCTTTAGATAACGTACTACAAGATCGTTTTAAGAGTAAGTTGATGGTATCAGATTGCCAGATCCACACAGCAAAAGCCTGAAGGGACGGAGCGAGTCTGTGAAATGCTGGCCAAGCGCTCCGTACCATGACATATACAGCTGCCTTATAAACATGGCAGGCCAGTACAGACAGAGAGCACGAAAGCCATGAAACCACTGGACGGCTACAATTATTTTAAATCGGGAAAAAGGCTCCAGCAACGCCCGCGACGCCATGAGGGATTAATCGGTCAGAAAATGGATGGATGGATGGATGTTGTTCACACATGTTTGTGCAACAGCACAAAGCGGCGTCGGACACAGGCCGCGTCTCAGCAGAGGCCCGGTAGGTTAAAAAAAAAAAAATTTCACTACGGATTATTTAGGTGTTTTTGTCTTGTTAAAATGGGTGGCGGTGTCGGCGACATTGCAGCGTAAACACAGAAGTACTAGCGCCCGTGAACCGGGGCGTAATGGCAGCAGCAGCTGCTGTAGCCCCTGCTGCTAGCTGCTGCTAGCCGCCCCGGCCCGGCTACACGGGCCGGGCCGGGGCGCCGGCCCGTGTAGCCGGCGGCGCCGGCCCGTGTAGTGTTTACGCAGCAGCCGCTGGCTGCTGCCGCAGCCCGTGAACTGGCAGAGCAGCCGCTGCCTGCTCCGCCGCTGCTGCTTGGCTGCTGCTGCTACCGCTTCTCCGGCCCGTGTAGCGATCTGTGTTTTCTCCGCCGCTATTTAAGTAGAACAATGACTAGAGCAGAATTAAGTTGTATTTACCGGAGATGAAGTGTAGACTGCAAATTCTGTCGTAGTATGATGCCCCCCCAGTCCAATGGGAGTGTCTGCCTGCGCTCTTTTCATTGAAAATATCCAATTCTTTCTTCTTTCCTCATCCTTCGGTAAACGACAGAAACGTACATCCAACGATTTGAAATGCCTCTGTGTGCAACCAGGAGCACAACAAGTCGTAGGCATTGCTTAGATTACAAAAATAAACGAACTAAAAGTACGCTCTAAATCACCCGTTTTGTCATGTAGTAGACGAGAACAGTACTGTTTTCTGCCTACCAGCGGGACCCGGATGTAGCGCTGACGTCACGCGGGACGTCACACGTGAACTACCCTATAGTAAAAGCCCATCTCTATACCTACATGTCCGTCCGTCCGTCCGTCCGTCCGTCGTCTTCCGCTTATCCGGGGTCGGGTCGCGGGGGTAGCAGCTTTAGTAGGGAGGCCCTACTAAAGCTGCTACCCCCTACCTACATGTCAGGGAATATAAATAAAGCTTGTTAGCATCCGTTTATGATTGAACCTGCTGTTTTTATTATTTGTGTGTTTTCATTTGTTTTTACTGAATTAGGAACGGCGGCTCATAGCTGCCATGTTGTGGTGGAGCCGGTGTGTCGTGGTCAGAGGCTGCTGCAGGAGTCTGTCCAGGTGCACCTAAAGGGGGCGCTGCAGAGGTGGGATGCTTCGTTGTTGACCCAAACCTGCACCGAGTCGTGGGTGCTTCACCTCTCCAGTAGCAGCGACCACGGAGCCGCTGCCTTCTTGCATCTCCTCAGGCAGCTGTCTGCTCTTTCGCTTCACATGGTGAGAGGTCAAGGAACAGCAACAACTTATTGCACACCAGTTTTTATACAGTAATGTATTACTAGTTCCTGTGGTGTCAGCGAGTAAAGGCATTTCGGGGATGTTGAATGGGAGCTCCGTGCGGACCCTGCCACCAGGAAATCAGAACTGAAGCCTTTTCTGGCACGAGGCATAATACTTTTTACTGAAAAGCGTTTACTGTAAGGAAATGTGGTAATAACTCTTCAATAAAAGGGGCCTAACAGCAACAGATCAGTTATTCTGGCTTAGAATCACTCCTTAAAACATAAAATTCATAGTAATGAATTAATTAATTAGACATAAACATAATGATTGTATGTATGTAATGCAATTTTTTTAGGAAATAATACCTAATTAAATTATAGATGGAATATAAGGCGTTCCTAATATTTACCTTATAGTTATATAATACCTGACTTTAAAAAACAACTAAAGACAGTTGTAATAAATTTGTCCCAGTGGCAGAGATGTGATTCTGTAAATGCCAAGAAAAGATGCAAATTGTCACATATGAAAACTTTTTCATAAAACCTGAAGATGATGGATTTACAGATGAAAAATTCATCTTGGAAAATGGCATTAGGATGTCTGTTCGCATGGGAACAATTCATCATGACTAATATTTCAACAAGGCTTGGACAACACCAATATAAAGACCGATTGTTGTCATACTTCTGCAGATTTCATGGCAGCTCAGGAGTTTCTCCACCAGGTCAGTTCTAGTTCAAAGCCAGCGCACAAATTGTCTGATAATCAAGCTACTGGGGGGAAAAATCAGATATGCCTCATAATAAGGTGCATGGTGTTGAAACCAAAATCAGAAGCAAACCTCTTACTGTAGCTCTGAAGTTAAATGGCGAGGACAATGAACGTTTTCTATCAAAGGTAGTGAAACGAGTATTTTCTGCAGCTTAGCGTCAAAATCATGGATTGGTGCGTTAGGCAGCGTCTAAAAGAAACTTTGCATTTTCTGACTCAGACCCATCTCTGTTTCCACAGTGTGCAGAAGTCAGTCACGATGGCTTGTTGTGTCCAGCTATCTTCTCCCCGCTGTCACAGTCCACGGCGCTGCTCACCATTGTCCAGCCATTAATCCTTCAGCATGAACAGCTCCTGAAGACAGAGATCACCGCCCCAGTCGCAGCTGAAAGCTCCGCTGATCTGCCAGATGTGGTGAACAGTGTTCTCAGCGTCATTTACGACATCATGAACGAGGACGGTGATGAGACCAACGGTAGGAATGAAAGCAAAGCGAACATTAGTTAATCTGCTCATGTCCCTGCATGCATGAAAACATTTCGACTGATCACCTTTGTAATGCAAATGACCTCATTTTTGATCCCAGAATACTTTGTATGAAGCCTTGTTGGCTTAATACACTACATTGTTGTGTTCATTTTGCCTCGGAGGTCGGGACAAACGAGCCTTTTTGTGTTCCAGTTTCCCTCCATCAGACAGTAGGAAAAAACATGGACGCTCACAGAGTTGTTAAAACAACAACAACAACATTGCTCTAGGCGGTGTTTTGTGCAATGAACAGAGGTGAAACATCCAGTCTGAACACTGAAAGGCAGCAGCTGTACAACTTAAATGTTACAAAAATAATAGAGAGCTGCCAGAAACAGTCAACTGATGAGGTTTTACTCAATGTTGCTGCGAGTTGCAGCCATCATGACTACAGAAGTCAGGTACCATCCTGTTGGACCGACTTTAGGGGCCGTTCCTTTTCAATCTTCCAACCCTGAGGTTGTGAATCCCGACCACCGAGGACAAATGGAACGCTCTCTATGGCCAAAAGCATCAATCATCCAAATGATGGAAATCAGGTGTTCTAATCACCTCCATGGCAGCAGGTTTATAAAATCAAGCAGCTAAGCAAGCTGATTTTTTTTTTCCACACCCATTTGCAAAGGAGCAAGTCGCTCTCAGGAGCTCAGTGAATTCTGGTGTGGTTGTGTGATAGGAGGACACCTGTGCATCCAGTCATGAAATCTTCTCCCTCCTAAGCATCCCTCAGTCAGCTGTCAGTTGTAGTATAACAAAGTGGAAGCGATTGGGAACGACAGCAAGCCAACCACAAAATGCCAGACCACGTAAACTGATGGAGCGCGGGCTGCTGGTGCTGAGGTGCATATAGTGCAGAGGTTACAAACTTTCTGCAGTCAGTCACTACACACCTCCAAACACTTTGTGTCCTTCGGTTTGGCTCAAGAACCGTGTGTAGAGAGCTTCACAGGACGGGTTTGCTTGGCTAAGCAGCTAAATTCAAGCCTTAGATCACCAAATGCTTGTTGTAAAGCACAGTGCCACTGGACTCTGGAGCAGTGGAGGTGGGTCTTCTGGAGTGGTTGCCTGGGCAACAGGCCTTATCTGACTGTATTGTGCTAGTTTGGTTTAGGGGGGGTTCTTGTGTGAGGTTGTTTCAGGAGCTGGGCTTAGATCCTTCATTCCAGGGAAAAGGGCTCTCAATGCTTCAGCTCACCAAGACATTTTGGACAACTCCATGTTCCCTGTGGGGACAGTTTGAAGCCCCTTCCTCCTCCAACATGTCTGTGTCCATGTCCACAAAGTCCATGAAAACATTGATGAGGGAGTTTGGTATGGATGAGCTTGACTGGCCTGCCCTGTGTCCTGATATCAGCCTGATGGAACTCCTTTGGGATGAATCAGATCGGGGGACTGAGAGCCAGGCCCTCTCGTCCAACATCAGTGTCTGACCTCACAAATGTGCTCCTGAGAGAAAGGTCAAAATATCCCATAAACACACAGTAATAATAATGGGAAACCACTTAAGTTCATATTCAAGCCAAGGTTGGTGAATAAATACTTTGGGCAACACAGTTTTATATAGTTGTAAGATAATCAGGTCTCTGTAGCAGTTCTCAGCAGTGGCTAGATTCAGGGTGTCTGGTGAATATTTAGGTCCAAAGAGCTTTGTTTCACACTTGTGCGTGGTTCACTATGACGGCCTTTAACGTAGCTTGCTAAGAAAGGGCCCAGAGTTTTTTCATTATGTGGCTAAATTTGCTTGGATTCGACTTTGGATTTCTATGTAGTTTTAATGCAACACTGGGACTTTAAACCTTTTAAGTTGTTTAATAAAAAACTTAAGTGGCTAGTATGGCTTTATAAAAATGTAAAGTGCTGCTTTATTTCATTATTTTTACAAGATATTAATAGTTTTCTTTGCTTTTAATTAACTGCAGAAGTTTGTATCTGAGTTGAAAATCCATGACTGGAATTTAAAGCACT
Source organism: Fundulus heteroclitus (assembly GCF_011125445.2). NCBI lineage: Eukaryota > Metazoa > Chordata > Actinopteri > Cyprinodontiformes > Fundulidae > Fundulus > Fundulus heteroclitus. The sequence goes on from NC_046362.1 coordinate 7,505,463, forward strand.
GAATGTAGAAATATGTTAATGTAGCACCACATGTTGTAATTTTACATGCATAGATCTGCTTTTTTTATTCTAAAGGTGAGGTGGAGGATCCCCCTGCACCTGAGTGGGCTCTGCAGGAACTGAGCCAAAGGCCAGCAACAGCAAACATGTTGGAGACCTGGTTCCCCCAGTCGGATCAGTCTGGAGTCAGCACCAATTTAATGGAGTCAATAAGGTACAAGAGTGACACCTTTACCTTTGTATTTAATGTAGTTTAACTTTTAGAGGGCTTTTGTCCAATATTGGTTTATACAGCTGCCATAGGCTTCATCTTTTAATTTTTAACTGGGCATTTCTGACAATGGGGATAAACTGTCTCCCTAATGTAGTTCCCACTTTGCACCACTCTGCATGTTTTTATTAGCTATTAGTTTAAATGTTATACTTCTACAGACATACCTATCTGTTTTAACCCTGTTTTGGTTTTTAATTTTTATTTGTAGAAGCAATTTCTATTTCAACCAATGTTAATCAATCAGAAAAACGTGGAAAAATAAAAAGATTAATGATTTTTTTTCTTTAGTGATCAGAAAAAGCAAAATAAAAATAAAGACATTTTCTCTCTGTAGCAGTAGGTCTATGTTATGGCTAAAAGAAAACCGCATAAATCTGCGGGGAAGTCATATCTGAATGTTAAACTTCTCCTTTTTTCCAATTCTGTGTGCACTAATTCTCTGGGGGACGACGATGTTCCTTTGCTCTGAAGGCATCACGATCAATGATTCAAATTTTCTGGTTTTATTTTAAAGTTTGGTTCCCAGATAGCAAGATGATAATGTGTGTGAGAGGAGTGAAGAAAGATGAAATGGATGTGTTGTTAAATGTTTGCAGATTGCTTCATGCAGTACCAGATCAAAGCACAGATGAGGATCTTTCAGACACTCACCAGGATCTTGTCAGCGGTCTGTCTGAACTGTACCAGGGATCCCAGGAGTCCGTCAGCAAAAGGAGCAAAAAACGTGGGGGACTGACTTTGTTTCATTATAATCTTCTCCACCTTGGTCTTTAATGGCTTTATTATCTAATTTCTCGTTGTAACGACTTTCTGTGGCGTCCCCTGAATAAGGGAGCAGCCGACAGGACTCACATATTCTTGTCCTACATTCTTACCACCTTTATGATTTATTTATTTTTTTCCCCCCTGGCTTTTGTTTCACTCCCTGACCTCTAGGAGGCGCCCACCGTACGCCCGTGAAGCAGAAAATGAAGACAATGAGCCGCTCTCTGCAAATGCTCAATGTGGCGCGGCTGAACGTGAAAGCCCAGAAGACGGAGACGGCGGGGAGTGAGGGCCGGGCGGCTGACAGAGCGGGGAAGAGACGGCTAAGCGACAGGAACAAACCCGGAGCAGCGAGCGCTCCCAGTAGGTGTCGCCGTTTAAGCCTGAAACGAACCCTAAATAATATTTCACGCACACATCTGGCACAACTTAGAAATGAAGACTTGAAGCAACTCGTTGTTTTCTGTTCCTCAGGCTTCTCTAGTGAGAAGGAGCTGCTGCTGCATCTGCAGGCCAGTTACGAGAAGACGGTGGCAGAGAGGGACTCGTCGCTCCTAACAAGTGTTCAGCAGCTCCTGAATGCCGTGAAGGCATTTCTCAGCGCTGAATCAGACTGGGAGGTGAGAGAAAGTTTATTCTGCAGAGACTGGCCTGGGTGTCATTTATCTGACTCTTTGAGGACTCAGTGATTCAGAGAATCGACGAGTGTGTACTGCATACGTGTGCATGAACATGCTTTTCAGTTGCACCTAAATATCATGATATGAAGGCCAGATGTGGCAGAATTGCTGCAATTCACTTCACTCCACTACTGTATGTGTGACCTGCAGGAAAAGGCCTCTTTGATCGTTCAGCAGCACCTCATGAAGACTGGCAAGTCTATCCGTCAGCTTTACGGCGGGCCACACGATGTTGAGAGCAAAGTGCGAGAGTGAGTGACTCGTCCAGCCTCTCTGAAACGAGGCGTCGTCTTTCTTTGTAAAAAAAATGGAAGTGGGACTGTTCTCATCAGGATCATTCAGGTCTGAATAACGCAGCCCGTCTCATCTAGGTGCCAACTGCAAGTGATGCTGCGGCTGGAGCTGTGCAGGCGTTTCTCTTCAAAACAGTCTGACTCCGTAGATGCAGACCAGATGGCAGAGGAGGTGAGACGGTCAGCGTAGTCTGTTCTGCGTTGCTTTATCGAACACCTTTCTGTAGTGAATTATTTCCACGAAAATGATGATGTTGTTATCTTGTCTTCGTTAGGCAGCTGAAATACTCAGGATAATCTCATTAACAAAAGACCCGCTGTGCCTAGCAAGGTTCCTTCAAGATGAAGTCCTCCCAGGGTAAGTGTGTAGCTCTGCAGAAATGGACATTCTTTACATTAAGCTGCTGCAATAAGCCAATCTTCTTCTTTATTTCTTTCCTTTTTTTCAAAAAACTAGAATATATTTGAAATGTATTTTTAATTCAGTCGTTCAATTCAAACTCATGTGCTCTCAGTACTTGGTCAAGGCTCATTTTGCACACATTACTGCACCAGTGCTCCATGGCAGGAAGGCGTGGCTCTGCTGAGGTGTTAGGGAAGTCCAGGTTACTTTAATATCAGCTTTGTCTGCGTCTGCCAGCATTGTTAGGTCAGGCGTTTTCCATTTCCCTCTCGACAGAAACCCATGGTTTTCCTATGGGGTTATGATCAGGACTGTTTACTGGCAGGCCAACCTCAGGGACATCATGGTCTTTGTACCACTTAGCGCTACTTTTGCCTGTGTGGGCGGGTCCCAAGTTCTGTTGGAAAATGAAATCAGCATCTCTAAAAAGTTGCTCTACAATTTCATTGCTTAGGGTTGCACAGGCTTGAGAAAACGCCAGTGGATGTCATGGTCTCATAAAAAATTCACTAACACTGACTCTGAGACCTTGATTTGTAAATAAAATGCTAAAGTTAATAAAAAGCAACATTGCTGTCCCTTTTCCCTCCTGGGAGAGGCGCTTTGATGTCTTCAGGTTTGGCTAAAGACGAGCATTGTGACCGCTGCAGCCCATTTCAAGCATTCATCACAGCTGCACTTATTGTCTTGTTCATCTCCCCCAAATTCTTAAAAAGGGTTTGCTTCACCGTACGGGGTGCACAAAACATCGTCAATATATCGTCATTGCAGTGTCAGTATGCTGCAAATGGCCATGTTCCAAAGCAATGAGCTTGTTTGGCTCACGCTCGCTGTGAACGGTGTCAGACTGTCTGCTGGACGTCTGTTAGGTTAGCTGTCGTGGTTAAAAAAAAATCCTTATTATTCTTCTTATGTTATATTTAAATTTTCCTAAAATTCAGTTTTAGTTGCCAACCAGCAGGTTTCAATGCCTAACCTAAACACGGGATGCTTCTCCATCACCTCAGGTTTCTGACTGGTGTTCCCAAAGTGCTCGCGGAGATCTACAACAGCCTGGGCACTCAGCTTCCCGATGCTTTAGTGACCGTTCTGCCTGCTGACTTCTTCAGCGACGACTCGCTCGCCAAGGACAGCATTTCTCCTTCTGCCTCCTCCCCTGCCGTCTCAACGCAGAGCCTCGTCTCAGAGGACGGCTTAAACCACCTGCGGAACCGCTCAGCCAACAAGAGGAGGTCGGTATTTTTCAAAATGCTCAGAGGACATTGGAGAATTATGAGAAGCGTGTCCTAAAATAAAGTTCTGAAGAACGATTACCAAAATATAACTATTAATTGACATTAATAGTTATTGTAAAAGGTTTATAACTCGCCTCAATTTGTTCTCTGTGCAGGAGTGGGATGTTGACCCGACATCGCAGTATGACCGAATCCACACAGAGTCTTCGTCAAATACAGCTGCCCAAAAAGATCACCAGAGCAGTGAGTTTCTTTTTTTTTCTTCTCTCTTTTATTTACCTCTCTCTTCATTTTCAGTTCTACCCAAATCAGAATCAGCTTCCTGTCTGGCATCAGTTTCCCATCAAAGCAGTTCCAGCGCTAAACTGCTGCCGGTTCTTGCTTTGCATTGTTCGTTCAGTTTCCACTGCCTCCAGCTTTGGCTCTGGCACCGATAAACCGGAGCTTTGTTAGCTCCAAAATGGATTATGACTAGATAAAAGAACCACTTTCATCAGGAACACCAACCCATTAAATTATAACTACCATATGTAAATCCAGCGTTAGTTTAGATTTCTCTTAATCTAAGACACAAGCAATGGTGAACGCACAGAGCTCTAGCGTTAATAAAAGGGCGAATTAGCACTAAATGTCATGAACTCTGTATGTTTGTTCTTCTATCACTTCTCATAGGCCAAGATTCAAAAAGGCCATATCTGACTCACCTAATTAAAGCTGTTGTTTCCATATTAGTAGTTAATAAATCCTGATATAATTGCTGTCCCAATCAAAGCTTAGCTGGTTGGAATTTTGACGAATTCAAAAGTACTTTTTGATTTAAAAAAAGCTTCTAATAAATTAGAATAGTGATGTTGGATCATTTATTTGTAGCAATAAATAAGGTGGTTGATGTAGTTCAAATTTCTTTATCATCTCTGATCCACAAAAATATCAAAAAGACTAAAGATGTATTGAATCAGGTGTTTATAGGAATGTCATTACATTTCCTTGGGTCGGTTGTAATTGTTGTAGAAAACAAAACCGGTTCTGATAGAGACCTGTTTACACTCTGATCCAGACCTCCTTAAGCCCTGGAACTGCTTAGGTAGGGAAAATGTGAAGAAATATTTTGGTAAATCAATTTTTAATGATCGATCCAAGCGTCTGATTCTGATCATTTTTTTTCCTCAGTCCAAGACGGAGGTCTCTACTGCTTTGGCGAAACCTGCAGAGACACAGCAGCCTCAGAAAAAACAAACACAAGGTATGTGTAGAAAATGACAGAACTAACTATTTCATCAGTCTGCAGTTTTGGTCTTGCAATGACTTGACCTCCTGACCACCCGCTTACTTTCTAAAATGTAATGTGCTGCCTTAAAGTGTTGGCGTGTATATTACAGGCATTTAGAGCTTGGATGCATGGGGCTTGATTAATTAGCTAAGACTTACTTCAGTCCAGGCAGTTCCTCTCGACATGTACGTTTCGTACTTTTGGTATTGCAATAACGATAAATATTCTGCAGCCATACATGCGGCGACTCTAGATAAATGTTTGAAGTTTGTCAGCATACGTTATCTGGTCCACAGAGATGACCAAAGTAAGAAGAAACCTCTTCAACCAAGAGATCGTCTCCCCTTCAAAGAAGAGGAAACTGCCGAGGAGCCAGTCTGTGTCGGCTGTGGAAGGACTGAAACGCAAGCGTTCCCTGGAGTCTGAAGGTAGTGCAGCACAATGGTGGAAGTTGCTTTTTAACAATATTATTGCATTCCAGGAGAATGGGCTTTTTCCATCATAACCTCATTGCTTTGTCTTTAGAAAAGCACAGACTTCTCACAAAGAAGGTGTGTGAGACGCCTCTCCACAAGCAGGTGTCCAGCCGCCTCTTACAACGGCAGAAAATAGGAAGGTACGTCTCCGTGCTGATGCTGGTGTCTCCGTTCTATTACCTGCAATAACTCGCTCTGTAGAAACAAACCGCACGTGTCTCGCTTTGTCTTCACAGAAAATCTGACCTTACTGGCGAATGCATAGTCGAGGAGTCACCGGTAAAACCAGACGGTAATGTTTCCAACGTTTATTTTGATGATATAAACTTAACTCTTATTATTTAGATTTTTGAACACTGGGTTGGCGGTTCCAGTTTTTGAGAGCTGGAAACAGATTTTATTCCATTTATTGGGTAATCGCACGTCTCGGCCTCCCTGGGACAGCTTAGTCAGAGTCGTTGGAGAAGAGGCACCGACTGATTGTCAAACCTCGGACCCAGAAGGAGTAATTCTGCTTTCTCCCCGGTGGTGGAACAGCGGATCAGATTTTTACCCTTGAAGGGTCATGGGAACATGATTCTCTGGTCTACGTGTGCTTTGTGGATCTGGAGAAGGCCTACGACCATTAGCCGAAATTAACTTCCTGATTCACCAGCCACGTTGGCCGGTTGATGTACAAATCAACCGGCCAAGCGTATTTCTTACCGGCTAAAATATTAACTCTGACTGACCCCTGCTAAATATGTCCACATAATCCCGCTACGTAATTAGCCTGAGCTACACGCTAGTTGTTAGCAAACAACTAGCGTGTTGTTTGCTAACAACTAGCAAGCGTGCGCCTCGTGTTTGTTGTCATACGAGCCGACAGCAGAGGAACATAAAGAAGCATCCATCCAATGATGACTGAAAAACACAACTTATTTGGCGTAAACATTTACTCGCCATGTGGCAGCTTGTCCTCTGAAATTTACTCGCCAAATGGAAAAATTACTCGCATTTGGCTTCTGGCGAGTGTTAATTTCAGACCCAGCCTATGACCACGTATGTTGAGGTATTTAATTATCAGGTCTGGTCTGGGAACTTCAGGATCTTAGACTTTTGTAGATGATGTGGTTCTTCAGGCCACAACCTCCAGCGCCGGAATGGTTCGCTGCTGCGTGCAAAGCAGCCAGGATGGTCCCCAAAAGGAGCTGGAGGATGTTGCCACAGAGTAGGATGTTTGGACCTGTTCCTCCTGTGACTCGATCCGGAATAGGCAGAAGATTTTAAGCTTTTGACTGACTGGTCACCTTTCAGGGTCTGTCAAAGCTAAAACCCAACAGTTCCAGTCCCCTCAGTTTGACCTCGTTACCTTTGTGCATCTCTAAAAAAATTTTGTTTATTGGGCCAAACTCACTCATATATTATTTCATGATTTTAAGTACTTTTTTACTTGAACAATACTTTTTTTTTTCTCTCTTTTTTTTTTTCTTATAGCCAGACTGCAATGTAAGGTTGATATAAAACCACACATTTCATGAATTTTTTTACTTTGTGATCTTGTCAGACCTGAGAAGGAGCCCAAGAATAAAGAAGTTTGCTAGAAGACACTCAAGCATCTTCTACTCGAGTTCTCAGCCTCGCTCCAGAAACCTGGAGAGAGCGCTGTCTTCATCCCAGCTTTCTCTCAGCGACAGCAAAGTCTGCGGCGTAAATGTGAAAACTGTCAAGTCTCCCATGCGTCTGCTCTTCGGGGCCGCTGGTTCTCCCAGAAGTTCCAGCGACCAGTTTGATGAAACCCCAACAACCAGATCTCCCTTTTTCACAGACTCCAGTGTTTTTGAGGTGATTTATCGAAATTCATCCCTAATTTTCTGTATATCTCACTTTGAATGTCTCTCTCTCTCTTTTGAACAAATAAAAGGTTTTGGCAGAATTTTGAAAAAGAAAAAAGTGTCTGCCTATATCTGGGCACTTGTACTATCAATAATCTGAGTTTGAAGGGAATTTAAATATGAAAACTTTAAATGTACTTTATTTTGAAAAAGAAACAACTGCTTGTTCCTGCTTTTTCCTGTCTTGCTGTAAAGCTGGCTACAGCTGCTACCTCACCACAGTGTTGCTCTCAGGAGGGAAGTAAAACTAGAGGACAGTGTACTGTTACCCATTTACAGTCTTTGTTGCTATATTTAATGACTTTTCAGACCTTTTTACTAATTTTCTTTCTTTCTTTTGTTTTAATGGCGACTTCACCGAAAGCACCAGTCGTTCTGGTGTCACTTTATTGAGGCAGCAGCCAGAGCTGCTATGAGGGTTCCTTTTTCCCGCGGCGCTGTCTTAACGGCACACAACAGCTGCTGCTGCCTCATGTAAATGTACTTTGTAGTCTTTTTTTTGTTTTTGTTTTGTTTCTGAAACTGTTGCACTAAAATAATTCCCTGAATTTGCTTCACACCCAACTTCAATCACTTGTTCACCTCGTTCACTTTGTGAGCCTCTGCTTTTTTGGAGCAGTTTGTATTATTTAGTGTGGATTCAGGCTATGTATTTTATAAAGGTAACTTTTAGTTACAAACACATTTTAATCATTGTTTTTAATAACATTTTGGTCTTGGCAAAAGCGTTCCTACAGCTTAGGTGAACAAATATGCATACTGGACGATGACCCAACCATCATAGAGGAAACCCTGCAATTGATCCATTATATAATGGCTTTATAACGCCAGGATCACAGTCACTCCATTCCTTAGGGTTTTTTTTATGCTGTTGTTTTTTTTTATCTTTTTGGTCTTTATTAACTTTTGATATCTGTCTCTCATTTCTTATCAGAAACAAAGTTGTTGACTGAATGAAAGTCATTTTAAATCTAAATCTGCTAGCGCTATGAATCATTTCAAGCTTAACTGTAGTACTTCAGCATGAATTGTGATTTCCAATCAGAACAACTGACATTTCTTTGAACTCATATTTATGCTTTCTATTTAGAGTCCAAGCAAAACGCCATCAAAGTCACCCAGCAGACGTGGAAGGAACATTTCTCCTAAGATGGCCAGGAGCCCTCAGACGCCCCAAACCCGGCTATCGGCTAAAAAGCGCGTTTCTGTGGCTGCAGAGAGTCCTGCAGCAGCTGCACAGGCCAGTCCTTTGAAATCCCCTGGCAAAGAGCCTCTTGTTGTAAAGACACCCAGTAAGCAAAGCCCTGTTAGGAGTCCTTTGAAGGGTATTCTTAGGACTCCGGTGAAGGCTTCGGGATTGTGTAAACTTAGCAGCCCATTGTCCAAGACTCCCAAGAAGAGCGTCACATGGTCTCCCTCTCCTAAGAAATGTTCCGTGGAGGAGGACCGTGCAACTTTCAAAGTGCCTAAGTCACCGAGTACAGCTTCTCTCAGTTCTCTGAGACAAAGCAACACTCCCGACAAGCTCAGCAGTCCAGGTGGAGGCACTAATGTTAAAAGAGACATTTTTAAAACCCCCGATAAGATCTGCCAAGTAAGCCTCCTGCGGCTATCCGAACACGATTTAGTGACTCCAGAAAAAATCAAATCTTTGATATGTAACACAGCTGAAAGCGGGGATGCGGTACGTCCGGAGAGGACGCCGCCGCCGCCGCTACCCCTGGCATCCTCAACCCAACAAGTCTCACCTCAGCACAAAACCAGAACTCTGGAGAGGACACCGAGCCCCGTTCACCAGATGATGACCCGCTCCAGAAGAACCCCGAGGAAAGGCTCAGACTCCGCGTCCCCGCTGGAGGCGACGTGTCAACAGCCAGAGGGTGATAGACTTTTGAAAGGCCCAGCGTCTGAACGTTCACCAGCAGCAGGGGAGCAGCAGTCCTCTCAGACGGACTCCAGTCTCCAGACCGAGTCACAGGAATGCGATTCTTCTCATAGTAACTCTGCGACCACAGACGACAACAGTCTGGACATCGTTGACGCTGCAGTGGTAAAGACTCAGTTTAATCAAGGCTTAAAGATGAGCATCAGCTTCTCCAGGAAGTCTCCTGTTTGTAGTCCAGCCGGTCTCGACAGAGCAGCTTCCCCTAAGCGGCCCTCGCCCAGCCGGAGCTACGGCTTCCGACAAACCCCCGACCGCCGGCAGAGGGAGGCCGCGGCTCGTCTGGGGTACGGGAACGACTCCCCCCGGTTTTCCACCCCCAGGAGCTTGGTGAGGTCCAGCAGGAAGAAGGGCTCCGGCAGCCCTATTTCTCCTACCTACCAGGTCGAGCTGGAGATGCAGACGTCGGGGCTTCCCAAGCTCAAAATTAAACGAGCATCTTCCGTGACCGCAGAAGACTTTTCCTCCGGCGGGTCTCCTCAACCGGGAGCGCCGATCGCTTCAGTCGGAGCAAAACCTCCCCCAGAAAGCCCCCTGGCCTCAAAGTCCACACACAGAGACCCCGCCGGCTACGCCCCGTCCCTCTGTGCTCACGCCACCCCAGCCAAGTGCACTCCTGGGAAAGGCGGCGGCGTCCAAACGTACATCTGTCAGTCCTACACCCCCACGCGCCACTCCGCGGCAGCCACGTCTCCGGTAGCCACGGCGATAGCGGGCACCATTCCCTTCACCCCCTCGCCTCAGAGCGTGGGCAAAGTGACCCCAGAGAACCTGAACAGCTGGCCTCGCAGGAAGAGGCCTCAGCTGGGGGTGTTTGACGGCAAGGACCGGGTCCTGAGGGGGGAGCCCCCGCTGGAGGAGCTGCTGGAGGAGGCCGAGCTGGGAGTCAGCCGCCTGCAGGACTTCGAAGACCCCGAGGAACCCTCCGGCGGCAGGTCGGCCTGGGCGTCCAAACGGGCGTCCCCGCCGAACGCGTCTCCTCTCTCACCAGCGGAGGACTTGTACTGGATGGCCAAGCTGGCCGAAGGCGCAGACTGCGCTGATTCTGGGAAAACCGCAGAGCTCATCTGGGCGTCGGAAAGTGGAGACGTCAAGTCAGGTAAGCAGCTCCTGAAGGTGAATGTAAAAATGAAAGATACTGCTGGTTTCTGCGCTTTTAGTTTTTAAGTTTTTAATGTGAAGCAAATACTTAAGAAGAACATGAAGGTATAAACTTTTTAGTTCCTGTCTTTGTTTTTTCTAGCCAGTTTATTTTCACATGTAGCTTTCTGTCACTTTACCTAAGAAACAAACTGGGGCAGAAACTGTAACCGATTGACATCTAGTGGTGGGTGTAAGAAACCAAGCAGCCTGGTTGTGATAAAACCCGAGCTTTTTAAGAATGTGTTAAGGTTGTGATAGTTTATTGCAGTAAATCTGTTTTACGTGACGTATTAAAAACAGCTAAATGTAAAGACTTCTTCCCACCAAGCAGTTTAGTGTGACACGGCATATGCAGGCGCAGGTATGAGGGAGGCGTCTGAGCCCGGCGGGCCCACAAAGGAGCCCCATTTATGTGCTCAGTCGGGCTTATAATTAGGCTTTACTCACTTTTAATATATAATGCCCTGCACAATGGCACATTTTGATGATATAAGAGGTAAATGTGTTGATCAAAGACTATTCAATATGCACCAAGAGTTCAGGCTGAGCGATAAATCGATTTGAATTGAACTTTTTTTTTTTTTTTTTTTTTTTAAAGATTTAATTTTTGGAAAATCAGGATTTCATTTTGCCAATGAATGTAATGGGCTTCATGTTTAGGGAAATATATTGTCAAAATATTGTAAAGAGGTAACTTTTTTTTTTTTTACCATAATACGAGGCACTTTAATTAATTTTTTCTAGGTTAGTTTAAAGCTGCACTAGTGAAGTAATAGTAATATCATCTTTATTGTCATTGAAACATACATTACAACAAAATTTGTTCTCTGCATTTAACCCATCACCCTTGGGGAGCAGTGGGCTGCCATGTGCGGCGCCCGGGGAGCAATCTGGGGTTAAGGGTCTTTCTCAGGGACCCAGAGTGCAGGCACTGGGGATCGAACCGGGTACTTGCATCCTTCTCAGAGCGCAAGCTCGCTGCTCTATCCACTCGGCCAGCACTCCCTCAAAATGTAATTCTCTGAAATTGCCACAGCTTGGATTCGAAGTAAAGCCTGTTCTTAGTTCATTGTGTGGCAACAAAAAATTTTCATTGTTTCCAATGGCAGGGCTGCCTTCTTGTTTTATAAACCTGTTTCACACCTTGTATTTAGTTGTACTTCTCAACTCCCAGAAGACATAAAAGCAAAAATTTTTAAAATGACATGAAAAGGAGGGGGATAAATCAGATTTATCATTAAAATCAGAGATTTTATTTTTAAGCCATATCGCCCAGCCCTACAAGAAGTCCTACAATGGAAATCATAGATGAAAAACTATGCTTCATAGTTGAGCCACAACTATGAAGCATAGTTGTGGATCAACTATGCTTCAACTGATTCACTCCAAATGTGCTGCAGGTACAATTGAGATGCGGATGCATACAATCTGATGCTATTCCTAGGTTTTCAAAAGCGTTTTCATGGTGTTTTAGAAAGTTTATTTAGAAAAAAAAATGGGCGAGACAAAAAAAAAAAAATCTTTTCTTTGTTCCAATAAATCAGGCATAGTAACAGTTGCAATAATTGTTCCACTGGAGCAAAATTATTTTATAGCTCACTGCTACACGTAACAAAAGGTGGCATTTATACTTTAGAACTATGGAGCTGCACTTGATTAATATCGCGTATGTAATTTCAGGCAGAAATTGCTGCTGTAACGTTTCTCCAGTGTTAACAGAAGAATGACCAGAATTTATTAGAAATGACTAAACAAAAGAAGAATGTGAATTAGTTACATCGCTAACAAATGACACTGAACATGATTTTCTCAGATTGTCAGATGTATTCTCAGGAAGTAAAAAAAACCCTCTTAGTACAGTGGTGAGTGCTTTTTTTTTTAGACATGAACGTGAATGAGTTTTTTTTTTTTTTTTTTTTTTTTTTTTTTTTTTAATATGAGGTTTTAATGAAAATGTGATAACAGATGTGACAGCACACACAGAAAAGCTTTGTTTTGTCCCGCTGTGGCAGCGGTTGCTCCGGCGGGTAGAATTTTGTTCATTCACGCGGTCGTGTTGTGTTTTCCTCTCTAGCAGCGGTGACCCCTCCCAGTCTGAAGGGGAGAAAACCGGTAACGCCGAGCGGTATTCTGGCCCTCACTCAGTCGCCGTTGCTGTTTAAGGGGAAAACGGGCTCCGCTTGTAAGAAAATGGCCCATCTGAAAGGTAGCTATATAAATGTTCGCCGTATGTTTGGGCCTCTTGTTGCGGGTCAACTCTAACCCTGCTTTGTTTTTTTTTATTTCACAGAGGAATCGGGGAAAACGGAGCGTGATCTGGAGCGCTCCCCTTTCAGCCTCTGCCAGCCGACTCGGCGCCCAAACGCCGGGAGGACCCACAGCAGGAAGAGACTTCTGCACTGACGCCAATCCCAGCAATAAGACCCCCTCCGCTGCGTTTTCTACTGTGAAACTGAGGCTTTGGGTAGCGTAGGCTGTCAAAGTTTTACCGGACAGCTGTTTAAAGCTGCTTTTGTGCAGTCGGGGGCGTATACGTGTTCAAAGGATGCTTAAAATGGCTTTCACCAACTGTGTTTGGAGTACATTGAACAAAAAAAAGGGGCCATGTTTGTTGTTTTTAGTCTGCTTGAAGCTCAAACAATGTGAAGCGTGGCACTACTATACATATCCTTCATATTTTCTTTCCCACAAGTGTAAACACTTATTTTGCAATCAAATCAGACCCTGTCCTTATCCGTTTAAATAATATTGCTTATTTATTAACTTGTTCTCCTTTTTTTATATATATATATATATATATATATATATATATATATATTTTACCTTTTGCTTTTTCCATAAAATGGATTTTCTGAAATCTTGTAAATATGTTAAATGTTGATGAATTCCTGTAATTAAAAAGTTTCTCTCAGCCGTCTGGGCGTCATTGAAAAGCGGGAAGGCTAAAGCAGCAGCTGAATGAAAGCTGTGCTGCGTTTTATTATACAGGAATCAGCTTATCAGCGCCCTGCACGCATCAGTGCTCAGCTTGGCCACAAAGGTCAGCGCTGTGAACTCAGCCCGCCAACACACCCTTTTTCCTTGTTATACGCCGCAGCGTGATCCGCCAACATCTGAAACTCGCCTTTCCTTTCAGGGCTTTTGATTCTAGAAATGATTCATTGCTGTAGCTTTTAAAGCACTGGTTAGCGTTTCGTGTGTCTAAGTCGTGGGACAAACTAAGTGTAGAACTGAATTTAGAAGAGAATGACAAACTCAGCTTCATGCATGCATTTATATATGAAAGAGTAAAATGGATAGTATTTAAATTTCAAATGATGGCAGACCTTGATAATTTCAGATTTTGTGGTCAATTCCTTTCAAAATTGGCTTTTCTAAACGATTATTTTAGTTTAGGATCAGAAGTTTGACTATTAAACTGTCAGGAGTCTTCTTTTAGTGGGGTCCCTTGTCATAGCAAATGTGAAAAATAATGTTTTGAAAGCCCAACTATACCTACAGGGATTCAGCGCTGTTACACCAGAGATGTACTCCTTTGTCCCTTTTCTTTCACCTGAAAGTGTTGTGTTTCAGTTCAGTGAAGCACCGAGATGGCAAATCTCTTTACTGTCAGGACCTGGAACCATTTCTTTGTTAAAAACAACGAATTCACCAAATGAAAGTTGGTGAACTTTGAACAGATTAGTCCTGTTTGCTCGGGATTAAAACATTACTCTCTGCCTGCTGTTGACTGCCAGTCCAGACCAGCAGCTTGACGGACTCCTGCTTTTTGTGCTGGTCTGAAGTGCGTGTTAGAAATAAAAAAATACCTGAGAACATGGGCTATAGTTTCAGGTTTGAGGCGCGTTTGGTTTCTGCTGCAATCTGAATAATTTCAAACGCAACAGTGTTGTGCTTTTTGTCTCAGTACCGCTGATCTCTTTTTATTATTATTTATTCATTTATTTATTTTTTTGTCTCAGTACCGCTGATCTCTTCCCTGAAGTCCAAGGCGTGACGCAATCAGGAAGCTGCTGCAGCTCCATCGTATGAATGACTGCGTGCGCCTCGTGTTTGTTGTCATACGAGCCGACAGCAGAGGAACATAAAGAAGCATCCATCCAATGATGACTGAAAAACACAACTTATTTGGCGTAAACATTTACTCGCCATGTGGCAGCTTGTCCTCTGAAATTTACTCGCCAAATGGAAAAATTACTCGCATTTGGCTTCTGGCGAGTGTTAATTTCAGACCCAGCCTATGACCACGTATGTTGAGGTATTTAATTATCAGGTCTGGTCTGGGAACCTCAGGATCTTAGACTTTTGTAGATGATGTGGTTCTTCAGGCCACAACCTCCAGCGCCGGAATGGTTCGCTGCTGCGTGTAAAGCAGCCAGGATGGTCCCCCAAAAGGAGCTGGAGGATGTTGCCACAGAGTAGGATGTTTGGACATGTTCCTCCTGTGACCCGATACTGAATAGGCAGAAGATTTTAAGCTTTTGACTGAGCGGTCACCTTTCAGGGTCTGTCAAAGCTAAAACCCAACAGTTCCAGTCCCCTCAGTTTGACCTCGTTACCTTTGTGCATCTCTAAAACATTTTTTGTTTATTGGGCCATACTCACTCATATATTATTTCATGATTTTAAGTATTTTACCTGAACGATACGCTTTTTTTTTTATATAGCCAGACTAGAAGTGCAATGTAAGGTTGATATAAAACCACACATTTCATGATTTTTTTTTTACTTTGTGATCTTCTCAGACCTGAGAAGGAGCCCAAGAATAAAGAAGTTTGCTAGAAGACACTCAAGCATCTTCTACTCGAGTTCTCAGCCTCGCTCCAGAAACCTGGAGAGAGCGCTGTCTTCATCCCAGCTTTCTCTCAGCGACAGCAAAGTCTGCGGCGTAAATGTGAAAACGGTCAAGTCTCCCATGCGTCTGCTCTTCGGGGCCGCTGGTTCTCCCAGAAGTTCCAGCGACCAGTTTGATGAAACCCCGACAACCAGATCTCCCTTTTTCACAGACTCCAGTGTTTTTGAGGTGATTTATCGAAATTCATCCCTAAATTTCTTTATATCTCACTTTGAATGTCTCTCTCTCTCTTTTGAACAAATAAAAGGTTTTGGCAGAATTTTGAAAAAGAAAAAAGTTTCTGCCTATATCTGAGCACTTGTACTATCCATAATCCGAGTTTGAAGGGAATTTAAATATGAAAACTTTAAATGTACTTTATTTTGAAAAAGAAACAACTGCTTGTTCCTGCTTTTTCCTGTCTTGCTGTAAAGCTGGCTACAGCTGCTACCTCACCACAGTGTTGCTCTCAGGAGGGAAGTAAAACTAGAGGACAGTGTACTGTTACCCATTTACAGTCTTTGTTGCTATATTTAATGACTTTTCAGACCTTTCTACTCATTTTCTTTCAAAAATCAACAACTTCTAGCAACTTTTGTTTTAATGGCGACTTTGCCGAAAGCACCAGTCGTTCTGGAGTCACTTTGAGGCAGCAGCCAGAGCTGCTATGAGGATTCCTTCTTCCCTCAGCGCTGTCTCACAGGCACACAACCGCTGCTGCTGCCTCATGTAAATGTAGTTTTTCTTTTTCTTTTCTGAAACTGTTGCACTAAAATAATTCCCAGAATTTGCTTCAATAACTTTGCCTCTGATAACTGCCTTTTTGGAGCAGTTTGTATTATTTGGTGTGGATTCAGGCTATGTATTTTATAAAGGTAACTTTTAGTTACAAACACATTTTAATCATTGTTTTCAATAACTTTTTGGTCTTGGCAAAACGTTCCTACTGCTTAGGTGAACAAATATGCATACAGGACGATGACCCAACCATCATAGAGGAAACCCTGCAATTGATCCATTATATAATGGCTTTATAAAGCCAGGATCACAGTCACTCCATTCCTTAGGGTTTTTTTTATGTTGCTGTTTTTTTTTATGTTTTTGGTCTATATTATCTTTTGATATCTGTCTCTCATTTCTTATCAGAAACAAAGTTGTTGACTGAATGAAAGTCATTTTAAATCTAAATCTGCAAGCGCTATGAATCATTTCAAGCTTAACTGTAGTACTTCAGCATGAATTGTGATTTCCAATCAGAACAACTGACACTTCTTTGAACTCATATTTATGCTTTCTATTTAGAGTCCAAGCAAAACGCCATCAAAGTCACCCAGCAGACGTGGAAGGAACATTTCCCCTAAGATGACCAGGAGCCCTCAGATGCCCCAAACCCGGCTATCGGCTAAAAAGCGCGTTTCTGTGGCTGCAGAGAGTCCTGCAGCAGCTGCACAGGCCAGTCCTTTGAAATCCCCTGGCAAAGAGCCTCTTGTTGTAAAGACACCCAGTAAGCAAAGCCCTGTTAGGAGTCCTTTGAAGGGTATTCTTAGGACTCCGGTGAAGGCTTCGGGATTGTGTAAACTTAGCAGCCCATTGTCCAAGACTCCCAAGAAGAGCGTCACATGGTCTCCCTCTCCTAAGAAATGTTCCGTGGAGGAGGACCGGGCAACTTTTAAAGTGCCTAAGTCACCGAGTACAGCTTCTCTCAGTTCTCTGAGACAAAGCAACACTCCCGACAAGCTCAGCAGTCCAGGCGGAGGCACTAATGTTAAAAGAGACATTTTTAAAACCCCAGATAAGATCTGCCAAGTAAGCCTCCTGCGGCTATCCGAACACGATTTAGTGACTCCAGAAAAAATCAAATCTTTGATATGTAACACAGCTGAAAGCGGGGATGCAGTACGTCCGGAGAGGACGCCGCCGCGGCTACCCCTGGCATCCTCAACCCAACAAGTCTCACCTCAGCACAAAACCAGAACTCTGGAGAGGACACCAAGCCCCGTTCACCAGATGATGACCCGCTCCAGAAGAACCCCGAGGAAAGGGTCAGACTCCGCGTCCCCGCTGGAGGCGACGTGTCAACAACCAGAGGCTGATGGACTTTTAAAAGGCCCAGCGTCTGAACGTTCACCAGCAGCAGGGGAGCAGCAGTCCTCTCAGACGGACTCCAGTCTCCAGACCGAGTCACAGGAATGCGATTCTTCTCATAGTAACTCTGCGACCACAGACGACAACAGTCTGGACATCGTTGACGCTGCAGTGGTAAAGACTCAGTTTAATCAAGGCTTAAAGATGAGCATCAGCTTCTCCAGGAAGTCTCCTGTGTGCAGTCCAGCCTGTCTCGACAGAGCAGCTTCCCCTAAGCGGCCCTCGCCCAGCCGGAGCTACGGCTTCCGACAAACCCCTGACCGCCGGCAGAGGGAGGCCGCGGCTCGTCTGGGGTACGGGAACGACTCCCCCCGGTTTTCCACCCCCAGGAGCTTGGTGAGGTCCAGCAGGAAGAAGGGCTCCGGCAGCCCTATTTCTCCTACCTACCAGGTCGAGCTGGAGATGCAGACGTCGGGGCTTCCCAAGCTCAAAATTAAACGAGCATCTTCCGTGACCGCAGAAGACTTTTCCTCCGGCGGGTCTCCTCAACCGGGAGCGCCGGGCGCTTCAGTCGGCGTGAAACCTCCCACAGAAAGCCCCCTGGCCTCAAAGTCCACACACAGAGACCCCGCCGGCTACGCCCCGTCCCTCTGTGCTCACGCCACCCCAGCCAAGTGCACTCCTGGGAAAGGTGGCGGCGTCCAAACGTACATCTGTCAGTCCTACACCCCCACGCGCCACTCCGCGGCAGCCACGTCTCCGGTAGCCATGGCGATAGCGGGCACCATTCCCTTCACCCCCTCGCCTCAGAGCGTGGGCAAAGTGACCCCAGAGAACCTGAACAGCTGGCCTCGCAGGAAGAGGCCTCAGCTGGGGGTGTTTGACGGCAAGGACCGGGTCCTGAGGGGGGAGCCCCCGCTGGAGGAGCTGCTGGAGGAGGCCGAGCTGGGAGTCAGCCGCCTGCAGGACTTCGAAGACCCCGAGGAACCCTCCGGCGGCAGGTCGGCCTGGGCGTCCAAACGGGCGTCCCCGCCGAACGCGTCTCCTCTCTCACCAGCGGAGGACTTGTACTGGATGGCCAAGCTGGCCGAAGGTGCAGACTGCGCTGATTCTGGGAAAACCGCAGAGCTCATCTGGGCGTCGGAAAGTGGAGACGTCAAGTCAGGTAAGCGGCTCCTGAAGGTGAATGTAAAAATGAAAGATACTGCTGGTTTCTGCCTTAAAGTTACGCTTTTAGTTTTGAAGTGTTTAATGTGAAGCAAATACTTGAGAAGAGCATGAAGGTATAAACTTTTTAGTTCCTGTCTTTGTTTTTTCTGCCCAGTTTATTTTCACATGTAGCTTTCTGTCACTTTACCTAAGGGACAAACTGGGGCAGAAACTGTAACCGATTGACATCTAGTGGTGGGTGTAAGAAACCAAGCAGCCTGGTTGTGATAAAACCCGAGCTTTTTAAGAATGTGTTAAGGTTGTGATAGTTTATTGCAGTAAATCTGTTTTACGTGACGTATTAAAAACAGCTAAATGTAAAGACTTCTTCCCACCAAGCAGTTTAGTGTGACACGGCATATGCAGGCGCAGGTATGAGGGAGGCGTCTGAGCCCGGCGGGCCCACAAAGGAGCCCCATTTATGTGCTCAGTCGGGCTTATAATTAGGCTTTACTCACTTTTAATATATAATGCCCTGCACAATGGCACATTTTGATGATATAAGAGGTAAATGTGTTGATCAAAGACTATTCAATATGCACCAAGAGTTCAGGCTGAGCGATAAATCGATTTGAATTGAACTTTTTTTTTTTTTTTTTTTTTTTTAAAGATTTAATTTTTGGAAAATCAGGATTTCATTTTGCCAATGAATGTAATGGGCTTCATGTTTAGGGAAATATATTGTCAAAATATTGTAAAGAGGTAACTTTTTTTTTTTTTTACCATAATACGAGGCACTTTAATTAATTTTTTCTAGGTTAGTTTAAAGCTGCACTAGTGAAGTAATAGTAATATCATCTTTATTGTCATTGAAACATACATTACAACAAAATTTGTTCTCTGCATTTAACCCATCACCCTTGGGGAGCAGTGGGCTGCCATGTGCGGCGCCCGGGGAGCAATCTGGGGTTAAGGGTCTTTCTCAGGGACCCAGAGTGCAGGCACTGGGGATCGAACCGGGTACTTGCATCCTTCTCAGAGCGCAAGCTCGCTGCTCTATCCACTCGGCCAGCACTCCCTCAAAATGTAATTCTCTGAAATTGCCACAGCTTGGATTCGAAGTAAAGCCTGTTCTTAGTTCATTGTGTGGCAACAAAAAATTTTCATTGTTTCCAATGGCAGGGCTGCCTTCTTGTTTTATAAACCTGTTTCACACCTTGTATTTAGTTGTACTTCTCAACTCCCAGAAGACATAAAAGCAAAAATTTTTAAAATGACATGAAAAGGAGGGGGATAAATCAGATTTATCATTAAAATCAGAGATTTTATTTTTAAGCCATATCGCCCAGCCCTACAAGAAGTCCTACAATGGAAATCATAGATGAAAAACTATGCTTCATAGTTGAGCCACAACTATGAAGCATAGTTGTGGATCAACTATGCTTCAACTGATTCACTCCAAATGTGCTGCAGGTACAATTGAGATGCGGATGCATACAATCTGATGCTATTCCTAGGTTTTCAAAAGCGTTTTCATGGTGTTTTAGAAAGTTTATTTAGAAAAAAAAATGGGCGAGACAAAAAAAAAAAAATCTTTTCTTTGTTCCAATAAATCAGGCATAGTAACAGTTGCAATAATTGTTCCACTGGAGCAAAATTATTTTATAGCTCACTGCTACACGTAACAAAAGGTGGCATTTATACTTTAGAACTATGGAGCTGCACTTGATTAATATCGCGTATGTAATTTCAGGCAGAAATTGCTGCTGTAACGTTTCTCCAGTGTTAACAGAAGAATGACCAGAATTTATTAGAAATGACTAAACAAAAGAAGAATGTGAATTAGTTACATCGCTAACAAATGACACTGAACATGATTTTCTCAGATTGTCAGATGTATTCTCAGGAAGTAAAAAAAACCCTCTTAGTACAGTGGTGAGTGCTTTTTTTTTTAGACATGAACGTGAATGAGTTTTTTTTTTTTTTTTTTTTTTTTTTTTTTTTTTAATATGAGGTTTTAATGAAAATGTGATAACAGATGTGACAGCACACACAGAAAAGCTTTGTTTTGTCCCGCTGTGGCAGCGGTTGCTCCGGCGGGTAGAATTTTGTTCATTCACGCGGTCGTGTTGTGTTTTCCTCTCTGGCAGCGGTGACCCCTCCCAGTCTGAAGGGGAGAAAACCGGTAACGCCGAGCGGTATTCTGGCCCTCACTCAGTCGCCGTTGCTGTTTAAGGGGAAAACGGGCTCCGCTTGTAAGAAAATGGCCCATCTGAAAGGTAGCTATATAAATGTTCGCCGTATGTTTGGGCCTCTTGTTGCGGGTCAACTCTAACCCTGCTTTGTTTTTTTCCTTTTCACAGAGGATTCGGGGAAAACGGAGCGTGATCTGGAGCGCTCCCCTTTCAGCCTCTGCCAGCCGACTCGGCGCCCAAACGCCGGGAGGACCCACAGCAGGAAGAGACTTCTGCACTGACGCCAATCCCAGCAATAAAGACCCCCTCCGCTGCGTTTTCTACTGTGAAACTGAGGCTTTGGGTAGCGTAGGCTGTCAAAGTTTTACTGGACAGCTGTTTAAAGCTGCTTTTGTGCAGTCGGGGGCGTATACGTGTTCAAAGGATGCTTAAAATGGCTTTCACCAACTGTGTTTGGAGTACATCGAACAAAAAAAAGGGGCCATGTTTGTTGTTTTTAGTCTGCTTGAAGCTCAAACAATGTGAAGCGTGGCACTACTATACATATCCTTCATATTTTCTTTCCCACAAGTGTAAACACTTATTTTGCAATCAAATCAGACCCTGTCCTTATCCGTTTAAATAGTATTGCTTATTTATTAACTTGTTCTCCTTTTTTTATATATATATATATTTTACCTTTTGCTTTTTCCATAAAATGGATTTTCTGAAATCTTGTAAATATGTTAAATGTTGATGAATTCCTGTAATTAAAAAGTTTCTCTCAGCCGTCTGGACGTCATTGAAAAGCGGGAAGGCTAAAGCAGCAGCTGAATGAAAGCTGTGCAGCGTTTTATTATACAGGAATCAGCTTATCAGCGCCCAGCATGCATCAGTGCTCAGCTTGGCCACAAAGGTCAGCGCTGTGAACTCAGCCCGCCAACACACCCTTTTTCCTTGTTATACGCCGCAGCGTGACCCGCCAACATCTGAAACTCGCTTTTCCTTTCAGGGCTTTTGATTCTAGAAATGATTCATTGCTGTAGCTTTTAAAGCACTGGTTAGCGTTTCGTGTGTCTAAGTCATGGGACAAACTAAGTGTAGAACTGAATTTAGAAGAGAATGACAAACTCAGCTTCATGCATGCATTTATACATAAAAAATTAAAATGGATAGTATTTAAATTTCAAATGATGGCAGACCTTTTCCTTTTAAAATTGGCTTTTCTAAACAATTATTTTAGCTTAGGATCAGAAGTTTGACTATTAAACTGTCAGGAGTCTTCTTTTAGTGGGCTCCCTTGTTATAGCAAATGTGAAAAATTATGTTTTGAAAGCCCAACTATACCTACAGGGATTCAGCGCTGTAACACCAGAGATGTACTCCTTTGTCCTTTTTTCTTTCATCTGATTTGTGTTTCAGTTCAGTGAAGCACCGAGATGCCAAATCTGTTTACTGTCAGGACCTGGAACCATTTCTTTGTTTAAAAACAATGAATTCACCAAATGAAAGTTGGTGAACTTTGAACAGATTAGTCCTGTTTGCTCGGGATTAAAACATTACTCTCTGCCTGCTGTTGACTGCTAGTCCAGACCTGCAGCTTGACGGACTCCTGCTTTTTGTGCAGGTCTGAAGTGCGTGTTAGAAATAAAAAATACCTGAGAACATGGACGATCTTTTTTTTTTTTTTTTTTGTCTCAGTACCGCTGATCTCTTCCCTGAAGTCCAAGGCGTGACGCAATCAGGAAGCTGCGGCAGCTCCATCGTATGAATGACTGCAATAACCTTGTGGAGAGAACATGTTCAAACCATTATTTTTGGTTAATTTGAAGAGGGGGAAAAAAACAAAACAAAGGCCAGCGTTGTATTTCCGGCAGTGGTTCAGCCGAGCGCGATGTGAAAGCTTGAATGGTGCAGCTCTGGTCTTTGAATATTCTCACCATGCACCACTTTACCTTCGTCAAGCTGGCGGAGAAAAGCGGAACAAACTTCCTGTTGGAAGAAAACCCAAAGACGTTTTCGTAGGCGGCCCCATAAAATGTTTCAAGTTAAAGTTAGTGTCTGGTTTGTAAGCCTCAAAGGAACAGTAAATGAAAGGGCTAGTTCAACTTTTCTTTTTGTGGTCATCTCTAGTTGAAAATATAAAGTGCTTAGATTGGTAAAGCCTAATTTGGTCTACGCTCGTTTAAGGACGATACGAAATTCGTGATACCTTTATTCTGTTTGAAAAAACCCAAATACTACTTTTTTTTCAATACAAATTTTGATTCTGAACCCCCATTAGATTGAGCCAAAGCACAATGTAAAATCAGGTCACTTTTTTTCCTTTTTTCTCTCCAAAGAACTGAACTAGCATATACTGTTTTATTTATGTCTTAATATTTTATTACAAATGACATACAGGTACTTCAGTTTTATACAGATGGGTTATTAATCAACAGACTAGGACCGTGTGTTTGACCATGTGGACAGCAGGGTGCATTGAAATAGGGAATCACCCATACATGCAAAAAACTGTCACTGTTCTCACATCTGAGTGTTAAAAGCCACCATATGTAGAAGGAACACTGTGTTCCATGCATTACATCCACACTTAGATATCCGTTAGAGTGCAGGTTAGAATCTGATTTGGGTAACACACATAGAAGATCATTTCTTGGACATTCATCAACTACAGTTCCTTCTGTAACTATGTATGCCTAAAAGGAACAAAAACAACAAATATTTGGCAATTTATCGAAAAAAGTGCTTAACTACAAGTTGACAGATTTGTCTGACATGCTCATTTGAATAATGTTTCTGGTTAATAAATGGAAAAGCTCTTAAGATATCAGATCTCTACCTGTACTATCTTTTAAGTTAGGCATAGACCAGGATTCAGAGTCATTTTTGTCCATTCTACAAAATAATAATAAAAAAATAAATAAATACAGTCTAAAGCTGCCAAAACCTACTTGACCCTTGGAAAAATCTATCAAAAGTTTTATACATATATATTATGTGAATTTTTGTTTTGTTGCTACAACAATAGTAATTAGTAGCTTTTAAAAAGGGGATAATGTGTATTGAGTCCTTTCCGTAAAAATTCTGAAACAATATCCTTGTCTAAATATTAAAAAAACAGCTATCATGAACAGCAGCAGTACATGACAAACAATGCTTGAAAAACTTGTCACAGGCACCACCAGTGTCATTTTTTCGTTGAAACCCTCTTCCAATATTGCATGAAAGCCATGAAATCTTCAGAATCTGTATAATAAGTAAAAATGGCAACGAGAATGAAAAAAGCCCAATAAAGTAAACGAAATGTGGACATTATTTTATATCTAAAACATTAAAAAAAACAAGCGTAGTCTCATTCGGTCGTTTTTAATGAGCCGGTGTTTTTATTTTGAAGGCGGGTGTTTACTTCCGGTCCAGCCTCCGCTCCCTGCGTCCATCTTGACGACCCTCCCAGGTCCTCCACCGTTCTCCTTCTTAATTCCATCAGAGGCGCTGCATCACTTCACTCCATCAACCTGCCCGCTCCTCCCGCCGTTCAGCCCTGACAATAAAACCTCTTCTTCTTCTTTTTTTTTTTTTAAAGTACATTTCAGACAATTTAACTGTTTTCTTTTGTTAAAAAAATGGCCAGCAGCTTCTCCAGAATCCTCTCCTCCAAGAGGAGCGTCGGACTTCTGTCGGTGGTCGGCGGCTCCGTGGCGGCCGGCTTTCTGCTCCATCGGGAACATGTCACCGCCGGAGAACCTCTGCGGAGGAGATACCCCGCCAGGTACCTGCACCCGCCCGGCCTACGCGCTCCTTCGACGACTTTACAAACATGAAATGTTATTGCAAACAACAGGAAACAATTAGACTGCGGTTTAATTGGTGGGAATGATACGCTACCGCAAGAAACGTGCAGTAAGGTTCTTCTTTTTTTCCTTTTTATTTATTTATTTATTTATTTATTTACAATAATAACGATTATAATTACAGTTTAAAACAATTAGGGTGGAGTGTAACATGAAAAAAAAGAAAGAAATTTCGACAACCTCCAGTATAGCTAATTACCTGGACCACAGTAGCGACATTGTTAGGAATGGAGCAGATTAAGGCATAAAAGGGATTATTACAACTAGGTAGTGGGCTGGGATTGGCGGAGGGCTGGGCGCTCCGGGCCTACGGGGAGCAGAAATGGAAGCTGCGCTCATCCCATGAAAAAAAAAAAATTAAAAAAAAAAAAAAAAAATGAATAAATATAAAATAAACTGATGCTACACCGACCGGCGCCTCGCACCACATCAACGCAAACGAACGCAACGAGAAGCACAAGTGACTGGTGGCGTATGGAGAGATTATTGTATCATAATTCAGGTCAGAGGACAAACAGACCTGCTCATAAAGCATTGCCGGGGCTTCTTTACAACACATTATCAACACAGACTCGTTTCCTCATCCAGGAGTTGAGCAACAGTGCGGACTGGCTTTCTTCTGAACGCTCACCCTCCAGCAACACCGGAGGGGATTAATGCACAGCCTGCTATGCAAATGTGACGTGTCTGTATACGTCTGAAAGAAACTGCACCCTTTATGGAATAGAATGAGGCGATTTTGGTTCATCAATCTCTGTCAGTAATGCTAGATTGCACAATTTGCTGTGTATTGTCGCTGGGATGTGAGGCTTTTCTCCCATACTGTGCTCGATACAGTAAAGATGTCATTATTACACAGAGGCAGTTTGAGGTGATGATTTATCCGCCAAAGAAAAAGATGTGTACGTGACCCACGGCACAGCCGCCTCGGCTATAAAACAGTGGGACCATATGCCGATTGGTAAAATATTACCTGCTCCACTGATAAAAGTCCTTTCATTGATCACAGGAGAGACAACAGAGATAAAGCTTCTGCACACAAGCCGTCCTTGGTTCTGCTTGGTCGCTTTCACTACCAATCAGATCAGGAGCTTTGCAGCCTGCAAAGTTTAATGTTAGGATATGATCTGTGTGATCATCTACTCTACCGGTGTACCAGTGGACGTCTTTACCTTGTTTTATATAGGTGTATATCAACGAATGAGTTCATTGAAGAGATTGTTGTTGTCTTATTTCAGAAAATCAACTGGAAGAAGTGAAGCTCTTATTTATTACACAGGGAGCGATGTATTTCAAATGTTTATTTCTAGTGATTTGGATGGTAATGGCTTACAACCAATTGGAATATGACATAAGGCCAGTGACGCAAAGCAGGGGTTTTAGTGCAGAAATGTTTTGTTACGGCTCAAAGAAAGAAGCTGGTTGTTCACACTGGGCTGTATCCAAGCATTTTATTGGAAAGTTGAGTGGAAGGTAAAAGTGTTGGAGGAGAAAGTGCACAATGGGCCGGTATTAGATCCTGACAACAATATACTACGTCACGGTTTCGCACCACCGACTGTGTTATTCTCAAATGTCTGCATTGAAAAACAATAAAACAAAGTTTTTTCTAAACAAGCGAGAGAGATAGATAGATAGATAGATAGATAGATAGATAGATAGATAGATAGATAGATAGATAGATAGATAGATAGATAGATAGATAGATAGATAGATAGATAGATAGATAGATAGATTGTGAAATGCATACCAACACATGCTGATGTGCATTTCACTTTTCAAGTTGAATTAGTGTAAAATAACTTTTAGAGGACAATATGCCACCGTGGGGCATTCCTCAAATGATGTTACATTTTTCCAGAGACAGCCCGGTTTCCCAGCTGGTCGGACAGGAAGAGTGCAAATCATATTGGCAACAACCGCAATACTAATCGTTTTTGAAGATGACCACGTCCCAGGAGCTTCATTTCAACCTGCTTCAATGGAGAAACCCCACGTAGAACAGCTGAAACGACGGTTGAAATGTAGAGGGCTCAAAATGAGCATAAATAAAGCAGTACTAGTAGAAGGGTGGGAGAGGCTGTCATATCCTGTCTTCTCTCACAACGGATCAAATCCGAGGAAGAAACCCGCTGAATCGGCATAGAATTACAGCTATTACTAAGAAAAACATACGTATTATCACAGGCCTATGTTTTAATTTATTATAGAGCTCATTGTAGAAAATAGACTTAGAGACAATCAATCATGCCGCTGTAATCAGACACTCAGATCCCATCTCCTCCTCACACACACACACACACACACACACAAGATGCGAGAAACATCGACTTGATCCATGAAGAGAAGTGGAAGACCAGCATGGAAACCACCACACGCCGCTTCTAATTATCACAAATGCACGTGTGTAGCTGGTATTCATACACTCAAACAAGTAAACTATCTGAGCGTTACTTCTCTGCTTGTACGATCACACGTTGCCCGCCACGCATGCGTCTAAATTTAGTAATTTGACGTGATTTGAGGAAAGCCCTATTGGTGCGCAGCTTTATTTGCTCTCCAGCAAAACATAAATGTAACCCAAATCTGTCCATTCTGCTTTGGTGGAATCTGTCAGAGATTTTCAAAATAATGCTATGCTGGACAACGACAAAATTAGGTCTGTCATTTATGTGATATTAGTTAATAGTACCAATGCATTTCCTGTTTATATATATATATGTTTGTGTGTGTGTGTGTGTGTGTGTATATATATATATATATATTTATATATATATATATATATATATATATATATATATATATATATATATATATATATATATATATATATATAAAGAGAGAGAGAGAGAGAGAGAGAGAGAGAGAGAGAGAGAGAGAGATAGATAGATATATAATGTCTTTTATATGATAAACCTACAATACAAAGTTCAAAGCGTTCAGAAAATAAAAGGATTGTAAACATAAACAATAAATAGGACTTTATTTACTTTTTATCTAGATTTACTATCAGGAGTTTGTGCAAAACAGTGTTAAACCATGCAACTTCATACAGAAGTCATCAAGACTAGCTGTGTGCCATCTAGGTTCACACAGCAGGCAAACCCGACCTAAACCCGATCCTTTTGCATGGATCGGGTTTAGGTCGGAATCCTGCCCGACTTTGTCATGGCAGTGTGAACAGCCCAATTCCGATTGGCACAAATGAAAAAAAAAAAATCCAATTTGTGCTTCTTCCATATGTGGTGCTATATCAGCACCACATATGGATCATTTTAAAAGCGTCCGCAGTCTGAACGGTCATATCTCATTTCATCCGACTTTTACCTGACTGTCCCAGCTCCCACTGCACATCCACACTGACCTCTCCACAGTGCTTTTCTTTTTTTCTTACCTTTCTCCGTCTTGTTATGATGCTGTCTTAATATTCTGGGCTCCCATTGCGCAACAACTTCCTAATAACAGAGACGTCGGTTTCCAAATAATACGTTTATTTTCCTATTTCCCTTTGAACCAAGCTTTATTTAGCACTTCTAGTAAACCGCTGTGTAACCGTTCAGTCAGAAGTCTGATCGGATTTTGGCAAAAAAATCGGAGCTGAGCATCACGACCCGCAGTGTGAACTAGCCTCAGTGGAAGATGATTTTTCCCTTCACCCCCCACCCTCATTCCAGCATGGCAGCCTCACCACACTGTTGAAATAACACTTGACTGGTTTCCCAGGGCATATTTGAATATTTGGGTATGGCCTAGTGAAAGCATTGACCATTATCCAACTGAAGGTCTTTGCATTGAATACGGGATCTGCATTGATTTCTGTTCTGGAGCCATTATAATCTGAAGTAATAGTTTGGTATCGGGACACAAATGAAACATCTTGACCTTATCTTTTGACGGACTCGGTGAAAACAAATATGGAAGCTACTCCATCTGGTCTGTTCCCGCAGCCTGTCAAAACGAAGCCTAAGCCACATCTGAAAACCTGCTTTCATCCTGAGCCCTAACTTTGTTTGGATAAAACCTGTATCTGTCAGCAGAGTAGCTGTATTAATCCCCCTAAAGCCCAAAAATACTCTACGAAAAACAGTCTTTGGTCTCTTTTTTATGCAGAATTTTAATTATTTAAATCACTACACAGAATGGCTGTAAATAATTTACAGTTTGAAGCGTGTGCCTCTTACCTCTGTCTCATTAGTAAACAGGTCCGCTGGCTTGTTTACAACAGGGTATACTGTTAGTGTAAGGCCACAGGCTTATGTTTCTGTTGCCTGTGGAAAAAAAACACGTGAAAGGTTCTATTAGTGAGTCAATGTTTCTGCTCTTGTGTTCAGAGCTCAGCAGCAAAAGCCGCCGTTAAAAGCCAGTCTCAATCATCAGCGGAGTCTTGCTTTATCTCCTTTTTTTCTATTTGCACAGTGCGGAGTACCCTGACCTGCGCAAACACAACAACTGCATGGCCAGTCACCTGACACCCGCCATCTACGCCAAGCTGTGTGACAAGACCACGCCCAACGGCTTCACCCTGGACCAGGCCATCCAGACGGGCGTGGACAACCCTGGGCACCCCTTCATCAAGACCGTTGGCATGGTGGCAGGAGACGAGGAGTCTTACGAGGTCAGACGAGCTACCGGGTCGGGTTTTAATCAAACAGAATCCAATCCGCTGCCCTTAAACTACAGGCGGTGCATTTACTGAACATATCGCAGCACCCATGGCAGTTCATTGCAGGGGGGGGGGGGGCATAGTGCACAAATGTAGCGCAGTTCATGTTACCAAAGATACTTGGAAAAAAAATTGGAGCATTTCTGCACCAACAAAATAAAATGATGTGGAATATCTTGACTAGAAAGGGTGGTTCATGTAGGATGTATGCTGTGGACAAAAAAAATCTATTTGATCTGCAACAGAGTGAAGTGTGCTCCTTTAATTAAAGGAATATACATGTGGATCATTTCACCAAATGTTTATAAGATTCTGGCTTCTGACCGGTTCTGTATATTTATTTAGAGACAGTGGGGGAGGGTGAAATAGATTCATTGTGAACCAGATATTTACGAAACACTGCACACAAAGACAGAGAACCTTTTTTTCCCTCACTGTCTGAAATTGAGTCAGACTAAATGTTTTAGGTCAGTGCAAAAGTTCGTTTTTAAATACCAGAAAAATGAGAGAAATATAGATTTTCTAACTTCAAATTCTGTAAATTTTACCAGATACATTTCTTGGTATGTGTCAGAATTACCTTTTAAAAGTATATAGCCACAGTATATGCTTATTAAAAAAAAGACCAAAAACCCCTTGATCATAATAAAATAAGGTTATATACACCATATGTCCATCCTGAAAGTGTTTTGATGGTCCTGTCTGAGGCTAGGTAGAACCCAGCAACGGGCGCCAGGAGCAGATATAAACAGATGTGGCGCCATCTACTGGCAGTATTGCAGAACTATCAGAAAGCCCGATAGCAAATAATAAATCACTGCTAAATAATGCCGGACCGAGCTTGACCCCTCTGAGGCGAAGCGCCAGTTCGTAGCATACTATTACTATTATCACAGTATTAATAAGGACGTTTACTCACGTCAATCAACTCTGCAGTCTGAGCCTCGGCAGCTTTAGCTTCCGCTTCAGTCAACACCAACATCCATACTGTATTCCCAGCGCTATTCCAGCCATTTTCCTCACGGAATCATATTTTTTGGCAATTTTTAAAACTGGACCTTGGACTTTTCTTCATTATTTCCATTACTTTGCTGGGAGATGCTAATAGGCGTTAGCCGCTTCCTTATTTTATCCCCTGCTGCGCATGCGCAGTGTCGTACTTCCGTTGTTATTATAAATAAACACAAATGGCTTTATTTACTAAAAAGTTGAGCAAAAACAAAGCTTAAAACACCAAAATAGCAACAAATAACACGATAATCTTTCAGAAAAACTTTGTATGCAACCAGAGTGAGCTACTGATGTATAAATTAAAAAATGTCAAATAAGTTGGTTATGTACCTTTAAACTGTATGACTTGGGTCCAGTGTTTTGGGTTATTTTCCTCTGAGGTTACGCAGGGATTTTGGCTCATTCCTCTTGTCAGAGGTGGCGTAACGGAGTAGGATTTGCTCGCACACAAACATTCAGTTGCGCCCACAACTTTCCTGTTTCCTGGATTGTGATCAGATGGCCACTTTAAAACACTGACTTTGTTTTGTTAAAGCCACTTTGAAACTAATTTGGCAGTTTGCTTAAGGGTCTTTGTCCATTTAGAAGACCAATTTTCTTCTTAAGGCTTCACTTTTTGGCTAATGTGCTCAATATTTCCACATAATGTTTGTTTTTCTCTCTACGATATGCTCAATTTTGTGAAGTGAAGTGTGATAGAAGAAGACCCCCATAACATGATGCTGCCATACTTTTACATCCCCGGTGGGATGGTGTTCTCTGTCCCTGAGTGTATTTGCAAACTGTAATCAGCCTTTTTATTATGTCTTTGGGGTGATGGATGTTTCTTCACTGAGCTCGTTTTTCTGTGGATAATGCTCTCCTAACTTCCAGCGTCTCCTCAGTGTCTTTAGCTTTTGTTTTGGGGTAGATGTGCAGATTAAGCTCTAAGATAAGTTCATCGTTTTTGAAGAACCTGTTTTCTTCCTGAACGGTATGAAGGTTGAACAAACCTGCTTGTTAAAACTTGCATATATGGTTGTTTGGACAGTTGAATCTGTCTCTCACACACTGTGTAGCCACACTGGAGCTCATAGTTGACATGTACAGCACCATCAGTATACTGGCATTTAGGGAAAAATATGTTTTCAAATGCTGGCATTACAGCAGAAAGTCTTTTAGAGTATGTCTCTACCAGCTTTGCACTTCTACTGACAGAAAATGTTGCCCATTCTTCTTTGCGAAACACCGCAAGCTCAGTCAGGTCAGATGGAGAGCGTTTGTAAACAGCAGTTTTCAGATCGTGCCACGGACTCTCCATTGGGTTTATGCCTGGACTTTGACTGGGCCATTCTAACGCAGGAATATGTTTTGTTTTAAACCGTCGTAGCCCTGGCTTTATGCTTAGGGTCGTTGTCCTGCTGGAAGGTGAACATCCGCCTCAGTCTCACGTTATTTGCAGACTCCAACAGGTTTTCTTTCAAGATTGCCCTGTATCAGGCTCCATCCGTCTTCCCTGTCCCTGCTGAAGAGAAACGCCCCCAGAAAATGATGATGCCACCACTAAGGTTGGGAATTGAAAAGATTTTCACATTCCGATTCCCTTATCGATTCTGTGAAACGATTTGATTCCTTTTCGATTCTCTTTTCGATTCCAATTTGGGGAAAAAAGGGGAACAAATAGTTTGATGATGAGCATCAACTTTGTTTACTTAACTATCACACGACCTTATAAACTAACAAGGTCAAGATGTCCACAGCAAATGTGCAACTGGAGTAACATTTATATTTGTTTAAATAAAAAAAGGAATATAAGAACAAACTTAAATACAGTAGATGAGTTGTTTAGAATACAAGAAAATATAAGTTTGTTGTGACAGTTGCTTATTAATCTCCCTTTAGATAACCTCAGTCATCTAAATCTAACGGAGAAGGCATCCGTTTAATGAAAAAGCATTGCTGTACAATTTTGGGAAATAAACTCATCTCCCCCTAATTTAAATAAATGAGCGTCACCTTTCTCTCACTCCCTGAACTGCGGAGCAACTTTGTAGCATGTTTCCTTACATCCATTGCAATAGCTAGAATCATGTAATAATTCCAGCTACCAGTAGTTCTAATTAAACATGCTACCAAGGAAGGGCTGGATTAACGAGAAAGGCACACTCCCTTAATAACCCCAAAGAGAGGTAGGAAATTGGTTTATTTCCAGAAATGGCATATGATTTACTAGGAACCAGCCAGTGATGTAAAACTAGCTACTTATCACCAGAGCTACCTTCCATGCTGGTCGTAACTTTAGCTTCTGTCCGGTAAGAATCAAAAATACGGCATTCGTTAAAATGTATGCCATGTTGTGTGCGCAGGTGTTTCTGCCTGTTGGATGTATTTTCTCCCGCGGATGTATAAGCCATTTTGCAATGTTTGCAAAGCGTCTCGTTGCCATCTTTCTTTCGTGTGTGCGCAAGTTACGCACACATGCTTACTGAACGCAGTGTACATAACTTGCGTATAAAACGTGACGTAACTTGCGTAAAAAAAAAAACCTTGTGCTAACGTTGTGCTGCTCAGACTTCTTATGAGTTTCTTTCAACAATGGCGTTCTTCTTGTCACTCTTCCATAGAGACCACATTTGTGCGTGACTAACAGATGCCGTGTGGACATATTCCCCCACCTGAGCTGTGGATCTCTGCAGTTCATCCAGAGTCACCATGGGCCTCTTGGCTGCGTCTCTGATCAGTGCTCTCCTTGTTCCTTGTTCTCCTGTGAGTTTAGGTGGACAGCTTTGTCTTGGTTGGTTTACAGCTGTGCCGTACTCTTTTCTTTTCCTGAAGATGGATTGAACAGAGTTCCGTGAGATGTTCACAGCTTGGGAAATATTTTTACAGCCTAAGCATGCTTTAAACTTGTCCACTTTATCCCTCAACCTGTCTGGTGTGTTCCTTGGACTTCATGATGCTGCTTACTCCCCAATATTCTCTTGACCAACCTCTGAGGCTGTCACAGAGCAGCTGTATCTGTACTGAGATTAGATTACACACAAAGGTGGGCTCTATTCAGTCATTAGCAATCATCAGGCAACTTCTGAAGGCAATCTGTTGCACTGAATACTTTTACTCACTTCCCTTTTTAGATTATTACTTGTAAAAAATGTTTTAAATCGTGTCTAATTTTCTTTCCACTTCACAATTGTATATCACTTTGTGACGGTCTTTCACATAAGATTGCAGTAAAATATATTTAATATATTACATTGAGAAATATTTTGAAAAATTTAATTAGCCTGTGCATTTATATACGCCCTTTGCTATGAAGCCCGTAAAAAGTTCTAATGCAAACAGTTTCCTTCAAAAGTCTCACAGTCTGGTCAGATAAGAGTAAAATGGACCTCTCACCCACCAAAACACATTTTCTGGTGCCCACACAACACATCCCAGCACCCCAAGATCACCATCCACACAAAGAAACATGGTGGTGGCAGCATGATGCTGTGGGGATGGTTTTCCAGCACCAGCGTCTGGGAAACTGGTCCGAGTCGAGGGGAAGATGGATGGTGCTGAACAGGGATATTCTGGAGCAGAACCTGTCAGTCTGCCTGTGATTTGAGACTGACAGGTCCAGCTTCCAGCAGCACAAAGCAAAACTTGGAAACATTTAAATGGGTTCAAATGGCCCAGTCAAAGTCCAGACCTTTATTCCAATTGAGAATCTGTGGGTAGACTTTAAGATCGTTGTTCATAAGCAAAAAAACAACAAAAAACATCCAACATAAAAGGAGCTGAAGCAGCTTAGCCTCCAGGAATGGGCAGAAATCCCAGTGGAAGAAGTTGCGAGCTCACAGGGACTGATCCGAAGCAACATGCAGCTGGAATCGCTGCAGAAGGCAGCTCTACAAAGCACTGACTATAGATGTGGGTTAACAATTATGCAATCTAAGGTTTTTTATTATTTTTATCCTTTTTGTTTTTCACTTCCCAATAAAAAGATTACACATCTTCAGTGTTGTCAAGATGTTTTTATATTGTGTTATTATTATTATTATTTATTATTATAATTTTTTTAGATCTGTTTGTCTAATTTCCACCCCCCACAAAAAAGTAAACCTTTTGGTTAAATGAAGATAATTTAAGATTGAATTTTGTCTCGGGTTTGTATAATTTTCGGTTCTAACTGGATCTTTGTCTCTTTAGGTTTTCGCAGACCTGTTGGACCCCGTCATCAAAGAGAGGCACAATGGCTACGATGCCCGCACAATGAAGCATCCCACTGACCTGGACGCCACCAAGGTACTCACTACCTGTGTTCCTACTCTACTGGGTCGCCAGTCTTGTTTTGGTATTGCACAGATCTTTATTTTAGGTCGTTTCAGGGGAAATTCCTCAAGCGCTTTTCCATTTCTTGAAACTCAGCCCAGCCTTCGTACAGGACACAATTGTAGAGCAGCCAATGATGCAGCAACAGTTCACCTGGATCTGTTGTCACCTGGAAATATGTTTCAACACCGCAGTACATGGATGACAGTGAAACTGCAAATAGTTTTCCATACTATTAACTGACAGGACACAGTATTTGTTTCTCGGCCATTGGTCAATATGAGCCATTTTCAGCTTGTTGCCTGTAAACACAAGGACGACTGTGTCGCTCAGTTGTGGATCTGCATGTGGCCTTGGGATTCAGACCGTACCAGATTACTTGATTTCAAATCAGATTTCAGATTCTGCTGCCGCGTCCGTCTGTTGTGGCAATAAGACCCAAATGCAGGCAGAGTAAATGCAAATTAAAAGTGGTTTTAATATCACAGACCTACCAACTTACAAAAATAGCAGGTCCGCTGTGCTGACAGAAGGAACAGAGAAACATGAACCCTGTACTGGCAACAGGAAATTAACCAGGGAGCAATATATTCTCTGACAGAAGGCATTTACTAGTCAAGTCAAGTCAGCCTTATTGTCAATTTCTTCCCATGCTCCAGACATACAAAGAGATCGAAATTACGTTTCTCACTATCCCACAGTGAAGACAAGACATATTCTACCAATCTAAGTACACAGACAAACATAACATTCAGGTAAATAAAAATAAAAAAAGGTAAATAAGAGGGCACATGCAGTGAAGAAATAAAAGCAGCAAAATTTGGTTTTTAAAATTGTACATAGACAGTCAATAAAATAGTAGTGCAAAATCAGGCCAATAAAATAGAAAGCTGAGGTAGTTCTGTTTTTAACATTAGTAGGAAAAAAAAGTGGCATGGTGGTGCAAGTTATGTAAGAGCAGCATAAGTGTTGTGTTTTCAGGACAACAACAACAAGTTTCAAGTGTGCAGGTGGAGTAATGCAAGGCGGCCATCTGTGGGTCCAATGTCCACCCACAGGGGTTGGGTAAAAATATTGATTCATTGCATTGCAATAATTTTTTTTCCAATTCAACATCGATTCAGAAAATCCTTTGAATGGATTCGTTCCCCTGGCCACTGGGTTCACGAGCGACAGTTTCAAGTGTGACGTAGGAGAAGAACGAAGAGTCGTGTTGTCTGGCCGGGACTACCAGGGATTCCCCCAGTGGGCCGTATGAGTCCTGTAGCGTTTTGCCCCGTAGTCACACTGAGGTTTAGCGGCGGCATGGCTCCTAAAACACCTTCACTTCTCTGCTTCTCCTCTGCTCTGGCCAGGTTCTGCTGAGCGCACGGCTGCAGATGAACCATTTTAGAGCACAGAGTCGACCAGCTGACTGAGCAGAGGACTCAGTCCCCTTAAGCCAAACCAGCTGAACCAAAACAACTCTGTGGCACTTCTAACTCAGCATTCACAAATCAAAAGGCTCTTCCTTATTAAACCTGCCTCCAGGAATGGGCCAGGTTTGGCTTTTGTCATTGCCAGGGGCGGTTCTAGACCAAATTTACCAGGGGGGCCAAGGTGGGGCCAGTGTTTTTTCACAGGGGCACAGAACAAAAAATTTTTAAAACAATGAAATGGCAATATTCAACTGTGTAATAATATTAAGTGAGCCACTTGTGGCTCTGGAACTGCAGGTTTCAGACCCCTGATCTAGCAGTTGAAAACTTTGCCCCCTGCTCAATACGGCTAAAGCTAAACGTGAAACATCTTAAGTTTTAAAATCTTTTTAGAGTAAAGCTGTATAGGTAAAAAATAATGTTGGTCAAAGTGACCAATCAGTTATGGTTTCTTTGCCATTGCAAATAATTATGAGAAGTTTATTTAACATCATGCTTTCAGTACAGGGGCCAGGGCCATTTCTACAGGGGCATGGGCCCCTGTAGGCCCCTGTCTAGAACCGCCCCTGCTCATTGCTGTTGTTTTAACAACACTGCGAGCGTCCATGTTTTTTCCTACTGTCCGACGGAGGGAAGCTGGAACGCAAAAAAGGCGCAGATGACGTTTTCTACGACTCGTTTGTCCCGACCTCCGAGGCAAATGGGCCGCCCCATAAAGGACCGCATTTATAAAGTGGCGCTGAAAAGTTTGGATGAAAAAAGAAAGCCCTCCAGGAAAGAACAGCAACACACTTAAACATTTGTACTAAAGATGAACTTAAGGCAGAGGTGCTGAAAATGCTGGACATTGATCAGATTATAATGTGGCAGAAAACAACCCGTTTCTGCTGAGGCTACTTCTTAGTGAGCAATATAAGGTTATTAGCTTTTCAGTTCTTTATTTTGTTAGGTTCAAGTTAAGTTTCTAAGTTATTATGTTGCAAGGAAAGAAACTGTTTTATAGTTTACCTTAAAGGCTATATATTGTATGTTTTGTTGTAGATTACATTAGCCATCTTATGGAAGTCGTCACATTAGCACTGTAACTGATATAGACCTATATCATTAAAATTTCATCACAGCAGTTGAAAGTGGGCCAGTTTGTAACTCCCTGGTCATTTTTTCTGCCCAGTCCAGCGCTGTGTTCTGTAATAATTACTTTAATTCTTGTTCTCCATATTCATCACGCGTATCGCTGCACCAGCGCTTTATTTTCAGATGTGTTATCGTTCAAAAATTATGAGAATTATCCCAGTTTCTAAGAGGAAAGGAGAATGATTTAGGTTTACATGCACTTTACTTTAATGTTAATACAGGACTGCCATATTTTCCCTTTTGTACTCTATATTGATATTTAATTGCTCAAAGATATTAATGCCTGCACTGGTATTCTATGGCTGTTCATCAGGACAAAATGTGAATAAATATCTAAAATATAACGACGGGTAGTCTTAACAAATTGTGTACTTCTACTTTTTACAAGATAAATCACCGATTACTAAGGTCCACAAAGCGAAAAACAGAAACTGAACAGTTTAAATAAAACAATACAGCACTAGACTTTAAATAAAAAACAAAATATATTGTATATATAAATATATATTGTATTTGCAGCCCGACAGTTGGAGGCATCCAGTAGCAACTCCTTTTAGATTTCAATATTGAAATCCACGCATTTCCCTACACGTGTTTGTTTTCAGATTCATTCAGGCAATTTCGACGAGCGCTACGTGCTGTCGTCCCGGGTGAGGACGGGCCGTAGCATCAGGGGCCTGAGCCTGCCCCCTGCCTGCACCCGGGCAGAACGGCGAGAGGTGGAAAGGGTGGTGGTGGACGCGCTCGCCGGGCTGAAGGGAGACCTGACCGGCAGATACTACAGCCTGACTCAGATGACAGAGAAGGAGCAACAGCAGCTCATTGATGTACGTGCTGCAAGGTTTGC
Organism: Fundulus heteroclitus; assembly: GCF_011125445.2. Classification (NCBI taxonomy): domain Eukaryota; kingdom Metazoa; phylum Chordata; class Actinopteri; order Cyprinodontiformes; family Fundulidae; genus Fundulus; species Fundulus heteroclitus. Next base: position 7,543,280 of record NC_046362.1, read on the forward strand.
TGTGTTAGCTGTGATTCGGTAAACCGTCATAAAAGGGCATAGATCGTCATTTTTCATCTTCAAAATGCGGAGTAAAATTGTTATCATGGTCACCGCATGACGTTTTAGACATTTTACGTAAGAATAATCGTGGGGTATCCTAATTTATTACTTTATGTAATACATGCTACAAACAATTTTAAAATTTCTTCAGTTTTAGTTGTTTAGTTGCATTACTAGAATTTCTCAATATTGTTGCTGTATATATTTGGACATATGGATATTTATTAAAAATTTTGAGAAAGACAGCCAGGCTTTTACAGGGTGTAGTAACTTCTTACCATGATAAATCTTGCGAAATGACCTTTGATATTTAGATACAGCAGATTATGTCATGGCCATATATGATATTCTAAATTATTGAGCTGCACCTTTTTATCACCCAAATGTTGAAACATGGATGTTAAAAAGATATTACCAGAACTGTGTGTACTCTGGAGGTTGTATTATATGTATTATGAGGTCTTTAATTGTTTTAGGTCACTGGGGTGTATATGCTGACCAGTCCAAGTCGTGTATAAAATGCTGGTCTGTGTTTATTTATCAGGACCACTTCCTGTTCGACAAGCCTGTGTCGCCCCTCCTGACGTGCGCAGGCATGGCCCGTGATTGGCCAGATGCCCGTGGTATTTGGTAAGGACAAACCTTAACATTTTACCCATTGTCCAAATTTGTGCCGTTGTTTCTTTTTTACGACTGAATTCATTACATACAAGTTATGAAAACATTCATACTCAACCTTTCAGGTGGAGTCAGCCTTCACACTGATGCTGCAGTAACATCCTCTCTGTTTTCCTGAGCCGTGGTGAAAATGCAGTTATTGAGTTTCAGTCCAGTTGAAAGTGTCAGCCGGCTGAAATCAGTCACCTTCCTCCCTGTTTATTACCTAACGCCCATCAGACACCCGTCTCCTTAGTAATTCAACCTTTACATCATCGTCTCCTCTTACAGCTGAACGGGAGACCATTTTTTTCTCCCTCTTCTCATTTTTCCTTCCTCTTTTATCCTGTGATGCTTTGCTCCCTGTCCTATATTTTCTGGGCTCTCTCTCTTGTTCTCTCTTGTTGGCGCTCCCTGTTTTATGCAGACTCCGCCCTCCATTAATCGTCAAACAAAAGGAGAGCAGTGTGGGGGAAAATGGTTTGGTTGCTTTAAAACTCAAAACGTGTGTTTGTTTGATTAGCTGTAGTGTGAGGTGAGTGCATAAGTGGCAAATGTTCCTGGTTCTGGTGCTGTTCATCGGGACTTAAGCTCTGGCAGCATCAGTGACCTAATTTCCATCGTGTTTTCGTTTTGATCGTTTGCTCTGGACCGTAATGTTGGACCGATAGACGCAGACGTGTCATTCTTGAAGTCCTAATTTGTGAATTACCGTTCATTTCTCTTCAAACGTTTTCAAAACTTGAAATAATTTATCACACAGCATTACCCGGTGTCACGGATCAGCGCCTTGAGAACGACAGAAACACAAACAACCCCAAAAGAAACACATTTGATTGTTTTGACGTTTGTACGCAGCAAATCTCAGCCCTGGTGACTGGTGACTGTTCCTGGGTGGAGCCACCAAGGCCCCTAAACACCACGAGCACCACGAGGTTTGGGTCAAGTGAGTGAAATTTCACACAGCCGTCCCGAAGGACAATGATCCCAAGCGCACACAAAGCTGGTATTGGAACGGACCGACCGGCCTAAAAATAAGCTCCTTGAATAGCCCTGACCTCAATATTACTGACAATTTATGGATCGTACTTAAAAGCCTGCTCCATGCGAAGAAAGCAAGCAGTTTAAATGAGCTCTGCCCTTTGCATTTACTGTACTGATTAGAGGACACTTGCCATAATTTCCAGTGTGTGCACTCACATTAAGTTTTTAAGTCCCTGAGGCTGTTTGTTTGTGATATTCTGCTTTAATAAAACAACAGTTTAAGTGGAAATGAAAGTCATGGCAACAATGAGTGCATGTGCGCTCCTGACTGAGACTGTATGTTCGTGCAGCTGAGAGGGACTTAAGTAACACGCATCTGAGCCGTTAGTCAAGCAAAAAACTTCCCTTCTGTGCAGGCACAACAACGAGAAGACATTTTTGATTTGGGTCAATGAGGAGGATCACACCAGAGTTATCTCCATGGAGAAGGGAGGCAACATGAAAAGGGTCTTTGAGAGGTTCTGCAAAGGCCTCAAGGAGGTAAGATGTGTTTGCCTTTCAGGCTGGATCCTTCTAGCTTATTTAAGATCCTGAGGGAAAAACTGGTGGGGAAACAGCAATTCTAGCTGATATTTTTTTAGTGTGTGTGACATTAAAAGTATCTGGGACTATCCCAGTACTGACTCTGCTCTGCATTATCTAATATAGAGGGTGGATATTATTACTGTGGACTGTTTCTGCTCTCAGACGGCTTTATGAATTCAATGAGGGGCCATTAGTGTAGTCTAAAAGCAGAAAACTGCCTACAGAAGTCATCCCTCTACTTTTAATATAAAGCATGTTGACAGTGGTGCAGAACCCACTGTCCAAACATGGTTGTGTGAAGAGAAACCATTTATTCAAACGTTCCATGTTCAGCGCCAGAGCAAAGGACGAGCAATGCAGCACCGCCAGAAACAGACAGCTCTCCTACACATGTTCTGGCTTTGATGTCCCACTCCCACTTTCACAGTCATACAAGGAAAGGTTGTTTTTTTCTCCACTCGCGAGCTTTTGTAGGAGAAAATGAAATGCCGGTAAGTGCTTACTATGAGTAATGTGCCGTCAGGTGGAGCGCCTGATCCAGGAGAGAGGCTGGGAGTTCATGTGGAACGAGAGGCTCGGCTACGTCCTGACCTGCCCCTCCAACCTGGGAACCGGACTCAGGGCTGGTGTCCACGTTAAGCTTCCCCTGCTAAGCAAGGTAACGCAAAGCATGGAGGCAGAGCCTGAACAAAACAGACCTCTTTACGTGGGTTTTTGTTGTTGCTTCTGCAGAAAAGGCCCAAAGTTGACCAGCAGCAGTCTGTTTTAAATGCTGTTTTGCAACCTTGTGTTGTTATGTCACATAAAATCCCATTAAAAAGACTTTAAAATTTGTGGTTGTGACAAAATGTACGAAAAAAGGTTTTGTAAGAGCCTTTTCTGCTCCATAGTATCTTCGTAATAAAACATATTTGGATCCCGAAGGTTCATGAAGACATAGTATAGGAAGCTTTTATGCTCAGTTTTAACCTGGTAGCTTGAAAGAAGTTCTTTATTACACACCGGTAGTAAATCTCTGGGTCTCTGGAAGCAGCCAGCAGATACCTGGCGATGAATTTACCTATTTTTTGAGGTTTTTGTTTGACAGTGTTCAGAATAACTTCTGTCCTCTACCCTGCAGGACCCCCGTTTCAGCAAGATCCTAGACAACCTGCGTCTGCAGAAGCGCGGTACCGGTGGTGTGGACACTGCTGCTGTAGGCGGTGTGTTTGACATCTCCAACCTGGACCGCCTGGGACATTCTGAGGTAGGAACAGTGTCTCAGTGTTTTTATCTTTTACCAACCGTGAATAATATTTGCATGTCAGACTGTTTCACTGGAGTTCTCAGTTGATGATAAAAGCAATTAGATGATGTAAATTAGAGTTTTCAAAAGTCATGAAAACAATGTTTGATTAGAGGGTTATCATCTAAAAGCCACTGTTCATTATGGTCAACTTCAGAGCTGCACAAAAGAGGCATTCTAATAAATTTAGACATATTTGTTCTCCTGTTGTGAAAAACACTTTTTACAACTAAAACATCATGCGCTAGTGTGTTGTTTACTGTCTTTCTGAAAGTGTGTTGCTAGATTTAAGGAGGAGGATATGGGAAAGGTCACTCTTCACGGAACATAACAGGGTTTCTCAATAAATCCTCCCTAGTAGGAATTTCCAAATAATTATGAAATGAATAAAGCCTACTCCGCCCTACCCTTCCAAGTACGCATGAGAAACTGGAGTAGTTTCTGAAAGCGACAGTAAGAGATCTACTCCAGGATGAGTTTTGTCCCTCCCTGGCTACCGTAGAAACCCGTGATGCGTGTGAATGATGCACAGCAGGGTCAGCGCAGAGGAGGTTCTTTATTAGTTAGGGCATTTATAGGTGAATGTTAGTAAATTACATGATTATTGTAATCATTTGGCTCATTATTTAAATTAAATAAGCAAAAATCTAATATTGCTAGTGTCTATTTTTATTTTAAAATTTATTTTATTACAAAAATGTTATGTCCACGTCATGGCCTACATCATTTATCTATTTGATTTGACTTGAATACCACAAAGAACTATGACAAAATGTTATAAGGTTTCACTGTATCATATAGATAGATAGATAGATAGATAGATAGATAGATAGATAGATAGATAGATAGATAGATAGATAGATAGATAGATAGATAGATAGATAGATAGATAGATAGATAGATAGATAGATAGATAGATAGATAGATAGATAAATAGATTTTTCTTACTGTATTAAAGATGTTTACAGATTTCTGGGGAAATGCTTTAAGAAAGGTTTTGCCGTTAAAAGCAAAATAACTAAAAGGAAGTAAATGTGGATTGTCTCCTTAGGTCCAGCTGGTGCAAACCGTGATCGATGGGGTCAACTACCTGATTGAGTGTGAGAAGAGGCTGGAGAAAGGCCAGGACATCAAGGTGCCCCCACCCATTAGGCAGTTCAAGTAGACACCGATCCTTCATCGCTACACACAAACCTCTGGGCACGCTCACAAGCACAAACACCCTGCCTTGTGCCCATAGATATGAAAAGTATCTATGTTATTGCCTCATTAAATATTACTACTATCACTTATGCCACTTATCTAATCAAGCACCCATCCCTGCTCTTCAGTATACTCTATAATTTCATCTATATACTGTATGTTGTATTTAACCATCTGGCTGAAACAATTTTAGGGTCCCAGAAGTTCAACAGGCTCCAGTGCAGGAGATTGAAAACGCACCGAGCTCAGATGCTAACCTGGCTCTAAAATGATAGCAGTGATTTATAGAGTTATGGAAAAGGTGGGGCTGTTTTAGTAAAGCAAAGATCTGCTTCTCTGCATGGCCAAAAAGTAAACAAATAAAATAAAACACACAACACTCCCTGTCCCACCGCACCCACCCTTGCTCCGCCCATCACCTCCCCTCACTCCTGTGTAGTGATCGCCTATAACCCGATGCTTATGTAGTCTGTCCATTTGTGGTGTGTTCTCCATTGTGGATTGTGTGTACGTAGTTTCTTTTTGAAGTTTCGATGATTTTGAATGTAGATTTACAGGCTGAACTTTAGAGACGTGTTTTCTCCAGAAGAAGTTAATGTATGACGCCTTGGTGTCACACCGGCCGGGTCGGGCTCCGTACTGTAAGCTCCTGAAGCAATATCGTTTGAGCCATAACAGACTGTCATGTCTTTTATTAAACAAATCATCTATTTAACAGTATCTCCTTCTCTGTTTGTTTTGTGTTTCGCAATAAACTGCTGCTTTTTTTTTTTTTAGTTTCCATATAAGCCTTTCGGAAATCCAGTGAGGATTTACTTTCAATAACATGAAGCTCGAGCTTTAGGTAACCATGAGAACTAAGCTTTCAGGTCATAATTGTGATTAGCATAGTTCTTTGGTGCCATGTGACCATCTTTAGTCAAAGGTGTAACAAAACTTTGACTAAAACCACTACACAAAAAGGTTTCTCACATGGTTTCCTTATTTTTGAAGATGATCAGAATTTAGTTTAGTTAATGGAAGAAATTCAAACGCGTACAGTATTTAGTAAAAGCATTCTTACTGATCAAACTTTTAACATTTTGTTACAGTACAACCACAAACTTGTTATGTATTTGGTTGATATTTTGTGATAGACCAAAACAAAGAATTACCTAACTGTAAAGTAAAGGGGAAAATGATGCATTCTGTAGAGGGAGAAAAACATTAGGGTGATGGCAAAGAGACCCTGTAATGGTAAAAAAAAACAATAACCTGGATCTCATCACCAAAGGTAAACCAATCTACCAGTGGAAACATGCAAAGAGCAAGTCAACATTTAAAATTGTGATTGTTGTAATGTCAAATCAAGATTTTCCATTGATTTATGTGATTGCTATATTTTTACATGGCACTTTCGAATAAAATGGAAACAATACAGATAAATTAATTTAAATTATACTACCGGTACTTTTTTATGCTTTGAGAGTTGGCTTTTTCATTTCCCATCAGAAATAAACGTCTTTGTTGAATGAAATGAATTTTAAATCTAAATCCACTCACTGGAAGGAATCACTTTGTTGGGCTTAACTTCACTGTTGGATGCTTCACTGGTTATTTCCCTCCTTAATGGACCTCCCAGTTTAGGGCTCCATGTGTTGGTGGGTTACCTGCTGTGTAATATTGTTTGAGATGTTCAAAGCTCGGGATACTATTTTGTAGCACACAGTCATGTTTTTGGATTGTGAGAGGAAGCCAGAGAGAACCCATGCATGCTGGTTTTCCAACCCCTTCTTGCTGCGAGGCAACAACTACTCCACCAGGTAGCCCCAAATTGTGTTTGTAAAAAATATAAAAGAATATCAAAATAGTGTATAATTTACCATATACATATATGTTACAAATACATGTGCTGGTCATATAAATAGAATATGATGGATTTTCTATGGGGTTCAGGTCAGGTGAGTGAGCTGGCCAATTAAGGACAGGGATACCTAGCCTGGCCAGCCAGACTCAGTTTCGCTTTCGTTTTGCTATCCAAGGAACTGACTAACCTCAGCCGTATCGAAGAGAGGCAAAAGTTAGTCTGGCTGGCCAGGCTAAGGGATACCGTGGTCCTTAGACCAGGTACTGGTAGCTTAGTCTTCAATATTGGACCTTTTCACAGTATTCTGATTTTCTGAGATACTGATTTTGAGGTTTTCATTAGTTGTCAGTTATAATCATCAAACAAAATACACACTTGAAATATACAAGTCTGTGTTTAATGAATGAATATAATATACAAGTTTCACTTTTTTAATAGATTTACTGAAACAAATCCACTTTTTCATGATGTTCTAATTAAATGACCAGCACCTGTATGTACTACTTTCTGCTGGTCTAACATGTATGATCCACAGACTGCCATAAAACACACTGATGTTTGATGTTTTGTTGTTTACAATTCCTATTATTATAATACTTTTAATGAAAATCCTTTCTACTTGCCAGCCTCAGGTCCTGAGCCACAATGCCTCCAGTTGTCAGAAAGCCTTTAAGACGTTTCCCTTACCCACACGGTTCCTCTGACAGCCGATCTTTAAATATCATAAATGTTCTAAACACATATATTCTCTCGTTGCCATATCAAAGTGGGTCACAAAAAACGCTCTCCTGTAAATGTTCTGCAGCTACTACAGCATTTTCCCGTCTAAATAAAAACTACCGTGCCTATGTATATATAATGTTACGCCAAATATTTCGATTTGGCTCCCCCTCGACCTACTTTCCATCCACACGTGGATTTCAACATACTCCAGATTCTGCACAAAGCCTTGGGTTTTAAAAGCAGTCAGCGTAGGAAAGCCTGGAACTAGTGCTTTGTCCTCGTTGTGAATGAATAGATATTTTCTTGTTGTGACGGAACAGCCAACAGATTTCCCACTGTTGGCCGCCGACGGGACAACAAGGCTTTCACTGTTGTGAGGAGACACAGCTGAGGCGTGAACTGTAGGTGGTGTGCGGCATGAGAGCGCGGCTCCTCTCTCCTTAAAGGGTTCTGGAAGAAGGTTCAGATGTCCTGAACACAGGCAGACCTCCTCCTGCTGCTCCTCCCCTCACTCTGCGCCTCTGAGGAGTCGGAGCGTGTCCTTAGCGTACCACGGTGGACGTCTCCTCATCTCCTTGCTCTAAATATGGTAGAGGAGCAGGGCGGTTGCCATGACAACCCCTTTTTGAGAAGCAGCGGGGCTACGATGGGGGAGGGCTGGGGCTTTGTGGGTACAGAAAGAAAATCTCTGCAGCACCAATAAATACAAATAATATCGATGACATTGCATGTATAAAACAAATTAAATTTTTTTTTTTGGCTACTTAATCGGCTGCTGCCACTGCTGCACACGCCTCCATCATAGATGGACTAAAATTGGTTGACCTGCTAAATAGAACGAAAGCTCTTAGACTCTTTTAGTTGCTAGATCAAGTCTGCCGAGGTCTGTCCCTTCTATCCAGGCTCTGCGGTTTATAGTAAACAGCGGCAGGCCTGAAAGAAAGGCATCATGGGACTGGAGGATTACCTCAGCTGGTCTCCTGGAGACCCGCCACAGTGAGATACAGTGAGAGAAACGGGATCTCTATGTTCCACGGCTGCTTGACAAGGTTCCACCATAGAGACGTCTGCTTTTTGCATCAACATCAGTTTTGGTCGTGCTATCACATGTGTAAAATGGAAATACTTTGTCACTGTTTATTCATGTGAATTATAAAATGACTTGCTTCCCAAATACATAAAGTCAGTTTAACATGTCCTCAGTTGTTTTGGCTTTATATATATATATATATATATATATATATATATATATATATATATATATATATATATATAGTTTTCAACATACTGTACTCAAAATTTGTACAGATTATGAGCCTTTCTTTTTGTTCTTTTAACTAAACCAGTTCTTCCCTGTTCCAGGAAAATGTTTCCTGTCTTATCTGTAGCAACGAAGCTGCAAAGATGACCCCTCCGCATCATATTAGGGTGGGTTTGCTTTTCATTAAACTCAGCTTTCTGCTGAAGAAGCACGCCATGCTGATCATTTTGATAATACTTGATTATCACATTAATTTTAACTCAGTTATAGGCTTTTGTGTCTCTTATGAATTCATCCATATTCGTCAGTATCAGTGTTATTGACGTGCTGTGATAAAGTATTTAGTTTTTTGTTTTGCTACTTAAATGTTTCAGATCATCAGACATATTGAGATCAAACAAAAATCAAATGATCAACGAAAGCGAGCTGTTTTCAGCTTATGATTTGATTTGTTAAGAATAAAAGGCTATTCAAACCAAGCTGACGCCATGTGGAAATAATCATTGTTTCCCTGGTTAAATAATGAACTAAGCACTTTTATTATTATTATTATTATTATTATTATTATAGCTGAGCTAATTTTTCCCGCCAAAGCCGACCCTGATTTCTGCTAGACACGTAAAATCAAGAAATTGTTCATGACATGAAGCAGGCTTAAATATCTAAAACAAACAACATATTGGACCCCGATGTAAAGAAACTGAAGAACCGATGATAAATAAATACATTGACATCTCTCAGTCTAGTAATGGTTACAAAGTGTTTAGCACTCCAGCGATTCACTCTGAGCTGTTATCCTTTCATTGAAAAAACGTGAAGCAGTGGTGAACCGATGCAAAGCAGAATTCACTTGCTTCAGTTAAGATCTGTATTTGCAATTTAACAATGAGAGAAACGTGGAAAGAGTTCATAAGTAAAAAAACGCTGTTCAAAAACAACACAAAGGCCCATTTAACATTTGCTAAAGAACATCTTTATGATCCCCAAGACTTTTGTAAAAATATTGATGGTAGGGTGATAGTCTGGGGCTGCCTTGCAGGACCTGGTGGAGTAGCTGGAATGGCTGGAACCAAACATTCATACCAGAAAATCCTGAAGGAGAATGGTGGGGCTCCCAATTGGTGACCTTGAGCTCTAAACACTTGGATTATGGAGGAGGACCATGGGTGTCGCAGTGATTATCTGTGAAGAGGACATGTCCTCTCCACATTTCAAATGCTTCAGACGTCACTGAGAAGGACGACAATCCAGAGTATCCCAACATATTTACCAAATAATATTAATAATAATAATAATAATAATGAAACCTTTCCATGTAGCTGTGTTAAAACTTTTATGCAAAGAGAAACTGGCCAAAATTATTCCATGATGTACAAAGCTCTTTGTCAGTCATCGTAAAGGATTGATAGCAGGGGGTGGTGGAAAAGGGGGACACAACCAGTTAGATTTTTGTGACCATTACCTTTTCACTCAGCCAGGATTATCTGGACAACTTTTCCCCCAATGAGCTCAACTGAAACTCCAGCTGTTAATGGGCGAGAGGCGCGGTACACCCTGGACAGGTCGCCAGTCTATCGCAGGGCATATATATATATATATATATATATATATATATATATATATATATATATATATATATATATATATATATATATTAGCTGAAATATGTAGTAGGTGTGACAAAGAAGATCTATAAGAAGAAACCTATAGGAGAGGAAGTATTGATATTGTTTCATAGCTACATACACGTGCTGTAGCACAGATATCTACGCAGCTATAAGATATATCATTATAAAGGTCTATTGTACCAGCAGGCCCCATATTTATTGAAATAAAAACAGACGTTCAGAGTAAAAGATTCAGTTATGTTCTCTTAAGCATTTCACAAAAATGTATCTTCCCTTTTTAATTTCTTAGAGAAATACAATAACAATACTAGTGCTAACTATTAGCAAAGTGTCTGTTTTGTTTGTTTGCCTGAATGATATTCTTCTATCTCGTCTTCTAATTGTCTTGCAGTCAATCTTGTCACCTCTAAAACCAAAAAAAAAAAAAAAAAACATTACTTTAGTTCAGTTCAGTCCAAAGAACAAACTTATGACTTCAGACAGATCAAATGATGTGCTTCACTAACAGAGACAGATGTTTACTTGTTTAATCTGTAGGCTGTGACACTTACCAATAACCACTGAGCTATATTATACACTCACTCTACGTTTACCCTGAAGCTGAGAGACAGTCAGAGAGCGCCATCTGGTGGCTGGCTGTGTAATCGCCGAAGGCACAAAACGAAAGCGTTCACAGTCAGAAAGCAGAGCAAACCACGTCTGATTAGGTTTCACTTGGACGTCTTTGAACGGATTTCTATTGTGTTACTGAAAAATTACACACTTAATACCAGAGCTTTGAGTTCAGCTGGATTCAGTTAATTTATTAAAATTCATTTCACAATATACATCTTTCACAGTATAAAAAATGGTATACAACGTCAAGAAAAGCAAATAGATCAGCTCTCACTGTGAGTTATACTGTACCTGCATGTACAAGAGGTTTTAAAATTTAAACACTCGTGGTTGATTCCACACATCCTAAAACCCGTTGTTTACCAACTTGATTTGATAGCAATCAAGTCAGCATCTTAAAACTTAGGATGTCATGAAAAGTTTCACTTTTTTTGTCACTCATTTAAGAAAGTGAAACTCTTTTATTAGATAGAATCATTACACATAGAGTGAAATATCTCAAGCCTATATGTCTTTTAATTGAAATGTAGAAAAGTCCACTAACTAACTCAAAACACCTGCAAAGGTTTCAGTCTGGGTTAGGCTACACAACCACGGTGGAGGGTGCTGATTGGACAAATGATCAGAAGACAGCCATTGACACGTTTCACATGGAGAGTCCACCACAAAAGACCATTGCTAAAGAAGCTGGCTTTTCACTTATTGCTGAACCCAAGCACATTCACAGAAGGTTCAGTGGAAGCAAAATGTGTGGCAGAAAAAGATGCAACAGCATCAGGGATCACTGCAGCTTTTGAGAGGTTTGACAGACAAAATTAATTTAGGAACATGGGGGAGTTTCTCAAGGAGTGCACTGAGACTGAGGCACCAAGAACCAGCACAGACACCAGGATCCTACTTATTGCCTACAGATGATTTCTTCTGTGAAGCCACACCTGGACCAGAGAATGGACTGCTGCTCAGCTCTCCAAGGGTCCAGATGAAAGTAAAAAATGATTTTTCTTTGTAAACAAAGTTTCAGGGTCAGGATGAAGAGTAGGAAGGCACAGAGTCTATGTCCAATATGGGGGTTTTACATTCAGGAACTTTAAGAGCACTTTGTGCTTCCTTCTGCTGACAAACATTATGGAGACGCTGGTTTCATTTTCCAGCGGGACTTGGCACCTGCCCATGCTGCCAAAGGTACCGAAAGCTGGTCCAGTGACCGTTGTGGTGTTATTGCTGGTTTACCAAAAAACTGGCCTGACCTGAACCCCCATAGAGAATCTATGGAGTATTATCAAGAGGAAGATGAAAGACACCAGACCCAGTGACCTGAAGGCAGCTACACAGGACCACAGGCTGATCTCCTCTATGCCACACAGCATTGATGCAATGATTCATACAAAAAGAAGCAAATACTGAATAGTTTGATCATATTTATTTAGAAGTCTCATATCTCTATTTAAAATATATCATTTTACTGATCTTATGTAACATTCTAATTTTCTAAGGTGGAATTTTGGCTTTTCATTATCTGTAAGGTGTAATCGTCAAAATTACAAAAAATAAAGCCTTGAAATATTTTACTGACCTGAGTGACAAAAACTATTGAACTTTTTCTCAAAGTTTTTGTTTTTAAGATGTACCTGTAGTGGTAAATGATTCAGGCTTGTTTTTGTAGCAATAGTATCTGGATATCTGAATTGGATTGAACATAACCTCCTCTATCCACCAACGTTTTCTGGAGTCAAATGTGAGGCCATTAGCCCTAATGGCTAAAGTTTGGCCTTAAACGGGCCATTCAACAGAAGGTTGAGTTGGAATAGCAGCAAATCTCCAACAGAATGACCTAAAAAGAAGAAAGGAGTGGACCAGTCAGTGTCTACACATCAGATCAATTCAAGAAACTAGTTTGTAAATTATTAGATGCAAACCTCACGGAATTGGAGCACAATTGTTAAAAGGAAAAAAGAAACTGGTGAAAATATCACCAGAGAGTGCAGACATTTCACGTTACTGCTGCTGGATGGTTGTTCTAGCAGCTACCTGATCACTGAATTTAATTATTGAATTATTCAGTATTTTTGGATTGGTTTCTGTAAAATGATGTGCAGAATTATGTGCTTTTTATCTGACATTTATAACAACTTTTCACATCCCTCAAAGACAGTATAGCATATTTATTTGTTTGTTTGGGATTACATTGCCCTGATAATAGAGGCTGTAGCTATTATTTTTAAATGTCTGGTATAGATGTCTTATGAATAGAAGAAAGTTGGACCTTTCATTATAGGCTGTTATAAAAATGGAAAAATAACCAATGTCATTCGGTAACACTCCTGTTTATTTAGTCTCATCAGTCAAGATTCAAAGGTCTGTGCCCAGGAAAGGTCAGATCCCTGGAAAGAACAGCAAACAATCTACATAATGACCATACATTTCTGAAAAAGATTACTTATCACTACTCGCTCTCGTACACAAAGTCCCCCGTGGCTTTGGTTTTTCCACAACACCTACGTGACACAGAGGCTGGACAGACCTGACAGCTGTGATGAGGTTTAACTTAGATCTGAAGCAGAACAGAGCAGGTCTTTGGGCCCTCCAGAGTGGCTCCTTATTATCATCAGCCAGAAAAGTTTTAAATAAAAGTACTTAAATGGCAAATTTTAAAAGTTTTTCCATGCACTTTTATGGCATATTGCTGTCATACACAAAGGAATACAAATGATACAAATGTCTTTTCCTTTTCCTTTTTTCTTTTCTTTTTTTTTTTTTTTTGGTTAGATTTTTAGAAACATTGGATTTTGTTTCTTCAAAATACATTTTAAAAATCAATCATTGCATTTATCATGTCTGCAAAACCGTTTATATATTTATTTGTTCTACTCAGAAATAAAATCCTGGGAAAAATACAATAAATTCTAGGAGAGAAATTTTATATACTAGTTTTATTTTATACAACTTGATGTAAGTTTTTAAAAAGGTTAGGGATATTTTGAGTGAAAGGAGATGACTTTTGAGTTTTTCTTTTATTTACACATAAAAATCATATGACTGAGCCATGTCTTGTATTTATCCCCCCCTGTGTCAATACTTCATAGAACTACGTTTTGCTGCAATTGCAGCAAGTCTAGGGGTAGATCTCGACCAGCTTTGCACAGATTGGTTCTGAAGGCAGCTGGTTTCTCTGGATTTTATTAGGAGGTATCAGATTAAAGGGGGCTGAATAAAATATATGCCACTGATCTCAGATTTTTATTTATTAGAAAATGTATTAGACTGTCATGCTGACAGTCTACTCTTACCGTTTTTAAAAACAAACTACGATTTCAAATACTGCTTTATTAACCCTAGAGTTGAACAAATTTAAGATGATAAACAAAACATATCCCTCTGTCAGCTGTCAAGGAAACATTTAGCTTTTGTGCAGTTCATTAAAAACCCCCATGGTTTCAGGGGTCGGGCATATTACCATATTCACTTCCGCGTGTAAAAACTGCGCTTTGATTTTTGTCGGCTCCTGGTTGGCCCAAATGCCTCGACGCTGCGTCTCATTGGTGAATCAGCGCTGAGTGACGCAATAACTCGACCAATGGGATGCTGCCACACTATGATTACGAGACGAGGCCCTGCTGCTTGTGAAGCGTCTTGACTTGAACGCCTCCTCCGTCCCCCTTTTCTCTTTCTCTATCGGTCCAGTCCGTCTCGGCCCTGTCTGAGTATCCTGCGGCTTTTTTCCCCCTGGAAGAGCTGAAGACGGGCCAGCCTCGGCTCACATCCTGCAGCCTGAAGTTTTCGTGTCATTGAGGCGAAGAGACGTTTAGCCTTCTCGGTGTGCCATGTTGAGGTTGATATTTTTGGCCGCTCTCGCCGGGTTCAGCCGGGCCAGTGATGTGCTGGAGTTCACGGATGACGATTTCGAAAGTAGGATTGGAGACCATGAGCTGATTCTCGTGGAGTTCTTTGCGCCTTGGTGAGCTTCTGCAGGTTTCATTCACGGTGTGGGAACGGTGTCGTCCATTAGCAGGCGATAGTAAAAGTACCCATTAAAATACGCTGCCGCCTCGCCGTGAAAAGGGGTCTCCTCTCTGCTGAACTGGGTTTTAGTTTTAGATAATGTATTCACTGCCTGAATGCGTTTTAACAAATGTATTTATTGGGAAATAATTCTATTTATTATATTCGGGGCTGTCAAATCCTGCTTATCTGGCTGCAGACCAAATGTTAGCATGTTAGCTAGCTACAGAATCCTAAAGCGGTACTGACTGCGGTATTTTAAGCCAAATGACGCATTCAGGTGCGTTCACAGTTTAATGAGACTCGCGGCTGTTTAAAATGTAGCATAATCGCTGATTGCTATCTATTTAAGATGTTGTAAATCCCTTTTAATGAGTCTATAAGGAAGTTGAGGGGGCGTGCCATGTCATCGTTGTAACGCCCTGATTGGCTGGTGAAGTTTTGGTTGTCGATCTCTGATTGGTCCACCTGCTGTTTCACGTGTTTCTACGGTGCCAAACTTGAACAAATAAATTTCAAAAATGGGTCAAACTTCCCATTAAAAAAGACTTTGTTTAAATGTTTAAAAAGTAAGTTATGAAACAAAACAGTTTAACTGGAAATCTACAGGTTGCATATTTTTGGACTATAAGAAAGCTGTGATTATTATTTCATTATTTTTCGATATGGTTTAGTTAAGACATTGACTTTATCTCTGTCACTTAAAAACAAAACTGAGTTGTACAGTGTTATGTGGCTTTATATGTTCACATTGTAGACTGATCTCCGTATTAAATCTTCTATTAATTGTATTGACATATTTGCTTTTTTTTTTTTCATTTATTTATTATTTCATAAATTTAAATTTGGCACCAAGCTTGTAGCTGATTATGTGCCGATTCCTGTTGCATTAATCTCAACAGGTCATATCTAGAATCAAATTGGACTTTTTTTTTTACTTCCTACTTGTAGATTAAGTAGTAATTAAATATCCCACCAATATTTTATAACATTGTATATATTTTGAATCTTGCTATTATGTACCTTAGGATCTTTGCTTGGTGCAGTGAAATTGTTTTGAAATTGGAGTACCCATAAATAAGGATATTTATGAGTACTCTCTAAGGAGCCTCTGTTTTTATATTTGCAGAAATAATGCAACAATAATGGACACATTTCCTGTCTAAAAACGTGCTTTTAATTTGATTAATCTAAAGTGGTGTTAACTAGTTTTTCAAAAATACCAAGTGTAATGATAAATATTTTTCACCTACTGTTCTATTCAGCAAGGGTACTTAAATGTAGTTCTACTCATGCAGAAGTATCAAATTTCTTCTAGTAAGATGAGTCGACCTTATCCTCCATCGTCTTCCCTGCCTTAAATCTTGTGTAAATTGTTCCCCCTGTTTGACTGGTCCACGTCTCTCTTTGTCCTTTAGGTGTGGTCATTGTAAACGGCTTGCACCTGAGTACGAGGCGGCAGCCACACGTCTGAAAGGCACCGTTGCACTTGCCAAGGTACTGGGGGAGTACAGTTTGCCTTGCTTTCCAAACTGTGATGTCATTTTCTGCATCCCTAACTCTGGTCTTTGCTACTGGGTAGGTTGACTGCACAGCCAACAGCAACACATGCAGCAAATATGGCGTGAGCGGCTACCCAACCCTGAAGATCTTCAGGGATGGAGACGAAACTGGTCCCTATGATGGTCCCAGAACTGCAGGTATATTTGTTTTTCCTTCCTCTATTTATTTTATAGGGATATAATGTAAGGCGGTCAAAAAGTAGTACAGAATCGTGAAGTGGAAGGAAAGGGATAGGTTTTGCTCTTAGAAATAAGAATAAAACAATCTGCACCAGTGTTCAGCCCCTTTTTTATGCTGATGTTCCTGTCAAGTAGATAGTAGAGTTCACCTGTGGAATAAAAATCCAGCTGTTCTGTTAAGACTTCAGATGTTGGAAAACATTGATGGGAAAAACAGCATAATGAATAAATGATTGGATACATTTAGAACAGGGTTAAGATACAGATGGTAAATTCTCTGTACTCGTATAGCGCTTTATCAAGTCCCAGTAAGGCAACATCCTAACCTTTGGATATTTGATGGAGAACTTGTTCAGCCAATCATCTAGATGTTAAATTTGCTTGCACGTATGGCACCACTACAAACCTACCCAGAAATGGTTTTCCGCCTAAACTGACCAGGAGAGCATTGCTCCAGCAAGCATTCGGCTGTTAACCAATCAGAAGGGAGCATATGACCACGGTTAGTGGGGCACTTTACAGTGCTGGCTTTTATTGAGGAGAAAAGCATGACAAGTTAGTTTGCTAACACAGCTGAGACCAAAACTCAACATTTTGGGCTACATGTAAAACGGTGACAAAGTGACGTGGCACATCACCTTGGCAGCGCCATTCTTATCAATAATAATAAAAATATTGAAGTATAAGTTGCAATGCCCTGTATTTGTACGTTGTCAATAAAAAGCAATTTGGTGTTTTTATGGATTCTTCTCATAATCGCTGTTTTCTTTTGCCCTGGACAGATGGGATTGTTAGTTTCCTGAAGAAGCAGGCGGGCCCAGCTTCAGTGGAGCTGAAGAGCGCTGAAGACTTTGACAAGTTCATTGCAGATCAAGATGCCAGTGTTATTGGTGAGCGATGTTTCCTCTTTTTACCAGGCCGAGTCCCAGTGGTTCCTGGTTCTCTAACTGGTTTACCGCAGACCTTAATCAACCCGGTTTGCAATGTGATTTCTCCTCTCAGGTTTCTTTGCTGATGACAAGAGCACAGATCAGGCAGAGTTCCTGAAGGCTGCCAGCGCCTTGAGGGATGACTATCGTTTTGCCCACACCAACTCTGAGGCCCTGCTCGACAGCCATGGAGAGTGAGTACTTTTTCTGTTATCGGTCCCTACGTCAGAGTCTGCGTCGTTTATAAGTGAGCTTATAAACGTGAGGGAAGGGTCTTTGAGAGTCAAATGAAACTCTATATTTTAGTTTCTGAGTTTTCTCTCTGCATTAACATGAAAGCTGATGCAATATAACAGCACTGCAACTGAGGCATTTCTTCTCTGCGATTTGCAGGGGAGTCGTCCTGTTCCGTCCACCACGTCTCAACAACAAGTTTGAAGACAACTCTGTAAGGTTCAATGAGGACAAATTCACCAGCAACAAGATCAAGAGATTCATCCAGGACAACATGTGAGTGTTGGACAGCAAAAAGGATAAATTCAGAAATGTTTCTCTGCTGCTGACCTTAGGAAGGCCGCCTCCCATACTGCAGATTAATATGCACGGTGGTCTCCTATGGTGGTCTGTTCACTGCAAAGATCGACCCTTATTCAGGCTGATTTCAATTTAACTTTACAATTTATTTTTAAAATGGGTTTAGTAAAGGTAAAACTTCAGTATCAATCTGTACAAAACATACTAGCTGTGCAGTAGAGGGCGCAGAAACTGTAGCGGTCCCTGAGGTTTGTTCCCACAAACTGTCACATGATGACGTTGGTAGCAAAGCTGCCTGAATATCACAACCCACATGTTGAAGATGCAGCCGCAGGTTTGTCTGAAGCCTTTAAAGACTTTAAAAAGCGGTGTAAAACTGCACCAAAGTGCTGTACAAGAACAACAATAACACAAATTGATCAAAACAGAATATTAAAACACTACTTTAAATGAAAACCAGCAAAGTATGAGTTTTCAAATAAATGAGTCTTGAAAAGCGATTTTTAAACTGATCCAAGCTGTGGGTAGATCTAATTTGGAAAGGTAAATTGTTCCATAGAATAGGAGCAACAACAGAAAAAGCCCGATCTCCTTTCCTCTTAAGTCGGGCCCGAGGAAATGTCAGTAACAGCTGATTATTTGATCGTTGGGTTCTGGACACAGACTGAAAATTTAAAAGGTCCCGAAGATAAGGGGGAGTTAACCCGTTTTAAACTTTATAAGTTAATAAGAGAATCTTAAAATCTATTTGATTAAAAAAAACAGGCAGCCAGTGTAAAGAGGCCAGCATAGGCCTTATATGGTCATGCTTCCTGGTTCCTGAATCCTATAGAAAATCCAATAAAATTTAAGATCGTCTTTAATTATGAATCAAATGTATCCAAACGTTTTTTTTTTTTTTTTTGTTTTTTTTACTGAATTCAAAACAAAGTGCCATTGAGGCTATGCTGACTCCTGATAAAAACTTCTCTGGCTTCTGAACGCACCACATCTAAAAGTGTCAGGCCGTAGCTCCCCTCCCCAGGTGAAGACCTCACATTGACTCGTTGTTTCCTTCTCTCCATCCCAGCTTTGGGATCTGCCCCCATCTGACGGAGGACAACAAAGACCAGCTGAAAGGCAAAGACCTGCTGGTGGCTTATTACGACGTCGACTATGACAAAAACCCAAAGGGCTCTAACTACTGGAGGAACAGGTGGGTGTTTCTAACGCTCCTCCGCTTCACGCAGTGACCGACCCTCTCTGCTTTATCGCAGAGAAACTCTGTTCAGTGAGCGGTACGAGTTTTTGTTGCTGTGTTTTTTTGTTGTTTTTTTTTACTTTACACTTTTACCCTCTACTGTTTTAAGCTAGTCTTTCCCTGCTGTCTGATCGCTTGAAATAACGAGTGGATTGAATCTCGCCCAGGGTGATGAAGGTGGCCAGAGGCTTCCTGGATCAGGGAAAGAAGCTGAACTTCGCTGTAGCCAACAAGAACCAGTTCAGCCATGACGTGTCAGACTTCGGCCTGGGCGCCAGCTCAGGAGAGCTGCCCGTCGTGGCCATCCGCACCGCCAAGGGAGACAAATACGTCATGACCGAGGAGTTCTCGTAAGTCCAGATAAACTGAAGGCAAAATGGCTTTTCAGACGGCGAACCAGCAGAATGTCTTCTTCTCTACCTGTTTTTAACATGGCTGTCTCATCTAGTGGGCTTTAGCTTTAAACTTTAATTATCTGCCAACTTCACCGCCTGGATTGTTTGAGGCTGGCATTAACTAGAGCCGTCTGGGCATCAAGTTACCGTTTTGAAAGTTTATGCTTCAATTTTATGGTTTATAGTCTGTCGGTTTGACCTGATCAGTAAATACTGATGACAAACTCTGCTGTTTTCTCTCCATTGACATTACTTTGTTGATTTGACCTGCAGCCGAGATGGAAAAGCTCTGGAGCGTTTCCTGCAGGACTACTTTGATGGGAAGTTAAAGCGCTACCTTAAATCCGAACCAATCCCAGAAAACAACGATGGACCTGTGAAGGTGAGAGGATTCCTGTAATGTCTCCTAAAAGCTGATCAACGCAGACGTCTCCCTGTGGCCGTACCCATCTGCTTTATTCCCTTTTCTTCCAATTGAGTAAAAATGGACAAAAACTTGCATGGGTACCTACGTTGTGGAACATGTTATTTATTTTTTCACTGTTAATTTATGATTAGGAAAACCAAATCCCATTTTTAGTTTCCAAACCCTGATTAGAGTCAAATCTGCTGGTTATTTGGTTATTAATGCTCTCCACACCACTGCACATTCTCTCATCAGTGCATCAATGTAACGGTTAAGCAGAAGCACGGCTTGCTTGTGAATTACTGAACAGAACTTGGTGGTAGACGTCTGGCTCATTCCCAGGTTGATGCAGTACCTCGTTCTCTTTGTCTGCAGGTCGTGGTGGCTGAGAACTTTGACTCCATCGTCAACGATGACAGCAAAGATGTGCTGATCGAATTTTATGCACCGTGGTGCGGACACTGCAAGAGCCTGGAGCCCAAATACAAGGAGCTGGGAGAGAAGGTGGGTTTTCAAAGTACAGTTTTTATTGGTACTTTTTTGTAAATAAAAACAGTCACTGTTAGCATCCTAGCTTTTTGGCTTCCATTGTACTAGGAATAAAATATAAAACTGCTTTATTTTAGTAACAAAGGGTTTTTGATTTATCCTGCTTTAACATGCCTTCAAAACTTCCACTTTTTAACATAGTCCACACAGTTATGTGACCATTTCCATAATTGTAACACAAATCATTAAAACTAGTAAAAGTTTCAATCCCAACGTCAACCTCCAAAAGTGTCATGTTTGACACTTTGTTGTAATTAAGGTTTACAAATTGCCGTTCCCTTCTTTTAACATCATCTCCCAGACAAATAACATGCTGAGCAGATTTTTGTTTGAAATGCTGAAATGATTAAATACACCCAATGTGACAAATGTCACATTACGAAGCAGATCTGAGGGGATGGATGTTTTTTCTTTCTGTCAAATAATCTGAGGTCTTTACTGTTCAGCTGTGCTAAATGCCTTTCATTTTATTCCTTTTGGAAGGAGAAATTAGTTTAGGTTTTAAAGGACCAACAGACTGCTTGTCCTGAACTGATCATTATGGCTTACCTCTTGTTCTGCAGCTGGGTGACGATCCCAACATTGTCATTGCCAAAATGGACGCCACAGCTAATGACGTGCCGTCTCCATATGAAGTCAGCGGGTAAGACCTATATATATATTTATTTAACTTAAGAACTAATTTTATTCCCCCATAGAACTGTTTTATTTAATAATGAATTGTTTATTTATTCTCCCCCCAGATTCCCCACCATCTACTTCTCCCCCGCTGGACGTAAGATGAACCCAAAGAGATATGAGGTGAGTTGTGGACTTCTGTAATCTCCAGCTGCCTGAGGTCACGGCAGCACTCGGCCGACTGTAACATCCTGCTGTCGTCTTTCCAGGGCGGTCGTGAGGTGAGCGACTTCATTGCCTACCTGAAGAAAGAGGCCACCAACCCCTTAGTTGTGCCAGACGATGGCAAGAAAAAGAAGAAGAAGGATAAGGCAGAGCTATAAAGGGCTCCAAACAGAAACTCAACACCCACCACATCGCAACAGGAGGAGGAGGAGTATGGGGGAACAAAAAGAACTAAATTATATTCCACTCTCTTAGTGAACTACCAAATGCTCTGAAGCCGAAGTCAGAAAGACGAGGCCGCTCCTTAGGTCCTCTGCTGCTCTGGAATCCTGTGGAAGGTGGAGAGGTGGTGGCCTGGGTCTGCCCGCCGTTCTATGATGATAAGAAATTTTTAGGGAAGAGGGACAGCTTTTTGAAATGAGAGATTTCTATTTCCTCTGGTCTGTCTACCACACCTCAGGCTGATGCACTTTGGTTTGATACCAGTTTCCAGTCATCTGTCGCATTTTTTGTTTTTATCACGGGGGATAACTTCTTTTTTTTTTTTTCTTTTTTTTTTTTTTTTTCCTTGTTCGTAACTGGTCTTTGTTTTTGTACATTTGGAAAGATTGTGAAATAAAAGGCCCACAAAACCTAAATGACTTGTATGATCTTGTTTCTGATGTTCTGTTATGGCGATTCAAAACGTTTTATTTGAAGAAATCTGACATTTTAATTTCAAAAACTGAAGAGGATTTATTAAAAGTTCCTTGTTTCAAACATTCTCTCTGTTGAATTCTTAAAATGAAAAAATACTTTAAAGCATAAGTATTAAACCTTCATTGTTGGTGAATAGATTTTACTAGATGGGATCAATTAAACTATATTAGCTAAATTTCTGGGGACAGTACGTGTCTATATATGCCTTTTCTATTTTCCATGCTTGAATAGTATGGGGTAAGGACCACATGGTTTTATGTAAACTTGAAGCTTGTTTCTAGATTTCTTTCTTTCTGTCTGAATTTCCTCGAATTGTACTTGAAATGGTAAATTAACTGAACTTGTACTTTTCTAGTCCTACTTTCCACTCTGTACTTTTGCACAAGAGCCTCAGTCACTAAACGGCACACAATTACATACCAACAGGCAGAACTGTAGACTACTTTGGCTCGATTGCAACCACACACCCAAAAATGTGGCAGCAGTGAACTGGAATCAAACCTACAACTTCTCCCAATGAGCCATCCAATTATGTGCATAAATCCGAACCTGGAAATCTGGAGTTTGAAGCATAAAATCTTTGGAAAACATCAACTCACACCTTGTATACGTTTCCCCTGTCAGTGCGTTCCCAATAACCACGCGCTGCTGTTCAAATCTATATTTGACTTATTAATTTGCGGAAGATTTGCAATAAACGTAACCGGGACAGTGACATTTGGGGAAATTAGAAATTCTGACTTTATATTGTAACGCTGCACCAGACCACTGGGTGGCGCTGGCAGGTAGCGCTTATCCCGACAAACCAGAAACGAGGAAGAGAACGAGCCAATCAGGTGAAGTCAGGGGGAACTCGTCCGGGCATGTTCTAGTTGGACACGTGCTGCTGTAGAAGGTACAGTACGATTCACGGTTTCTTTTTTTTCTATAAATGAATGAATTTAATTGTTACAGACCGCTACAAATAAGAGACATTGTTAGGAACGCGGTGAGGCGTCTGCGTTTACCTCCGTCACATTACCGGGTTACTAATTGTTTTCTTGGCAGCTTAGTTTACCACTGTACCAGTTTCCCTTCAGATAACTAGTAGTTCAAGTTAATTAAAATTACACGCGAAACAAAAAGCGATGTAAATCTCAAACCCGCGTTTTCATAAACGTTACGGTCCAGTGCTCGATTCGGCATGTGTTCAATTTGCCAACGTGACTATTTTAAAAAGCTGTAGCCTGTTATGAAAAGTGCTGCGTCCCTGTTCCCTTTGTGTGGCGAGGTTAGAGAATACAACTAAACCGAACATCTATCCAGTCTTAGGAGGCTTTTAAACTGGCTTTGGGCGATACTTGAAGTTAGAGTAGGCTTTTGTCTTTCTATGGATGCTTTGCTCCCGCTGCAAGTCTGAGACAGCAATCAGTGGTGAATATTAATCGTTTCTCTCTGACTCTGACCTCCCCAGGTGTGATCATGAGACACCTGCCGTCATTACGTGATGTCCCAGGCGTCAGGAAGAAATAGAGGCTCTGCCTCACGGGGCCTCCTGGGCAACTACAGGTATCTGTGCAAGAAATCCATGCTGATGCGAGCGATGGAGAGCTCAAGAGCCAGGAAGAAACACCACCATATGAGGATGGTGTCCGGCGGGAGGACGAAGAGAAGCGGCTCCCCGCGTGACCCGCTGGGTACCGGCGAACACATGAAGAGAGCCAAGTTAGGTGATCCAACCCAGGGAGGCCAAAGCGCGTCGGAGCCTGACCCCCGCACTGTGACCTCTGCCCCTGGAGACAGCTGGGAGGTGGACAGTGGTTTCTCTGAAAGCAGCCCCCCAGCCAGCGGGCGCAGCTCGCCCTGCCCCGCCTCGGCGGTGGTGGCGCTGGACTGCGAGATGGTGGGGACCGGGCCGGGGGGCCGGTGCAACGAGCTGGCCCGCTGCAGCGTCCTCGACTATCACGGCAACGTGTTGTACGACCGGTACGTCCGGCCGTGCCAGCCCGTCACCAACTTCCGGACGCCGTGGAGCGGGATCCGCAGGCATCACCTCCACAACGCCGTGCCCTTCGCTCAGGCCCGAGAGGAGGTAAGGCCTGCCCGGAGCGGCAGCGGTAACTCCCGCCGGTCCCCGTTAAATCATACAGTTCAGGAAACCTTCTGCTCTCTCTCCTGCAGATCGTCGCCCTACTGGAAGGCAAGGTGGTGGTGGGCCACTCGGTCTACAACGACTTTGAGGTGCTGAACCTGGACCACCCCGGCCACATGGTCAGAGACACGAGTTCAGCGCGCCTCCTGAGCCGACTGGCTGGATTCCCTCGCGGACGCTGCCTTTCCCTTAAGCTGCTGGCCAGCAAGCTGCTGAGCCGGACCATACAGGTGAGGGCGGGGCACTGAGGCGGCCATCTGTCTGTTTTGGGTCCACACGGCCTCTAGCTGTGCGCTTTGATAAAACGGAGTGCCTGAAGGTCGGCTAAATGTTTTCTGTCTTAATTTCGAGGGTCTCCTGGTCAGTCGCCAGCTCAGGTAGTGCTTATTTCTCCTGCCAGCAAACCGATGCTGTCCAGGACCAGGCCTGGAGTTACTGGAGATGAGCGTATCTGCTGTGATTAGGGCTGTCAAACGATTACAAATTTTAATCGCGAATAATCGCATAATTTCAATAGTGAACTCGCGATTAATCGCAAATTAATCGCATGTTTTATCTTTTTATTTCTGAAACTGTAAAAGCCTATTTGGACATTTTAATATGCAATTTTGCATTAAATGACACTAGTAAAAACATGCTTGTGCAAAAAATATTAAAAAAATCCTATTTTCAAGCACATTTCAGAATTATAATGAAAGCGTCCTGGTGCCATAAAATGTTAAACTCTGGCCAATAATGGCTAAATCACTAATAACACCCTGATGTTTACACAAGGTGTAAACAAACAAAAATGTAATTCCGAAATATTTCTTTTGCCTCTTAAACAAAGATAGACATGGTATTAAGCATTTAAATTTAAAGTAATACTAATTTTACACTTTAGAGACATAATAAGACAATAAATTAATAAGCATTAAAGCATGGTGTATGGGATGGGTTATCAGTGTGTATAAAACTCACCTTCAGAACCAAACTCTGCTCAAAATGGTGATCTGATCCACCTAATCTACTTTCAGCAGTTATCATCAGTTATTGCAACAGTAAACTGCAGAAAATACGGTCAGAGTTGCTCTTCCTGCCTTTAATCCCTCGGCTCCTATGTCAGTCTAGGAAGCTGCAGTGCGTTATGAGGCGGAGGAATATTTCAGCCTGTTATACTCAGTGTCTGTAGTGCGGCAGCATCATTTATTTTAGAGCCCATATGAGAGATTTCACTTTCAGAAACAAGCCCAAAATATGCAACTCGCAATTCATGAAATTTACAAGCGACTTTAGAAAAAAGAAGCTCAAAGTCACGTGAACAGTGAGCGTGGGTCTGTTTTGCTAGTCTCTAGCATTCTTGAAACTACGGAAAGCGCCGGTAAATCAAAACAGTCTGGAGAGCGCTGCGGGGAAAAAAAAGCATTAACACGTCTAATGCGCATTAAAAAAAGGCGGCGTTATGGTCTAACAAAGTTAACTCGTTTAAACTGACAGCCCTAGCTGTGATACGTCCACATTGTTCTCCTCACTGCAATCAAACCCAAATATATGTAGCCGCCTGCTGGTAGGCGATATGATGTAACATGATGTCATTTTCTTCCAGTAAACTTTGTTTACGGTGGTGATCAAACGTAGTTGGTGCAAAATGTTTTTTTTTCTTCTTTTTTTTTTGTACCTGGAAAAAGTCGTTTTCAGCAAACGATCAAACCCACAGAAGCTGGGCGGGCTGAACGGAGCCTCGCTAAGCCCGCTGTGTTGTTCTGTGCAGGCTGGGAGACGAGGCCACTGCTCGGTGGAGGACGCCCAGGCCGCTCTGGACCTCTATAAGCTGGTGGAGGGCGAGTGGGAGCAGGAGATGGAGAGGAGGCTGCGAGACGACGAAGACGACGGCAGCGCTCCGCACGAGCCGGGCCACAGCTCCTCAGATCACTACATGCAGGACGAGTTCTGGCCAGATGAGGTGTTAGCAGACGCCCTGTAGGGACCGCCCAGAACCCCATGAGTGGAAGATATGATCACAGCGGATCCGTCAGCTGGAGCGCACTGATTTAGTCAGCCAACATGTTAAACATGTTCTAAGGTGAAAAGGCATTGCAGCAAGTAAAGCAAGACTTTTTGCACCAACACAGCATTTTGTCTGTGCTTATACGGACTTTGGTCGTATTTATTTGGAGGAATTTGATCGTGTTTGAAAGAGGAAGTTTACATTTCTGTAGAAGCTGCTCTTCTTTATAGGTCAACCGTTTGGCCCTCTTAGGAGTGGATGTATGAGTGCTGCTGGGCTTTCAGTGCAATTATTCCTCACAGCGCCGTGAGAAGCATTCAACAGCATATTTCTGCATTACTGCTGGAAGTGGTGCTGTTAAAGTAGGAGGAACTCTGGACTTCTTTCTGTTTTCAAACACCGTATAAACGGGACGGTGAACCTTGGCAGAGCGCGTCTTCACATCCAGCCGTTAACGGGCCGCTTTGCTCCGCCCCGATCGGCCCCCACAAGTCCAACTGATTTCAGCCCGCTGCTTCCTGGTGTGACGACGGCACCGGTCCACTGCCTGCCAGCAGCAGGTTCAACCTGAACCAGACCCACAGCAGCCACAACGGGAGACCAGTTCTGCTGGTTTCAGCCTGGTTCACAGCCTGGTTTATAGCCGTTCACACACGGCCCGCCGTTTGCTCTGATGTGAAAACTGTACTCCTCTGGTTCCACGTTGCTTCTCAGTGTTCAAGTTAAATAAAGAAGAATCTGGTCAATATCAGTGTGATGTGTAAAGAGACTCTGTCCAAGGTAGGGGTGGCCATCTGTCTGATTGGTCATTGTTGAGAAAACTTCCTTCTTAAGGTCAGGGTATAGGAAAAATAATCCGATTAATATCTGAAAAACTCCAAAACTGACAGCATTGGTGAAATTTTTACTATTTTTGTCATCGCTCCATAAGCGCATCAATAAATTCAGAAATGGGATTAAATGTAGTTGCTGTGTGCAGTTTAGTGATGGGACTGGGGTCCTGAAGTAGGCAGTTTCAAAATGTATCATTTTCAGGAGCAGTGTTTTTAAAGTGGCATACAGTTGCCTAAAGAGGCTGAAAAGGAGTTAAATACATTTAAAAAAAATTGTTAGAAACAAAGAAATGAAGGAAAAGTGCATTTCATAAAGAACTGTATGCACAGATGTGAGGGGAGAAACGGAAATCATTTAGAACAGAAACGCTAAAGAACAGGACTTGGGTTTATGTTGACTGAATAAATCAGTCAACTACAATTATAGATTAATAGCTAATTTGACAAAATTCAAAGTGAAATTTAAGCTAATAAAGGTAAAAGTGGTAGGATGATATAAGTTTCAGCTATACAGAGTGTAAAATGAAGCTAGGCAAGTACACTAAACGTTTAATATAAGCAAAGGATGAAGGATTAAATATGTTTGAATGTACTTTTAAAAAGGTTTCACTTTGTCTGGACCTGAGGCTGTGATGGAGACCTTAGCAGGAACAGGCTCCCTTTGAGCTGGTGATGGCTTCTAGGAAGTTGTAGAACACACAGAGCTGATCTGGGAGCTCTCAGGCGGAGGTCCAGGCCTCCTCATCAGTCCAGCCCTTTCTTCTTGCCAGGCTTCTTTCCCTCCTTGAGGCATATGTTACTGTCCCTCCCTCCACATTTTAAGCCCACCCGCTGTAGAAATAGCTGCCATAAATTCAGGGAGATCTTTTTAGAGTAGGAGAGCTGTAGATAGAAACGTACAGGTGTGTTTTTTTTTTAATCTCTCCTCATTTAAGGGCCTGAATTAAAGTGATGGTGAGTTTATTGATCTGTTGAAAATGCTTTTTAAAGGCAACCAAAGGATGGTTTATTTTCTCTTCAATGTTTTGCTTCGTTCTTGTTGCTGCACAAAGGTATTTATTAGGATTGTTCTTTCACAAGAGATGAGACCAGATATTTTTTTAACATGTCACTTTAGGGAGACAATAAAAAATGAAAACATTTCGAAAACTGATGGTGTGTACATTCAGAAGACATTTATAAAGAGAGTGTCACAATGAGGAGAAACTTTTCTTAGTCTGTTTTTCTGACCGCCATCTCGCCTTCAACAGCAGCACTAATATCATATATACTTCAGAATCTTGTGCTGTTGGGGAAATATTTCATGGAAAGTCTAAATCAGCAGGTGAGGAACTTACAACTGGATCAGGAAATGACGTCACGCCATGTTTTCGTGTCCCAACAGGTTACAGAATCCACCTTTTTAAGATTGATCAGAATTGTTCTCTTGAATATGAAGATGCTTAGATCTTCTACCTTTGTGCAGCAGGAATGTGAAACTCAGGTCTTCTCAGGACTGAATAAAAGTTTTTTATTTTGGTCTCACCTGAACAGAACCACACCCACTCCCCCCCCCCCCCCCCCATCCCTGTTTTTTCCACAGAAATCTGTTCATTGCTTTTTTATTATTTTGAACGAGGTACAAAGAAGGCTAACATATATATGTGTGAGAAAACTTAAAAAAAAAAAATCTGTCACGGAGCAAAACCGGTATGCAGATTGCAGGGAGACAATATACTTTGTCAGGGCTGTATGTTGAGACTCAGTCCAATAGAGAGGTGTTGGGAGATAAGGCTGAGGTGCCAAACTATCCTCCTTTGGTCTTAGCTAGACAATGTTTCCATTTCTTCCCCTCTTCAAACAGCTATGTGTGAATTTTCATTTTACATAAAGGTGACACATTACATCTGCCATAAAAATGAAATGAGTTTAAGTTCACTTAACGCTACATGTCTTTTCAGATTTCCTCCATCCTCTTAGATATGAAGCTTTTGTGGAAGTTCAACTGAAGAAACTCTATTGCCTACCTCCATCCAATCAGAGGCTCATCCGCCTCTGACGCAAGCCAATCAGCATCCTGGGTTTATCTTAAAAGAACTTCAAATCCACGTCTCAGCCTTCTACCCAGCAAAGCGCAAGCAGTGGCTGTGTAATGTCTGATTTGGACTCAGGGAAGTTTTTCCTCTCCACAGTCGCTTCATGCTTGTTCATCATGGACAGGTTCAGGCAAACCTGTGTTTATCCAAGTTGGACATCTATCCTTCTGGGTCCCTGAGTGAAGCATTGGTACCAGCTCACCCAGCCTACTGGATCCCACCAATTCAGCTCAAGCAGATCATCTCGCCAACCAGCGTCTATGGACTGAACCAACCTCATATATCTCCACTCCACCACCAGTTTCAGACCTGGGGGGAACATCCCTATTCTCATACACCTGCTTATGCATATTAAAGTATAATTAAGCGTTAATGTTTCCTGCCGAGGTCTGAGCGCCAAAGTCCTAAAAAAATTGCATCAATAAAATTCTTCTAATTGTCGTTTCTTTCCGTGTGAGTTTTTCAGACTGAAAGAGCGTTTGACTTAATCGTACAACCAGAGTACGTTTTCACGCCTTTCAGAAATCTGTAAAACATCTTTGGAGACCGCGTGTTTACATCCACTTCCTGAGTAGGAGCTGTTGCTGTTGGTGCATCGCATCACAGCAACACACACTGACGTTTGTGGTTGTCCTGTAACAGAATGTGGCCCGCGCAGTGGATGGCGCTGTTGCCTTGCAGTAAGAAGGTCCTGGGTTCGAGTCCTACCCTTTCCCTGGATGGAGTTTGCATGCGTGGGTTCTCTCCGGGTACTCCGGCTTCCTCCCACAGTCCAAAAACATGAATGTTAGGTTAATGGGCCTCTTTAAATTCTCCTTAGGTGTGAGAATGGTTGTTTGTCTCTCTGTGTTGCTCTGCGACGGACTAGGTGACCTGTCCAGGGTGTATCCAGCCTCTCGCCCATTGACAGCTGGAGATAGGCACCAGCAACCGGCCCTCATGACCCCAACAGGGATAGACGTGTTAGAAGATGGATGGTAACAGAATGCGTCATATGGGGAGGGAATAATTTTGGAAGACATTTCATGCCTGTCCTGCTAGAGCCCACTGAGCAGACCTGTTTGCAGCAGCAGCAGCTGAACCCGAAGCCATGGTGCTCATGTTGTTGGGAAATGTTTTGGAGAATTTTCTCCCAGAGCTGCTGAGATTCTCCCAAACGCTGCATCAGGAAGTAACATCTGATAACGCCGGGTCCAAATAGGTGATGCTGTGCCTCAAAGAGGGTCCGACAGACCCGGTATTACTCTCTGATTAAATTACTGTAGTGTTTGCAGGGAATGTTCTACATGAGCTTGGAGAAGCGTGAGCTGCAGGTGGAGCAGTGGCCTTTTTATTCAGCCTTGCCCTCTGCTCCCAACGAGCACGAGAACAGGGCAGCATTGTTTGCCGAATCCCTCTAATTTGGTTCCCCAAAGCGCTTTATTGAGCCGATCGGGCCTGCTTTAGCAGATTACTGGCTGGGTGCCCGCTTGCGTCAGGAGGAAAACGTGCATCGGTCACGCTCTGACCACCAGGGTCAGAGAGGGTGAGACGGGCGAGCTCCATGAATGAATTTCACAGAGTCTGGGGCGTGTGTACTTATTAAGCTCAACGAGGAAAAACACGCCCTGAGGGGTAGACGTCAGATCCCAAAGATCAGGCTAAATCTGCTGTTGTGTGCTTTTTACCGATTCACTGCCTTCTGTCTCCTCTCCGTTAGTTTCAGCTCTGGAGCAGGTTTCACAAAAGCATGAGCGGCTGAGACGAGGCCAGAAACCCCTGCATGAAGGACAGATGGGGGGAAATAATCAACACAGGACCTCTGAGAAACTTCCCACTTCCACAGCCCAGATGTAAATCATGGTCGCCGTTTCATAACCTTCAGAGAGCTGACAGTGTACATGTGTGAGAACTAATCTGATCTCAGGGATCTGTGGATTGTTTTGGTGCCGTGTTTGTGGATGCAAGTATTTCTAAGCCTAAATCAAAATCCCCAAAGTGCTGCTGGATGCACTCCGCTGTGTGCGTGTGTGTGTGTGTGTGTGCGCGCGTGTGTGTGTGTGTGTGTGTGTGTACACAGAGCAAAAACACTAAACATGGAACAAGAGCTACAATCAGATCAATGACTCAGATCAATGCAAACCCCCGTTAGAACGGCCCAGTCGTCGCTCAAGCCCATACCCAGTTAAGAATCTGCCGCCATACTAGCAACCTGATGCTGACAGGGGCTCATCATCCAACCTGAACGAGCAGCAGCTCTTTTTGCAAAGGCGAAGGAGCACAAATCTCTGTCGCTAGATGCCCAAAGCAGGTAGAGAGCGTGCCGCTGTGTTTGCAGCGACGTGGGATCCTACAAAGCTTTGGCTCAGGGGGGGACTGAATACTAATGACACATTTGAGATTTTCCTTAGCAAAACGTTTCAAAAACAATTTATCGTTTTTAATGTGCTATTTTCCGCTGGTCTTTCTCGTAAAGTCGGAATAAAACACAAAGAAGATTAAAGCTGCAACATAACAAAACGAGGGAGGATGTAAGGAGTGTGAATACTGTTAGAAGAGACTTTAGATGTGAAGCAGAAACCATACCACCACAATGGTCACTTGTCACAACAATTAAATCCTTATACCCCCCCCCCCCCCCCCACAAAAGTCTATTCTAAGCACTGCGTCATCAGAAATGAGCGCTGGATCCCCTTTTCAGAACACAAAGGCCTCCACCGTTGGTCAGGGGAGGCCAGCACCACTGGCCCCTCTTGCTGCCAGCCCCCCCCCCTTCATCACACCTACTGCCACTTTCGTGCTGATTGAAGGAAAAACTAAATCTGCTGGCCGTAATCTGCTGTGACGCCACTAATCCCAGCACTACAAATCACAGGTCCCCTCCACCTCTGGTCCACACGGACCCCTTGGACTCTCCGCCGCCTGCTTCCCGTCTGCGTCAGGTAGGTTACCTTTGCTCTTCGCCGTCCGGGGACGAGGCCGCGGCGTAACTCCTCACTGCAGATGGTGGCCAGAAATGAAAGTCATCCATTCACACGAAGGGAGAGGATGCCTTGTGATCTTTTAATTCTGGAGGAAGGGGTTGTCTAGCTTGTTGGAAAGGTGCATCCTAGCTTCACAGGGAGTTTTGAGCCATTTCATACTTAAACCAGCAGGGCTTCATTCATCCAGTCTGAAATAGCTTGCAAATATATTTATAAACCTTCGATAAAAGGGCTACTTAGACGGTTAATTAGGCGGGAAAAGTCTAAGAAATGCCTGTGCATCTGTCTAAATATACCCAAACTCTTAAGAATGAGTAGATGTTTATGAGTCACATTTATGAGTCCAGCTCAGTCCTTTAGCTACCACAGCGATTGTGTTCAGAATCGACCCAAAAAGGCCTTAAACCTCATGACAAATAATCCAAAAAAATAGGCAAGCGCCAAATATAGCCGAGTCAGGTTACCCTGCGAGGGCTGAGAGGACGGGACGGAGGGGATTAATATGGAGCACAGAGTGTTGATTGTTCTTTTATTTACAGGAATTCACGTAATCCCTCTTTTCGCACGCGCGCCGCACAGAGCCGATCAGAAGAGCAGCAAGCATGGCTGTAGTGGTGAGTATTTCCCACCTTTACTTGGTTAGAGCCGCTTGGCAGAACATTTCCCGCTCAGTCTCTCTCTGTCTCTTGTTATTCATCGTTATTTGATTAAGATAAAAAACCTACCCTCCCAAATCGAGCTTTCACGCGCCTCTGATGACATCACGTAAGGCAACTGATCAGAGTATGGGTGGTTTTTGTTTATTTCTCTCTTTTTCTCCTTGTTATTGCACGAGTTTAATAAAAGTCTATCTTTATTTGTGGTTGAACGAGAAAGAAATCTGAACTATTTAGTGTGACACAAGCAAAATTTGGCCTTCGCTCATCTTGCAAGAGGCAAATTTGCGCTGATGCTGGTCAGACGGATGAAAGTCAGCAGGAGTATCGGCAGGTTTGTAGCAGCTCAACTTCTGCAGACAGTCATCTTCACCATTCGCTTCTGCTTCACCGTCCACAGCAGTCGTCATTGTAGCTTGGGACTCGTCGCAGTCAAACGCGTTACGCCGAACCTCTTTGCAACCCAAGTAGTCGGCCGTGGTGTTTCCTGACGCCACCTGATCAGCTCAGTTCTTGGGCCTGTTGTGACGTCACTCACGCAAATAAAAACAATGGGGCTTCAGTTCGTTTATTTTTAATATTTTTTTGTCTGCAGGGTAGTTTTTGAATCCGTACTTCATCACATGGCTGTGTTTCACTACGAGTGCACATAAAAAAAAAAGATTGTGCCACTGAATTGCTTCTTTAAAACCTACAGCTACAGTAGCCTGAGCGTCTGATCTGGGATCCCGGTTCACACGGCGTTCCCGTTTAAAGGCTCTCCTGGACTCATGTGAGCGAGATTAAAAAAACAAAAAAAACAACAACACACTGAGGGCTATTGATTGTGGCCCAATAACACTGGGGAAGAGGCTTTCTTAACCCAAGTGGATTACATGTTTAAAACTGAAAGGGCACAAGAAACTCACGTGACGGAATTATATTGACATGGCCGGGCATTCAGCTTTTATCCCGGGGCCTGCAGCCAGTTAAGGGTTTCTGATAGGAGGCATTATCTGAGCACGCTCTGGAGCAAATGGAGACTGGGTCGCAGTATGCGGAGGTCTGGTATCAGCTCAAAAACGAAACGGTGAAATAAAAAAAGGGTGACGGTCGACTAGTGAGCAGCCACAACGTCAGGGTCATAGAGGTGAAACACCTGCTGAGCATCTCAGAGGTTTCCATACCGTCACCATGGCCATGATGGTCTTCATTTTAGCCTTTAAGGAGGAATTTAATTAAGTTTTTTTATGGTAGGAATCATTATACTACAAGCAACTACAGGGCTTTTCACAAGCAAGGATTGCTTGATTATTTTCTCTAATCCAGGCATTGTCACGAGTTCTACATACAAGCTCTATGGAGAAATGCATTCTGGGAAAGGATGCCATTGTATGGGGAATCACATGTGAAGTGGAAAGGAAGTTTATGACCTTTACATTTATATTATCACGGTGAAAAGTCTTTCTTTTGTGCAACCTCGAGTGTTAGTCGTTTTGATTATCTCAAGGCCAGTTAAGATCCATTTTGTTATATCCATCTGGGTTTCATTCTTATTAATAAAGTAGAGTTGTGAGTGAGAGCAGTAGTGGATGGAGACCCTACCGGAACAGATGTTCATGCTGAGACAATACTAGACTGTCTTTATAGCAGTAGCTCCAGTAACGTTCACCTGAAGCAAAGTGTTTCTGTTTAATGATGCCGAACTAAACCAGCGACTCCTCTCTCCTCAGAGTGGAACTTACCGTATGGTGTCGGAGGAGGAGCAGGCGCTCAGGGCCAAGCTGGAGCATCTCACCGTCAAGGACCACGGACCAGTGTTCGGACCCTGCGCCAACCTGCCAGACCACACCAGGCAGAAGGTATTCGCATCCGTCTCTGCTCTCTGACGAGTACCCGGCAGCCTTTGTGAGCAGAACAGTTGGCATTAAACTAAATTGCTGAGAAATATCAAGAAAACCTCACGGCCGTCCTCCCAAACACGTAGCTGAGCGCAGGATGGGTCTTATTTGCTAAATTATTCTTGCTGTCAAGTACAATCGGAATAAATGTTGCTGTACATGTGCAGATTTAAGAGCATATCGCTGCTGTTTAAACTCAATTCGCTATTTTACAGCAGACCTGGTGCATTCTGACTGCTGTGCCAAAAACTACGCACATTTTACGTGGAATTTTTTTTCCATGGTTTTAAACGGTTTCAAGAATATAAGCAGGACACAGACACCCTTTTACTACGACAGCTGAAATGTATTTTTTTTACTTGATCACTGAACCTGTCCTGTTCCTTGGGATTATTTCCCCCATTATCTGTCCTGGTTCAAGTTAAATAAAATAAAATCCATTCAGCCTCATTTCATCCTAGGACTATAAACAAACAATCTAGCTTTTCTTCAGGATCTTCAACAGATTAGTGTGAAAAATAGACTGAAAGATATAAAAAAAATGGATAAAATATGAGAAATAAGTCCAACAGCATAAAGCACAAAGTATTAACATTAGTTCAGCATCGTGCTGCTCATAAAGCTAAAGTATAGGGTGTGACGAGGTCCCTGTTCCTGCAGCGGCCCTCTGATGGATCCTGGACAGTTCCCCTCACTGTCCTCTGGGGGGCGATCTGGTCCGCCACATTAAAGCTGGACTAGAACTTTTACATATTTTGGTTACTGAAAACTAAAACAAAGCACTGGTAGGATTCATGGTTTGGATTTAATCTGTGTCAACTAACTAACATTCGGGTTCGGCTCCCCCTGCAGGCCAAAGACGAGCTGAACGAGACCGATGAGAAGCGGGTGTCTGCCGTGAAGGAGCTGCGAGCCATCATTAAGGAGAGGGCAGAGGCTGGAGATGACCTGGCCAAGGGGGTGCAGAACACCTTTGGGGAGAAACCAGACAGCCTGCTGGTCCGCTTCATCCGCGCCAGGAAGTACGACGTGGCCAGGGCCTTCGATCTCCTGAAGGGTGAGTCAAAACAAGCTGAAAGGGGCCTTAGTGGATTCACCGCTGCCAGCTCCTTTCTCATAACATAAGTAGATGTTTAAATAGTTGTCTAGCAATACAGTCACAAGGATTCACTTTAAACACCAAACTTGATCAACTGGGGAAATTAAAGGCAGACAGTAAAAGGTTAACCAGCAGGGCCCGACTGACCCTCCTTTCGCCTCTCTGCTCAGGATATGTCCGCTTCAGGAAGGATTACCCCGAGCTGTTCGAGAACCTGACCCCAGAGGCTGTGCGCAGCACCATCGAGGCCGGCTACCCCGGCATCCTCCACAGCAGAGACAAATACGGACGCGTGGTCCTGCTCTTCAACATTGAGAACTGGGACTACGAGGAGATCACCTTCGATGAGGTGCAGTGCTTCAAGTCCTCTCTCCAGCTCGTGACCGGGAAACAAGGACCTTAACGCAGCTGTGATGACACCAGGCGGCGTGTGCTCTGTGTTCAGATCCTGCGGGCCTACTGCGTGATCCTCGAGAAGCTGCTGGAGAACGAGGAGACGCAGATCAACGGCTTCTGCATCATCGAAAACTTCAAGGGCTTCACCATGCAGCAGGCGTCGGGGATCAAGCCCACGGAGCTCAAGAAGATGGTGGACATGTTACAGGTGGGAGCTCCTTCTCAGCTATGGGTTGTGCTTTAGTGGAAGCTGAATTCTTAACTTTCATATTCTGGCTTTTTCTGAGTGGCTTTCACCGCGTTGCTCTTTGTGTCCCACCAGGACTCTTTCCCGGCCCGTTTCAAAGCCGTGCACTTCATCCACCAGCCCTGGTACTTCACCACCACCTACAACGTGGTGAAGCCCCTCATGAAGAGCAAGCTGCTGGAGAGAGTAAGCCCCATCCCTGACCTTCATAAATCTCTCCAGGCAGCCTCCAATGCTTCCTGCTGCTCAGCGCCTTTAACTCCGATAACCCGAACGTGTCGACCGTAATTCTGTCTGCAGAGGTCCAGCTGTTCAAACTGCGTCGCGATCAGAGAGAGAAAAAAAAAAAAGAAGTGTTGAATAAACGTTAAACAAGGGAAGGCTATAAAGCTATATCCCAAATTTGAAACAATTTAAGGTGAGCCGCTCCATCAATTATCTTAAATTAAAGAAAGGCAACAAAAAATAAATAAACAGCATGACAACTGAAAACATATCAAACGGTCGTCAAGCTAAATTTCCTGGCCTGGGAAGGAGCGCACTAATCAGCCAAGCGACTATATGTTCACATGGTGAAGTGTGGAGGTGGAAGGAGGGATTTTCTTCAGCAGGGACTGGACAGCTGATTAGCAATGATGGAAACGTGCATGGAGCTAAACGCAGGGCAAACCTGGAAGAAAAGCCCGCTAGAGGCTGCAAAAGACCCGAGACGAGGGTAAAGGCCTCATCTGACCTTCTAAAGCAGGGGTGTCAAACTCATTTTGGTTTAGGGGCCGCATACAGCTTAATCTGATTTCAAGAGGGCCACACGAGTTAACTCATTGCAATATTAAATAGAAGTAATAAATGTGGACTTGTTGATTTTTATATTAAGTTAATTTCACTTTTACACAATATATTATGAATAACCTCAGTGTTTTTAAGAAAAGTATGTGCAATTTCAACAATACTTTTACTCAGTTAAACATTTACTTGTGCATTATGCATAAGAACTGATCACAGTGATTATACAATGTTGAAAAACATTTATTGGAACTTAAAAACACTGTCCTGCATGACAAAATACATCAAACAGATAAAAATTAAGAAATTATTTGAAATCAATTTTCCGCATCTGAAGCTCAACGCTACCATCTGCTGATTAAAACACAGCGCTACACACACACACAATATAGGAACTGCAGATTTTAAAAAATTTTCAATAATTGTTTTATCATTCTCTTCCTTTTATCTCCTCTTTCTTTCACCTTTTCTTTTTTCTTCTTGTTCTTCTTTTCCTCTCCTACTTTCCTATTGTAGTGTCCGTATCGTTTGAGATATTCCCCGCATGAATCATAATAAAACTATTCACATTCATAAATCAAGCAGAGCACTATGGCAAAAGCAAAAGCAGTACTGCTCTACTTGTGAAAGTCAAATCTGATGAGCTCTTTTTGGCATTAAGACAGGACACTGAAAAAAAAATTAGTTTTTATTTTTTTTATAATAATAATGCATTTAGCCACCAGGCCGGACAAAATTGTTCGGCGGGCTGGAACTGGCCCGCGGGCCGTATGTTTGACACCCCTGCTCTAAAACATCCAACCCTAGCCTCAGTGCAGTGGTTCTGCAGATTCACGTGTTAGGATGGCCCAGCCCGGTTTCAAACCAAGATCCAATAGAGGATCTGGGTTAAAGCCTTTGAAG
Organism: Fundulus heteroclitus; assembly: GCF_011125445.2. NCBI lineage: Eukaryota > Metazoa > Chordata > Actinopteri > Cyprinodontiformes > Fundulidae > Fundulus > Fundulus heteroclitus. The sequence goes on from NC_046362.1 coordinate 7,581,398, forward strand.
CTTTATGATGTATCATAAGAAAATATAAGAAAAAGCTCAAGGGGTATAAATACTTGTATAAACTACATGGTTGGAGACTGACTAGAGGTGCTTTAGTGCTAGAAACATCTTTTGGAAGGTACTGCTAGCCATGGTTATTACACAATAATGAAGATTCTCAGTCATCCAGGTCACGATCAATTCAAAAAAGGGGGAAATAAATAAAACAACCGGACTTCTATTCTAAATTAAAGTCCAGTTGTTGTTGTTTTTTTTTCACCTTTTTTGGATTATCATATGATGTCAACGTAATCCTACTAGTGTTTTTATACAGCAACATCACTGACGGCTGCTCTGTTTGCCGTAGGTGTTCGTCCACGGAGATGAGCTGGAGAACTACTACAAGGAGTTTGACCCTGAAATTCTGCCGTCTGAGTTTGACGGAAAAGGCTCCAAGTACGACGGCAAGGCCACGGCGAGCAAGTTGTTTGACTAAACGTCCTCCATCCTGCTGCCGGCAGTCAGAGGGCTGCAATGAATAAAAGATAACTAAATCATCCAGCTGTGTGGTTGTAGGAAGAATAGTCGTGAATGAAACATAGGAGAGTGTGAGACTTTGAAGAGGAGTCGGTTTTCCAGATGTTCTGACAAAGCCCAATCATACGGGGGGCAGTAGAGTGTGATAGCCACAAATGCTTTTGTAATTCAACAAACCTATCATCCAGCAATTTAAATTTACACGCAAAACTTCTTGGAAAAAGTTATTCTATTATTATTATTATTAAGTAGTTATGAGTCACTTTTGGTTTATTTCTTTGCACCCTCAAAGAGAAACGTCCGCTTGCCGCTGATTTCCCACCACAACATCCGACAACCTTGTGAAAAGTCACCGTCCTACAGGCACTGCGGCCACGGCTGAATCACCGTGACGCAACTGAAACGAAAACCACTAATAACCGAGTGTTCTCTGGTGGATGTGGATGTATTTTTAAACAGATGTAGGCCTTTTCCCTGTTTTACACAGAAGGATAACGTGGAGCTAGTCCAGAAAACCGAACATATTCTTTCTAATCACACTCAAAGTATGTTAAATTCATTACTGTCCACTTCTGAACCGCGTAAATTGGGTTTTTTTCTGAACTAAAGTGCACCCACACAGCTTGTTTGAACACTGGCAGGCCCCGGCTCTCAGCTCCCACCCTCTAGTCCCCGTCTCCAGGCTGATATCTCGACAAGTGCCTGCCTCTTGTGTGTTTCTTAAAGATTAAGTTTCAGTATAAAAATACGTTTACCCAACACACTACCTTGTACGGCAGTAACAATGTCAATAAATGTACATTAAACTGTATATAAATCTAGGTTTTGGTCATTTTCTTGATGTAAACATTATTGAGAAGAAAACCCGAATGACAGCATCTATGAAGCACAGGGTTGATTAAACCTTTTAATTAAAGAGGGAGATCAGATTGTGCTGTTCGGCATGTGATACAGGCCTGTGGTGATGCCATTGTAAGAAAAATGCCCAAACAATCAGGGCATGTTGCCTGTAGACATTGCAGAGATATGAAAGGTTTTTTTATTTTTTATTTGTATTTTTTTTACAATGTACGTAAGGCAAAGAAGTTATATGTTCTTTAAAAAATGATCAATAATAGACTCATAAAAGACAGAAAATCATGAACTGTATTTTCAGTAATAAACCACTTCACTTGAACAATATGTAAAAAAAAAAAAAAAGATAATAAACAATAAGCTAGCACAAAGTAAAAATGTATCAAATGGATAGTTGAAAATGAACCAAAGAGGGTTCTGTGAATAGGTTAAAAGCAGTTAATATCTTACCTGTAGTCAATAAATCCCCTGGTATCTTTGGTCTAAATACAGATTCTGGACGTTCTGAAGGCTAAAATGCCTCCTATCACACAAATATCTGTTGGGTGTTAAAAAAAATCTTTTATAGTACATTATAAACCTTTATCTTGTTTGCATAGAGCAGCTGTTTACACAGAAGTCAATGATTATTTGAAAGGGGAAGAAGTTGATGCTGATGACCTTCCTGTGTGAAACGCATCCTGAGGCATTTCCAGACAGCGCAACTGTCAGTAAATCAGGACAAAATCAATGGCAGCCGTTACAGTGAACACTATTGTAGTGTTTAGTGTTTTTTTTACACTTCCTTACTTTTCTATTAGTTGTACTGTGACTGGAACCTCTTTACGTGTTTCACTCCCAGTACACGTTTCACCTGGAACATTGGCAACGCAGTAGTTATCTACTGCAGGTAAGATATGAACTGAATAATTTAATAACTACAAAAAAAACCAAACATGTCTAAACCTAAATCTTGTTCCACTTCATTTAATCTCAGTCTTTCATAAGTGCTTCTGACACAACATGGTACTATGAGAGAACAGGCAGCTTCGGTTCTTTCGTTTCCAGCATTTTCTAGCTAATGAGGGAAACTCAAAAGCATGTTACTTGTAAGCAGCTTAAAATAAACCTCCCCAACTATTCCAATTTTGCATTTAGCTCTAACCTGAAGCGCTCACTAAGCTTGAGCCTTGGTCACATGCTCATACATGTAGCTTGTGTCCAGAGAGAAACAGAGTTAGAAAATCAAAATCAACGTACTGGGTCCGTTGCATCGCTCTGCAGGAGAGACTAAAGTGAAAACCAGAGTTAAATAAAGGAAGGTGCAGTGGAGCAGTTCTTGGAATGGTACAAGCTGTGCAATGTCTCCATTACCACGCTTTAAAAGCATGTTGGTTTAAAGTGCTCATACAGTACAGTACAGTTAAGACGTCCCAATGATTCAACAGAACAATAGTTTAAGGTTTTTTTTTTTTTTTTAAAGTGTTGCTAGCTGATTTATCCTGTGATAAACATTCTCTTCATAGGTTAGATCATGTGAAAACAGCCTCCAGCATAACTGGAAAACACCCGTGTAAACAATCAAATAGGTCCTGGTGGTTCTGATGGGAGCAAGGTGGGTCTCCCATCAGCAAAGTTCTCTACCGGACTTTCCTAAATCAAAAGATGCTCACGCTGTACCGTGTTTCTGAGTTTTGAGTACGCTCAAATCTAAATACATTAGCAGTGATGAGTGAGGCTGATTGGGTGTTTTCACACTAGTTTGTGGAGGCTAATTAGTTCAAAAGGCCATCAACGGTTTGCAGCCGATGTACTCCTCCCTGCAGAGCACATGAAACGATACGGCAGATGGCACCAAGCAGCAGAGAAGAGCAACACTGGTAGATAAGCAGTTAGTTCAGCAGGACATCACATGAGCCGCATGGGCGTCGTCCCCAAGCAGGGTTACACCTCCTCCGTGCATATTTCTGACACCTACTGTCAGACCATCACAGATAAGGCCTCAGGCTGACCACGCGCCTGTCGGTCTGTGCGCCGCCCCCCCGGGCACGCAGGCGTCAGCCGCTGAGTTTCAGCGTTGAACTCAGCTGGTGGAAACCTCTGTTGGGGTTTCTGGTCCTCTGACAGGCCTTCTCCTTCCTCTCCCAGTGGCAGATGGCGTTGGTGTACTCCACGATGACCTTGTCCATCCAGGTGAGGGGCTGCGGGAACAGCACAGCCCCCTCAAAGAAGCCCATGTGGCCTCCGTGCTCAGTCAGGGCAAACATCACGTTGGGCTTCTTTTCTGAAACACAAGGCAGGGAGAGGGAGGAATGTGAGGTCTTGCATACAGTTCTGGTCAGAAGTTTATTTCCACTTATGAGAATGAATATTAGATTAATTCTGCGCTTCAATAATCATTACAGACTATAAAGGTATATAAAAACCCAATAAGAGATCCTCAAAGCTGAGTGTTTTAAGTCAAACACGGAGGTGGCAGCATCATGCTGAGGGTTGATCCAAAAGGCCCCCTGACAACTCATTTAGTGCTTTATTTCTAAAGGAAATCGTTCATCCTTTAACAACATGCTTCGTACCAGTTTGTGTTTATGAAAAACAAGCTGTGAAAACGCATCAGCATGTTGTCTCTTTCAAAAGATGAACTGGTAAAAGACCCAAAGGAATGCTGATAAATCTAAAAAAAACGAATGCCAATTCTTCCAAATCTGCTTTGTGACCTTCCAACAGAGACCAACCAGCACTCGGTCCCGCATCACTTTGTGCGGCCATCTCTACGAACAGGACCACAGAACGTTCCAGCTAACCTAATGCGTGCTAACGGAGCCACGGCTCTGCAAGACGCTGGTGAAGATATGCCACATAACCCATCTGTGAGGTTTTGCTCCTGCTCACCTGGCGTTTCGGCCACAATACCACTAGTTCATGTCCAAAGCAACACATCTGCCTCTTTCAGCTTCTCTCTATCACTTTATATAAGTATGAGACATTTTATCAGTGCGCTATAACTTTCTGTGCAGAGGTAATGTTCTGTATTAACACGTGTCTGACCTCTAAATCAAATCAGTTTATTTGCGTAGCGCCAATTTACAACACTTCATCTCACTTTACAGTCAAGTCAATCAAATCCTCCAGATTGGTGAAATCGTTTCCCATCTAAGGAGATCCAGCAGACTGCATCGACTCATTGGCTGCATCAGAAAGGTAAGGACTCCTGAGCCGAAGCGGAGGCACATCAGCAGTCGCCATGAAAAGTGATGTCTGAACTGTGTAGGCAGTAAGGAAGGAGGTAGGAGCCTGTATGCTTCCTAATATAGACCCTTTAGAATATGGAGCTTGAGATGTTTCTAACCGGCACTACTGAGCTATAAGGAATCCCACAATCCTTTGTGTGACATGACGTATAAGCACAGCCCACCTCATGGTAATTAACAACAATCTGAGAGAAGAGAGCGAGCTTGTTTTTTGGAAGGCCACAGGCCCGGATTTGACTGGAATCATCCGTTTCCGTCGGGTAATGACGTCGCAGTTAAAGGCTGTCAGAAATCAGCACAGCAGTCTGAAGCTCCTTTCCTCCCCCACAATGGACTTCTTACTGTTGACCCCATGAAAGGTCCAGGAGCAGGAGCTAGGAGCTATAGTAAGAACATTTGGGATGCAGCCTTTGACTCGCAGCAGTCACTCCTCCTGAAAGAACGCGTGTGCATTGTGTCGTTGACTTCTGTCCTCAAGCTGCATTGACACGATTCATTAATGATCTACTTCTTGGTTTGTTTTGGTCCTTTTCAGCTTCTGTCTAAAAGGCAGAGGTAATAAGATACTAAACGCCGTGTCACCACCGGACTACACAAGCTTGCTCTGGCGTCAAACTCTCTAGGAATAAGATGCGTAGCGCTTTGTCTCCAGTTTATTAATCAGGTTGATCTTGTCCAATCAACAATTCTTATCTCACGGACTTTGTGTTGGCAACACGCTGCACGGCATACATCTGTCTTGACAAATCCACATTTACCGTGTTTAAATGCTCAAAGAAGCCGAAAACAATTATGCACACTCTGAATTCTAAGCTTATTTATCAAAGTATATGGCAAAACAAACCTTTCAGTATAAATAAATACATTAGCGACATATAGTTATAAAGAACAGCAGAACATAATGAAGTGAAAAGGCCAGAGAGACTATAAAGTGAATAATTGCTGACAAAAACAGCTTGATAAGACAGTTAGCAACAGAGATGCATGTGCTGGTGATTTGGTTATGCCGCGTTTTACCGCCACCCTCGTTTCGGACTATGACACGCCCGGCCGTTATTAGCTAGCTGCTAATTCAATCTGCTGTTTTCAGCTCAAACACTCAACCCCTGATGCTGTCTTCTTGCCTAAAAACACTACTATGCCGTAAGGTCCTGATTAATTATCAGCCAGACTGCAGGAAAAGTTACACCCTTTGTGTTGATCCACTGCTAATAAAACTGGGTTTTACGGCATCTCAAATCTTAATTTAAGAAATACACAAAACCACCCCCAGTGTAACCCAACCCTGGCAAAGAGGGCTGCCGTCTTATCCGATTAGCTGGAGGCTTAAGGACACACCTAGCCTCGCCGCACAAAGAGTCCTGCTGGAGTCTTGTTTCATGTCTGCTGGCCAAGCCAATATTTGCTGCTTGTCATATTACCTCTGCGATAAATACATGGTGTAGGACAGATACCTCACATTTGGTGCTAATTTGAACAAAGCCCAACTATTATGAGTTTTAGGATTAAAAACTGTATATTTTATGTGTATTTTTTTTTAAATATCTGGAGTGTACACTAGAGGAAAGCATTAAAATTTGGAAACTTTTCTTGGCATGACCACTTTCCTTAATTTACCTTTAGGGTTACATCCATGTTACAAGACCACTGCTAACTAAATGGTATATTAGGTTAAGTTGGCAGATTTAAATTTAAGATGATCGTTTTATCTTCAACCAAGAAGTTTGCTTCTAATAAGACATGACAAAGGCATCTCTCAAAAGATAACAAAACAATGCTACAGAAGGATAAATTTTTATTATGTTAAAAACAGAAAAGAAGAATTATGCTGGGAAGACAAACCTGTGGAGAGCTTTTTGCATGTTTCCATTGGTTTCTTCACCAGTTTGGTTTCTTGACTATTCTGAGGTTGGAAGGCCTCTTGCCATCACTCTAATCTTTAGCTTCCACCATCAATATTTTTTTTCACTTGTGACTTTGGCTGGACCGCTCCACAAGTTAATATTACTTTCAGTGAGAACAAACATGTTGGTAAGAATAAAATGAAATCCAACTCTCCCAGAGATATCGATCATTTTAGGCTAAACGGTATACACTAGGTAAGAAAAGCCCAAATACCTGACTAATATAGTTAAAGGGTATTCTGATTACATATTAACAATTTTATTAGTTATGAGGTACACCACTGAAACTACAGTCTTTTTGTACAAATTTGGCCTGTCCTGTACGTTTCTGTGACAATGAAGGCCTTTGACAAAAACAAGGAGCCCCACAGAGAGTGAACAGGTCTTTCAGTAACGGCTGAGTGGTTAAGTAAGTAGTAGTTACTGAATAATTGTGTGTTTTTGATAGCCATCCTTGGAGTGCTCAGTAAATGCTGTTCTTCACCTCTAGTCTGGTTTTCTGGGTAAGCATGTCATTACAGCCGCCACCATCTTGTCTATGCAACAATAAATAATTAAGGCTCTCCTCCTTTCAGGGTAGAGGCGAGGTTAAGTCAGCAGCTACAGCATTCAGGCTCCGCTCAGAAGTGACGCCAGGCCCTTTGCCATCCTGTTACTCTAAACGCCTTCGGTTGGTTTCTTGCCCAACTCGGTTTTCCTCCACATCTAATCTCACTTTTTCTACAGAATGTCCTGAAAAACCAAAGGAGTTAAAAACTATGCAACACCTTGCAGGAGTATGTAAACTCCTTGAGCTTTTTCACATTTTTGCCATGTCACAACCACACACTGTAATAGTAATTTAATAGTATTTGAAGCGCCAGATCAATACAAAGTACTATATACAAATTCTTACGTGGAAGAATCTGTTTTACAAATGAACATCTGAGAAGTGTATATGCATTCACCCCACTTTACCCTGATAGCATAAATAAACCCCACTGCTACGATTTGTCCTCTTTAATTTATAAATAGAGTCCACGTTGCGTTTAATTTAATTTAATCTCAGTATAATACAACTGTTGTGTGAAGGGCCCGCAGGTTGTTAGAGAACACAACTGAGCAAAGAGCAACATGAAGCAACATGAGCAACATGCAATAACTTTTTGATACACTGTGCAATAACCCGTACAATAACCTGTGCAATAATCCTGTACACTCCAATAACTGTGCAATAACTGTGCAATATTTTGATATTATTATATATTTTTTCCCATCCACTGTATATATCTGAATGTACTGTATATACCTCATGCACCTTTTCCTCCTTTGTGCACCTTCTGTTGCTTATAAGAGCCGATGTCACAAGTAAATCTCTCCATTGTGAGATCAATAAAGTTCTATCTTATCTTTTCTTAAGACCAATGGCAACAAGACGGGGAGAAAGGTGTGGAGGTTTAAGGCAGGGTTGGGTTATAGAACAGTGTCCATGCATAGAGGATCTCACTGAGCACTGCTCAATCCATCATCCAAATACGGGAAAGGAGTCTGGCACAAATGCAATCCTACCAAGACATTAATGCGTGAAGCAGCCAGGAGGCCCACAGCCAGTCTGGAGGAGCTGCAGATAATCCACAGCTCAGGTGGGAGAATCTATTGACAGGAAATCGTTTAGTTGTGCGCTCCATAAAGCTGTCCTTTAGGTGGCAAGAAGAAAGCCATTTTTTCAGTTTACTACAGGCTATATATGGGACAATTAAACGTGTGAAAGAAGGTGCTCTGGTCTGATGAGACCCACACTACACCACCCTGAACACACCATCATGCTGAGTTATGGCGATGTACTGGGAATGCTTTTCTTCAGCAAGGACGGGAAAGCAGGTCAGAGTTGGTGGGAAGGTTAACTGAGCTAAACACAAAGCACTCGTGTAAAAAAAGGCTGCAAACAACAGTCGCTGGGGTCCACCTTCCAGCAGGACAAACGTGTCAGAGTGTGATCCGGCCAAAGTCCAGACCTAAAGCTAATTGAAAACTTACAGATGCTCTCCATCTAATCTGACTGAGCTCGAGTTAAATTGCAAACAAAATTGTGACAAAGTTTTGTCACTAGATGTTCAGACGTGGTAGAAACGCTCCCCTAAGACACTTGCAGCTGTAATTGCCCTCTGTGGTGGTGCTGACTCGGGGTATGAATACTTTTGGAAGGCGCTGTGCAGTGCTGCAGTTTTGTCCGAGCGGTGCTGAAGGAATCGGGATTGTTTATTTCAGCTAAAAGGGGAAAATCATCAGACAGTGATCAGTGATCTGATTGGTGAAACATGGGATCCATCTTAGTGTTACAACATCAACAAGGCATCAGGTAGAAAAGGACCAACTCCTGACTGAGTTTAGACTTTCACCCCTCACTGTCAAACTTATGGCACACTTATGATTTACCCGCACATGGGAATGTCTGAAACAAAACAAGACAGAACGCATTGGCCAGAGAAACATGCGCAGACCCACACAGGGCTCTCTATATATAATCCAGCAGCCACAGTGGATCACATGTCTCTGAAAAATTCAACAAGACTCCCTAGGCAGGGAAGCGTTGAGGAGATGGCTGCGGCAAGACTTTATTAACAATTAAGATGATGTCATGATTGTCCAACCCGGAGCAAAGACAATAAGTTAATTCAGTCCATGCTAGTCAGGTTATTGTCACTCTGAGGGGTGGGAAAGTTGAGGGGAAAAAAAACTACAAGACCTAGGAAAAGATAGCAAATATTCTCTATTGGGGGAAATACAGGTTGTATTGTTTACTTGGTAGTTAAAGATCGTTAAAAATAAGTCCCTGGTATGACACAAAATTGTTAAACATATATAAAAACTTTCAACTCAGTAAAATGACAAGCAGTGTCTGGAACTACGTTCTATTCTAAATGAACGATAGAAACAGCAAACAGGTAGATGACAACGCCTCAGTCAACTGCTATATGAAAATGTTGGAACATTAATGATCAAAAACACCATTTTCCTTCAGTAAAGTCCATGCCTAACAGAATGTGATAGTTTGGGTCATTTATCTAGCATTTATTTGCACACTTATTTAACTAGCATCTGTGATTCTGTTGAGAAACCAGGTTCCATGTTGAAATGGAAAAAGACGAGTTTTTCATGTTAATAAGATATTTTTATGTCTTTAATTATGTGTATTTGTTATCCCAGTGGAATCGAAAATGGTATCAAGTATCAAATATTTTCCCGGGGGATCAGTATCAAATTTGAAATTTTAGCATCGTGACAACCCTGGTATGCATAACACAATGATTGAGATCGTCACTTAGGCAAAGCTCCAGGTGTTCTTGTCACGATAAACTCACTATCCAGAAATTTAACCATGCAGTCCACCAATCAGGCCTTTATAGTAGAGTCAAGTGTCCAGACAGTTGCAGCAACCTGCTCGGGCTTTTCAGAACCTCACCCCACAGATTATGAGAGCAAGAAACAAAATCTTTTGGTTTGGGCTGAACTCCAAGCATCATACATACCAGAAAGGAAACACAGGCAGTGCTACTCACATGGCTAACACAATCCCTGCTGTAAAACATGGCGGCAGCAGCATCACCCTGAGGGGATGTGCTTCTCCAACGGGAACAGAGTAACTCGTTTAGACAGTGGGGGAGATCAGAGCTTGAGAGATTGCTCAAGAAAACCTGTTCCAAACCTGTTCTATGGGTCATGACAATGAAGATGCATTACCTCCGAAAAGACCTACAAATGGCTGCGCATCACACCTGACTGACCTTGAGACAATCTGCGGAGAGGCTGTGATCGCTGCATCAAAACAGTATTATACAAACACTTTGGATAGTTCTGCACCTCTGACAAACCACAACAAGTTATGTTTAATTAGTCAGCAAAAAAAAAGAATCAATCTTTTTCTGTTTTGTCATTATGCTGTATTGTATGTAGAATCTTAAAGGCATAAAAGCGAAATGTCTACATATTGGATTGAGGCTGTGCTGTACCAAAAGATGAGGCCCTGTATTAGGATCAAAGTCTCTGCTTCATCATATTGCATAGGAACCGTGTGAGGGGTTTGTTTTGTAGTGAACCACAAACCTGCAAGCCGGCACGGTATGGCCAGTAGTGACCGATGAACTAGTGGATCATCTGAGGAGTTCACCAGGAGCAGCGGCACGGATACCTGGAGGCAAATTTCAGAGTCAGTTCGCTCCTGGGCTTCATTAGACTGGCCGGCCTGTGCTAATCCCTTAATTTCAGTAAGCATTCATTCAAACGTTTACTCTGCAGGAACTTTGCACCAGGTCCTCAGTAAGGGACAGACATCAGACGATTAGTGTTTGCCATATAATTAAAGCGTTAACGGCAAATAGTGCAGTAATAGTATATCCCGCCAGCGAGGGACACTTGAAACTCACATTGTGAATGTAGTGCACGCAGCTCTCCTTCTCGTAATACTCCCTCAAGGAGCCGTAGCCGTGGAACTTTCTGCGGTGAAAACCGTGTGATAAGATCAGGGGCTGAATGTCTGGAACAGTCCGCTTTTCAACGCGACCATACTTCACCTCATTATGCTGTCATCTATCTGCATCAGAGAGGTGGCTGCGCACAGTTTGGTGAGGTCTGCGTCCCCGATGTTGCTGGAGCTCATGCTCGACAAACTGCCCCTGTGAACCACGATCGGCACGGAGAAAGAAACGCAGCGTTCAGCTGACAAGATACGGGCGGGGAAAACGATGCCTGACGTCAGCAACTGGAACAATAACACATCTGCTAGATCGTATCACTTTTTGCTTTAGGCCCCCGCTGATCTGGAGACAGCGATATGCTAGTTTCTCAGCAGGTGCACATTTGAAACTGCTAATCTCCCCTTGCACGTGTTGTGTCTTTATTTACCTGTGCGACAGGATGAGCTTCTTCATCTTGCCTGCCAGCAGAAAGTTATAAAGTCTCCGACACTGATCCCACTCAAGGAATGTTTCCTGGGCCCTAAACACAAGGAAGGACATTAATGCACTCACACAAGGGAGGTTACACTGCATGGAGGAAATACATCTTTAGACCCCTAAATGCTTCCTCATTTTGTCTCATTGTGACCAAGAACTTCTATGTATTTGTTAGGATTTTTGGGATGGACCTACACAAAGTAAAAGAAAAAAATACCCCAGGTTTAGTTAGATGGGATGGAAATGGTGAATAGCCAGAATTTCTATGCGTTTTTCTACTCCTACTGACCGCCCAACGCGCTTTACCCTACATGCTCACCCAATCACACTCACAAACGGGCCCGTATTCATTAAACGACAAGCAGATCGCAAGAGAACGTGAGTTAGGTGCATTACCGAGGGGCATATTGACATGTGGTGTGGAGAAGCCAGAGTTAAACCCACAACTTTCAGATTGCAAGACTAGTATAAAGAATCAAGAATCTTTTATCGTCACCGCGGGGAATTTCTTTTGAGACAGACACCGGCTCAGGATGCACACAAACTATATATACAGGTAGACACAACAGACATAGTGTTTTCAACCTCCCCAGTCTGCTAAGACTCATACCGAGTTCTGTAAGTTAGTCCTTTTTGAACGACATGATTGTGTTGTTGCACAAATTAATCACTCAAAGGTTCTTTGATGATGCAGTAAACCTAAACTTTCCTATACAGAATTGTGCACTGAAACATTCCTGAAAAGTTAGAGTGTGCAAATATGCATTCACAGTAGTCTTACTGTAACGAGTACCAGACTCAGTATTCCTAGCAGGGGGCGATAACCCTCACAGCTAAAGCAGTAAGTAAAGAACAGAGAACAATGTTCCTCTGTGTTTCCAGGTGCAGAGTATCTGTAAATGTTTGATTGTTGCAACACATTCACATGTGGATTTAGGTCTGCAGTTGCCAGGGACCTTCGAACACAAAGATATGCTTTGATCTGAACCTGTATGTTGAAGGATTTTTCTAAACTTCTGGGCCTTTTTAAAAAAAAAAAACTCTAGCAGAATTTCTTCCAGTATTGATCTATGTTTAGCTCCCTCCATCTCCCAATCCACTCTGACCAACTTCTCTGTCCCTGCTGAAGAAAGGCCTTCCCATAGCATGATACTGCCACCAACATGTTGCACAGTGGGGAGATTTGTGTTTACTCGGACTATGCAGCCTTTCTTTCTTCGGACCATTGATTAAAACATGTTTTGAAGTGTTTAAAGTGTGGGACATTGCTTTATAACCTAAGCCTGATCATGAACAATAAAGCAAAAAAACAAACAAAACCCAAGCCCAATTGAGAGTTCAGTTTATTAGCACGTCCTGCTGACCAACCTGAGGGCGCTGTACCCCTGGCAGACGCTGACGCAGCACAGCACTCGCTCCTGGTTGGATCGATTCTCGCCCAGGAACTTGCACGCTATGTTTCCTCCCAGACTGAAGCCTACAACCACCAGCGACGTTTGGGGAAAGGCACGCTTGATGTAGCCCACCATGGCCCCGAACTCCCAAGTACACCCTGAATATAAAGAAAACATGCTTTCCTCAACGGATGGAACATTTATGAATCCGATTTTGCTTTAAAACGTGTGAAAACGGCATGGATTGATTCTTACAGGAACCCCTTGATCACCAGCCCCTCCTTACCGTAGGTAAACATGCGTGGCGAGGTGAGCTCCATGTCGGGCAGGGCTCCCAGATGATTGAGGACGGCACAGCGGTAACCCTGCCTCTGGGAGTAATCCACAAAGGTTCGAACGTAGTTCTTCTCACTATGGTTACCAATCCCAGGGCAGATTACCATAGTAACATCGCCTGACATACAAAGAAAGCAAATGAAAACATTAACTGTAGCCACGGGGCGAGTGTCAACGTGGATGTTCGGCTGCTGTAACACGAGGCTTCTTCGCTCGTGGGAGCTCATTAGAGCCGTTCGTGCTCATGCATTCTTTAGCCTGATGGGCTTAGGATCCAAACAAGCACGAGAGTAAAGACATGGAAACACCAACAAACGTAAACTTATTAGATAAAAGCCCCAAAGCAGTGCCCTTTTGGCACATTGATGGAGACACGTTTGCCTTTATCTGCCGACCTTCTGTGGTGTGCGCTCCAAGAGGTTCAAAGAGGTCGAAGGTGGCCGTGGCTCCGTCCGGCATCGGGAGGAATTTGCGTATCCCGCGGGGGGTCGGCGTGTAGACCCGTCCCATCTTGCCATACAGAGCCGTCTGGAGATGACCGCTCTTCCCCCATAGCAAAGGAGGAATGTACCTGAAGAGAATCACGACCTCCATGTTAGCGTGTTCAGTACCAGCAGATGCTGTAGCAAAGAGATTTGGCAAAGACTCTGAGCAGCTATTGCGTAAAAACTCACTCCTTGGTGAGCATGGGGCAGGACTTGAGCAGATAGCGGCTGTGCAGCGTGTCCTGACTCATGATCCTTGGGGCTGCGTTTGGACTCTTCAGGTTGAGACAGCGCACGATGACGTAGAGGACCGCCGCCACCACAGCCAGCTTCATGCCGTTGAACATGGCTGGCAGCTCGGTGCCAAAGGTCTGCATGTCACCATACTCCAGGAATGTCATTGTGGATACTTTAGACCTGCCCTTTAAGTAACAACACATACAGTACCTTGTAGTGTGTGTATTTTTCTTAAACCTTAACATGTTACAACCACATTTTAGTGCAATTTATTGTGACAGACGAACCAAAACAGCACATGAATGAAGTGAAAGCAACACCATCTCTGACCTGTTCCTGTGTGTTTATGATGCCGTCAGGCCCACGGCCTTCACAGGTCAGATGCATTTAACCTGAGATTACACACTGGTGGACTCTATTTACTACTCAGACCGCTGTATAACTGGCTATACTGGATTTTGTTTAGGTGTATCTGACTAAAAAGGGACCAAATAAAAAGTGCATGACCCACTTTTAGGATGTATTCATCTCCTTCCCCCTGCTTTGTGTTGGTCCGTCACATAAAATCCCAATAAAATACACTGAACATTGCAGTTATGCTCAAAAGGCAAGGCTAAGCTCAAGAGAGTTAGCGTATTCTTAGAAGGCAATCTAAATCTAATATCAAAGGTATAAATAAAATGTAAGTGTTTCTATTTCTTTGCTCGTCTATTACCCTTAAATTTATCAAATGTGGAGTCAGGTTTTTTGGTCACTTTTTATGCCTGTGTGCAGACATTCTCTATAACTATACAGCAAATGTATGGAAGATGGTAAGTTTTATTAAATAAAAATGCTGGACACGGGGGAATGCTGCTTTGGGGAAAAACATGAACAAAATCATCCTTTTTGAGCATCTCTGTTCCAGGTTTGTGGTTTAACATAATTACTATGCAAAACTACATTTTCATTGGGAGTAATATATAAAGCAACTTTAGCTAACCTGTGTGGCTTGACAGACTATATAGAACACAGGGTAAACAACCAGCTCTTGAAAAGCAGCTTTTTAAACTCGTCCAATTGCACACAGTGCTTTACAATAAGTTTCTCATTCACAAAAAGCACCGTATTCAAGATGCCACCCCTGACGAGATTCTATCTTTCGTACTGAATAACAAAAAGTCTGCACACCACTGTCTGAATGCCCGCTTTGTGTGATGGTAAAAACCACAGGAATTTCATAATCCCACTTTTAATGTGACATTTACATCGTACAATGCAACTTAAGAAGCGTACAAATTGTTACAAAAGAAAAATCTAACATCAGTCATAACCTGATTGCACAAGTGTGAGCCCTCTTTTAAATCAATACTTTGGTGAAGCACCTTTTGATTCAACTACAGTATTGAGTCTTTTTGACTTTTTCCCAAACTGAATGAAAAGACAAGAAAGAAACTCGTCAGGGAGGCTGCAGGAGCTGCAGGAATATCTGATTAATACTGGTTGTGTCTGTGCTGTAGCGGGCTGGGTCTACGTCTTTGATACGGGGAACCTGGGTTTGAATCCCAGTTTCTTCTGTGAAAACTCTGTCAAATCTGTGTACAAGTTCTAATGAACCCCTGAAAAAGGAGCAGCCAAAAGGACTCACTGGTCGTATCCTTTGTATCCTATCTCTGAGGGACTGCAAGACAGAAGTATTTTCTCCTAAAGAAAACATCCACACCTGGCTAAAATGTCCCAAAACCTCCAGGAAGAATGTGTTAGGGTCTGACAAAACTAAACTTGAACTTAAAAAAAAAAAAAAAAAAAAAGGTAGGTTTGACACATGAAACACAGTTCCCATCACAAAAGGAGGATTTTACCTACAGTAAAAAAATGTAAAAATACAAACCACATAGCAGCAACATGCTCTGCATGCAAAACTAAATCTGACAAAAAAACAAAACAAAAAACAAAAAAAAAAAACAATCTTTAGGATTAGCTAAAGAGGGGTGTGGACAACAGACGCCAGCATAATCTTACAGATCGGAAGAACTTTTGCAGGGTAAAGTAGGTAAATATTTCCAAGTAAAGATGTGGGATCCTGATATACTCTTACCAAAAAGTTCCCCAGGTGCCTTACTTATTTGCACCTGGGGAACATAACACTTTAAATTATGTCTCCATACTTTCCCACTTCTTGCCAAAACCTTAGTGTCTGAATGATGAGTCTCTTCCAAAAAATAGGAAACAAAACAATAGGAGAAATTCATGCCCCAGACGACTGGTTTGAGCATCCTAAGTGGATTAAACAGGAATGTAATGACAGCACAAAATGCATCCACAGCCAGTGCATCGCTTTTTTTATTTAATTTGTGAAGAGCTTGTCCAGGATCCCACACTTGATGATTGGTGAACCCCCCAGAAGGTTTGCAGCCCTCACTTTGAGAACCACTGGTATTACAACTTAAGTTACCTTTAAATGGTCTAATTAGCCTCCCACTGTTTATCTCTCTGGCTGCTATGGACGTTTTACCCAAAGAAAAAAGCCAATCGGAACCAGAACCCTGCAGCAATGTGTTTGTCTTTTTACAACTCCTATAATCTAGCGGTACAGCCTTAAAATAAAGGTCTCACAAAATAAGTTAATTGTAGTTCTTGAAATGATAAGGATATTATTTCAAAATATTTTATTTAGTCCATGGCACTGATCCTTTAAATAATCAACTTCAATCGGGGGCTTTAAATGATGGTTAATCAAGAGTTTTGACTCACCTTTCTGCCTCAGCTGGTATAATAGGCAGTTTTTACAGCCTACAGAAAAGCTGAAAGGAAGACACAAAAAAAAAAAAAAAAAAAAACATAAATAAAAGAAACTTAAAATAGTGATGGCAAAAGAGATAAAAGTTTACAGAAAACAAATATCCAAGTTAGTTGTCATGTAGATTACCCTGAAAACTCCCAGGCAGAAGCGTGAACGGAGAACACGCAGTTAGCCCCAGCAGGTTTCTCGCTCTCAGTTTGTTTGTCCTTCCAGGTAAAAGTGTTCCTGTAGGAACAAGAGAGAAACTGTGAACTCCGTCAGTCACAAAACTCCGCGGAATAAATGAGCCGACACTTTTTTTCTACAGCATGAGAAGAGACTTCCGGACTTGCCATTGAGTTTCAGAGTGTCTGGAGTCACGCGCCGCTAGCAGCTCCTACTCCGCTCCCAGCGGAGAAACTGACCAGCCAAGCCGCCGCGAGCTCGAGATGCCTTCAGGCTCCACCAGCAAAGCTCCGACATTACAAGTGAATTCCTCCCACAACACCAGGTAAGTGATTTCCACTACGCTTGACAATATAATTTTAATATCTTGTTATGTGTGCTTTCAAACTAGGTCGGTTTTACATGTTTATATATTCCTTCCGTAGACTATGCGGTAAATTTACCGTTTCTGCGGAGTCGGCATCTCTCTGTTTAAGTAGCGTGCCCAACAACCCCGAAAGGCAGCACCGCAAACAGCGACACTTCCTACCGAACCATCCCGCAGTTTACAGTAACGTCCCTCCCCAACTTCACTGGACAGAGTGAGACATACGCCCCGACTGCTCAGGACTAATGTCACAAAAATGTGGTTTGATGACAGCACATACTTGCGTAATCCCTCTGAATAACATTCAACATCCAGTGCAGCAGAGCAGACGGAAGTTCACAGACTAAACTTAACTGAAACTTACTCATCTCAGAACCTTTTAAAAGTAAAGAAAATAAAAAGAAAATACCCCTGAATTTAATTATGAGTGATGGAAATTGAATGACGCAACAATATAAAATTGTGAAGACTTTTTTGAGCTAAGAATTAAAGAGAAAGCCAGAAAATAGCAGGGAAGGATCTGGACATAGATCTCTGCAGACGTACTGAGGCCAAGTGGGGTGATCTCAATGCAAATTGCCATAGTTAGCAAAGCAACAAAAAAACAAAACACAATCTTAAATTACTGTCTTCATGCTCACTTTCTTTCACAACTTCCACACTTTTACCACAAACAACAGAATAATTGGCATATTTTATTAAATACAGAGACAAAGAAATGTTCCATCAGATATAACTGGGGATGGAAGGGGTGTAGGTGGGACCTAACGCGCGATTGTGATGTTTAACCTGTTGACATTTTAAATAATATTTCTTTTAGAATGAAAATAATAAAAGCAAACCTCAGGTTCTGAATGCCAACACAGAAATAACACATGGTAATCTGCCAGCTGATTATGAAATGTGTTACCATTATTAAACGTGAAATGATGACAATTCTTTCATTTTAAACGGCATATCACTTATAGTTTTGATCTGTTAAACTGCAATTGAAATATGGGGTTCAACGATTTACCAATAAATCCTGTTCCATTACACCTGCAGTTGAACTAGTTTCTGGAATTAAAAAAAATGTGAGGATGGCAAAGGATGTAAGATAAAAATTCACATATGGATTTTCCTTCTTGTTTAAAATAAAAACCCTGAAAAACAACAAATCATTTTGAGCACGATCTGTTTTACTTACATCAGAAAAGTATTTATACATTTATTGTACTGCACTTTATGTAACAGACAGTCTGAGCGTTTCTAAAACATTATCATGCTTTGATCTGAACCAGTCCATTCCTCTGGCTTTATGTTTAAGGGTTGCTGTCCTGCTAAAAAGTGCCCCCCCACCCCACCCTTGCATAATTTTTTAAGTATTTTGCAGTCTCTAACACTATTTGATTATTATTTTTTATTTTTCTCAGGATTGCCCTGCCTGAACTTCATTTAGTGCATGTAACCATCAGCTCAGACCAGCTTCTCAGCATTGCCTACTGTGACGCTACTATATGTCGCAACCCAGGAAGGGTGTGTTCAGGGTTCTGTGTAGTGTTACATTTTTTCCAGGCAATGCAAGAATGTTCAGTTTTGGTCTCAGCTGAGAAGAGCGTCATCTTTCACATGCTGTGTGTCCATTATGACTTGTGTCTTCATATGCCTTTCATGCTTTTCTACACTCTATCATGAAGGCCATGTGTACAAATATCAGAAAACATTTTCCAACCTCACGTTTTGCTTCAGAATCTCAGATGGGTTTAGATCTGGACTTTGACTTGGCCATTCCAAACAGATGACTGTGCTTCGATCCATACCGCTCAACTGCAGCTCTTGCTG
The DNA here is from genome assembly GCF_011125445.2 of Fundulus heteroclitus. Taxonomy (NCBI): domain Eukaryota; kingdom Metazoa; phylum Chordata; class Actinopteri; order Cyprinodontiformes; family Fundulidae; genus Fundulus; species Fundulus heteroclitus. The sequence continues at coordinate 7,600,421 of NC_046362.1, forward strand.
TACGTTTAGGGTTGTTGTCATGCTGGAAGATGAGCTTTTGCCCCCCTTTTAGGCATTTTGCAGCCTCTAACAGGGTTTTCTTGTATTTCTCTAAACCCATTTTCCATCAACTGTAGATAACTTAAAATATTAAAATAATTCCTGCCAAATTATGCTGTCACCACCACATTTCACCACGGGGATGTTTTTTTCTTTCACACCACTCATAGAAACCAGAGAACCCTTTTCCTAGTAATAAATTTCCCACTAATAGTCGTCCTGTCAACAGATTCTCCAGCCAGGGCTGTGGATCGCTTTTATCAATGCCCTCCTCACAAACTCGTCAGTTTCGGTGGACAGCTATGTCTTGGTTGGTTTGCAGTTGTGCCTTACCCTTTCTATTCTCATCTGAGAATAGAAAGCCCGTGTTTCTTGGTCTTCATGATGCTGTTTGTTCACATGTAGGGTCTAATTACATATAAGTTCAAATGTATATGATTTTTTCAATATTTTTGTTTGATTTGTTTAAATGTGTTCTTATTCATGACAAGACCCACTTTCATACATTAGCCAGCCAGAGAACTTTGTTGATGATGCTTCAAGAGATTTGAGACCAGGAACTGTAGAGGAGACGGCTTAATGCCTCTCACTTCCTACGGAAGCTTTAGGAAAGGCGGCCTGTGGGGAAAAAAAAACTGTGATCTGGATCAGTTTCACCAGATATTCCAGTAAAGAAAAACAGTGCAGTGTTTGCAACGGTAGTAAGGAACACCCAGATTCCCTGACTATCTTGTTTTAGTCCTTATAAGCTGGAAGGTTTTGCTTCTTCAACATTCTTTAACAAATATATAAGGTCTTTGTAGAACTGCTGTGTTCATGCTTAGATTTAATTATGCAAACGACTCTATTTATTAATTTGTGGACTGAAGATAAATAGCTGCTCTGGGTTTTATCTATGTCTGTCAGAGTAAAGGGGCCTGAATACCAATGAACGCAACAGTTTTCAGATTGTTTATTTGTAAAATAATTATAGAACCATGTATTCCTTTCCACACTATTCTACAATATGTAATAATTCATGTTGGTCTAAATCATAAAATCCAAAGAAAATACCCCTTAGTTTGGGTCTTTAAAGTGAGAAAATGTGAAATGTAAAGGGATACTTTCACAAGGTACTGTTTGGTATGTTTGAATAATTCCCGTACATACTTTGACCACAAGAGGGCGTCATTGATTTATGGGTTTGCATTTGCACACTGCTTGGCTCAGGAACGGAGACACAACACGTCAAATTGCGGTTAAATTTACAAAATATGTGAAAACTTTAAATATACAGATGAAGAATTATCTTAGCATTGAATGATCTCTACTTTTATTATGTTCTGCTGATTTCTATTGCTTTAAGTAAATATAGACCAATCATGTTTCTGTGAGGGCAACAGAAGTGGAACATTGCAGCTGCACACATAGCAAACATTTATGAATACAGTTGCAAGTTTCTTGGAGATAATTTACCTTTTTAGGGTTAAAATTTTCTTGAGTTGGGCTGGATTCAAACAAATCAAACCAAACTGCACCTCCAGTAGTCATGTCTAACACAATTTCATTTTCGTTGTCATGAGATAGAAAGTTCATTCTTGGGTTTAACCTTTGTAACCGTTAACTATATGGGAGGAGGCTGTTTTTTTTTTTTAAGAGGAACATCAGATGACTAAGCTAATGTGGACAATTGACCACTAATACATGTCGGACAGAATACTGTCCTTTAATAATACATAGAGGTCAGTTTCTTTTCTCTGTTTTTTGGTCTGAAACACTAATGAGTAGGTTCCCTTTTAACACTATGTCCACATTCTCTGTAGCAAATGCTGATTATAAAATATTTCTAAAGATGCTCCAAAGTTTGAGGTATTTTAAAAGTAAAAAAATTTTTTTTTTTTTGAAAAGTTGCTGTTTTTTGGAGGCGTAGTCTTGCAACTGTGAGATGGAACAATGTGTATCACAAAGCATTATTCCAAATCAAATTCATCACCACGTTTTAAATAAGTAATTAATGTAAACATATGGGAGCAAAAACAGAGGCAGGGTTGAAATCTAATGACATGGACTATCAAGATGGCAGAGCGTTTGTCTACTGTGTTTGAAGGATGCATCATAGGTGGGATCATTTTAAGCTTTGCATGAATTGCATTGGCTTAGTTACTAGGCTACAGACAATGTTAGTTTTACACTGCTACTAAAATGTGTTGACTTTTTCTGTGGCTGTTGCAGATGCTGCCTTAAAAGTCTCGGTGAGCAAGAAAAGAGCAGTGCCAGGACGAGGGGAAGGTGTTTTCTCAAGTTGCAAAAACAATGTGCCTCATTTTTGTGTTATTGCCTCCAAAATGTGATGTGAAAAGTTCAGAGACTGAGGCAGGACTTGACATCACACCCTCTTCTGACCAATTGTTGGGTCTAAGTTCAAGAACCACCCACGCATAAACTAAATTCTCTATAGACAATAATACATTGGATTTCATCTGCAGCTCTTATGGTTTTCATGTTTTTTTCCCCCTCAAAGACAGTTTTTTTAGTTGTTTTGTTAACATGTGCAGACAGTGCTGTGCAAAAATATTCACACCCCGTGAATGTTTCCAATGACTTCAATCTTCACTGTATTTTATTGGAATTGGATGTCACAAACCAACATAAACTAGAACGTGATTGTAAAAGTGGTATAAAAATGATACATAATTTTAAATGTTTTTAAAAAATTGGGAAATGTGTAGTTGGCATATGGAGTCGGCCCATGCCGTTTTATTGTCCCTTGTTAGGTATGTTTTACTTTTCGATATAAAGTAACAATTCAGTTGCCAATTGTATAATAGTCTTTGAATGTTAAATATGTGTGTGTATTCTTTTTCCCTTACCACAATGTATGTGTTCATTGTTATTTGTGTCAAATATAAGACTAGTTTATGTAGATAATTTATGTAAATTTGAGTTAAAAAATTATCACAGCCTGCTCCACCCTTTTTCTGTGGCCGTCTGTTACTGTGGGGCAGAAGCTCCTGGAGCTACTAAACACCAACTTGTTTTATTGTCTCTTGTTTGAATAAATATAGAGTGAGAACGTGTCTGTCATGATGTCAGCCTGCTAGATTGGAAACAAAACAAAGAGGTTGCATTTGGTAATTGGGGTATCTTTCTTGGCTTTGCTCATCCAAACTATAGTTTTTGTGAATTCTTAGTTACAGTTTTTAGTGAGTTTGTATGGAGAGCATCTATGTAATCATATTTCAAGCTTGCCACAAATTCAGCTTGGGACTTTGGTCTTTGACATGGCCATTCTAACACATAAATGTGCTTTGTTTGAACGCATTACATTGTGGCCCTGGCCACAATGTAATGGTTTGGGGGTTTTCATTCAGGACAGTAACAAATCGGTCATTAATTTGTATCTGACTTGGAATGCACCAAGGTCCTCTGAATACTGGTTGTTTAATTTTCAGCCACCAGACAGAGACACCTGGCTAGGTGACAAAATGTTTTCAGAAAAACTGAGACAAGGTCTGGTTGTCCCAGATTTAAATCTGTTTGCTGTTGTGATGACCCTGATAACTGAGAATTACCTTCTCCCACCATGTTTATACCCTGTTTCTATCAACAATAGCCGTCTTCTTTCCACAAAGGCCAGATTTGCGTAGTCCATGAATATGAGATGTTCAGTCAACCTGGACAGATTCTCCCACCCTAGCTGGGGATCTCTGCAGCTCCTCCAGAGATACTTGAACCCTGTTAACTTCTCCTCACATTAATCTTCTTTTGCGTTTTTCCTTCCAAGGGACGCCACAGCGAGTTAACTGTCTCCATCTAACCCTCTTTTGCATCTTCTTCTCTCACACCAACTACTTTCACTCTATCCATAAATGTTCTCTTTGGTCTTCCTCTCGACATTGTTCTACTGATGTACAGACTATCCTTCCTCTACATGTCCAAACCATCTCAGTGTAATGCCCGAACCAATAGAGAACCCAATAAAATAACAAGACACAGTGTTGCACTTTAAAATGTTTATTAAATAATTAAGAAACCTGGTGCAAGCAGAAAAAAACTCACTGTTGGAGCCGTCTGAAACAGCTGCCAGGCAACATAGAGTGTCCTTTTTTCACAGCAGGTTATAATAGATACTGGAGGACAGAGACAAGCAGACAGATCCAAAGGGCTAGACAAGGCTAGTAGTCATGAGATCAGTCCAGGTTGTGTCCAGAAAACAGAAGGCAGAGTAGGTTTCCAAAGAGGAGCTTAGCAAGGCAGGAAAATCTGTGAAACTTGGTCTTGGTCATGAACAGGGAAGGCAAGGGAAGGTAAACATTAGAAAAGAAAAGAAAATATTACAGAAAAGAAAACATTACAGAGGAAAAAACACAGGCAGGAAAAGAAGACTGGACACCTACCCACATGAATGCTTTCAAGAATTTGGTACCTGCTGACTGTGGAAACGCTGTTTATAAAGGCAGGGGAACAGGTGAATGGACTAATCCTTGAATCCAGCAGCCGGCTAGGCTAGAACATGAACCTGTCCATCACCAAAGTAATAAAGAAGGGGCTTAGAGCCGTTCCTTGATGCAGTCCTACTTACACCTTGAACTTTCACACCTACAGCACACCTCACCGCTGTCTTACAGCACCCATACTTGTCCTCCACCACTCTAACGCACGTTTCTGCTACTCTACACTTCCTTATAAAATACACCAGCTCCTCTCAATAACCTGCCACATCCTTTCTCTAGAGCTACAAAAACACAACCAGCTCCCTCTGACCCTCTCTGTATTTTTCCATCAATATACTGAAAGCAAATATTGCATCTGTAGTACTTTTTCTTTGCATGAAACCATAGTACTGCTCACAGATGCTCACTTCTGACCACAGTTTAGCTTTCATTACTCTCATAACTTCATTGTAGGACTCATCAACTTTAAATTGGTACCCTACCCCTACCCCAAAATATCGGCTTTATTTCAAAGATCACTAGTGGGTACGTTAGCATGTTAGCTCCAGGCCTTAACCCCAGTCGTACCCTAAAACACAGTGAAAAAACACATTAGAAATAAACAATTTTAAACTACCTCATCCCCTGCTAACTTTTTCTGTTTCTCTCTGCCAAACCTCCACCTTTGTGTCCACTTCTACAGCACACTTCTCCATTTCTAGGGCATCTTCTCGCTCTCTAAGATCTCATTGAACAGCTGGGTCAAAAATGCTACTGTTGTCTATCCTAGACACTTCAATACCTCTACAGTTATATCATCAGGACTAACTGCCTTTTTACTCTTCATTACATCATCCTTATTTATCTTTGCTACGTCTTGACACAAGGGTCACTTCTTCTCTTTGTGGTCTCTCATTTGCTCATTCATCAAAATTTTTACCATCTTCCTATCACACTAACACTAACACAATCCTTAATCAACCCAACCCGTTGAACATCTATTCCATCGCTGTCTCCCTTTCTCCTTACCTGACTCCGCCAGATAGATTTGCTCCGCATATCCATCTGGAAACCTTCCGTTGAAGTAATTTTGGGAAGGGGCGAAAATACTGGTTAGCTGATTGGCCTATGTTGGTGATAGACGGGCCAAATGAACCAATCAGATTCGTCGTCGCTCGTAACAGAGCGACGACGAAAACACAACCACAAGCCAAGCTACTCTTGCTGCTGCAGGTAAAGGCTTGTTAGCTCAGCAAAGAAATACTCTGTAATTCCGATAAAACTTGCTCGATAGCCACGCTAACGCTAGTTTCATCGGCTGAAGCCGCCATGTTCTTTAGACTGAACTGTCGCGTTTCTCGTTGCGTCACACCTCAACCCGCCTCAAAGCCAACGCTGATTGGACGTTCGTTTGGTGAACGGCTCCAAATTTTCTTTAACGGAGAGTAGCCAGACTGATCTGCGAGTGAAACCTTGAAAGCTCGCGAGATCAGGGTGGTCTCACGAGGCTACCTTTCTCCCCCAACCTGCATGAATCCTACTCTCATTCCTTACTGTTCAACCTATACAAGTCATTGTATGCTCTTTGTTTGGCCTTAACTACCTCTACCTTCACTTTATGCTGTAAAGTAGTGATGTGCCGAGGCTTTGAGGCGTGTGTCGAGTAATGGAGAGGGCGTTTCCGTAATGCCAAGCTTGCTTCATTTAGGGGAGGAGCCGAAAACGATGACGTCCGAAGCCTCGCTGCTCGGCTGTACCACCTGACTGCTTCGGGAAGTGGCTCAGATTTTGGAACGGGGTTTGACAGCTTTAGAAACCCCACAGCAGTGTTTCCCGCAGCACTATGTTGGCGAGGCGGCCGCCAACGTTCCAAAAAAAAACAAAAAAAAAACTAACTCGATATGCTTGCATGTTTATTTGACGTTAACACGCGTTTTTTTGTTGTTGCTTTCTTGCGTGCATATAGTGAATGGCAGGGAAAAAACAGGCAAAAATACATGGATACTTTGAAGTGAGAAGCGACTTCACCAACGCACCCCGCTCCGCCAGTCATCCGTGCAAAACCGCGCGGATGACTGGCACATTACTATATTACAAACACACTATCACAATTTTTGCATGCATATTTATTCCCTTTTAACCTGCCACCAAAACAAGAGCTGGATGAAGCTCTAGTCTACATGACAGTGAAGGATACCCAGCCTTTCACTATTGTGGATGACGTTGGATTCAGGACAGAGGCAAACATAAGCAGGCTGGAGAACCCCCTGGAGTACTGGGCTAATCATTGGTCACTGTACCCCATTCTGTACAAACTTGCACTTATTTATTTATGCACCCCGGCATTATCTGTGCCATGTGAGAATGTATTTTCAAAGGCTGGAGAAGTAGTGTCAAAAAAGAGAAATCGTTTGAAACCAAAAACGGTGGAGAAATTGTTGTTTCTTAATAGAAATGCATGAAATCATCCAAGTTACACAAGCATTAGCCTATTCACTACCCCCTCCTTAGTTTCACAAGCACTTCACTGTCCTCTGCCTGATTAAGCCCATGCCATTTTTCTAGAGTCACAAAAAAACATTATTACACAATATGCCATATCACATGACACTACTATTTTGGGAATAATTACACACAGAGAATACATTCAAACAATATTTTATTATACACATATGTGTATACATAATTTATGTAGACAAATGATTTCGTCCTACACCTTTTGTGAAGTCATTCCCAAGAGCCATAATAGACAATAAATCAATACATCACACGTGTTAAAGGCATACTATGCAACATTTTTCAGTTAATTAATGTGTTCCATACCGTTTTGGATGATTAAATGAGTCATTTCAGGTCGAACAAAGGTTTTCTCGGCCGCCCTGGGGGTCTGTGGGGGAAATACCGCACTTGCAAGGAGCTCACGGCCCGCACACACAGAAGTCTCGCTTTACGGTGAGAACTCCATGTGTTTTTGCCCTGCCATTCACTATATGCACGCGCGAAAGCAACAACAAAGAACCGCGTGTTAACGTCAAATAAACATGCACGCATATCGAGTTTTATTATTATTATTATTATTTTTATTTTTTTATTTTATTTATTTATTTATTTTTTTTTATGTTGGCAAGACGCTACCGCGGTGGCTGCGGCTTGGCGAGGCGAGGCGGTGGCGGTGGCGGTAGCGTCTCGCCAACATAAAAAAAATTAATAATAATAATAATAATAATAATAATAACAGGCGAGGTGGCGGCGGCGGCGGCGGCGGCGGCGGCGGCGGCGGCGGCCGCGGCTTGGCCGCCTCGCCAAGATAGCTCTGCGGGAAGCTTGATGTTCATACCTTCACTGTGTTAGTCATTGTTTGTACTGCCGTTTTTTCCACTTTTTGTTGCGTTCGCCTGTCTGCTAAGCTGAAAACAACCGCGCCTGGCTTGACGGAGAAACCAGAACAGCTGAGCATCTTTATGACAGTGCACTTTTACTTTCGCCCTCTGGGGGGAGCCTCGCTAGAAAATCAACCCCGGTTGCATAGTATACCTTTAAGATACAGCTGGCTGAGATTATACACCTGGCCAGTAGGTGGTTTCGTGTGCACATGAAGCTCCAAGAAATTAACCCTTTCTCGAACCAGTTGGCTCAAGTGGTTCAATGCCTCATAAGGCATCATCTCACCATCACTAGTAGATGGTAGAACCTGACAGCTGTACATACACTGAGAGAGGCAATAATATGTAGTGAGTTCAGCAGGTGCAGCGACTCTACTAATCCGAGCCGCTGCAGGTGTAGCTGCTCAGACCTAATTGCAGGAGCTGAGCTGAGTTGTGCAGGCAGAGAGTGACGTCACAGTCACTGTTGACAGGGATCTCAGTCATAGACAGGAAGGAGCAGAATCTGTACACCTTTTTGAGCAGGTAAGAAAGACCAGTCCATTTCAGTTTTCTACGAAAGAAGAGCTGTCGTTGAGCCTTTTTCACCAGGTGAGAGGTGTTCCCAGTCCAGAAGAGGTCAGAGCAGATGTGAATGCCTAGGAACATTGTGCTGTCCACATGCATCAGCACCTCCCTATGTATGCAGAGAGGGGCATGTTCAGGGGTGCTACTAGGCATGAAGCTCTGCTGGGGCACTGACCCCCTACCACATATCCCCCTCCTCACACACACACACACACACACACACACACACACACACACACACACAGTGCCCCGCCTGGCTACATTCCTACCAAAATCACCACTTGAGATGTTAATGAGTGTAAGAGCATTTTTATTTTAACAAACATGGACATTTTAAGAGGGCAGCGAAAACCATCACCAACTATGATAAATCATTAATGCCTAGTTTACAAGGGTTGCAGTTCAGATGAAAGTTCAACTCAATCTGAACTTAGTTTTTTATTTTTTGAGCATTGAAGTTCAACGCCTATTTTTTTTTTGTTTTTGCAAAGCGGTCAATGACTTGACTGTGACTCAGCTTTGAAATTTCTTCCTTCTCTACTGCTAAAATAGCAAGATGATGAAGCCTGTCTTGTCCCATTGTGCACCTCAGCCTAGTGTGGAGCCGTCTCAACACACTGAATGACCTTTCACAGCTGTTGACTGCGATTGTTAAGGAGATCTAAATGACCTGCGTCAGCGTTGGGAACATGATGTTATCCAGCAAGTTAAAAACACACTGCATATCCTTGATTGCAAGGCTTTCTTTTTTGGAGGCTAGATAGTTTTTGGCCACTAAAACCTCCTCTGATTTCAGACTAATATTGTAATGATCTGCCAGACCTTGGAGGAGCTCCTCAGAGAGAAAGCTGTCTGATTCTGGGTTACAGGCCTGAATACCTCTGAGAATTTGTCCATTAAGAGATGAAAAACGCTCATCCATATCTGCAACCTTCCCGTCAAGGCAAGGGAGATGCAGGTTTCAGATGTGCACATCTGTTTCAGAGTGTCACACTCAGCTCCCTTGTACGCTGTAGCCTTAGCCAGGTCTACTGTTTCACTCCGCAAATATTTGTGCAGATTCCCAGTTACAGACAGAAAGACCTTGAACATTATTAACGGGTATGCTGTGGAGAATCTGCTTAGTTTCATGTGGAGTCCCACTGCCATGGAGGTGTTAATGCTGGAAAGGCACTGAAGAACAGCACGGAAGTCCTGAACTGGGTATTCACAGATCACATCTGATATGACCAATGGGTCTTTGACAACTGTACAAGTTCAGATGGCACCAAACCCAACTGCTTCTGCACCTCTCTGAAACTGTGATGGTTTACAAGAGAAACACCGCAAAAATGAGTATTCACTCTGCAACAGGTCAAATAAGTTCCTGGCCTCTGGTATTGCATGGTAGGTGTGAAACAGCACTATGTTTGACTGATGTGCATAGCAGTTACGTTAATAGACTTGCTAATAACGTTACCAACTTAACTGGCTAGCTTAAACAGCTAATTCATCACCAGACCATACCTCCATTTCTCTCATCTCTTTGTTTTACTTCTCTATCTCTGTATCCATCTACACAAGTCATGCGTTAATGCCCAGTTTGTATAAGGTAATTTGGTTTCACTTAAAAAATAATAAAATTGACTACGCATTTTAGTAGAAATATGCTTCTTCTCCCGTCTGAATTATCTGAATTGATGCATGATAAATATTTATTGTTGCTGAAAATGTATTGTAGCATTTACACTGGGGCACAGCTCATTTATACTGGGTCATGTACCCCAGTAAATGGGGCCCGGCGATGCTGATGGGCATGTTCTATCTTGCTGGACCTCCTATAGTCCACTGTGAACTCCTTGGTCTTGCTGGTATTCAGGATGAGGTTATTCTTGGAGCACCACGGTGTCAGATTGTGGACCTCTTCTCTGTAAGCGGGTCTCATCATCGCTGTATATGAAACCCATTACAGTGGTGTCGTCCACAAACTTCACCACCATGCTTATGGGGTGGAAAGCAGAGCAGTCGTCGGTGAAGAAGGCAGGGCTGAGGACACTACCCTGCGGCATGCCAGTGTTGAGGATTAGTGGGGCAGATATGAGTTTCCTTATCCTCACCTTCTGGGGGCTGCTAGTGAGGAAGTCACTGATCCAGGTGGATAATCTCAGGTTGTGGAGCTTCAGAGCCAGCATGTCTAGGAATCCGGTGTTGAAGGCTGAGCTTAAATCCAGAAATAGCATCTTAACAGTCAGAGCTGTGTGAAGTGCCGACAAGACAGCATCCTCTGTGGAGTGATTCTCCCTTTAGGTGAACTGCAGGCTCTCTATTCTGGCAGGGATCACGTCCTCGCTGTACTTCAGGAGGATCTTCTCAAAGCGCTTCATCATGGCTGGAGTCAGAGCAACAGGACGGTAATCAATGAGAAAGGTGATATAAAGTATTGACTACAAATGAAACTAAATTGAAGCAAACTAGTGGTAAGGTGTGGTACTTGCCTTCACAAATATACATCGCTAGAGCTCCACCTTTGTCTTCATGTGACTTCATTCCTGTCGGCTCTAAAGAAAGAGTGGGCTGCTGGCTCCACCTTGGCATTGGGGATGTTGTAGTCCAGCCACATGGCTACACAGCTCTCCAATTTACGTGAGGTGATCCACAGCCGGATCTTGTCCATTTAGTCAACTAGTGATCTAACATTGGCCGGTATGACTCCATCAGTGCACTAACGATCAGTTGTTAGCCTAATGGTCCTCTTTTGCACATGAGCACCCAATTTTGACACTGTTAAACTTGTTGCGAAGGTACTGCTAAAAAAGTTTAGCTGTAACTCCTCAGACGGAAGAAGTTTCTTGGGGAAAAAGGTGCCCATCCAGAGGACCTACTCAACTTTTTTATTTTTCAACCTGGATTATTGCGATGCATCAGGACATTGTTCATGCTTTTATTTCCTCTTTTTTAGATTATTTTAACTCTCTTTTTAGTTGTCTTAACAAATCTGCTGTCACACATCTGCAGTCGGTCCAGAACGCTGCTTTGAGGCTTTTAATAGGAATCAACAGGTTAGGTTACACCAGTTTAATCATTGTCTACCTGTGATATTTAGAATTGATTTTAATTACAGCAACAAAATGTTGATTTCTTATTCTTCTGGCCACACTCTTCTATCCTTGGCCCAGTACCTCCTGTAGCCTTAACCTTGACTCCTATTCTCTTTATCTCCACACAGATATTTGCACCTGACATTTTATTAGCTTTTCTTACTGTCTTTGTTTTACATTAAGCCATATGTAGCTCTATTTTACTTGCACTCTATAAAGCACTTTGTGATTTTTATCTGTGAAAGGTGCTATATAAACAAAACTTACTTACCTACTCACAATTAGGGGCATATACATTAATTAAAATCCTCTGAGTACAAGCTGCCAGTAACTATCAAATATCTACCATTTAGATCAGATACCACATTAGAGAAAACAAATGGAATTGATTTATGTGATAAAATGGTAACACCCTTGGATTTACCATGAAATGCTAAGTAAAATGTTTGATCAATCCACCTACTTTTAATTTGTGAATATGGAGTAATAATAATAATAATAATACTTATTATTATTACTATTATTATTATACATTTAATTCATTTTATTTCTGAAAAGACCCAGACTCAGCTCTCTGTCTTCATTTTTCTCAGCTGCTCACCTCGTATGGTTGATTCTCTTAAAACTTTTCAATTCCTGCAATATTTTCAGGTACTAATGTTAGATATATAGCTGAATTTGATCCATTTTGGATATTAATTCTAGTGCCCCTTCCTGTTATTGTCATCTTTTTTTATATATCCTTTTCCTCTTTCACTACCTCTCTTGAGTAGTTGTTTTGCAATCGGAAGGTTGTGGGTTTGATTCCAGCTTCCCCTTGTCACAGTGTCCATTGAACATGAAATAGTCCCAGCATGAAATCCAACAAAGCTTCTTGTATATATAAATCAAGCAGAGCACTATGGTGAAAGCAGTAAGGTTCCACTTGTGAAAGTAAAGTAACACACAGACACAGACACACACACACACACACACACACACACACTCACACAAAAGAATGGTTAATGGTAACTAGTTTTCTACTAGTTACACAATGCCATGAGTTGGGCGCCATCTCAGATCATCTTGTCCCTGACCAAGGCAAAGCTGTCAGGCGGCTTGAGGTACACCTAATTTTCTGGTTAACACAATTGGTTAATCAATCATTAACACTGCAGCATTTCAGTGTGAAGATGTGGTGAACACAAAATTTCAAGTATCGCATCGCAATGGGGAAGAAGGGGGATGTAAGGGATTTTGTAGGAGCCGATCTTGATCTACAAGGCTTTTCAGGCAAAATAATCTCTTTGACTGCAGAGAAAACATCCAAGTGGAAGGCAGTTGTGTGGATGGAAATGCCTTGTTGATGTCAAAGGTCAGAGGAGACGGTTTTCGAGATCATAGGTTGCTCAAATAACCAAACGTTTACAGCCAAGGAAGAATAGCACCTCTGAATGCAAAACACATCAAACCTTGAAGCACATGGGTTACAGCTGGAAGCGGCACACCAAGAGGCACTCCAATCAGCTAGGAGCAAAAGACAGTAGCTAAAATGTACACAAAATCACCAAAATTAGAAAATAACAGACTGGAAAACGTTGCCTTGTCTGATGAAGAATTCATTTGCCCCGCAACAATTTGGCATGAACAACATTTAAGCATGGATCCATCCTACCTTATATTGAACTGCTGGTGGTGATGTAATGAGTGTGGGGGATGTTTTCTTGGTGCACTTTGGGCCATCAGTGACAGCTGAGCAACAATTCACTGCGCTCCTATGGCCTCCACAGCCACCAGATCTAACAGAGTACTTTTAAGATGTGGTGGATCATCATGGATGCACCAAGCCAAAGTGAATGATGCTGCTATGGCCACATGAACTGAAACTTCTGAGAAATGTTTCAGACACCTCTACACAGTTCTGAAGGCTCAGCCCAGAGCAAGTGAGGTGCACACAATAAAGTGGCTGGTGATTTTATACTGCAATTAAATTATACAGAGATGGACCCTATTTACGAATAAGGCGACTTCTGAATCTTATACAAGCTTTCCTATTTAAAATGTTATATATGTATATCCTTTTCCCTCTGCTTTGCAGTTATGGAGTACTTTGTGTTGGTCTATCCCATAAAATCCAAGAAAATACACTGATATAACATTTGTGAAACTAATGCGGCCCATTTACCATAAAAGGATCAGCTTCAAGGTTAATTCGTTTCTTATCGATTTCTGCTATTCCCGACTGAGGAGGTGGGCGGGGCTATATTTAAATAGCAGGCCGCTATTGGCTGAGAACTGCTGCGCACGTGCTCCGTCCCCCCGCCTGTTGACTGGGGGGGTTCATAGCGCTCGAGCCACCGCAGCGCAGCAACAGCTTCCAAACCGCCGCCGAGCTCCAACTGAGCAGAGGTCCCGCAGACTGACAAACTGCAGCGTCTCTACGAGCGACGGCAACAGCAGCCATGGAGGAGCAGGCGCGTTTCTTCCTCTGGGCGCAACTTCTCACAGCTTGTCTGGTGTTCGGGGTGAACGGTAAGCGGCTACGACAGTTTTCGTGTTTGTTTACAAGTTGAACGGAGCTCGTGAACGGTGCGGGACAGCTGAGCGACGGACGCTGTTCTCTGCAGCTGTTCAGGTGGCTGTCCTCACGAATGAAGTTAACAGCGCGAAACTATTAAAAAAAAAACCCGGGTAATGTTAAGATTTGTTTTGTTTGTAAGGGTTCAGTGCTGCCTGCCACATCGTTAATTCAGTTTAAAAAAAGAAACATAAAGAGGATATCAGAAGTTGATCCAATCCAAATGCGCAAGTGGGACCTTTAAACAGAAACACCAGTTGTTATGCTGACTGTTAAAGTCCACTTCTTATCTGAGCTATAAATTACCGATTCGTGTATTGACGAGAATTTTATATTAGAAAGGTTTTGAGCTTTTTTTTAAGTGTATTGCAATTTATAGGCTAAAAAAACCCAAATGCCTTTAGGTGTTTATTTTATTTTTTTTGTGCACTGACCCCCTCTTAAGTAGACATACAGGCTATTATGCGTGTTCATTTTTTAGCCTCGTCGCTTGGCTTTGTTGGCATTTCCATGCATTGAGCACATTTAGGCCAGTGAACAAAAGGTAAAATGGCTTGACTCCCCTGCCTCTATTTCTGCTCACCGACATACCCAGGAACAGGAAGTACTTTTCTATGATGGTGGATTTTCTTTTTTTTTCTCCCAAATCTCCTGCTGTCAAAGAGAGGACTGCATGAATTCTGTTGCCAGATGTGGCTTTGTGATCAAAGCTCATTGAATGTTGTTTAGACATTTAAAGGTACAGCAACTCATTAAACTAATTGAGCAAGTTTTATGCACATTGCAGTCAAAGCAAGTGCATTTTGGCTTTTTTAAGTGTCAACACCTTTACTGAACTCTCTTTGGTATTGATTCGTTCTAACTTGGGCATTTAGAAGATATCCTATTTCTTTTTCTCCAACTGATGACAACTGTGCATAAGGTATTTTGAGCGACCGCTTTCCTTTGAAATGAAACTGGGAAAACCAGAGGATACCAAACAAAGGGAATGCCTCTCAACATGTTTTTCTCTGCGGGTCTTGGATGACAGTTGTGGAGAGTAGGTGTGGTATGATTAGTCATACGTCTGGATTCTGTTGTCAATGGATGGTGAACTCCAACCAAACAAAGTTTGCCCTATAGTCTGGAATATTGCCGAATGGGAGAGATTTGTTGCTATGTTGTCCTGCCAAATGCAAACATGGCATTTATACAGGGGTTTAAAAAAAAAAAAAGCTGACGGTGGGTTTTACATGATTGGTACGGTTCAGCAGGTTGCAGGTTGCTTGTCTATTGCTTTAGCTGCTGAGTGGAGAGAAGTGGAAAACTGTGTTCTGTGTCAGGGCTGAGACAGGTTTTTTTTTTCTTTCTTTCTTTTTTTCCTCACAACTGAAGCACTTGTGTTGGCTAAGTGAACCAGGGCTAAAAATAGCCCAACGTTGGACCAATGGGGTAGCTTGAGCATGTGTTTGTGTATAATCTTCGTCTGTACGGTGTATGTACCCTTCAGTAATAAATCTGGTGCTGACTTACTTGAAGAATGAAAAGAAGGGTTTTAAATGGCTACATATCACCTAGATAATGCTGATCTAAGTGTCTCGCATTGGATACCAAACAGGAATCTCATTGATTTCATTAATATGATCCTGTGTCTGATAAATGGTTGCTCAGAAAACAATGCATTGTTGTTCATGTATCTTCAACGTAGGGTTTATGAAGGGCAGTTCCTTGAATGAGATATTGGTTTTGTGGCGCAAGTTGTTAAAGTGTTGGCTGATCTTGGAATGCATGAAATGTGGGTCTAAAAGTGAAGAAATTAAACATCGATGCCTGCCACGCTTTATGAAGTGCGTTTTTTTTTTATGATGCTGCTCTTGTGCCTGTGTGCATGACACGAGTAGGAACACACACACACACACACACACATTACTTAAGTGTGAAATATTTAACGCTGAGCCAATGGTTTGGCACCAGATTCTCATTATATTAAAACTGCCACGGTTTTTTAATACTCCTGTTGTATTTACAAAACGTATCACATGATCTAAGTATTACATCATCTAATAGCCTTTTATATAAAGCAGGCAAATACAATTATTCAACGTGCTGTTAGAATATTATACTAGTTGTTAGAACTGTGGCGTTCAGTTTAACACTGATTTATTCATGCTATACCTTCTTTATTTTGCCTAATTTGTTTAATAGCAGTGCTGCATTACTCTTGGCTTTTTTTTTTTTTTTTTTTTTTCTGGAACATTTTCTAGTAGCTAATTTAAAAGGTTTTAAATTGTAGGTTTTGTGTGATAGAGAACTTTGGTGTGCCTCAATGCTGGTACCAGCCCATGTGTGAACAAACGTTCTTGTTTGTGAAGGTTTTACATAGACCAGCCAAAGAGACGTTGAAGAAATTTCAAAAATATATTCTTAATTTATTACAAAAAAAATCCAACAATAATTCAAAAATGATAAATTGGGGCCCAAAACTCAGGTCAACATAACAAATTACAACTCAGGGGTCCGTTCTTCGTACGTCGCTAACTCAGTTAGCAGGATTTCATTGTTGACGATTTGGCATGATCTTGGATCGTTTGGTTCTTCCAAAGACATCCTGCACTTGTCATAGCAACATGTGCGCCAGCTTAAGCCTGCTCCAGAGCAGGCTTATTTCATGTAAACAAGATTAGATCACGGCTGTAGAAGCGGAGGAGATAGGGAAGTCTGCCGTAGCCATGTCAATTTTTCCGACAGCAAACTGTTGCGGAAGGTGCAAGAATAATTTGCAGAGTTTTTCGAATTAATCGCGTATTGCGCAATAGACAGCATCCTTTAGCGCAGCGCGACAGTGTAATTGTAGAGAGATTTTTCTTGGTGGCTGTTATAAACAGACAAACACATCATTTAACAGTGGTTTTTAAAGAGGAAAAAGTGATATTGGAGTCATAAATCTAAAATATTTAAGTTATTTGTATGATAGTTTGCTTTTTATTTTTATCATATTCAAGTGTGAAGATTTGTTCAGGCCATTTTATTGTGAAGTTTAGTTTTACTTTGAAAGGCTTGCATCCTGTCGAGCCGTATGTTGTATTAGAAAAAACTACGGATGGATTATCTAGACACGGAGCAATGCAGTTTTACCGTGTAAACTGTGTATGACTTGGAAAAGGAAGATTTTAATTTTTTATGGATAAAGATTTTTTTTTTGTTAAAATTCCCAGTTTGCATGCGTCCTTTACTTCCCGTTTCTAAGGAATGACACTGAAATTTGGATCTCTTGACATAACAAGTGCCTTTTTAAAATAAAGTATAATAATTAAAGGCTACCATTTTGTAGAATATTCTTGTATTTCACTTTTACTTGTCCCCATGTTCTAGTGGGTCCCGTGGAGGCTCTGATATAAAAGAACAAATAATATCAAATTATTAAAATGCACAAATTCATACTGTAGAAAGTGATAGAAACATCTACCATGGACAGTATTTACGCATTAATTTGTCTGCTGCTTTTTGCAGCCCTCTCTCCTGGCTTTAGCAGACTTTGAGGTGTTCGTTTTAATTATTGACTCAAATTCGGCATAACCTTCCATTAAAAGCTCTTGTTCTGCTTGGGAGAAAAACTGTGGGCGTTCTTTGCTGAACAGCCAATAGCAGCGTTGCTGATCAATGTTTCTACTATCGATACATTTCCCCTTTTAAACAAACGCATGAACGCGCAGTTGTCTCAGATAACTCAATCCAGCCATACTAATCATAAACAACAGGTGTGTTGGAAGAACCCAATTAGCCGGATCAGGATTAGCCGGATGAAATCATCTTGGATGTGTCATTTGATCTTGGATGTTTTAAGCAACGTACGAAGAACGGACCCCAGGTAGTAACACAAAGAGCTCAAGCAAATCAGCTGATCAGACCACTGTTACCTTAAACAAGGGGGTAATTAAATACACAAGAACTTAAACAAATATTGGTCAGCACATTACTAAATCTCTAAATATTAGAATTGAACTTACTTCCAAAAAGAATAAACATTAAAGAAATGGCAAAATTAAAGGGAACAAATTTTCCCTTCCCCTGGCAAACAAATGGAACGACCCGCTGAGGAAGTTTGACAGCCATATAAGGACATCAGCTGGAGCTGGTCTGTAAAATTTCAGCAGCAGGTCCAGAGGAAACTGGCAACTCAAAAGAAGAAATTATTTTGTTGCATTTAACAAAAAACAAAACAAAGAACTGACAAAGTTAACTAAATGTGTGCACAGCAAATGGTTAACTAAAGAGTCAGACTAATGAAAACAATTTTAAAGAAAAAAAATGTAAACTTTTTTTTTTCTTCTTTTTTTTTTTTTCCCATATACAGTGCTCTGTATACAGTCTGAGTTCGCCCAAGGGCTCAGGTAATCATTAGCTTAAATGGTCAGATAAACAGTGCCCTGCTAGCTCAGCACCGCTGAGCCTACAGTGGGCTGAGGTGAGCTAATCTTCATCAGCATAGATGGAGTGTCTGTAGAGTGTAGCATGAGCTAAGGTTCTGATTGGGTCATTAGTTTGGTTAGGAGAGGATCACTCTTTAATTACTTGCCCTTGTTTAAAGTTTAACCCCCCCCCCCTCCTCCAGATAAACTTGAAAAACTCAATCAAAGCGGTGTGGATACACAGGAACGGGAGGGGGCTGTGTGGGGTGGAAGCAGCCATTAGCTTGATTTGCCATATTCAATCATGGGGAGTGAGCAGAGTTATGCTGGTAGTCACGCCACGGTTCAGTCTTTTGAGGTTGGTGATTTATATTCATGTACATTTTTATATAATATATATTTGGCCAGTTTGGTTCTGTCTAATTGCCCTTGATGCACACATCCTCATGTATATCCTTGGTGACTGTAATCTTAAAGCTCATGGAGAGTGAGGGGACATCGTGCAATGGTAAAGTATAGCAGGCTAGGTGTGTGTGTGTGTTGTTGTTGTTGTTGTTGTTGTTGTTGTTGTTGTTGTTGTTGTTGTTGTTTTTTTTTTTTTTAATTTTTTTTTTTTAAATAATTTCAGGACTCAGCAGTAACATCAAAATTGAAACATTTTCTAGATATCGTACATAAGCTTGTGGCTGTGTGTATCAAATATGAATGTTCAGTAACAAATCTGACTCTTCCCATCTGTCTGTGTTGGGAGTTCCCTCCAGGCCCCTGCCTTCTGTAGCACACATTACTTTAGTTTTTCACTAAATCTTTAGAACAGCATTTCCTTTTTTGGTTGTTTTTTCTTTTTTTTTTCCTTCCCCTTCATCCTATTTGAATTACAAATCACTTCCTTGATCAATGTTTTATCACAATGTGGAGGATCTTCTTCTAATTTGGGAAACTTTATTAATCTGTCGTCCCACTTTCCAATCTGCTGTGTTGAATATTTTACACGCTGCTGCGTGAGCTTCAACACTGAGCCAGGGAAACGTCTGGCAGCGCATGAATCAGAGATCACAAATTGTTCATTCATACCAAGGTTTTTATATAATCCAAAAGGAAAGTGATGACGTCAGTTTTGACATCGGCTTTTGGCTTCAGGAGAAATCTTTTTTTTTTTGTTTTGATTCCCAGATCGGATTCAGTTACTGTACTTCAGAGGAAAGTGTTATTGTGTTGCTAGTGCGTGACTCCAGTGTGTATTTATAGACTTGCAGAGCCGGAGCAGATGGCTGTGCTCTGGAGCTGCAGTCGCAGATTACAGAAAGCTCACCTGCAGCTGGAGTCATGCTGATCTCAAAATATTACTGTTATGAAGAGTAGCGTGACTCTGCGCGGTAGCCATTTCTTATTAAATCCACTTCCTATGACACTTCAGGGTAGACTCCTTTCTCTTCGCACCTCCTGCTACCCACTAGCTCGTTTTTAGACTAAATGGGCTCCGCAGGCCGCCCTAATGAACGTCAACACATCCTTTAACGGTTTTCACAAGGCCTGAGAAATCCTGGCGTGTGGGTGACTCAGCCCTCGCTCCTTGGCTTTCCGGAACACCGAGTCCTACGCGGTCCTGTCTGCTTGCATGGGGCCAGCATACCAGGGTGTGCGACGGTGCAGAGAGCCAAGTGTGTTCTGTTTTACACGGCACACGATATGAACGCTGACTTGACGCGTGATTAAACCTACAGGTCGTGTCCGCCGCCGTAACGATGTTTCCATTCTTAACATATTCTGCGTGCACTGCAACGTATGATCAGACCTCGACATAAGAGCGTCACGTGTTTCACATCCTTCATCACATGATGGAGATCGCTTCTCCAGAGATGCTTTGATCAGAAAGCAGGCCGTGGCCTACGTCAACGATCATTTCTAGGTGTAGGAAGTTAATGACGTTTTCCAGGCATGCCGTGGTGGGGATGCGGTGTATGGAATAACTTTTATTTTTGTTGATTTGCACTGTTTCAATACCACCTTTTGTTGAACTGTTGCTATTGAATATTATTTTACTGAGACGTTTAAAGTTTTTTTTTTTTTTTATTTATTGGTGATTGAGATGTGGTTTGATGCAGCTGATCCTTGTTTCCAAGGAAGATTTCTCCCAACGTAGACTGATAATAGTGATTCTTTTTTATCTATTGTATTTTTTTCCCTTTTTTTTTTTTAAGGTAATTTATTTTACATATTTTTAATCCCTGGGCAAAAGTTAAATATTTTTTTTCTATACTACAGTATTATGATCTTGCAGACAAAATCTGCCGCAGCTCTCTAATCGAGCTTGGAGACAAGTTTGGCCATGTTCACCATCGTGTGTGTGTGTGTGCGCGCGCGCGGTGACAGATAAACCTGAGCGGCCTTGATTGTCGCAGGTCCAGATCTTGACTTTTTAATTATTGCCTTGACCGTATGACTGTGGGCAAGTTTAGGAGAGTAGATGTTCTTGTGGCCATGTCCTGACAAACATGCCTTACTCAAATGGCATGTTCTGCTACTATTTTGAGGAGATGCTAAGAGAAATGGCTGGATCACATCATTTTTAGCAAAACTGAAACTCTTGGCTTGCTAATGAAAAGCATGGTCAGCGCCGTTGTCATCCTTGGCATACTCGGTTGCATTTATTCGTAATGACTGTAATGATTTATTTTCCAATTGAATATTTGTGTTTTTAAAAGGAAAGATTGGATTTTTTTTCTTCAAAACGAGAAAAACGAGCCACTAGTGCTGTGAAAAAAAAATACTTTTTATGTCAACACACCTTTACTAGGGTGCCAATACAGTTTGAGCTCACTTTATTGAAATCTCATCATAGTAATATTCATCGTGGTAGTACTCTTGTGAAACACTGATTTTTATTTAATAATTCAATAATGGATTCTGGTAAAAGATTACATTTTTGCAGATGAGTATTGAAGCGGAAAGTAACCCATGACCGCCCCCCCCCCCCACCACCATCAAATACAAGTAGGCCCTCAATGTTGCTATATAATTTCTTATATCTGCTTTTACCAAACAGTCCTGAAGTGTTGAGTGAACAGGCAGTCTCGTAGGGTGAGCTTGACGTTGTAATGTTCATGAAGGTATCTTATTACAAATAAGATGGTAACTTTTTTTATTTATTTTTATAAAAAAATAATGTAACAGGAGTTTAGACTTTTGTTACATGCTCATTTAAGTCTTTTCAGTGTAAACTGTTTATGTGGGTTGTGGTCATTGGACCAGTGTGTTGAGTCACTCGTAATAACATCCTCTGCAGTCGTTTACAGAAAACATGCTCGGTGCTGTTTTTTCATTCAGAAAAGATTTATCCTGATTAGTCCAGCCAAGAACAACTCCCCCGTGAAGTAAACTGCCAACGTAATGGCCCGTCTGCTCTCCCCAAGCTTAACAATCAACGCTGCAGTTTCAAACACGTAGGATATTTAATAGTTAGCCTCTTTAAATGAATGTTGCCAAATGCTCCATTTCTGACTCACTGTCTGGTTTTTGGGGCGCCTCATAACGCCCCCTGACCTCTGTTTTGGTTGGTTTTTTTGAGGACAGGGTTTTGTCATTTGCAGGTAACTCTTTATTAAGGTATTTGAGTCCCTTTCTTGGCCAGGGGCAAACTGGGAAAGGCGCAGACCATGACTCATATGGCTGCAATTCCCTCTGGGACGTGTTTTTCCTTCCTGGTGAAACTCTGCATGCCTTCCTAATGGTGGTCAGGGCAGATCTGGCAACATACTGGGTACCTTTATCTCGCCAATATAGTTTTTGTTTTCTTTATCGTTTTAGGCTGTCCACATTAAATGGAGAAGTGATAACATGCATGCTAAAGCTTGTTTTTGTTACTGTGGCATAAAAACACAGGGGATTTATGAGGAAGTATCTAAAAGTACACATATGAATAAGTCTTTAATAGGCTCGGGGGGGGGGGGGGGGGGTTGCATCCCCACAGCTTTATTGGACTCAAATAAACAAATAACTTTCCCATGCACATTTCTTCCTAAACCAAACTGAAACTATACTCTGAGAAATAAAAAGAAGTCCCCTGAAATATAAACCACAGCCTTTTTAAAAACAGAAAACAAAACTGGATCTCCTTGATTGTGGGACATGGCAAGCGTCTGGTTTCCTGTGAAGAGAGAACAAGCCATATACAACAAGCCAAGCAGGTTCATAACACAGCAGCTTGTAGTTTAAATGAACTGAAAGTCAAACTTCAGTGTCTGTGGGGCTTATGCATGTTTGTCTCTATTCCTCATTTAATTCATGTGTGGCTTTTCCAGACAGTCTCATCCTCTTTTTTTTTTTTGGGAAATTTCATAGAGGTTTTGGTGGTTTTTATCTTGGCGGACAACTTTGACCGTTTCATCACTAATTCCATTTCCTTTAAGTGAAGTCATGCTCGGACCTGAATTACTCCTCGGTTGGTGCAGCCCACAAACATTTACAACGATTGGTAAATAAGATGAACAATCTGTCTAGTTTTTGTTTGATTTGACTGTTTTCTAACAGCTGTGGTCAGATTGTTCCAGGAATCTGTTTGGCATGCGAAGGTTTCCTGAAGGGAGTTGTGTGCGGGCATAGGAAGGGAGGTTTCATTCCCTCCCAAAGATAAACAAACAGCGACTTTTCAGATAAAGATGTGTTGTTGGTGCCACTTGGACCAATCTCTTAAGAATCCCACGAGATGTGAACACGCTCAAAGGCCTTGACATTGGATACATCCCTGCTATCCCACGATAGACACAGGAAGTGTAGTTCTCGGCTAAATGGCCAAACGGGACACAGTTAGACTTTTCTTTTTTTTTTTTTTTCTTTTTTTTATCAAAGTTTTTAACTAAAAGGGCAGAAAATTGGAGAAGCTGTTGCCCCTCCGTCCGGTTTGCTTAGATCTAAGTGGTAAGTGGGGATTGCTGGGCTTCCTCTGCCTCCTTCCTCTTCCTTTTGCAACCAGAACAACAACCATATGGAATTTCTTTCTATGTAAGCTAATGAATGTTGTAGACTGAGCCTTCATTCAGCAAGCTGATCAGCACTGTGCAGCAACACGTGGGGGTGGGGGTGGCTCTACTTTATGCTCAATGCGACCAGGGAAGACAGCAATCACTGGCATCTTCTCTGGCATCTCTGCAAAAGGTTTTCAGATGGACTGGTATGAATAAAAGGTTTAGAAACAGTATCTTTTTATTTATTCAGTTTTAATATACCTTGACCTCAGTAAACAGCCCATGCCTATTCTACTGTGAAATAGATTTACTTGTGGCCAACCAGCATGACAACTCTCAAGAGGGACATTTTCTACTCTACGTGCCTCACTTGGCACTTAATGTTTAAAATCATTACGGCAACGTTGGATAAATGTGAGGAATGGTGACTTCTTTTGAAATGGAAACCAGAGAGCTTTGGTCTAAAAGGAACACAGCTGTGCGAATAGGTTTAGCAAAGTTGCGTTTCAGCAAACCACACAGTTTCTGTCCCGTCTATTAGACTGATATGCAGTTACAGTTTAAAACATCAGGTGTAGCTGGGAGCTTAAACGCAGAATTAGCCAAATGGACTCTTAACAGTGTCAAACAATGGCTAAGGGCTGATTTATTCATTTATGTTGCCTTGTTTTAGTCCTTGGCCGATGGCTTAAACATATCAGAATTTCAGTAGTAATAAACACAAGGCCATCTGTTAAACTGCTCAAGCTTGGTCTAAACAGGGTTACGCAACAGGAATGTCATCCGAAGAGGAGCATTCGGTGTACAACAGACTGGCTAAAAAGGATAAGATCTGTGTTTAATGCAGACCCAGTCAAAGACCAGACCTTAGCCTGAAACGCTGTCATTTAAACAGAGATTTAAGTCTTAAATGGACATCAGGGTTCAGATGAATGAGCCATGTGCTTTTAATGTAGACGGTTATTCCAAGGTATTAATACTATTCAAAAACTTCTCTAAAATCATTTAGATCATGGTGGTAGTTTATTTTTGGGTTAGAGATGGTATAGGGTTTATCTTTGTTAAATTGTGACACAACTCACTTACTTTTTGTATCATTTTCACACACTGAAAAGTTTCGAAACCCTAACTGAAAAGGCTTCGTTGTCTAGATAATTACTAAAGACCAGAAATCTGAAATTGATTCGGTTCTTATGCCTTCAAATGGTAGCTTAAAATTATAATTTTTTTTCTCTACCCTCAGCTTCAGCTGAGATGATTTCCCTCATGAGAGAGGAACGGCAGGTTGTCGGCTTCATGCCTGCCTGGTGGTGGAAGTATCTAGTGTCTGTGTTGTTTACAGGCTCGTGTTGGCTTACTCAGCTGTTCAGATCATCACGTCCAACCTGCAGCAGGCTGTTTGTCATCCAGCCTAACAACAATGCAGCAGTGTGAAATACAAGTGAACAGAGAGTTTGTTTTTCATCGTTTGCTCCTCAATGTGTTTAAAACATTGACATAGTAAAACTTTTAATGGCTAAAATGTATAAAAATGCAAAATACATAGGCAGTCTACCTAAAAGTCTCAAAGCTGCAGTGAATGTAACTTTCTTGTCCAGAACTAAAGGCCTGGAAATATACCTATATCAAGTATTTCCAGAGGTTTAAATATCGTTGCTCTCCCCTCTGCCTGCAGGTGACCTTTGTCCGGAGAACGTTTGTGACAATGGAGGAACCTGTGTGACTGGCACAGGGGATCCATTCATTTGCATCTGCCCCGATGGCTTCTCTGGAGAAACCTGCAATGAGACAGAGACAGGTAAGTTTACTTCTCTCACCTAAACTAATATATCAGACTTCATTTTCCCTCCAAGTTGTCTATCTATAAGTGAGTCCATACAGCAAACTGGCATTTCTAGATTGAAACATGTTTAGCTGCTACTTTTAAATAATAAGTCTTAAAGTAATTTATCATGTAGAGAGAAAACATTAAGACATGTTACAGGCAAACTTACTTCACTTAATGGTTCAAGGTAATCTAGCTTTTTTTTCCTCAACCCAAAGGGCCATGCAGCCCCAACCCCTGTAAGAACGATGGCGTCTGTGAGGCGACAGGCCAGTCCCGCCGAGGTGACGTCTTCACCGAGTATGTCTGCAAATGTCAGCCCGGCTTTGAAGGCGTTCACTGCCAGACCAGTAAGTCTGTTCTTCATCTTCAATACTTTGAGCATCAATATAATGCTTACTCATAAGTACCTGTGTAATGTAAAAGTAGACGTTTTGGTTGGCGTTACAGGTTTTATGTTGCTGTGAACTGATATCTGCATTATAAAAAAAAAAGAAAAAAAAGATTTCAGCAGTGTGTTGCTGTATGTTTGTTAAATTGGTGGGGAAGGATATGAATAAAGACATAGCACTACACTTAAGTTTTAAATGTACTTTAATAACAACCATCAATTTAGCTTTGTCCCAATTAGGATTAATATGGGGGTTTTAGAGTTCTAAGTGTTAAAAAAAGGGGGGAAAAAAATCATCCAGAGATTTTCACATCCCACACCAACCCCACTCCAAAAGTCCAACATGGCTGTTAATACTTATTGAAAGATGTAAAGATTGAGTTCTTTGTCCTTCAGACGTTTTGCATCTCAGTAAATCGGTGACAAAATAATTTGCAATGGCAAATGTGACTGACCTATAGCTGGAAGTTTAACTTGGTTGGGACGTCTTCCCCACACCAGAGTTCTGAGCTAAATGGATGGCAGCCGAACACGTAGGCAAACGTTATGAGAACGGAGCAGTAGGACAGTTGTTGTCCTCTCGGTTGCTTTCTAAGACCATGTGGGTTCATCCAGGGTCAGCCCAACAGAGAGACAACAGTGAAAACATGTGCTGCGCTCCTCTAACGCCTCCTGTCATGCACACACAGACAGATGGCTACTGTTTGTTTGAAAAACAGTGGCCAAATGTACACTTAATACAAATTTGTTAAAGACTATGTCAGACCTCTTTTGAAAAGGTTAAAACATATTTTGTTTGATTATAAATTTATTTTTTCCCTAGGTGTCCAGGGAGCAAATTTAAATTCTGCAAAAGGTAACGGTGGAAGTGAAGCTTAAGAAAACATGTACATGTGTGCCTGCCTTGCTGTCTTCTCTTTTTCCACCCTGAGATCTAGACGTTCTTTGTTTTCTTGGCTGCATGGAGAGGTAGTGGAATTCAAGACCACACATACACACAGATGGGATAATCACCGAGTACAGCTTTATCTCTCACAACAAGGAGTTGTTTGGGAGTCAAGGCTAGGGACATAAAAGTGGTATTTCTGCTTTAGATGCACCACATTTTAATCATTTCACCCTGGCTGACAGCGCGGAGCCTATTTTACTAAAACATTTGTCACACATGCCTCAAACCCTTTTGTTGGAGTACTCTCATAGCGCTCGAGCCAGTTAGGTCCTTTCCACACCATCTATTCTGACCCCGAATCCCTAGAGTGAAACTTAACTTGCAGACTGTCTTATTTAACTTTTAAATACAACCGAGCTATCCGTTTGCATTTTTGCTTATGCCCGCAAAAGCCACAAATCACAGCCCATTAAAATCTATTCATCCACAAGTCATTTAGCAGTTAAATTTACTCGGCTGTTAGATTAACAGCCCCCTGCAGAGGAGCCATCTACTCTAATTGGATAAAACCTCACTTCCCCTCTAACAATATGACGAGCTAATGTGACTATGCTGAGTTATGGAAAATCCCATGTGGACTGCGAGGTCAGAATGGGTTGACAGAAGTGAGAGTCGAGGTGCTCTTTACTGTTCGTGTCTCAGGGTATAATGGGCTTGAGCATAAAGAGCTTTGTATTGACCACAATTAATAAAAGCCAGCTGCTACTTTGTAATAAAGGTTAGTTAATGATTGCACATCAGGGTATCTACTACTTATTCATTATCTTATTTGCACAAGAGTTGCTTTTTCTATACCCTTTTCGTCCAGTGTTTTTTATCTGCCCCTCTTTTAAAGATTTTTTATTTTTTTATTTTTTTGCTGACCTTTTGATTTATTCAAGCAAAAAAAAAAAACTAAATGCAAGGGATGATTTGATCGTCAGTCCACACATAACAGACAAGTGGACATAAATCATAACTGTAGGCTCTGTTCTTGTAGCGTGAACAATTTGTTCTGCTTCTTTAGTGAAATTTTTGATGACACAGTTAAGAAAACAAAATATGGCTTTGCATAGTGCTGACAAAATGCAAAAGAAGTGGGGGAAAAAATAAATAAAATTGAGTAGATGGTGACAAGTGGTCACATTTGATCCCTTAGATTTAAGGTCAACTGTCAAATAGAAGTTCAAAAGCATTTTAGATCAAAGGTTCTCGTTTGTATTTATGAATCCCCTGAGAAACGGATGAGGGGAAAACAAATCTCCGACAGAAGAAGCTTAATCACATGCGCGCTGCACATCCCACATGAATAACCAAATCTGGCCAACAGAAAGTGGCAGTCCACAATGAATGTTGGAAACGTCAGCTCTGCTGCTGTTGCCGGGCGAAAAAGTGAATCCGGAGGCGGAACGGTGAATTAAGTCTGCCCTCTTTACAATGTCACACTCGCTACTCAGGTCTGACTGTGGCATTTCTGACGGCCCTGTCAAACTGGGCTAAGTGGCTCTATGGGTGGCAGAGGGAAGGAAGCGTGTTTAAGTGTGTGTTGGAATACGCGACTCAAGAAACGGCGATTGAAAGCTAGAGGGAGAGAAATGTCAGTAGCTGTTCACTTGTGGCCAAAGCAGATGGATGGAAATGGTGAGGGAAGGAGCCTTCTTCCTGTTTATAGTCGTCTAAAGCCAAAGATTTCAGATCAGCTTTAGGCTTTTTTTTTTTATTTATTTTTTTTATTTTTTTTTACTTTTTGGGAGTCACCCCATAATGAGTGAACTAATCTCTCAGCAGTTTATAGGAGAGTGTTCCCTCCTCCCAGGATGTGGTTGTGTGAACAGACGGGGCTCCATGGGCGCTAATGAATACATACGGGGTGTTGGCATGTGTTCTTGCCCTGTCATGGTTTGGATGGAGAGGGATGATTGCATTTCCTGGTTTATTTTTGTCTGAGCTAAATATGCTCTTATTATAGCTAATGTGACGCATGCTTTCATTAGAGATTGTATGCTCTTAGATAAATAACTTGGGAAAACTATCATAGTTGCTAATATCGTAGTTGCTCGCCAAGGAGGACTGCAATATATTTCCTTTTTACCGTATAAGGCTTGCCGTTTACATCATTTCTAACAAAACTTGCAATCCTTGGGATTTAGGATGGTTATAAATATGTTTGGTGTCTGTGTGCTTTTAAAGTACATATTCTGAGATGCTGTGAGCTTATGTCTGTTGAAATGTTTCATCAATTGCCAAAAAGCCAAGTCCTAAAGTAGGTGTAATAATCATTTGGACTTTGCAGATTTAAGAATCCCAACAGTTTCAAAACGCTTCTCGGAGCTCACTATACCTCCACAGGGGCAGCCAGATCAGAGCTATTTTGGGTTGAACTGGCACTCCCTGTCCAGTCCACAGCAAACTGAAAACGGGATATCTGGAAACTTTTTCAGGGTTTTTATTGGAGGAGGCTTCAGTGGTTTGGTTAGTATATGAACCTTTCTTCCTATGTTAGCAGCAGTGAAAGATTAAGGCTGCATGATTTATTAAATCAGTCATCAGTGCAATATCGGTGTGTACAGATTAAATATTGCTAAGAACTGAAGTGTTATGCATTCTAATGTATTTGGACAGACTGCCATGGATTCCCAAATGCAGTTATAGATATTAGTAAAGATGCTGAAAGTGGAAAATTATGGAAACATGAAAAAGAGAAAAGTAAGAATGTTTAATCACAGTAAAATCATAATCGCAATAATCAACACATAAAATCACTAAAATATATTGATCCTGCTGTCCTATTACAATTTTAATTGTTACATGTTGACACTGGCTGTAGTAAAGGAGTAGAAGACTAAAGAGGCTTTTTGTATATTCAGTCCTCGGACAATTTGTACCCCCATTTCTCCCTATGTGTCGCCTTTTTGTTCCCCCCCCCCCCCCCCCCCCCCCACACCCCACTGTCCTATAGTACCTGACAACAGACCATTATGATCTTAACTATTGCATATCATTGTCTTTCATCCATCATGCAAGTTTTAATTAGTCATAAAATGGTCTTAATCTCACGTAGGAGTTAAGGTAGTTGAGTATCATTTCCTTTTTAAAACTTTGTATTACTCTGTTTCTGTTGATTTTAACTCTGATCCCGATTTGGGTCTGTTTAGAAACATGTTGGTTATAACAGTTTTGAGCGATCTGCAGGTTTAATTGATTGGCTTCATAGAGCCATAGTTGCTAAAAGTGGTATGTTAGTGGGGGAAAGGAAAAAGGACATTCAATCATTGGTTGTCAAATAAGGGTACAAAGTGTCCCCTGAGGTGAGAGAAATGGGAACATCTTCAATATGAAATGTCCTATGGCAAAAGACTGCATGTCATACTTCTTATTTAAAAGCTCAAAGGTACAAAATGGTGAAGGGGTGAAGAGACCGGCACGGGACTAAAGAAGCCTCGTTATACCTTGCTGGTTTAGCCCTTACATCTGAGGTATTCACAGCATTGCTTTTGTTGGACAGCATAACAGGATGTGGGCTGAATCTGGATGAAGATGGCTTTGCTGCTCGTCACATGCACAGTCAGGGGACCCATGCTTTGTTCAGGATCAGGTTTCAAACAAGGTCCCCAAAATTACTGTCATTTTTTTTACGCATACAGAGAAACAGATTTTTCAACATTAAGGTAGTAAATTGTTTAAACTGATTAAGTTTATCCTTGTTACGCACTGCTATTGGCCTAACCTCTGGCTTTTGATTTGTTTCTTGAGTTGCACATAACGGTTGCACAAGTTCTTTACTTTTGTGAGACTGACATGTATGCACCTCTGGCTGCTCCCTTTGCCTACCCCTTAGGTTAATGGATTAAACTCCGGAGGCTACGCCACGCAGTCGGTGCTCAATCCCATTAGACCAGAGAGGGTCTCCAGCTGGTGCACCCCAACCGGAGTCCGTTTTAAAAATCTGATGCCATTCATAGAGGCCTCCCTTTTTTGCATTGTCTTTTAATCAGAATTATGGTTAGGTTTTAAACTCCTTCAGCAGTCACCACTCAGCAGACTTCTCTGCAGCCAATCAATAAACCTTTACTAGTGGAATTATGTCTGTTTTTCTGGTATCTGACTTGGAGAATTCAGTTCAGTTATTCTGCACATCGTTTACTATGTTGCTAATTTTCCTTTTTTAAAGTGTTCCTGTAAAACTTGAAAATCCCCGGGGTGGTTGTAATTGTTGGTTTTATTAAGGAATCCGGACTCTCTGTGTCAAACACCAGTGGACCTAATTATCCAGGGCTTATGGCTGCACATTTCAAAATTACTACATTCCTTCTATGATGAGTGAAAATAACTGTTTAGACACAGAGCTATTTATAGAGGCAGCGTGTGGGTGGTAAGATGAAACCATGTGTGTATTTGCTGGTTAGAAACATTACATCTGGGTAATGGTTGGCTTGTGCATCTTACTCAGTAATGACGGTAACCAATGAGGGTTGAAGCCATAGATGTGTTCAAACGTCCTCTATATGCTGGCATTTGTACACAGATGAAACTGAGCCTCGTTTTTTTTTTAAATACATCGTTGGTCACAAGAACGTTCAGAGCAGGTTTAATCACACCAAAAGGTTTCATGGCTCAGAAATAAAACCATAATTTTATTTCATACTGCTCATTTGCTTTCACCACTGATTAATCTGATTTTTTTTTTTTTTTTTTTTTTTTTAAATGTGACTGTGTTTAGGGGCGCCACCATGAGTTGACAGAATGAACTGCAGGGAAAAAATAAGCACATAGTACACTGCACTAAACTTTTCCTTGATGCTGTGGAACAGATTTTCTTTCTGGTAGCATTTGTTACATAATCAGCTGCTTAACCACATGATCTCCTGGTGCAGCTGGACCTTTCGTACCACATCAGTTTTTTTTTTAGGATTGCATGAACTCACTAAGTAGATATAATTTTTCTTTACTAACCTTCTTTCCTCCCCAGCTGTGGTCTTGGTTTGGCTTCAGCTACAGTGCCTTCCCAAATTATTCATGCACAGTGAACGTTTACTCATCTTGCCATGTTATAGCCACAAACTACAATTGATTCTTTCTCATTATTTTTTATTTTAATTTTATTTTATTTTTTCAAAAAAAGCATTTACTTCCCTAACTCTATCCCTAAAAAGAACCCAGTTAGAACCCGCTACCTTAACATTTCTTCAGCAGGACAACTATTAGTCGTGCATTCTGGTCAGAATGCATAGAAGATGGGTGGAGCTGTATAAAGGACAGTCCTTGAAGAAAACCTGTTGGAGACTGCAAAGAATTTAAGACTAGGGCAGAGGATTGCCTTAAAGCAAGATGATGACCTTAAGGCTACCGCCAGAGCAGCAATGGATGGTTTAGATCAGGGGTCATCAACAACAAGCACAATCCACCAGTGAGCTGCATCTAAAACTTTATTTTATTCCGTTACTCTTTCTGTTTATTCACACTTACATTTATATAGATTTAAAAATGACTATAACAAACCATGAATAATGTATTTATTTCACATAAAGTTAAGGTAAACTCTGACTCTTCTAGTTAAATGGTCAGTACTGGTAGCCCTCTGTACGACGCACCAGTGAAGTAGCTCTCAGTTTCACAAAGGTTGGTAACTCCTGGTTTAGATCAAAGCATAGTCATGTTAACATGGCCCAGTCAGTGAGAGGGGCTGAAGAAAAACTCCAAACATTTAACATCTATATAGGCTTAAAAATGGTTCTGTATCATTATGTTTCAGTTCACAATCCTACATTACTTTAAGTTAGGCCATCACATAAAGTACCAGTATAATTGATTGAACTTTGTTGTTGGAAGTGGGCTGGTGTGGCTTTGTTGAAGAAGCATGAATACTTTTGCAAGGCACTGTAAGCTTGCTTAAAGCATGACGTCTAGCACCCCTCACATTTCTCACACTGACTTTTCTATGAAATGGACCTGATGGTCCTTGTCTGCAGTAAATTACAACGTGAATAACCTCTCTGCAGATGTAAACGACTGTGCTAACCAGCCCTGTGAGAACGGCGGCACCTGCAGGGACTTGGATGGAGATTTCAAATGCCACTGCCCCTCTCCATATGTGGGCAAACATTGCCAACTGCGTAAGTGTAATTGACTTGCACATCATTGTCTTACAAAACGCTCCTACTTAATAGTAGAAATGCTTGAATGGGGGGGATCAGTGACACGATGGAAGAATTGCAACAGAAGTGAAAGGCTAAACCAAAGGTAATTAGGCTGGGAAGATGGCCAACTGCGAAGCTTGAGCATGATCGATGAGTAGAATAAAAATGGCTCGCTTTGAGTGAGGATCAATACTTTTTTTTTTTTTTTTTTTTTTTTATTTTTTTTATACTTTGCTGATTCAGTGCTGTGTCCTAAAGGATTTTTCCTAAAGTGCTGCAAGTTTTACTGTCTGTGTAAAGCTGTGATGTAGAAAACGATCTGTAGTGCCTAACAGTGCATTATTTTTCCCTTCTTCTGTGTCACTCAAAGAAAATTTGTGACCGAAATTCTTAGAAGTTTTCAAATGACAACAATCATAATAATAATCATTTTTATTTCAAGTAACACAAGGTCACCATACAAAGAGAAATAACCTTCATTGTTAAACGTTAGAGGCTGAACGTTCACACCATCTCTCATCTGCAGGCTGTATTTCTCTCCTGGGAATGGAGGGAGGGGGCATCGCCGAGTCCCAGATCTCAGCCTCATCAGTCCGCTACACCATGCTGGGCCTGCAGCGATGGGGCCCGGAGCTTGCCCGTCTCCACAATACAGGACTGGTCAACGCATGGAGCGCAGCGGCTCATGACAAGAATCCATGGATAGAGGTCTCCAGTGATTTATTTCAGCGTACCATGAGCACTTTGGACTCAAGGGGATAACAGGGCAGATGAAAGATGCAGGATTTAAAACTGCAGTAGTGGTTTATAGTTAAGATTAAAATCTAAACCACTCTAAGGTTCCTGTTTTATAGATTGTTGAAACATTGGGAAGACTCTTCCTTTTTGATTCTACTTAGTCGTACATCTTTTTAATGATCAGCCTGACTTGACCTGCTTTGATGCCAGAACTCATTTCAAGTTTGCTTTATAAATAAAAATAACCCTTCTTTGCCGTCTGCTTGTAGATCAACATGCAGAGAAAGATGCGCTTCACAGGCATGGTGATGCAGGGTGCCAGTCGCATTGGCACAGCAGAATTCATTAAGGCCTTCAAAGTGGCTTCCAGTCTGGATGGCAAGACGTACACCATGTACAGGACTGGAGGGCAGAGAACGGACCAGGTAAGGACATGGAGGAGAAAACGTGGCTCTGTCATATCCAAGAAAGCTTTAAACTGATCAGAATTAAATCGTTCAGTATTGTTTTTTCAAGATACACCAGACTAAGCCAGACTGATTTATTTTTAACTCTTCATGCTTTTTAATGTGATAGACTAACAAAGTAGAACATGATAGTGAAGTGGAAGAAATGTGAAACATAGTTTTCAAAGGTTTTTCTAAATGGAAAATCTACAGTGTGGCCCCATTCATTGATGCCTTTGAACAAAATCCACCCTGACAACACTCTTCTGAAACAGAGATGGCAGCGTCATGCCATGGGAAGCCTTTTAGACTCAAACCAAGTGGCAAACTGGGCCAAAAACCTGAAAATTTAGGTTTAAGAAAAGCTGACTGGAGCTCAGTAAGATTGGATGGATAGAAGCTGTATGGTGGTATTGTAAATGACATTGTGGGATGAAGAAAGTTGAACATCATGCCTTCAAAATGCTGTAAAAAATCTTGTATGTATAATTTATCACACGAAATCTCATTGAAATATTTAGAAGTTTGTGTTTGTTATAAAATGTGGAAAAGTTTAGAGTATGACTAATTTTGAAGGCTCTGGACATCAGTAATCCCTTCATTCCTTTTACATTTTTTTTTTTTTAAATCTATCTCTGCTGCCGAATGATCTGAACAATCACCAGAATTTTTCAACACCTCCCTTTTTCATAGCTCTTTGTGGGGAACGTGGACAATGACAGCCCTAAGACCAACCTGTTTGACCCGCCGATCATCGCACAGTACATCCGCATCATTCCTGTTGTGTGTCGCAAGGCCTGCACCATGCGCATGGAGCTGGTGGGCTGTGAACTCAACGGTAAACACGCACAGATGCACCAAGCACAGTTATCGGCTCATCTCTGGCTGAAATGAGCTTCATTTAGATGAGGAGTCCAGTTAGCTAGAACTTTTATCTGCTGGTTATTAGCCCCTGTTTCCTCTTTGCGCTCAGAAATTGAACATATTTCAAAGGTTTTTCTACCCTGCGGGGAATACACTGATGCATTCCTCTGAAGACCATTAATTGGTGTCTTGGTCAAATCCAAGATTCATTTATTCCCGCCCTAGTGACTGTACATATATTCTACGGGCAAACGGGGAAAAAGTCTTAATATGTTCAAGACAGATCTTTATGGTTCCATTTATTTTGGTTCTTTCATGTTTTTCCTGAGCCGCAGCAAATGTCTGTTCGCCTTTTGTTTCTCTCATGTGCCAGCGTGCTTCCTTTGAACTCACTGGGCTTTTGCACTGTTGGACGTTTGTTTTTCTTTTGACCGTTGCTTAATTTCTCACATCAGTGTCTCTTCCTCCCTCCTACCTATCACACTGATACCATTTTATATTAGTAGCTTTATTTAAGGGATGTCTGCTCTAAACAGTAATTTATTCCTGTCTGGCATTTTTTATTTATTTATTTTTTTTTTTTATTACACCATTTTAATGCACTTTTACCTACTGGATTTCATTTGTGTTTACTGCATGAAATCACGTTTCAGTTTGTTTAATAGAAGACAGAGCTGCTGTCAGAAAGGTTCAGTAGCCAAGTAATTTACATGCTGCCACATTAGCTGTGTGACAAAAACCCAGGATCATTGCAGCAAACTTTTAGAGATCTCTAAAACAGACTTCAGAGTCTGGTTACCTTCTGCTTAGACATGCACCAAGGACCGGGTAACTGGAATCAGGTTTTCTGTTAGACCGCCTCTGACTGTTTACTGGCTGGTCAGAAACTCAAGAACTGAGCTTTTTCTATTCAGTGAAGGCACCATAACCAAGAACTACCATCTTTAACGACAAACCCCTCTGTGAGAACGTTGTTACTGACAGAGAGTGACTCAGCTATCTATTTAGGCAAATCCACAAAATAAGTTCCTTTGGGTTAATTTGCTCCTTTCACCTTAGCGCCTTTCTAAATTTAATAGTCAATATTTTTATCTGTTTCTAAAACTGGTGGCATGAAATTTAGCTTTAGAACATTTTCAATTTAAAAGTTAGCATCGGGGCAAAGGAGTCCTCATTGATGGGGACTTCTTTTTTAGTATACTTTAATTTAGTCATTATAAGGGAATACCTTTGACTACCTTTTCAATATGAGACATTGGGTTGAAATTGTAAATATATTTTTTATTATTATATTTAACTGCTAGTTGGCAGCAGCAGAGTCAATTTCCACAGGGACCTGTTGGTGATTCATAGTGGTTTTAACCCAGAAGGTTTAAATTAGTAAGTGGGGAAGTTGGTGTAAAGTAGGGTTTTACCTGAGTGATGTTGCCTCTGCTCCTCCAGTAGCAACATGTTACAAAAATTAAAAGCTTCTGATTGTATCTCCAGTTCTGCATCTGGTCACCATATTCTAATCCAATGCACCTGCTGCTCTCATCCTCCTTATTGTCGTTTTGACGTTTGCTGCTTCACATCACCGGCTGGCCTGAGCTGCTTCTTCTCCATCCTCTTCCATCATGCTTTCCTTCCGCTTCTTTCCGCTCCTCTTCCTCTGTCTCTTTTTTTTCCTTTCCCGGTCTCACCTCCGCAGTGTATTCAAACACTCCAGGTTGTTCAGAGCCCATGGGCGTGAAGTCTCGGCTGGTGTCGGACCGTCAGATCACCGCCTCCAGCACCTTCCGCACCTGGGGCATCGACGCATTCACGTGGCTGCCACACTACGCCCGCCTGGACAAGCAGGGCAAGACCAACGCTTGGATTCCCGCCACCAACAGCCGGTCCGAATGGCTGCAGGTGGGAGAGAACGTTCCGGTGTGGCTGTTTTGGTTTTTTGAGTCTGCCGTGCTGTTTTTGTAAAGTGGTTCGTTGTGTTTTAGGTGGACCTGTTGTCTCCCAAGAAGATAACGGGAATCGTCACTCAGGGGGCAAAAGACTTTGGCTCTATCCAGTTTGTGTCGTCGTTCAAAGTAGCCCACAGTAATGACGGAAGGTCCTGGACTATACTGAAGGATGCGACCACGGGCACAGACAAGGTTGGTACATCTATACAGTCTGTCCCCCCCCCCCCCCCCCCCCCACAAAAAAACAACTAATTTTCATTAAAGATAAAGTAAATATTGAAACGCATAAATAAGCTGATTGGAAAAATTATCTTTAGTTAAATTAACTACAAAAGCTTCAGCAGCATTATTCACTTAAAAGAAAACGAAAAGTTCCAGCTGCTAGGTAGGGTACAATCTGATGGTGATACCAGGAATCTCAAAACTCCTGCTGCTTTAATGTTGTGTTGTATGTGTTTTTTTTTGGAGGAGACAGCCTTGTTCAAATCTGACTGAGCTTGAGCTATTTTACAGAAAGGAATAAGCAAACATTTTAGTCTCTTACAGTGCATCAAATAGGTATTTAGTCAGCCACTGTGCAAGTTCTCCTAATTCAAAAGATGAGAGGTCTGTAATTTTCATCATGGGTACACCTCAACTACGAGAAACAAAAAAACAAAACATTGTAGGCTTTGAATCTAACTGTAAACTATGGTGAAAAATAAGTATTTGGTCATCCACAAACAAGCAAGACGTCTGGCCCTCACAGACCTGTAATTTCTTCTTTAAGAAGCTCTGCTGTCCTCCACTCTTTACATGTATTAATTCAATTCAAAAATACTTTGTTAACCCAGAGGCAAATTAAATCAATAGCTGCTTGAACTCATTATCTTTATAAAAGACACCTGTCCACAGCCTCCAAGAGTCATACCCCAACCTCAACCATGGCCAAGACCAAAGAGCTGCCGATAGACCCCAGGAAGAAAATTGTAGACCTGCTCCAGGCTGAGCAGAGTCAATTTTACAACAGGCAGCAAGTTGGTGTGAATAAATCAAGGGTGGGAGTGATTGTAAGAAAATGGAGGACACACAAGACCATTGATGATCTCCCTCCATCTGGGGACCCACGCAAGATCTCATCCCATGGGGTGAGCAGAAATCCCAGAAGTACACGGAGCGACCTGATGAAGGACCTGCAGAGAGCTGGTCCCAAAGTAACAAAGACCACCATCAGCTCACCGAGAGGGACTCAAATCCTGCAGTGTCAGGCGTGTCCCCCTGCTTGAGCCAGTGCATGTCCAGGCCCGTCTGAACTTTATCAGACAGCGCATTGATGATCCAGAAGAGGATTAGGAGATTATCATGAGGTCAGATGAAACCAAACTAGAACTTTTGGCACAAACTCAACTCGTCGTGTTTGGAGGAAGAAGAATGCTGAGTTGCATCCCAGGAACATCAAACCCACTGTGAAGCATGGTGGTGGAAACATCATGCTGTGGGCCTGTCTTTCTGCAAAGGGGACAGGACGACCGATCCTTGTGAAAGGAAGAATGAACGGGCCATGTATCTTGAGATTTTAAGACAAAACCTCCTTCCACCAGTGAAGATGGAACATGGCTGGGTCTTCCAGCATGACTATGATCCCAGACAGACCGCTCGGACAACGCAATGGCTGTTGTAAAAAGCATTTCATGGCCCTGGAGTTGCCTAGCTGGTCTCCAGACCTCAACCCCACAGAAAGTTCCTGGAGGGAGATGAAAGTCTGTGTTGCCCCAAAACATCCCTGCTCTGGAGATCTGCATGGAGGAATGGGCTAATATACCAGCTGCAGTGTGTGCAAACCTGGTGAAGACTTACAGGAAACGTTTGACCTCTGTCACTGCCAACAAATGTTATGCTACAAAGTATTGAGTTAAACTTTTGTTATTGACCAAACACTTATTTTCCACCATGATTTATAAATAAATTCTTTAAAAATCCTACAATGTGATTTCCTGGATTTTATTCTCATTTTATCTCTCATGGTTGACGTGTACCTATGATGAAAATTACAGACCTCATCTTTCTGAGTAGGAGAACTTGCCCAATCAGTGACTGTTATGTGGGGGAAAAAAAGCTGGACATACCCTGAAGGACTTGCAGCTGTAACTGCAGAGGAAAAATGTTCCCTAAAGTACTGACAACAGAGGCTAAATAAAAATTATTTCCATTTTTATACAACTTTTTAAATCCATGTAGTTTGCTTTCACTTCCATTTCACTATTATGCATTTTTTCCTTGGTCTGTCACATACAACTACAATCATATAGGTTGGAGTTTGCTGTTGTGATACAATGTGAAAAGGTTAAAGCACTATCATTAAACATGATTATATTCAGCAGTCTGCCAAATTCTGATCATGATGCGTTCAGGTGTTACTTAAAAGTAAAAAATAATGACTCGGCATATACAGAATTATAATCAAACACTAACTTTAAATATAATTTTCATTGTAAAACTATCTAAAACTACCCAAGAAGTGTTGTGTTGCTATGCTTTTTACATACATCTTTTTTTCCTCCTCCTGTGGTCCAGATCTTTCCTGGTAACAGCGACAACAACGTTCACAAGAAGAACATCTTTGAGCCTCCGTTCTACAGCCGCTACGTCCGCGTCCTGCCTTGGGAATGGCACGAGCGCATCACCCTCCGAATGGAGCTTCTGGGCTGTGATGAGTAGCGCGGTCCTGAGCCCGCCTCCCTCTCCCTTTCCCCCTCTGATCCCTTATGTCTCTCCTCCTGAGCCATACCTGCACTGCCTCGCTCTTAACCCTAGAGGGCAGCAAACGATAGCGTAGCATACCACCAAAACCCTGGCTGGTCAGAGGTGGGAGTTGTTGCCCCCCCCCCCCCCAACCACTGTGAGCAGGACCTTGATTCAGCTTTACCTGTGCTTTTTATTTTCTCTTCTGTCTTGAATCAAATCTGGGATCTCGTCAAACGGGGCAGGGGCAGGTTTTATCCCACATGTTTGATTAAATAAAAGTGGCAATTCCTTCTTCCTTGTGTCAGAAGTCAGGGGTAACAGAACTGCTGGTGTATCAGTTGGTGCTGCTTGAACTCTGATCCTAGATCAGCTCTACCTGGAACGGTGAACCTCGTAGACCCACCGCTGGTGATGTACATAACCCACCACCAAACAGCGTCCACACATCCTCCTTTCCAACGCTTAACCTCCCTTCAGCTCACATTCTCGGATTGTAGATTCTCTTTCAACGACGCATTGAGATATATGGTTGTTGTTGCTTTTTGTATTCTCAAAAAATATAATTTTAAGTATTTTAGCAAGAAACATTAGCAGTCTTGTAAAGATGTTTGCTGTGATTCCATTGAGCAAATTGTTAATAAAAGTTTTTTATATTGGTGAAGAAATGAGTAAAGATAATATATCAATCATCTCAATGTGTCTCACAATGTGTGCTTTAGCATTCTTTACATTTCTCTGCTGTGATTAAGACAGTAAAACCCACCTAAGTCCCTCCTCTATCTTCCTTTAGACACTTTTTATTGGGTTTGACGTCCAGGGAGTAAACTCAGCATTTATAAACCCTCAGGAAGTGTAGGGAAAATTAATTAATCTCTGGAAGTACTAGTAAAATCCGGCTGCTGAAGTCAGTCATCACTTGGTAGTTATTTTTTTTTTTTTTTGTTGTTTTGTTTTTTTCCCTCAAGATTCTGTATTTATGGGTTTAGTCACAGAAGAGTTGGTAAAACCTAAAGTGGTGTTGACCCTCGTAACAAAGGAGGAATGTTAAGCCCTGGTCATTGTTGGCCATGGCTGATTACTAAAGCATCACATTCAGTCAGTTTAGCAGGCTTCCAGAGACACAAACGAATCCCCCATTGATCACAAATCTGCTGTAAACACGGGGGATGATGGTTGCATATCCAGAAACTAGTGAAATACACTGATTCAAACTAATTTTATATAGGACAAGCTTTAAATGAGGGATGCACCAGTCTGGCTTTTTCTGGCCTAAATCATGCTCCACGTTTGAGCTCTAACCTGCTAATTTCCATTTGAGAAATATGACAATTTTTTTTTCTTTTTTTTTTTTGTCTAAATGAGGAAAATATTCTGTAATCTTCATGTTAATAAACAGAATATTTCAGCAATTGAAGCATCATTTCCCTCCCTGGTTGGGTCTTGCAGAACACCGTTTAGGTACTGTTTTATTCTAAATTTCCTGGAATGGCACTAGCTATGTGGGTTTATTGTCAATTTCTCTCCAAACAATAGTATTACATTCAGAGACTAACAGTGCAAAGACTTGCTAGTGGAAAAACGACTGGCTGTAACTTCAGGTCAAAGCCGCTTTGCTCTCTGTGTTGCTTTAACTCGCGTTACTGGTTTTGGGTCGTTCACTCAGTTTCACTTTTTATGGCACTTTGTTCATGTTTTAATATTTTGTATTGTTGAAATTGTTAAACTATCAAACCTTTTGTATCGTGTTTAAAATGTGGACAGTAAATTGGCCCAAGTTTAGAAAGACAGAGAGGCCTTTACATTGGATGTTGATATTTGATATATGTAATAAAATATAATAGTACTATTTTTATTTAGTTTGCCAGCATTGGTGGATGTTGATGTTTGCTGCCTATGATTTGCTTTTTTTATTATTTTATTTTGGGTCCAGTATTCTTTCAGGTCTGCAGACCTGCTTAGAAGACATAAAAGAAACCAAATTAGGGCAGATTTCTACGCTTTCACTGGACCTGACACAACCTGC
Organism: Fundulus heteroclitus; assembly: GCF_011125445.2. Lineage (NCBI taxonomy): Eukaryota > Metazoa > Chordata > Actinopteri > Cyprinodontiformes > Fundulidae > Fundulus > Fundulus heteroclitus. The sequence continues at coordinate 7,641,824 of NC_046362.1, forward strand.
CAGATGATCAGCATCCGCCGCCCCCCTCACCGCATTCAAACTCTTTTCATCCCATGAATTATGAATTTTGGGCGCGTGCAATATTATACAGTGTTGTTTCTGATAACAATGAATATAAATTCAAGATGTTTAAAAATGCATGAGGGGACGGCCGTGTGCGCTGAGATGCTGATGTCAGACACTATAATATTTATTACAGCCACCCTGTTCACGTCTGCAGGCGTTTTATTGACGATGGCCACATGATTTAATTTTATCTGCGCTAAGGTCACTGATAGTTTAATCTTTTTTTTTTTTCTATAAGCGATCAGTAAAAAGTCAATGTTGCTGTGTTTATAAAGTTTTCTACATTTATTTGAGTTTTGAGTGGATTTGATGTTCCTCTTTATTCCAGTGTTCACAAAAAGACCATTTTGTTTGACCTTTTGTATATCCTTCTAAAGTTTAATTAAAGAATTTAAAAACACATCACTCGTGTAAATTTCTTTAGTATTGTTAAATATGTCTGCTTTGAATATTTGGATCATATGACTACTAAGAATGGTAAATTTTGCGAGGGCTGTTTTCCATTTAAAAGGTGAAAGATTAAAGGACCTGAAGCACCGAGGGTCGTTTTGGCTGCTTAGCATTTCAGCGTGCCCAGGGGCCTAATCCCTCTGTGTGCACTCTGCAATCTTTTAAAGGCATCTTTATCCGTGCAACGCTTCAATCCTTCTTTTCTCTTTACATTGTGTGAAGGTCACCGTCTTGGAAGTATAACGCCCCTTTAGGGTTTGAGCTGCACCATCCATATGGAAATGGATTCAGATGGTGACACTATGAAGGTTGAATTCAGTCTACGTTAAAGGGGACATATCATGCAAAATCCACTTTGTTAGCCATTAAATACATTTTGTTCTGTACTTGGAGTCTCTAGGAGTGCAGCAAATATAAGTGTTGTCTGTACAGGTGCTGAGTAGTTGTCTTTTTGTCATTTTTCAAGCCCTTTTTTTTTTTTTTTTTTTTTTTTTTTTTTAAGAACTGCTAAATGAGGTCATGGACCTCCGGCTTACCAGTTTCGCGACTCTGCCATTATCAAATCTCCAAGTGAAGTTGAAGGATGCCGAAGCTACAAGTGGATGTCGTCATTTGTTCATTACACCATCCCCCGGAATACTACAAAAATGGCAGAACAAGGTGGAGTGGAACGCTCTGCGACTGACATGAGGGGTGAAGGGCCTCCTTTTAGATTTAAAGAGACGGCACCAAAACAAGTTGCGTGTGAGCACTCACCTCAGAAAAGGGGCAACGTGGGGGTAAATTAATGAGGAACATTAACTGAAGCGTTGCAGTTCCCCTTTATATAGACCACAACTGAATGATTTAAATGTGAAAAGTAAGAACTGAAAAGCATGATATTTTTCCCCTTTAAGACAAAGTATAAAGGTATTTTGGGAGAATTACCCCAGTTCGAGCAAATTGTACCATTTTTTGTGTGCTCTGCTTGAAGATTTGTGGTAAATTGATGTTAAAACTGTCCTTTAGAACATGGTTGGAAATGATCTGTAAGGCAAAAGTTTTTCCTCTGGCCTTTTTAAGACTCATTGTATTGTGCACCCTCTGCCTAGTTTTAGAAGTTTTTGTTATGGATATTGTAATGAAATCAAACTTGAAATAATTGATCATGCACAGATTTTAAGTAAAAATTTCTATCTCACGTGTCAAAAGCTCAAAGTGCTTCAGAGAGGCTAAAAAAAACTAATTTAGAATAAACGAGTGAAATATAATTTTTAAATGTACCACAGGATATATGAAACGGAACAATTCATTGTCCTCAGACTTCCATGCTTGCTTGGATGCAATGGCAACTTTGTGATTTTATAAGACGTGTTAGATGAACCAATCACTTAATCTGGATGGCATTAAATTGGCCTCTGGTAATAAAGTAAAAAAATCTTGGTGTTATCTTTGACCAGGACATGTCATTTAAATCCCACTTTAAACAGGTTTCCAGGGTCTCCTTTTTTCACTTCTGGTATATTGTAAAAGAAATTATACATAACAAAAATATAAACACAACACTTTTGGTTTTGCTCCCATTTTTTTACGAGATGAACTCAAAGATCTAAAACTTTTTCCACATGCACAATATGCACATAAGAAATGTGAGCAAAACCAAAAGTGTTGCATTTATATTTTTGTTGGGTGTAAATATTCCGTCCAGTAGTGATGCTGAAAAACTAGTCCATGCATTTGTTACTTCAAGGCTGGACTATGTAATTGTAATTCTAATTGTAATTCTTTACTATCAGGAAGTCCACAAACTGCAGTTCGAAGTCTTCAGCTGATCTAAAATGCTGCGGCAAGAGTTCTGATGAAAATCAACAAGAGGGATCATATTTCTCCAATTTTATATTCCCTTCATTGGCTTCCTGTTAAATCAAGAATAGAATTTAAAATTCTCCTTCTAACGTATAAAGCCCTTAATAATCAAGCTCCATCATATATCAGAGCTCTGATTACCCCGTATGTTCCTAACAGAGCACTTCGCTCTCAGACTGCAGGTCTGCTGGTGGTTCCTAGAGTCTCTAAAAGTAGAATGGGAGGCAGATCCTTTAGCTATCAGGCTCCTCTCCTGTGGGACCAACTCCCAGTTTTGGTCCGTGAGGCAGACACCCCGTCTACTTTTAAGACAAGGCTTAAAACTTTCCTTTTTGACAAAGCTTATAGTTAGAGTGGCTCATGTTACCTTGAGCTTTCTCTGTAGTTGTGCTGCTATAGGCTTAGGCTACTGGAGGACATCAGGATCTATTTTTTCACTCTACTGATTTCTCCTACTGTTCTCCAATTTTCATTGTTTGTTATTTCAACTTTTAACTTTCTGTTCTGTCTTTTTTCTCATACTAGGTACACCTGGTCTGGCGTTATGTTAGTTGTGACATCATCCAGGGGAGGGATTGCTGCAAAGCCATCAACAATGCAGATGACTGTCCTTGTGGCTCCACTCTCTTTCAGGAGGAGTGAATGCTGCTTGTGAAGAGTTGATGCAGTCTGCTGGGTTTCCTTAGATAGGAAACGTTTTGACCTGTCTGTCTGATTTCATTGAATTTGACTTTGTAAAGTTCCTTGAGATGACGTGTTGTAAATTGTCGCCATATAAATCAAATTTTAATTGAATTGAACTGAATAGATGGACTCCACATCAGGTTGCAGAAACATCAGAATGACGATCAGTGGAATTCAGTTATGCCTGGGATCAGTCTTGTGTTTGTAAATGTATATTTACATGTGATTTTTTTTTTATCTATTATTTTCGATAAATTTTAAACTTTTCTTTCCATGTTGTCATTATGGTGTCACAACTCAGTCCTCAAGGGGTGGTGTCCTGTAGGATTTAGACATTTCATTTGTTCAGCACCCTCAGATCAAACCAAGTGGTCATTACCAGACCTCTGCAGAGCTTTTTGGCATGTTGAGGAGCTAATCCATCCATTGGCATCATCTGTGTTTTAGCAGGGACCAATCTAATGCATGCAGGACATTGGCCCTTGAAAACTGGAAGTGTCAGCGTAATGGTTTGTGTGTAGTGTTTTGAAAATAGGTTGACTCCAATTTGGAAGACGGCTGTAACATAAAAATACTTTTTCCGATAAGAAATCAAAGAAAACAAACTGCTTCTGTATCAGCTGTGCTGCTCTTTGTCTCCTGGCGGGGAGGGACGGATGGAGGCATCGAGTCGGGGCAGGCGGGAAACTGTAGGTACCACATCTGATTGGAACAGGAAGGATCCACTCCTGGATAACTGCTGCTATTTTGGTACCAATGTAAACGTCTCCTTTAAGGCCTGTGCTATTTCTGCTCAGACGAATGTTTGAAGGCTGGTTAACTTGACAGGTGATGAGAGACGTAACAGAGCACGGTCAAAACTGTATCCCTTTGTTTGGCATTCTGTATTTTTAGTTGCTTCCAAGGGTACATTTGAGAGTTGGAAGACGGAGAGATTGAAGTGCTCACTTGCTTGCTATTACAGTTCATTTCACCTTCTATCTTTTAATCAGGCTGGAAGCTGTCTCTCCTGGCTCTGCACTTCAGGCGCTTGATGGCCTTTGATTGAAACCTTCCTCTCTAATCACCACAGTGACACTGAAACCGCACCGTACACACACGCATTTTTTGTGACTAGTCCCTTTCTCCGAGAAGTCTCTGCTAATGACAGCGTGCCATTGCTCATACCGACACAATCAGCTCCTTGTCTCCTCGATCAAACACACACATGCAGACTCATTCTCTTTCGTGTTGTCTCTCAGGGCTCCAGGTCGCAGCTTGTCTAACCTCTCGGGGGCACTGAATGCGGCTGGCTGTCGCTGAAATTACACCCTCCGAAGCCTTAGTCACCCAGCAGTTCACAGGGGCTGCTGGTATTTAGGGCCCCAGGCTAAAGTCTTTTATCTGGGGGTTTTGGGAAGAGGGCTGGTCTGGTCTCTTCAAACACAGAAAGATAATGGCTTTAGGGACACACAGGGAGGGGAAGGGGCTGTCGCAGTGGCTGAGAGTGGGGGCTGGAGTCAATAACAAACAGGGGAGGGACTGGAATATAAGGAGTTTTTTGTTTCGCTGTTGACTGCGCCTTCCTAAAAGTTGTGAGATTTGATTTGAAAATAATTTAATTATGCAAATGAAATGCTTGACGTGACCCATGAGCCATGAGCATTTAGTTCACACACTTCAAGCCGCTTTAGAAATGTTACTCTGCTCTGCTTAAAATGCATAGAAAGAAAATCGTTCTTTTTGCAATGTTTATGCAAAAAAAAAAAAAAATTTGGCTGGTCAAAAATTAGCCCATGGTGAAAGGAAGTCAGAAAAATTCCCATTTATAGTTTGCCAAAAGCCGTGTAGCAAATGTTTGTATGATGGGCCTCTGATCTGTACATGCAAAACGCTCTGTGTGGTCCATAGTGCACTTTGCCCTGATTGCGTCATCCCTATGGTGAGACAGGGTAGTGGCAGCATCATGCTGTGGGGATGTTTGTCAGCAGGGACACGGAAGATGTTCAGAGGTGGTGAGGAAAGCATGGGTGGACCTAAATACTGGACGGAAACCTGTTAAGGGAAGCAACCCCAAACATGCAGTCAGAGCTGCGATGCATTTGCTTTTGTATAGCCCAGTTAAAGTCCAGAACCAAGTAGGATGTGAAAAAATATTTATGATTTTCTTTCCACTTCACAGCTCGTCTATCACACAAATCACAAAAAAACTATTAAAAGTTTGTATTTATAATGTGAAACATTTAAAGTTTTTAGTGCAAGCCACTGTAGTTAAACATTGCATGCTTATCTGATGACATCAGCATAATACTATCTTGGCCTCTTGCTGATGAAGGTGGGCATATTTGGTAAATAAAGAAATGCACGAAGAGGAAAATAGGGGAGACAAAAATTTTATTCAAATGAAAGAATGGTAAAGAGGAGTGGGGCTAGAACAGGATGATTAGTATGTTTATCCCAAACTGCTCTGGGATTTCTGCCATTGGATGACTGTCCACTTTAAACCGTCGCTGAGACCATAATGCAATTGGACTTGACATGCATGGGGACCCTAAAACTTAGGTCCAGGGCATATTTCATCTACTTTTAAACTGCGGACATCTGAGTTTCCCTGTCATAAACCCCTGGTTTGGGGCTTTAAAAGAAATGATTTAGGAATAAATAAAGGGATTACGATATTGACTGGTGTAAGAATGTGCCCGTAACCACTAGTTCTTGCTTCCCGTAACATCATAGAGACGAGATCTTTCTTCCTTTCAAGTCTGTGGTTGTGAATGTGTGTTTGACTGCACATTTTAACATGCTATTCTGCTGAACTGAAATTGTGTGCATCACATCTTTCAGAAAACTATGGATTATGAATCTGGTCAGCTGGACTCTTAACGCAATTGCTCAAATTTTCTCAACGAGAAGACCAGGCGGAGGAGAGCCCCTGCGCCCGACGGCACATGTGCAGCTGGACACACGGTGAAGGGAGGATTGTGTATCTGTCCATTTTGTTAGTCGAGGATGTTGAAAATGTGTTCAAAATTGGACTTATGACGACAGGATTTCTGCTTTTTGGAGCTGGCGGTTACCTGGAGTGTCGAGAAATTGTGAAAATGTCTGCAGCTGTTTCGGCCCACGTCGAGGCTACCTGAACTACGTGAGGGATATGTCCCTTACCAGCGCTCAGGCTGAAATGCTGTGTAAGCAGAACTGCAGGCCAGCTGCTGTTTCTGAACTTGCTGGCAGGATGGGAATGATCTTGGAGAAAGCTGGAAGCTGGACCCTGGCAGAATGACCGCAATTTTGGCTGTTTTGGAATGGCCATTGAGACGTACCAGTGAGACTTTAAGGCAAACAGTAAAACAATGAGTCTGCCTGCCAAAAACAAATGCTATTATCCAAACTATCTCTCCTGCAATCAATTTCCCCCGGATGTTATGTAAACAAGACGCTCTGTGACATCTGTGACCTTGAGCGCACTGAACTGAACTGCCTGATAACATTCCATCACTATCAAAGACTAATGGCTGCGTGTGCTATCACAGTTCACACACACATACACATACATGGTTACACTAAAACACACAGGCACACACACACCGCCTCCACTGTGATTTTTTCCCCTGCTTTCTGTTTCAGCTGTAGTGTCAGAAAGGTCAGATCAGAGACCTCAAACTTTAGCTTTCTTAGAATTCTTCTTGATGATTATCACTCTTTCTGTATGTTTGTTAATGTATGAAAGAAGTCTGGTCAAGGATTCATTTAGCTTATTCCTTTGTATGTCTGTAATGTTTTTCGTTCATGTACAGCACTTTGAATGTCTTGTTACTGAAAAGTGATAAATAAATAAACCTTACCTTACCTCTCAGCATCCCACAATTTAACATGGTAGCATCTGCAAAAATTCCTCAAATCTGTGAAATTTAATCCACGGTATAGTTTTGGCGTAACACACCTGTTACAGTCATGGCTCAAAAATTCCAGTTTGGCTCCATAAAGCCATAAAACATTTTTTTTAAATGTTTCAGAAGATTGTAGATACAGGGGACTGATGTCACATGTAAAATACCACCAGTGCTCACCAGAAATACCTGCAACTCTTTAGCTTCCCTGTTATCTTTTCATGCATTTTGGAGAATCATCCAGATTTTCTAATGTTACTGTTGTCCCTTATATTCTCTGATTAATATAGACTGATTTCACTGTGCCTTGGTATTTATTTACTCACTCACTCAGTCAAAATTAACATCAAAAGACATAAATAAGACAGAGGCAACATAATACAGGAACAAAGTCTACCTCAAAGCTATGTGCACGTGTGCTGTGTATTCTGGTTGTATGTCTGAATTTTTTTCCACTTTACGTTTTTGTTCTGTGGAATTGTACATGATACACACCTCCACTCCCCCCCTCCCCCTAACACTGGTGGGCTGTTTTGCTGACAGGGTTCCAGTACCGTTAGAAGGAAAACGTGGCCGAATGCAGACACGGAGTCATGCTGGGACGGCCTTATAAATTTAACAGCAGGGGAAGATTTTTATGACCTTATTGCTCGCGAAACACACTAAAATTTATGTTTATGTTCAGTTCTTTAATTACATTTGGAAAGATATACCTCTATTAGATAAGAAATGCATGTTTCTTATCTAAGTCAAGGAAAAAAGCTAAGAAGCTCTCTTGTGGGATTGTGAAATTTTTTTACTACTACTGATGGGCTTCAACATAGTAAAACATAATATCCTTTATCTAAACAGAGGCATTTCAGTGATATACACTTAAGTCTGTATTAAGGACCTGTACATTCAGAGCCCACACAAACTGTTCAGGTCGGCGCCATCCTGAAGGTAGAAGTCTAACACCAGACCACAGACCACAGGCAGAGTTTCTTCCCCCTAGGCCGTCTCTCTGATGAATACCTCACAGTCTGATTAGTCCACCACATGGCTCTGAAACTAAACGGGTATATATTACTTTCACAACCTCTTTTTATTTTCTCTACACATAAAAATATATATTTTATGTTGTGTACCAAATGTCTGTACATTGTGAGCGTGGCACAAAGTCAAAATCCTTGAATGTGCAGGTAATCCCGGCCAGATAAAGATGATTCTGATTCTATGTAGCTAAACAAAATCAGTGGTTGTATGTCTAGCTGATACACCCCCCCCCCCCGAACAGGATTATAAAGAGAACACCAGTCAGGTGTTGGCCAAACGTTTTGTGTGGTGAGCAAAAGGTCAAAAAAGGGGTCAAGTGGGCAGACCAGACTGCCATAAATTCTACTAAAATGTGGAGAGCAGCTTCCATCTGCGTGAAAGGGGGCAGGAAATGCTGCACGTGTTGAGGTATTTGTATTGATTTGACTGGACTCAAAATGTAGAGTTGTTGTAAGTTTTGGAAAAAGATAAAGCTTTAGTGAACTTCCAGTGATGGAGAAAGCAGTCCCAAGACACTGTCTCTAGTTCTAGGTTGAGCCAATGTGTTGCACTGCAGGAAGAGAAATTTACTCTGCCCTGTGAGCTCTGGGTCTGCTCTGGTATCTGCTCCCTGTGGAACATACTAAGAAAACCTCCATAGGGGAGCGCATGGGAGGCATCCTAATCAAAGACCTGAACCACCTCAACTGACGCCTTTCGATGTGGAGGAGCAGCAGCTCTACTTCAAGGTCCTCCTGGATGATGCAACTCCTTGCCCTTGCCTCTTAGGCCTTATCCAGACAGAGATGGGTTTGGCTGTATCCGGCTAGCCTCTTGGTTTGGGTAGGTGGTCCCATCCAGACGAAGTGGACGCAAAACCGATTACATTTTAAACCTGCTAGTATAGTGGATGAGTCTGAAGTTTCCAGCCATGTCAGTCTGGACACCCCTATCTGCATAACAGGCAACAAACCGATGTGTTTGTGCATGCGATCCAATGTAGACACAAACAGCAACAATGGCGAACTTTTTGAGTTGCAGTTGTGTGTTAGACACAATTTATTGTGGATTTTAGGCGAACACATTTAGCTCCACTTTTTTCTCTCTCCTGCCTTGATTGTTTTCGCCCTGCTCTTCTTCCTTCTTTACTGCTGTAGGAGCGTTACCACCCCACTCACTGGTGTCATCCATCCATCCATCAATCCATCCATCCATCCATCCATCCATCCATCCATCCATCTTCCTACTCGCTTTATCCCTCATGGGGTTGTGAGGGGTGCTGGTGCCTATCTCCAGCATTTCCACTCACTCGGTGTGGCATAGGTATTACAACTCCCCCAGCTTTGTGCATTTTCATCTTTATGCTCAAACTTTGCAGATATAATATATTCTCTGCTCTGTGTGACTCTAGCCTTAAGTCGAGTCCAGCCTATGGAGAAAGCTGATTCCAGCTACTTGCATATGGGAGCTAGGTGTTTCGGTCAGGAGCCATGTCTCATGACAGTATTTAATGTCTGGAAGGTGGGTGAACTGGTACATCAACAGTTGTGATTGTAGCTATAGACAATCCCACAACATGTCTATAAATCCCTTGCTCCATACTATGATCATTCATGAACAACAGCCCAAGACATCTGAACTCTTTCTTATCAGGTAGCGATTGACCCCCCAACACCAAGGGGCCTACCTACATTTTCCCAGACCAGCTGATGCTCATCCTAGCCACTTGGCACTAAGCTTTAAACCACTCCAGTGCATGTTTAAGGACATGGCTTAACGACACCAGCAGAACTACGAACTACTATCTAAGAACTACTATCTTCAAAAGCCACTGTGCCTTAAGATCCCGTTCAACGCCCCAAACTGGATCTGTGACAAGAAATCATCAACCCACGCAGGGAACAAAATCGACTTTCTGCCAAAAATGTAGACACAGTTTTTGCTTTGGCTTTACACGGACTGGACAGCCTTTGAAAGAAAATGACCTGCATCCCTGACTCCTGTGGAACCCCCCCACAAAATGCCTCAAGGGAAATTGGTTGGAAGCCACAAATCCACAAAAGAAATTCAGGAGGATTATGGAGATCCTCAGTGCTTCTTTCACCGCCTGATAACATCTTCTGTCTTTGTCAGCAGACTCCACCCAAACTGAACACACCCTGGATGGTCTTGCGTATCCTTCAATGAGTTGAAGGATACGCAATGGTTTTCTAGAACTGTCTTGAGGCCAACCCAAAAATCCACATTGTAAGTCCCTGACTGCCCTCGGAACATGAGAGAAACTCTCCTGCAGGTATGACTTCAGAATGGGAACCTCTGTCAGACGTTCCCAGTTCACCACTCATTTGACTATCAACCTTTGGTTCAAAGTGATGTTGTACCAATTGAGACTTACTGACCACGTTAAGCTTGAACATAGTGTTAGTTATGGGAATCCAATGCCTAGGACAGAAGTCCATCATCACACAAATGAGCCCTAAAGTCCCTTGGAAGCACGACAGAAGCCCTTGGTGGCACCCTGTCCAGAACACCATCCAGAGACTCCAAGAAGGCTGGGTAACCCATTCTGCTGTTTGGTGTATACGCTATAATTTTACAATACACACTTAAAGGTTTAGAGTAAATTTTATGTAATTTGCTGAATGGATATTTAGGGCACTGCATCTTTTCACTTCTTCACTCTACCGTTAACCTTTCTAAATATTACATGTTCCTTTTTACTATGAGACATGTTCTTGGTGTTGGTTTTCACAATACTTTTAGCAACTGCAACTTAAATCTGTACAAGCTATTGTTGTCAATTCAATGTGTGAGCAAACAAAAACAAAACAACCAAAAAAAACAAAAAAAAAACAAGATAGCTTTCATTACTGTTGTAGATGTCCTAAATGCTTGACTGAAGATTCCCACGAGTCTGATATCTTTGTTGACACTTTGTCATTTTTTTGTCTAGAACAAAATATCTGGTCCATTTGAGCTCAAACAAATGTACTGCTCTGAAATCGAAATGCCACCACCCCTCCCCTTTTTGCTAATATAATCCTAAAAATGGGTAAGATGACAAAGAATAGATCATCAGCATTTCACTTGGTGTCAATGTAAGACTTCATTGAAACTGACTCTAAATAGAAAAGTAGATTTCTACACAGTTCTTTGTTTTATGTGTTTGTCTCTGCTTCCCTCTGAGGGATTGATGACTTGTCCAGCGTGTACTCGACTTTTCTAGGGTGTGCTCAGCCTGTGATCATGAATGAATGAATGAATAGGTGGGCTTATCCTGTTGTTCTTGGGGTCAGGCTAAGGTCGTAAATGACCCCACTCTCTTGACCTCTCTGCTTAATGTGACGGGTCTGGAAATACTCTGCAAGCAAGAAACTTTTAACACTGACACATAACGCCACAGTGCTTGGAAAAGGTCTTTGCCCCTCACAGATTTATTCTTTATTATTGTTATTATTATTATTACTACACTTAAGTGATTCAGATCATCAAATAAATCTAATTATAGACCGTCCACTTGCAGATGATTGTTGTGCTGCATAAACAAAATCCCTGCGTTAGCTTTAAAACAGGTTTAGCTGGCCACGCTTTTCCAAAATTTTCCACTTTTGTCTGTTTCACCCACAGTATTTACTTGCCAACATTCTTGAGGATCCCCAGATTTTTTATTTTTATTTTTTTTTTTTTTGTCAATTTGAGACAGACCTTTAGGGCTTCTTACTTTGGACAACAATGGGTTTTGGACTCAGAACTTACCCCATAGGTGCAACATTTTCCTAATTTCTTTGTTGTTGTGGGATCATAAACCTCTTAGACTACTTTTGGGAAGCTGCTCACTTCTGGAAAGGTTCACAGATTTCCCATTGTTTCTCCTTTTAATTCCCATATGCCTCGAAAATGGCTTTCTTGCGCTTTCTATGTGTATTGACGCCAATAACTTTGTTTCTCACCAGTCCTCAAACTTCTTTATTTTGGGCAAGACGGGCCCTTTTTTATTTATTTATTTTTGCCTACTTCAGATTGTCAGATAGGTTCTATATGAGGCACTTCTTCTGCAGTCCATGCATTGGTCAAACTGTGTCTAGAGAAACTGAACCAAAAGATACGGTTAATCATAATAAATCATTAAATACACAGATCAACTGTATTTTCACACTTGGTTAAATTGGTTCTGAAATGTAGCTTATTCGGATTTTCCATGTTTTGTACAAGCCAATTCTTCAATTCAATTTTATTTACGAAACATGTCATCTCAAGGCACTTTCCAAAGTCAAATTTAATCAGATTATACAGCTTGGAATACAATTGTTAATCTGAAACATTTAAGTGTGACTAAGAGAGAAAAAAAACTTGTTTTACCGGGCTGTTTTTTAAATGCTAGGTCACTTAATATGCTTAACAAAAAAAAAAAAAAAAAAACCTAGACATTTACAGTAACCTAATTTGTTTACAAGTTGAATCTTAAATTAGCTACCCTCAGGGTGCACTTTATGCACCTTAACTCCAGAAGGTTGACTGTTTATGGATTTTGTTCAGACTCGTTGTGTCAGCAACGAGATTTAAGGTGCAAAAAAACGTTTAGAGAAGTTGCCCCTGTGGGTTTCGTTCAACGCTTCTGAACGTGCACGGGCGCGTGAACGATGAGGTGTCCTCACTTCAAAAGGGGATGCCTGGGCTCGTGACGTCGGCGCGCGCTCCTGCTCCTGCGAGATGGCAGGACGGTAGCGGAGACTCAGCAGAGGATGAAGAGGACATGAAGTGAGCTGAAGTCGCTCAGGACGGACTGCTCCTTACCTGTGAGTGACATTTTCCCGCGGGAGGGACTTTGTTTTACGTTCTTCCTTTCATGGTTGGTACCTTTATGTGTTTTGAACTAGCTTTAATGTGGTTTATTACACCATTGAGGACTCAGGTAGGACATACCACTATTGCGTTACAAAAGCAAAATTTTATCTGTAGAAATAAAATGTTTATAGCCCTTACATTTGCGAGATATTTCTAGTATGTGTCCTGCAACAATAAATATATCCACCTTAAACCACCTTGAGCTGCGGCGTCTTTAAAGCATCCTTCTGTCTTGTAGTTTCACGAGCGTTACCTTTTTATTCCCGTTTATATCACAAATATATATTTACAAATCCTTATTTTGTCATTTGGGGAAAAAAAAATCTAAATAACCAATGCTGCTGTTTTTCTTTATAGTTACAAATTTGTTATCATATTTACGTTTTCCTTTTGGATTTTATTTTACTCACACAAATCGCTGTTGATCGACTGATAACCCCAGAGAACACAAATACGCATATTTATGTTGTTTCACTGTTTTTGGCAGTTTAACAAGCAAGACTGGCAACTTTGACCCTCGTTTTATTTAATTGTGCATGTTTGTTTTATCTGCGTGTCTGTTTCTATTGCATTGAATGTATGGTTAGCTAATGTCATGAAAATTATAAATATTAATCTGAGTTGAACCAGGAGGAATGCTTTTTTTTTTTTTTTGCCCATCTTCACCTCAGCGCAGACGGCGTCATGCTGGATCTTTCACGCCCCCTACTGGCCGCCTGCCTGTACCTGCTGCTGCCCTGCACCCAGAGCGGGATATTTGGGTACAACAACGGGTTTCACTACCAAAGCAACGGGAATGGAAACGGAGAGAGTACGTGTTTTTTTTTTTTTTTTTTTTACGAGTCTTTGATTAAATTAAATGACAAGGCTTGGCAGATTTTCGTCTATGTGCGGCTGGGAGTCAGATGAGCCGCAAGCAACCCTTGATTACATTATGAGAAAGCTGGCTGGTAATCACCTGGATGTGGGAAGAGGAGCGCTCTATAATTTATGGTGTTCAGGCAGTCAGTCAGCCAGTGTTATCAAAACAGAATTTTCCAGTGAGTGATGTTGGTGTCCTGTATGTTAGTGTGTGTCTAGGATGTTTTATGCTGCTTTCGCCTTAATTAGTGCCTGAGTTCACGTTTCTGCAACTTTTCAAGAGACATCGAAACAATTATTTTATGGCTTTGTGCAGTATCAACAGTCAACAAAAAGTTGAACTAATCATAAATATGTCAGACCATTCTAATAATTTCCAAATCACTGTAAGTATAGCATAAAATTGGAAACAGCTAAACACCTGGCAGCAAAGCAGGAAGTCAAAATCCAGATAGACTTTATTGTCCCGGAGGGGCGATTTGTTTTTGCAGCCAGCAATGAACAAATGCAAAGAAAATGTAAACAACAAAGTAATTCAGTACAATTCAGCACTGCAAATAAAAAATCAACCAACTACTTGTTATCAAATTGCAAACAACTAAATTTGGCTACCATTTAATACGTATTTACCAGTTTTACTAGTTGCAAGAACTAGCTCAAAGTTGAAAGAACACAGGTTTAACTACATTAGTTCATATTTTTTACCCCATTCTATAAGCTTCTCTAAATCAACTTTTTTACTAGAGATCTAGCCTTTTGCTGGTTTAACTCAACAACAGAGCAGAAGTCACATGATGGCAGCCTCATCGATATTTAGCTGTTTCCACTGCATGGACTATATTAAATCATTTAATAATGGCTTCAAACTCTTGCAAACGTGTTGCTTAGTAGACTCTACATGCATTGTTCTTCAAAGAAAATAGGATCTTCTTGAAAACTTTTTGAAAGCCTTTCTCATCAAAGGTTTAGCTGAAGCCATTTCTTTGCTTTAGCTATGTTATAGCTATGTTTTAGTATGCAGAGTCCTGGTAGTTTTTCCTCTTTTATCAGTTTCTTCCTTTATGGGTCACCATAACAGATCTTCTACCTCACTGTCACGCTGCCCATCAGCTTCCTCCCAAATATAACGACTTCATATGCTCTGTCGCTACCATTAACTTTTTTGTGATCTCCCTTTCTCCTTCCGCTCCGGCAGCTTTATATTGGCCCTTCTTCACCCCAGCATAACCCCGATGTCTCCTCTGCACATACCCAAACCATCTCAGTCCTGAGTCTCTGACTCCGGCCTTCAAACCACTCTACCTGAGATGTCCCTCAGAAGCCCCCCATTTCTAAACCCGTCTAATTTTGGTCAATTGAAAAAACTGAAAATCTCAACATCTCTTGTTCCTCCATCTCCATCTCAGCCTTGTTATCTTTCCGACTGTGCAATAATCCCTAAACCATACGTCCTAGCAGGTCTTCCAGGCAACTTGTCAACCTTCCCTTTTTACTGTCACAGATCACCACTGACAACTCTCTCTGCACTTCCCATTGCTTCCATTGGTTGAACCCAGGCGCTTGATCTCATCTACCTTTATGACCCTTATGACCTGTATGCCTTGCAGCTTCCATGTTCCACCTCTCCCACTCACTGACCTAAATTCCTCGTCTCTCTACCTCACCTTTCATCTTACTCCCCTCTCTCACTGCAGATCCCAGTCTCTTGGTGGTTCCTGGGGATGTCAGGAGTCAAGGCTACATTAGCACAAACAAGAGGGGGCTCAGAGCTGATCTCCACCATAATCACAGTCCAACTTTCAATCTGTCGCTTCTACAACACCGCTGTCTCGCTGTTCTCGTACATGTCCTCTATCTTCCCATTCCTTTTTCCCACACCTAACGTCCTCATACATTACTATAGTTTCTTTGTCTGCACTGATACATTATACGCAGATACGCAGAGGAGATCCTTCTCTATATTTCTCCGTCAAAGGCCACCAAATGAACATTGCATCTGCTGCATACTTTTTCTATTTTCTTGATCTAACTTCAGCATCTCCTTCCACTGTTTTCATGGGATGGCTCATAAAAAATCTGACTCTTTGCTTTGCTTACCGCTGTTGACTGCCACTACCAGCTGGATCTGTAATTCCCTTCGGTTAACCTTATACCTTTTTTCTGGTTATTTGATGGTAACTAGTTTAAAAAAAAGTGAATTTAGTTTAAAGTTACAGAATTTTGAATGCTGTCCATGAACGCAAACACATCCATTCCTTGTCCCTGAAGAACTCTCACGTTTCTGGTGTTATGAATCTTTTTGTAGTATATTTCAATGGGATTCGTCTCCTTGTGGACTCGCCCCAGCCTTCGGTGTCGGCCACCCGGGGGAGCAGTGTCACCCTCCCCTGCCACTACCGCTACGAACCCGAGCTGAGCGCACCACGCAGGACCCGGGTCAAATGGACCTGGTTGCCCGCCAACACTATCACCACGAACGAAGCCTTCGCCGAGGAGACTCAAGTTATGGTCGCCATGGGCAATCGTCATCGCAGCTACGGCAGCTTCAAAGGCCGCGTGCGCTTGCGTCGCTCAGCTCCGGGGGACATGTCCCTGGTGATCAGTGAGCTGCAGCTGAATGACACTGGGCGCTACCGCTGTGAAGTGATCGATGGCCTGGAGGACGTCAGCGTGACGGTGGAGCTGGAGCTGAGGGGTGAGATGCACCGGAGCTTTGGACTTACAGTTTTTCTTCTGATTGATTAGGCACAGTTTTTTGAAACCTTTGACTATTGTTGCAAAACTCCTCACCCAATTCACAAAACATCACAGATTACTTTGCTAAACTGTTAGCACTCTTTTCAAAATGATATTTTATGTACACGACAGTACACACAACCCATAATAAGAAGCAACAACTGAACGCTGACAGTAAGAATGGAAAACACGTCTGGCTTTTGCTTTCTCTGTGCACAAAGGTAGTCTGTCCGTTTGAGGTCATACTTTTTGTTGCAGTTCTGTAAACACACAGGGATCCAAATTCAGTAGTTCAACAACTGTTTTTATTCAAGGCGTTTTATGTATTTACTGTAAACACATCAAGATAGACACAAGTGTTTTTACACTGCATAATGAGAGAGAGAGAGAGAGAGAGAGAGAGAGAGAGAGAGAGAGAGAGAGAGAGAGAGAGAACATTCAATGTCTTCAAGCCCAAGGCACCAGGGAAAATACCTCCTGGAGAGCCGTATCCAGGCCTGACATGACGGCTGGTCAACATTCCCACATGCCTCCTCCATTGCCTGTAAAAGGGCTATACGTTGATGGGGATGACGGTCATAGACCTTCCAGCTGCAGGAAGAGAATAACTCTTCAATAGGGTTCAAGAAGGGTGAGTATGGGGGGGAATATGTTGAACAATGAAGAGTGGGTGATCTGTAAACCAGTCGCGGACTAAAGCAGCCCTATGGAAACGAATATTGTCCCATATCATGAACATTAGTGAACATGTCATGTAAGGTGTCCAGGAATGTCATAATGTGTGCAGTGTTATATGGGCCCAGGGTTGCATGGTGGTGAACAACAGCATTCTGAGTTATAGCAGAGTTATGTTGTCACTGCTTTATCCTGGGATATTGAATATGTCCAAAAATGTTCCTGCCACATCTCCTTGGTTTAGTGAGGTCGAAACAGACCAAGTCACTGTTTTGCAAGTCCCAAGTAAGTCTTAAATCTTAATCCTCATATCCCGAATCAAGTCTCAAGTCAAAACAGGTATTTCTCAAGTAAAGTCCCAAAAATGAAACTTCTTATTCCAAGTCGTTTCGAGTCTTTAATAATGTTGAGGTACATGTTAAATGTAAATAATAGAGCATGTGTTCTTTTTTAAATTAGTATTTATATCAAAATGTGATGGAACCAGTGCAACTGACCTTATAAAACAGTCAAATTAAACTTCGCTTCAAGAATAGTCCAGAATATCAATGCAAAATGCAGCAGCAGAACTTCATATTCAGACCCAAACAAAATTACCATTGGGTGTAATGGTCAGAGGAAGCGGACCCAGAATTCAGTCAGACCAGCAGAGGTTTCTTTAAAAAGAAGGATCTTTAATAACAGAAATCAAAAACAGAGACAAAATCCAAAAAGCTTGTTGCAACAAAAACGGCAGAAAAACAAACAGTCCAGTTGGGCAGGCAGGGCAGGAACAGACAAAAACAGGATGGCTCTGATCACTGGAGACAAGGGGTCAAAAATCCTAACGCAACCCAATAAACAGAAACTTTGCAGGAGGAGACTCACCCTCTTTACAACACCCCAGAGGAGGCAGTTCTCAGGCAAAATGCTCTTATGGAAAGACTTCAACATGAAGTGGATATGGAGAAGAACCACCCGATTCAAAGGCTACCTATCTTCAGCACAGACGACTTTGACGCGCTTCTACAGAAAATAGCTGTTATGGAACTGAAAATCCGCCGACCTAAAGTGAATTATGATGTAAACGCCGCGTATGGAAATGAAACAACGCTGCCTGTGATTCTGAACGGTGAGCACCAGCCCAGCTACTCAGTGAACAAACAGTTCCCTGAGGAAAATGAGAATCCCTGGACCACTCTGGGTGCAAGGCCAAAGGATCAACGAACCCCCCACCCAGACAAAGAAAACTGTCCGAAACTACAGAGAGGTTTCCCAAGACAAGTGAAACAACAACGGGCTGTTCTCACAACCAATGATAGGAGTAAACCTGCTGGAAATGTTGGAATTCCATTACGAAACAGATTCGCTCTGCTCCAAGATGTGACCCAGGAGGATCATGACAACAATCAAAGGTATGTCAACAACCTTCACTCTAACCCACCAGAGAAAAAACATGCCACAGGGCCAAGGACCCTGATATTATGCAATGGATCTGTAAGTGGGATTAAACATCTCTGTACAAGAAAAACACAGAGGTGTTGATTTATAACCCTTTAAACTATGGACTGGTGTCTAATGTATCAGACATCCTTCCAAAGATCATGAAAAAAACCCGCCCGACCCTGGAAAAACTCATCATACAAGCTGAAGCCCTGGGTGACGCCAACCGGAGAAAACCAGAAGTATTGAAAGAGGATTACATTCGTCTGCTGAATTTAGTTGATGGCTTTAATATCAAGGTATTTCTCAGCGGCCCTCATGTGCCCATTAAGTGTGGAGATGAGATTTTTTCCAGAGTTCTGATGCTAAACAAATGGCTGAAAAAAACATGCAAACAAACAACTGTAACCTTCATTGACAACTTTAACATCTTTTGGAGACATCTGTTCAACAGAGATGGTTTCTCTCTAAATAGGTCAGGTGCAAAACGGCTGATTTCAAACATCTTCTATTCTGTGAACCATGCACCATCAGCTTTGTCCCAAAACAAAGCTCAACCAGTGCCAAAACACATGATAGGCCCAGTACAGCCCGAACAAGCCAAGATAAAGATGGCCAGAAAGATGACACAGAAAGAGGCTACGTCAGAGCTCCAGGAGGATTCATCCCAGATCTCAAAAGGAGGACAAAAAGAGCACTCCCCTTTATCTTCCAAAGAGAACCAAAAATCTCCATCCCCACGAACACCGATCTCCCTCGCTTCTCCACAAAGCCCAGATGTTCCTTTTCTGGAATTTTCTCACAACATGAACAAAGTTTTTAGGATTGGCCTACAGCGGACATCCTCTCCACATAGCCTTTCTGACAACCGCAGCTCTGTGACTAAAACAGCATCTTCCAAAGGCCTCAGAGCCCCAGATCCTCCTCTACGTATCACGGAACATTTTGGTGCTCAGAACCTCCAGATAACTTCGCTGTGATACAGACCGGGCCCTGACAGCACGTTTATCAGACATGACAGTTTTCAGCACCAGCCTGAGCCTCTTGTCAGAGAATATGGAATATATGTGATGATACGTGGCAGAAATAAGAAAAACAAAAGCTTAACAAACAGGACCAAACACTTAAAAGTCATAAACAGTCAAATGCAACCTGCCACAGAGACATCATCAACCACTAAGTCATGTAAACTGGGTTTATTAAACATTAGATCTCTGTCAGGAAAATCCCTTTTAATTAATGACTTAATTGTTGACAATAATCTTGATGTAATGTTTTTAACAGAAACATGGTTACATGAATCTAATGAAGCAGTTATTCTGTTGGAGTCAACTCCTCCAAACTATAATTTTCTTTGTGAGAGCAGACAACAAAGGAAAGGTGGAGGAGTGGCAACATTGTTCAATGATTCACTAAAGTGTAAAAAGGTGTTTTTGGGAAAATTTGACTCTTTTGAACATTTGGCCCTCCAGGTAAAGAGCCCGATACAAACTGTTTCTGAATGTTTACAGGCCTCCTAAGTCCACATCAAACGTTTTTAATGATTTTAGTGACCTCTTGTCTGTGATATGTGTTGATTATGACTGTTTAATTATTGTGGGAGACTTCAACTTTCACGTTGACAACCCTGAAGACAGAAGTACAAAAGAACTGTGTGACACACTTAAAAACTTTGGTTTAACTCAACATGTTAAACAGCCAACGCACAAACAGGGACATATTTTAGGCTTGATCATCACTAAAGATTTAAAGATGTCTAACGTCAAGGTAACTGATGTTGCCCTATCTGATCACTTTTCTGATACCATTGAAAGCATAATTACCAGTGACTCATTTAGTCAAAGGGACATCCGAAGAAAACACAACTTTAAGGACAATGCCATGGAAACTTTTATTCAAGCTTACTCTGCTACCTCAACCTTGGGCTGCAACTCAGTAGATGCAAACACCTTTTTAAACAAACCTACTCCTCACTACATCGTTTGGGATAATCTTATTCTATGGGGTGTCAATATCGTTTGCTTCAGGTCTATTAACTTGAGAAAGTCAGAGACTCAGGAGGCTGTGTTAGTAAAAAATAAAAAGTAAACGTTTTTTTGCTAAAATTATTGCTTATTGTTAAAGTCAGATTGTTTTAGACTGCTTTGAATTGTAAGATTTCTTTGCTGTAAACTCCTTTTCCTTTGCAGGTGTCGTATTTCCCTATTACGCTCAAAAAGGACGCTACCATTTCAACTTCTTCGGAGCCCAACAAGCCTGCCTGGATCAAGATGGCACTCTGGCTACATTTGAACAGCTCCTCACGGCGTGGGAGGAGGGGCTGGACTGGTGCAACGCTGGTTGGTTGGCCGATGGCACAGTACAGTATCCCATCACGGTCCCGCGGCATGGATGTGGAGGGGAAAATTTAGCTCCTGGTCTTCGCAACTATGGACAGAAACAGCGTCTCTTGCACCGATATGATGCTTTCTGCTTCTCAGCCTCCATCAAGGGTCAGTATGAGTACCTGACTGGATTAAACCTGAAGATATCTTTGTTTACTGATCACTCTTCTCTGCTTTAGGGACCGTGTACTATTTAAACTATCCAGGAAAGCTGAACTTCACCGAAGCATCCCGTGCTTGTGCCAGAGATGGAGGTCAGATTGCCAGAGTGGGCCAGCTGTTTGCTGCATGGAAGCTAAAGGGATTGGACCGCTGTGATGCGGGCTGGTTGGCGGATGGAAGTGTTCGTTATCCCATCACAAATCCCCGGGCCAACTGTGGTCCTCCACAGCCAGGGGTGCGTAGCTTTGGGTTCCCGGCTCCACACATGAAATTTGGTGTTTACTGTTACCAGTAGATGCCGTGACTCAGAGAATCCAGACGGACAGAAAGACAGTTTGCTTATTTTTTTATTTTTAATTTTTTTTTAAACAGACATTGCATCTTTCAAAGATTATTTTATTAGCATTGACCCTGACTGTCGGTCAACTGTCGTGCTAAACAATGCGCACCCAGTTTGTGAAGCCTCTCCAATTTGATACAACGCCGCATGATAGAAAGGATGTGGACCCGCTGGAACATTGCAGGCTGAGGTTACAGCTAATCATCGGAGCCCGAAGGATAAGAATTGTTTTGCTACTGTTCAAAACAACTATGTGAAGATTTCCATCACAGCTTGAGCAACATGAGCACACATACTTGCTTTTATCCTTCATATTATTACCAGTCAGGGATAGCCGTTCAGTAGGATACTACTTACACTACTTTGCAAAAGTATGAAGAGTCTTTGAACTGTTGTTCACAGACACATTTTGTCACAATACAACCATGAACTCCTGTAATTTGTATGGCCTTTTTTGTGATAGATTGATGTAAAGTTGTGCATAATAGTGAAGTTAAACAACAACTATTAATGTTTTGCATTTTATATTTTCCATCCATTCATTTTCTGACTCACTAATCCCTCATGGGGTTGCCAGGGGTGCTGGTTCCTATCTCCAGCTGTCAATGGGCGAGAGGCGGGGTACACCCTGGACAGGTCGCCTGTCTGTCGCAGGGCAAAACAGAGACAGACAGGACAAACAACCATTCTCACACACTCTCACACCTAAGGAGAATTTTAGAGAGACCAATTAACCTAACATTCATGTTTTTGGACTGTGGGAGGAAGCCGGAGTACCTGGAGAGAACCCATGCATGCACAAAGAGAACACACAAACTCCATGCAGAAAGACCCAGAGTTGGACTTGAACCCAGAACCTTCTTGCTGCAAGGCAACTGTGCTACCCACTGCGCAGTGGCACATTTTATCTTTACCAATTGTGGCATGCGTTTGTATTTGTATGCATTTTGTTTTAGTCTGTAATTTTTCGAACTATCTTTTGCTGCAAGTATGTTTGTTTGCACATCTAGAGATTTTTTTGCCCATTTATTTTGGCAAAATCACTCAAGCTCAGTCAGACTGGGTGGAGAGCATCATTCAAGCTCTGCTGCTGATGCTGAATTGCTTTGGATTTTGACAATACCAACACAGGATTTAAGTATATGACACACTCCAGTCCTCTAGGACCAGTTTCCTGCAACTGATAGAAGTATCTCTGCTCCAACACACTTGACTCAAATATTTAGATCATAAGCAGGACTCAGTACAACTTGGCTACATTTTGAGGAAGCAAATTAGCTAATTGATTCAGATTTAAAGTTTGAGCACAGCAGCCCTTGAGGACTGGAGTTTGAAACCCCTGATCTGAACCATTCAATCGTTGCTCTGACTGTGGGTTTGGTATTGGTAAACCTCTATCCTAGTTTTCACATCTTATGGTGCCTCTACAACTCTTTCTTCCAGAATCGTCCTGTAAACTGGCCAGCTTCCCTGTTCCTTGCAGCATGATGCTGCCACCACCATGTTTTACAGGGTGGCAGCATCAGTATGTGCAGCAAGTGTGTTCCACCCCATATAGTGTTCATCTGATTGGAGAACTTTCTCCTACATGGTTACTGTGTTCCCTACATAGTGTGTTGTAAACTACACATGTTTTTCTCTTGCCTCTCCTCCATTAAAGCTAAATCCATGTCGTGCAGAGCTAAGATTCGCTGGGTCAACAGATTGTTCCGCTTAAGTTGTGCATCTCTTTCCTGCATCTTTCAGATTTGTAAAACAACTGTCTAACCCATGTGTCAGTTTTCTTACACTTTAAACTTATAAGCTACTTTGTTGGTCTATCACAGGAATTTCCGAAATGTAAAATAAATGTATTGAAGTTAGTGGCTATGACAGGACAAATGCAAACTAGTTTGAATACTTTTACAAGGTGCTGTGTATTATGTGTTTGCTCTAAACCGTCACAGGAGGGAGACAGAGAGGTCATCTCTCTGCAGGCCAGTCAGGTTCTTTGCACTAAGATTTGAAATCTTCTTGCTTTTTGCTAGGTTTAAGTATAAACTTGTTGCCTTATTGCTGGATGTTCTCTAAGTAATATAATACTAATGTTTGTCTCTGAAACACTGATGCTTCATCATTCAGTCGTTCATTTTTGTTCAGCAATCAGACTAAAGATGGTATTAAGACATCAAGCAGTTTTCTTCTTAGATTCCAGTTTTTGGACACTAAAGAAAATTTTCATGAAAAATGACTCTGAAAACTGGCGGACAGTTTTGATTCAGATCCGGCATCATTAACCACTCAGTTTCTCAGTTTAGTCTGGAAGATCAGTTGATTTCATTCAAATTCCATTCAAGGCTAAACCAGTGTGTAACAAAATAATAGCGAAACATTTTTTTTATCTACGTAAACTCATTAAGCAGTAACTTCTTCTACATTGTGGTCAACTGATAAATATCTAACATTCAGTCTTGGATCTCTCAGAGTTTTCTGGGTTTCTTGAAGGGTGACTTAATAATTTGGAAAGCTGATGAATTTCTGATCATTTTTGTCTTTCATCAGACGTCTACACTGTGATTGTCCTGTACGAAGCTGACGTGAGCGTTGTCTTTTAACAAAAGTCAAATTGACTGTTTATGAGTTGGTTACTGTGATGTATGTCTGTTGTAACGGTGTTAATGAATGGAGCTCAGCGAATGACAAAACAAAAAGGCTGTGAGCTATTGCTGTATATAAGACTACCATGTAAAAGAAGAATCAGTGTTCTTGTCAAATGCATGCCTTTTCTCTGATGTGTCTATGCATTTGTATTATTAATATTTTATATGAATTAAAACACTTCTGTACATATTTAAAGATTCTGCCAAACTCATTTGTCATACTTATGTTAATTTTGCATGCTTATTGCTTAGTGTGTTTGTTTTTGCTAGGAAACAAAGCAGCAAAGCAGAGATTTAGATAGATTGGTGCACATTACAGCATAAAGGTGCTTAATTCAATTTTATTTATATAGCGCCAATTCACTTATAATTCCTTATTTTGAAAATTTTACCTACAGGTTTTTACAATTAGCTGTTTGCTGTTTGAAAATGCTCCTCTATGTAGATGAGTGATTGTTTTTCAGATTTAAACATTCACGGTGTCAAACACACAGCCTTTTTTTGTCTTGGTGTTAGACATTAAATCAAACTAAATGTTTACTGTTTTAGGCCAATTAGGATTACCAAAGATATTTCTATTTGCCAAATTCCAGAATAATCAGAGAGATTTTTTTCTGCTTTCTTCAAAATCAAGTTTACATATATTTCCTTGGTATTTAGTAAAATTACTTTTTTTCCCGCATGGTTTGGGTCAAACATTTTGGATATCCTTCAACAACCTTTTCATAGTAATTTGCAGGAATTTTGGTTCATTGGTGCAGCTGAGTCCAGTTTGTGGCTCACCTTGGTCGCACACACCATTTCAACTCTGCCCTCAAATATTCTACGAGGCTAAGATCAGGACTCTGTGATTCCCACTCCAAAAACATGTTGACCTTCACCTTTTTAGCTAATCCAGCAGTGTGTTTGAGGTCGTGGAAGACCAATCTGCACCCAGGTTTACTCAGTTTTCTTAGTAGCTCAGGTCTTGAAAAAAGCAATTCCTCATGATGCCATCTATTTTGTGCAGCAAAACACCCACACAACATGATACTACCGCCCCCTTATTTAATATTTGGATGATTTTCTTAAGCTTTCAGGTGTTACCATTTTTCTTCCTCATTTGTTGATGGTCAATATGGCCACTGCAACTTGAGTTTCATAAGACCAAAAATCAAGGTCTTTATCTATGAGTTCCTAATTTTAATCTGGCTTTTTTGTTGCTTTTGAAGTGATGACATCTTCCTCTCCGATTGACCTTTCAGCCCATGTTGGTACAGGACTAGTTTCAGTGTTGATATCTGCGCCGTCTCATCAGCTTCAGCCAACGTCTTCACAAGATGCTTTGCTTTTGATCTAACTCTGTTCAAACTTGCACAGAATGATTTGAACCGATGAACGTTTGGAAATTGTTCCCTAAGAATAAACCAGACTTGAGTAGGTCCTCAGTTTTCCTTTTTCTTCACTGTTTGACCTGTTTTCCAAATATGGTTTTAGCCAATTAGAGGGAAGTCAACTTGGTAGAGCTGCATATCATTACTACTTCTTTAGAGAATTAACATATGCAGCAATATCAACTACATGAAATGGTTTATACAGTGATGTCATGGCACCTTTAACTATTATGTCACAGTATTTGCTGCAGAGCCGCTAAACAAGGTCCAGGAGGTTCGACTTACCAATGAATCCGCTGTTTTAGTTTTTTGCTGCAAGTATTTAGTCCAAGCTGAAGGATGCCTTCAAGTGGATGAGTCAAAATATTTGGTTGTTGGGTGTATTAACTCACACTATTCATTACATCGTCCCCCAGCATAATACAAAACCGTTTTATATACACCACAACTTAATCATTTCAATGTGAAAAGGAAGAACTTAAAATCAAGATATTTCCCCTTAAAACACTGGGAATTATCAATGATCAAATCCTCGGCTTCACCATTTGGACTTTCTCAAATGGTTTAATGGAATAGCAATCTTAGTACTCTTCTGAATTGGAATACAGTAGTAAAAAATTTCTTTATTCTGGAGTTTCACAAACAAAAATCTATTTGCTAACCCTTGCCGACCTAAAATGGGACAAAATTAATATGTTGTAATGTCAGACAGTGAGGAAAACAGCTTACGTTTTTTATATGATTTCTGTAGTTGTTCAGCTGAAACTGCCTAAACTTAAATTATATATCTGGGAGATACCATTGTTATCTGTAATGGCCACTGGGAGTGGTATGTAAATGAGACAGAGGGTGGTGGAAGCTGCAAGATGTACTTGCAGTATTGAGGGTTAACCTGAGCAACAGGCAGTGCACAGGAGACAGGAAGAGGTTTTGTGCTGTTAAGTGGTGAAGATGAATGGCAGCGGCGGTGGCGTCTCTGCATTTGGGGCCAGTGGGGCCTGGCCCCACCAGATGTCGCTGTAGAGCTCTATGTTCACATTATCAGTGGGAATTTTGGGTTGTGAGACTTGATAAAGTGCTATACAAGTACAAGCCATTTACCATTTTCTGATGAAAGTTTTGAATTTATTAAAGAGGCAGAGGTCTGAGAACTACTCAGATCAAAAATTACACTTTTTACATTATAGTTTTATAGTTTCCAGATGCTCATGGTATCTCTGGAGGAGCTGTAGAGATCCACAGCTCAGGTGTGAGAATCTGTTGCCTGGACAACTATTCTTTAAGGAAATTTTGTTTGGAAGACCTAAATGCAGAACATTCATATAGAAAAGCATTTCTATCCAAATGATGGCCAGCAAAACACAAAGACAGGAACTGGACCATGAAGGGATGGTCAAAGACTGAGCGAACCAAAGGGGGATTCATACTTAGTGGTGAACGGTGGACTAAGAGGCAGGGAGGAATCTCATAACCAGAGTGAGAGAGACACCAGAGAACAGAGAGAGGGGGGAATGACTAAACCGAAACAAACCCACAGAGACCAGAACCTAGGGAAAGAACAAACACAAAACACGAGACTAAAGTACAAATACATAAGAAGATAAAGGCTCCATCTGAAAACGTCTAATTATAGCCCCAGGCTCCTCTTCCTAGCTCAAGTTCTTTTACCTTCCATGGGGTCAACAGTAAGAACGCTGTCATGGGGAAGAAGGGAGCTTCAGACTGTTGTGCCGATTTCAGACAGCCTTTAACTCTGACATCATTACGAGATGGAAATTCACATGGATGATGAAGTCATCATCCATGTTCTGAAAATTAACTACAAAGTGCGCGCTCTATTCTCTCCGGACATTTTTCATTCATTTCTGTGAGGTGGGCTGTGCTTATGCTTCATGTCACGCAAAGGATTGTGGGATTGCTTATAGCTCCTTAGCGCCGGTAAGGGACATCGCAAGGTTTCTCTGGTAAAGTAGCTATGCGAGGAAGCATACAGGCTCCTTTTCCTACCTCCTTCCTTATTAACTGCGCAATTCAGACAGCAGTCATTGTAGCGAAAGCTGACGCACTTCCGCTTTGGCTAAAGAGTCCTTACCAAAAAGACGCATTCGGATGGAGCCCAGAAGAAAAAAAACAGAGACTGGAACAACAGGAAACAGGAAGTAAAGAGGACACAGACTTTCCAAAACAAAACAGGCAGCAAAAGACTGCAACTCAAAAACCTAAATCCGTTAGAACTCCACAACAGAAAGAAGAAGGTGCTCTAGTCACATGAGACCAAAGCTGAACGTTCTGGCTTACGTACCAAACTCTGATTCTGCACAGGACTCTGAACACATCATCCCGATGATGAAACCTGGTGGTGGCAGCATCATGCTGCGGGGATGCTTTCTGCAGCTGGGACATTGAAGCTGGTCAGAGTTGATGGAAAGATGACGGAAGTGTGAAAGGTGGGGTCCTTTCCAGTTTACAACCATGCGCTACTTTCTGTGAGTCTATCACACAATATTCCAAAGAAATACGCTGAGGTTTGTGATTGTAACGTTACAACCCGTCGGCTAATAAGGTGTTATTAGTTTTCCATGGCTCAGAGCAGAAACACCACAGACCTGTACAGCGTAGCCCTTCTTTTGCCCTTCAGATTACTGCGTTTAGCCCTCTGACGAGAAAGATGAATAAACGGCACAGATTGGTGTAAACATGCCACCACGCATGACCTCATCCTCTCAGCACAGCAGCACAAACGCACAGAGCGGCTCTGTTGAGGGCCGCTGCAGCCATCAAGGTAGTCACTGTAGCTGCCGATGAAGGAGCTATTTATTACGTGTTTTTTCACGGTTAAGTTGCGCAGGAAAGGCAAAAACAAACTAAAAGTCAGGGTTGGGCTTCTGTTTACCCGAAATGCTGCGACTTCAAGGGAAAAAAAAACGTTTCCAGGAAATGACAGAAAGTAAATAAAAACCTCGCGCGTGTCTCTCGCGGTTTCGGCCGCGCGCGGTCGGAAACGCTCCCCCTGTGACGGGGATTGAGTTGAAGTGTCGTGTGGAAACGTGAACAATAAGGCCACTGAGACAAATGAGGCCAACGTTTTATTTGGTGAACAGAGCTGTGGGGTCACATCAGGGGTCAACATCTGGACAAGGTCCCAACAGTAGTTAATCTATGTTTAGTTTGTTATGGTCTTTTATTTTATTAAAAACCAGGAAATGTCAAAACACGGACGCATA
Source organism: Fundulus heteroclitus (assembly GCF_011125445.2). NCBI lineage: Eukaryota > Metazoa > Chordata > Actinopteri > Cyprinodontiformes > Fundulidae > Fundulus > Fundulus heteroclitus. Next base: position 7,670,413 of record NC_046362.1, read on the forward strand.
CTTATTTTATGACCTCCAAATCCTCAGGGCATCCTCTACCCTAACCTTAACCCCCACCTTGGCTGCCCCTGGTGAAATTTCGCCATATTCTAAACAGACTTGTAAACCTCAGCTACATCAGAATAGACACTTGTCTTTTCTTTATTTCAAGCTGTGTCCCTGAAACACTGAAAGGTTTAGAGCTCCACTGTAGGAAACATGGATCAAATTATTGGTTTTCTCTGAGAGCTGACCTTAAAAGCCTCATCAAACCCACTTTTATGATGTGTACTTGCTCAACTTCTCCCACCTTCACAAGTGATCAAGAAGAAATGAACATTGGTGATTTCTCTAAAATACAGCACAAAGCCATGAAAACATGAAATTCTGCCCGTCCTCCGCTGCACAGCTGGCTCTTAAGGAATCAACCACTCAGCAAACTCGTCAATGATAAATACCGGAAGTCTAAAAAAAAGTTCAAACTGCCTGCGCTGTTACGGACAGATCCTGCTGTTCAGACAATTACAGAGAGGATATTTACAGGGAGAAACTCACTTCCACAGCAAACACTGATGGAGACAGAAACAAAGGCACCGGTTTGCACTTGGGATGTGATAAATAAGGATCAAGTGTGCAAAAGCAGATGCTCACCTTTTACGCTATTAGAATACCCTCCAAGGTGTAGTTCAGGGATATACAGTGCCTTGCAAAAACATCCGGTCCCCTTGAAGTTTTTTCACATTTTGTCACAATCCCAAACTTCCATGTATTTTGCTGGGGCTTCTCTGCCAGACCTAGACAAAGCAGTGCATCATTTTCCGGTGAACATCAGTTTTCTCGAGGCAAATGAATGGCTCATCTTCAGAGCTTTATTTGGAAATCATGAAAACACCTATCATGCTTTTTCCTTTTTCACAATTATGCACTGTTTTGTGTTAGTCTGACACAAAAAGTCACAATAAATACACTGAAGTTTGTCGTTTAGAGGGTTATAAGCGCTTTTGCAAGGTCCTGTTTTCCTGCCACTTCTCACTTGATGTGTAAAAAAAAAAAAAAAAAACAGCTACAGAAAAGTTATTCTTGCTTTTCGAACAGTTTTTAAGGTGCACTGGATTCAAATGATTAGCACAGACATGACAGAAGTCTCCAAAGTGCATACGTGCCCATTATTTCAATCCAGGTTGGCTGAGTCGTGTTTTCATAACGTATCAGTCTGGCAGCACGGTGGATGCCAAGCTTACTGTTGTGACAAGACAAAGTGTAACGTTTGTTTCCCCTTCATCTCTCAGAAAACAGATGAAACAACCATTCGGCACCGGTCGTCTGCGACGCAACCAGAGAGCTCGGTATCCACTGTGTCGCACCTAAAAGGAAGAAGCTAACACCTAAAACAATTCTAAGCAACACAGATCTAGAAAAAAAAAATATGGTAGAATATAATAAAAGTCAGTTTGAACTGAAAACACTTCCTAAGCTCTTTGCATGTTACTCTTCAGCCTCTTGAAAAAAACGAGCGTTGCATAGTTTCTACTTTGCGAACAGTGGCAACAGAAACAGAACAGGTTTAGCTGCAGGATGCAGAATCATAAATTAGGTTTATGTCAGAGGAAAACTGCCTTCAGAGGTTGCAGGGTGACATTCAAAGATCAGGGACATCCCTCGTTGTTTATTTATTTTAATCACTGTCTAAATGTGCTTTAGTGTGTGTGTGTGTATATACAGGGTAGGGCATGCTATCTTTTTGGTCTGGCATTTGTATTAGTGTCCATGCTTCTTTAGAAGAAGGCTCTTTTGTGGCTCTCTGTTGTATGTCCTTTCAGTCCTGCTCAGAGCAGTTCCCTCTGTTCCTGTTGGCTGCTGACACCTTTACTTCTTCTCCTCAAGGACCTTTTGTGTAGCCTGTTGCTGTTGGCTCCAGCTGGGGGGAGAAAAGGTACGCATACTGATGATATCATGCAAAAAAACAGAAAAGAAAGAGGAAAGAAAAAAAAAAGGTGGCAAGACAAAAATTGAAGCACCAAAACACTTTCAAATGACTTAGCAGCAACTTGTGGCTGCAGAGAGTGCAGCACAGAAGCCGCGGGATCAGAAGTGCAATACAGAAGGTGCTTTTTCCAAATCATAGCTGCATTTTCGATCCTGCTCATTTATAATTTGCATCCGATATGTTTCATCATCGTTGGGTTTCTAATCTACAATGACACCTCTGATCCGTGAGAATTAAGCCAAACCTGAAATGTTTCCGGCAGGGTCATGCACTCATTTTCAGTCACTGGCTTCTGTCGGCTTATATCTACATGTACAGATGGGATAAAATGTTCTAAACTTGTATTTTCCGGAAGTTCCTTTAAAACTCACCCTCTATGCACTGGACTTGTGGCTCTTCCCACTCTCCGTTTGCCATACAGTGTATGACCGACAGGTGGCGCTGTGTGAAGCCTGGGTTACACTGGTAGCGGATCATAGAGTTGACAGGGTAGCGATCCCTGCTGCCGCCCATCGGAATGCCGTGTTCCACCTCGGGGGGAGCTCCACACATGACTGACATAAGATGGAGACCAATGTTAAGTGTTTTCATATCAATACATACATACATGCATACATGCTTCCCTAGTAAAGATTAGTAACAAAACAAAACCTTAAGAAACTTTCATGCCAGATCCACCTGGACTGTTTGTTGCTAAAAGGCTCAAATTTAGGCACGACTTTAGCGAACGCTGCCGATTTAAGATTTTGATGGCAGGAAAGAAAAAATGCAAAAAAACAAAAACAAACAAATAAAATCAGTTAGCATGTAGACAGAAAATAATGGTTCTTGGATGCTGATCTTTGCTGCCGTTCTAAATCAGCTACTTTTTTTTTAACATATTTTTATAATAATTTGTCTGATTATTTATAGACAAGTTTAGTCAAGTAGGTATTTTCCTGTTGGCACAGAGAACAAACACACATCTTGAACCAAAACATGGCATGCTCTCTTGTCTTCCCTATTTTGTAGAGTAGTTAAAGGCCTCTCTGCGTCAGGTCATACAGGAAAGAAAACAGGCATTTGTGGATTACTGGTTTAAAATCAGTTTGAAAAAGTAAATTAGGCCTATACATTCCCTAAATGTTTCAGCTACTTCTAATTTAAATAGATTTTTTTTATTTTGGAGTGCAAGCAAATGTGTCAACAGGGATTTGGTCACAACGTAATTCAAATAAAATATGTTTTCTTTTAACTGTGTGAGATTATGGTGCTGCAGTGAAAGATTAATTTATTTTATGGCTATATACACATCTTTACCAAAAGGTGCTGATAAGTGTAAAGGGTGCTTTTAATGTAACATCAAAATTTCCTTAAGGAAAGTAGAGAATGGCGGCATTATGTTTAAACAGGTGTGCAAAAATATATTAAACAATAGTTGAAAAACTGGGAGGAAAATAATAACCAAGAAAGAATATGGCAACTCTAGATGAAATGGAGAAAAGTAAAGACTTATATATTTCCAGCAATGTTCAAAAACTTACTTGTGCAGCACATCTTTATACATAGATATAAAAACTAAAGAGCAGCTCTTAATCTAATAAATCTCAGCTTGTTCTGTGCCTGGGGGATTGTGGGAGCATACCAGGTGCCATTTTGCAGGTGAAAGGAAGGTGGTAGTTGCAGGGGACGTCGTTCCACTGGCCCTCTTCATGCCAGATCATCACCACACAATCCTCCCCAGAACCGAAGTAGTTGTCCGGCTGGTTGGGCCTCCAGTTCTCGAAGGACTGATCAAAGCGGCAGAAAGAGAGCTGCTGTTTTCTCAACGTTTACAGAAGTAAAGCTGATGAGCCAGCTAACAGTTTTCACGTGACGCAGCGGAGCAGCCGAACTCACCAGAGGACTCCCGTCTGTCCAGTGGAACTCACTCTGCACGTCTTTGTCATTGAGTCCGATCCACTGATAGTTCTCTCCATTGGCTGCAAAGCAATAAGCTGGTGAAAATCAGAACAAATGAAATATTGCATCCGTACAAAGTGCCTGAACTGAGTTTTATTTTTCCTGGTAGTGTTGCAGCCACAAAGTTCTTGTAGTGCTTAGTCTTAGAGTGGACGGAAAGGCATACGTGGTTTTCAAAATGTTTTAATGAACAAAAATCTGGGGCATGTGTTTGTGTTCCACTACTCTCAGGCAATACTTTAGATGGGGTTCCAGCTGCAAGGCCTCCTGGGTACTAGCTTTGCACATTTAGAGACAGACTTTGGTGACCGGATTGAGAGCATTTGGAAACTTCGATTTTTAAGTCGTGCCACAAATTCTCATTTGGATTGAGCCGCTATGTGATTTTCTACCCAGACTGCCCTGGAAACCGGCCAGCTTCCCTGTCTTCGCCTGAGCAAAGCATCCCCACAGCATGATGCTGCCATCACCATGTTTTATGCTGTCTGGGGAGATGTGCAGGGTTTGTTTTCTGTTTCACCCGTAGGCTAAAATGTTCATTTTGGGTCTCATCTTACCAGAGCTCCTTGCTCCAGATGTTTTGCTGGTTCCCCTACATGGCTTGTAGCAGACTGCATAACTTTCCTTGAACAATAGCTTTTTTTCTTCCCACATTTCCACAAGGGAGCGAAGTGAAGTGCACAGCTGACAGTTGTCCCGTCAACAGATTCTCCCACCTGAGCTGCGGATCTCTGCAGCTCCTTCACAGTAACCGTTGACCTCTGCTGTTGTGCCATACTGTCTCCATTTTTAGATGAATGACTAAACAGTGATATGTGAGCTGTTCATTGCTTCAGATATGTTTTTTTTAGAACCTAGCTATGCTTTAAACTTCTCCTCAACTTTATATGTGAACAGCTGTGTTCCTTACACTGCAAAAACGGATCTGAAAATAAGTAAAATGTTCTTAAAATGTGTGCTTTTGTCCTAGATTTGAGCAGGTAAATAAGATTATCTGCCAATGGAATGAGTATTTTGACCCGTAAAATAAGATAATTAGACATACCTGCACTTGAAATAAAACGATGGAGGTGAGTTGTTCCTATTTTAAGTGCAAAAGTCTTATTCCATTGGCAGATCATCTTATTTACCTGCTCAAATCAAGGAACATACACTCATTTGAGGAAAATATTACTTATTTTTAGTTGTGTTTTTGCAGTGTAGTACTTGTGTTTCTTCATCAAGGTCCTCTAATGCAGCTCTGAGGCCTCCGCAGAACAGCTGGAATTGTGCAGAGATTTATCAACAAGGTAACTTCTGAAGGCTATTCGTTTTATTTTGGAGTAAAAGTGCCTCAACATATTGAGGTTTTTTTTTTTTTTTTTTTTAAAATGTGGCCAATTTTAAGGGTTAGGAATACTTCTGAGAGGCACTACAAATGACACTGGGGCCTTATTAGCTTTGATGTACAATCTGGATTCAGACCCCTCTAGATTGCCCCGCCTCCAGACATCTTATGTGAAGGCTACGCTGATAGCTTATACTTTCTAAGAGCTACTCACAGTTGACAAAGTGCTGCTCTTCCAGCGAGCCGATGCTGACCAGGTGGCCGCCGAGCTCCCCGCAGCGCTGCTCTGCCTCGGACCAAGTCAGCCTCTCGTCAGAGTGGAGGTAACAGCTGCTGCCGAACTCCACCCAGTCACCAGGGCAGCCCTCCTTGGCTACACACATTTGGGGAAAAGGGTTGTTTAATGGAACACACCGTGACCGACGATGTGATGAGAGTTTATTTCAGCTGGTGTAGCAGTGCTCAGTTTTGCATGAACATGTAGGAAGTGTGACTCCCTGAGTACGTACCTTCATCCACTTCAGGATGGTCCTCAACGGCTGGAGTTACTAATGATGCTACTGGAGCCACGGTTGGCCTGGCGTAGATGGTGTCTGGGGTGAGGGAATAAGCTGCGGTTGCAGAGTAGCTCTCCTCAGTAGAACCTCCTGATCCTGACTGGTCAACAGTGGGGATGTACTCTGTATAGGCCTTCACAGTAGGCGCTCCGCTTCCCGACGATTGTCCTGAACTGCCACTGTATTGGTGGTGGATCCCTGACCCGCTGCCTTCACCGCTGATCTCTACCACACCCCGGCCTTCTTCGGCGATGTCTATGATCGCTTTAGCCTTTTCATCCTTAGTTATGAAGATGACTTTGTCATACTTTGGGAAAGGGTCTCCAGAGGAAGAGCCGCTGCCTGAAGCACCAGATGGATAACCGCTGGGAAAACCGCTGGGAAAACCGCTGGGAAGACCGCTGGGAAGACCGCTGGGAAGACCGCTGGGAAAACCACTGCTGTACCCCGATCCAGAAAACTGAGATCCAGATGCTTCTTGCTCCCCGGATTGCTGGGGCGTCATGTCAATGCCGCTGGGGTCGACAAACACGATGCCAGAAAACCCACCAGAGCCGGAAGCAGACATATCTCCTGATCCAGAGACACTTCCATCCACCAGGGGGACCTCCTTGCCATCGCCACTACCACTGATGTCCCCGCTTCCACTGCTGAAGCCTGACCCTGACGTAATGGTGCCAGATCCAGATTCAGCTCCAGATGTGCTACCCAAATCTCCAGGGGGGATGAAAACACCACTGCCCTCCTTCCCCTCCTGTGGGCTTCCAGAGGCGGACGGCTCGCCGGAAAGCACATCAGGGAGCCCGCTGAAGGTGACGGTCTGTCCTGAACCGGATGTGTCACCGCTGGAGGTGGATGTGGAAGAGTCCCCTGAGATGTCGCCGCTGGCCGAATGCTCAGCTGAACCGGAGCCCGACGCATCGACTGGTACTGGAAGGAAGACCGTTCAATGTATGAAGGGGTAGAAAGACAACAAAGATAAGATTAGGAGCTTGGCTTCTCAGAAGATTTCAGTTTTATCTTTAATAAGGTCAAACACGTTTTCAAAGTGGATCGGTTCAAAGCTTTGAAGAGCAGAGTTCAGTTTATCGGCATGTAAGCCTGAGATGCATGCTGGTATCGTGGTGTATAAAGGCTTCAGAAAACTCCAAACAATGATCAAATTCTGCAAAATATACACATACATTTTTAGCGAATGCTTATTGTATATTTTGGCTTAAGTTAATCCATCCAAAACAAAATACTAATAAATAACTGTTGAAGATAGCAATACCAGAACCGCAACAATCAGTGGGTTTAGTTCATCGGAACAGCAGTATGAATCCTCTTTAATGAAGAAAGTCTTAGGTATAAAATAATTAAGCCATTTAGTGTCAAATCTTATGCAGCTCTCGAAAAAAAAAAAGGGGCAAATCAATTATCAAAAAGAAATCTGATGATGCAAAATGCATATGGTAGCAGAACGGATCTAAAAAGTACTGCAATTCATGATCCTGTTACAATAATGCCTTTTGGAAGTAGTGTTGAGTTGTTGTGTCACCATGTCTTCTCTGACATTAAAAACATTCACTACGAGTATTTCAACCTCTTACCTGAATAAGGCTTTGTCATTTGCAGCCATCTTACCTGTAGTTTCATATGTATTGCTTGTTTTGTTGATAACCTCAAAGTCGATCGTTTTCACAGTCGTTTCATTGTAGCTGGCAGTAGGTTGAACTAAAAGCGAAAACAAAACAATACCAAAAGCGATGTAAAATTTCCAGCATAAACACCCGTGCTCATGAACATCACTGCAGTGCCGTGATAATCAGCAGGACAGTGAAAAGGCCAAACAGGTCAACATTATAAGCACAGATCAAAAATCCTTGTTTTTTCTCACCAGGGGGAGCAACGTGAATCGGTCTGACGGTTATACTCTCAATGGCATCTGTAATCTCTATCGTCTGATTGTCGGAGGTGACATTTTCGGAATGAACAACAGGAATGTGAGCTGCACAAGACAAAAACGAGGAAACATGTTATTTCTAAGAAGAATGACAGTTTTGAGTCAAACTACCTAAAAACAGCATATTTGTAACAGGATCCCCAGGGGTTTGATTACTTAATTTTAGCTTCCCTGGGGATGACTTTGGTATTGTTCATATGTCAGTTTGTCTGATGTGGGTCCCGTCATTAGTCAGTTTCTGTTGATTATTATTTCAGTAGTTCTGTTGGATCCTTATTCTCCTACCAACCTACACTGCATCCTGCACCACTTCCAGCACCCAGGAACAGTCACCAGGATCCTGTTTGTAGAGTTCAACATGATCAACCCAGACATCATCCACCAGAAGCTCGCCGAGCTCACAGTGCACCCCCCAGGGGTGTGTTTTATCTCCCTACTCATCTCTGTACACAAATGGCTGCCCCTCAACGAACCGGTCTGAGAAACTCACGAAGTTCGCACACTACGCCGCTGTCATTGGTCCAGGATGACGATGAGTCTGCATACAGACAGCCGGTGGATCCGCTGGTCCACTGGTACGGTCAGAACCACCTGGAGCTTAAGGCGCTAGAGACAGTGGAGACTACGGTGGACTTCCGGAGAACTCCCCGTACACTGCCTCCCCTCACCACCCTCAGTCCATCCTATGTTCATCCATCACTGTGTGGTTTGGCACCAAACACACAACAGGACAAGTCCAGACGTCAACAAACAATCATGTCTACACAGAGGATTGTTGGGGCTGTCCTTCCCTCCATTCAGAACTTGTGCCAGTGTCAGAAAGAGGGCCACTAACATCTCCGCACACACACACACACACACACACACACACACATGGTTTAGACTCTTATTATTAGGTCAGCACCACAGAGCGCTGCAGAGACAGTCTCTTTCCCCAGGCTGTCACTGTGATAAACACTCAATAGTCAGAGTACCCAGATCAATATCATGCTCATTTGCACTACTCCAGTCCACTAGCCACAGCCCTGGCTGATAAACCTAATTAGTGTTTAACCAGGAGGGGAAATGATGCTTTCTCTTTAGGCTGGGTAGTTTTGCATAGCCTTTTCCCATTATCAAATGAAGTCAACATTTGAAAGCAGTTTTATGTTTTTACTCAAGTTATCTTTGTCTGTTATTAAAGTCATTCCCACCTCTAAAGCAGTAGGCATCGTAGCGTGAGTGCTCATCAGGAAATCCCGTCTGGTTGGGGAACTGGTAAATGGTGTGCACCCCAGCCTGGCCGCCTCCGCAGTAAGACTTGGGGGTTGTGATGGGGTAGCGGACGCTGCGATCCATGAGCCAGCCAGGGGTGCATTTGTCTAGTCCCAGTTTCCAGGCGGCGTACAGCTGCCCGGGGTTGGCCAGGGTGCTGTTGAGTTTCTGGCAGTGCTGCACGGCGTCATCGTAGGCGAAGCTGTCATAGTCGGTGGTGAAGAAGACCTCGCCTGGCAGACAGAGGGATGCATGAGTATATTCAAAGGGGTTTAGGATGAGCTGAGTGGATTATTTTCTTCTAATTTTAAAACTGGTATATTGGTTTTCTAACCTTTTCAATAGTAAATTTGAACTTTTAAAAGTACCACCCACCATACTGGGAGACATTAATAAATAGAAGCACAACAGGATTTAGATTTTTTTAGTTCGAAAAAAAGTTATTTTCCGTAAGCGCCGATGGATTAAAGGAGGCTGTTTAGTTATGCGTTTCACTTTTATCTCAGAAATTAATATTTTCAAGTTTTGGGTTAAAACAATAACACCTTGGTGCCCCTTAAGGCAGATTTCTAAGTGTCAACGTTTGAGAGACCTCACCAACCTCATCCTCAAAATTTAACATGGCTGCCGCCTTGCATGTGATACATTGTGAAATACACTTTGAATTTATGATGGCAGGTTTGCCTGTTTACAGAGCATATCCAACCCACTGGTTCCTGAAGTGGGATCTGGAACAGTTGAATCCAGAAGCAGCGTCAACCTTCTGAGCTGCATGCAACCCAGTAGGGGTCGTCAGTTTTGAACGGATGCTGATGAAGCAATTAGCTTATTATGTCTGCTTTAGTCTTTGCTTCATTTTAATCTTGACTTTTTTCATATTTACCCGGGAATCAACACAGCTACTATTTTCCTCTGAGAACCCCTACATGCAGAGTGTTAGAACCATGGTGCTATTCCATTAATTGTTCATTTCTTTTCAGGATTTAAGCATTTGGGTTCACCTTTTAAACCATCCACGTAACAAAAGACATCGTAGCGTTCGATGGCTGGTCTCAGGCCGTACGATCTCACTCCCGGAAGGTTGAGCAGGTTACCAGCGCAGTTTTCTCTGGGTGACACAATCGGATACCTAAGCAAAAGAAGCAGGCGTCACATTTAAATCATGAAGCAGTTTTGTGAAAAAAAAAAAAAGAACATCATCACTGGCTACGCTGCCACTGATCAGGTCAAAGTAAACAATATAAATCAGTTTTGTGGACGCCTTGTCAAGCTCACCGCACGGTTTGGTCGCGCAGCCAGCCAGCGTCGCATTGGTGCAGGCCTCTCTCAAAGGCGGCATGCAGCTGCTGGGGGCTGGCGATGACGGCTCCGACACTCCGGCAAGCCTGCTGGGCCTCCGAGAAGGTCAGAGTATACCGGCCAGTGATGGGCCTGTAGTGGAACACCACACCTAGGACAGCAGAGGGAGGGAAGAAAGAAAGATAAAAGGCGTCTCACAAAGGACTGTGAAGTCAATTTATTTAGGAAGCACATTTAGAAACAAGATCTGATAGCAGAGTGCTGTACAACTTGTAGAATGTAGAAGAAAAAAAACAAAGAACGACTTAACAGACAGGGAAGACCACAATTTAGACAGGTTTGAAAGCCTGTGCATAAAAATGGCTTTTGAAATGAAATTAAAAAAACTATTTAATGTGGGGGCAGTCCTAATGTGCAAGGTCAGTCTATTACTCGGTTTGGAGCAGCTTCTGCAAAAGCCCAATGTTCTCTGCTTTAAACAGGATTCGCAACAATTATAAGATATTTTTCATCAGACCTTTGTGATCTAGCGGGAATATGTGGATATAGTTAAGAGATCACTGAGATAATGTGGTGCCACCTGTTTAAAGATTTAAAAACAAACAATCAAATCTTAAAATCACACAGGCAGCCAGTGCAAAGAAGCCAGCAGGGGAGTCATTTGGCCTTTTGCGTGTGCCAGATAAATTCTTGCTGCAGCAATTGTAGTCAGCCAACCTGCAACGCTCTAATGCCAACATAAAGACTGTGGCAATAGTCCGGGTGTGATGAAATTAGGACGTGGATGACAATTCAAGGTCACCCAAAAAGCAGAAGCAGATTTAAACTTTGTTATAATTCTTCACTGAAAGTCACATGACAGCATTTATCTGTTTGTTAAAGTTTAAAATGTAATCCAGGATGACTCCCAGATTTCTGCAAGAGGCTCTTATGTAATTTCTTAAAGGGAAAAGTACTATGCAGTGAGAAGCTCCAAAATGTAGTTTATTTATATGATGGAAAATGACAATAGATTTCCTCTCAAGGCACGACACAAATTAGGCCAAATGACATCCAGTTGTATATGCTACAGGTTGATTCAAATTCAGTAAGAAAAAAAATGAGAACTCCAATCCCTCGAATATACAGTATGTTATCAAAATGGCTTTCAGTGCAATTTAATCTTAGTTATGGTATGGTGCATTCAGTCAGTTAATCCTATGATGACAATTGGTAGAAAATTATCTAAAGTTTAGTCCATTGCTCTGTCAGTAATTTAGTAACAATCCCAAGCAAGCACTAGCAACAGTGGACAGGAACCACTTTAAGAGATCTACAGCAGAAACATACTCAATATGAGCGGCCATCTGCTGAAACCAACTGGGGGCTAAGAGGACAGAGCAGGCACAGGAAAAACACAAAGGCACCGTTTTATGATAAAGGGGGAAAAATAGAGTCAGCAACGCCTCTCTCAATGGCTTCAGCTGGGAGACAAATCAGTAAAATATAGAAGCTCTGCAGTTCGTAATGTCATTCAGTGGTGTATTTCACTGCCCATTAAGATATTTTTTGATATTGTTTGATCCAAGTTAATAATTTATTGTTTTCAAGTGAAATGGAAAAAGCAGAGAAAGCTGTCAAATAAAGTCCCTGCTTTAGTGCACATACAATTTACCTTAAAAAAAGTGTCTTGTCTCAGATGGACTGTTGCTTGTGCAAATTCCTAATACTGTTATAAATTTAGATCAAGTGACCATGGAAATCAGATCTCTGTCTGTCTGTCTATCTATCTATCTATCTATCTATCTATCTATCTATCTATCTATCTATCTATCTATCTATCTATCTATCTATCTATCTATCTATCTATCTATCTATCTCTCCATGAAACTTCACTACATCAGCTTGCGCCCTTGTTTTGCACACTTTGTGTTTTTTTTTCTTCTACAAAATATCTTGAAAATGATCAAAGGTTGTTTTCATTCATTAGCCATTTAAAAATGTTACCTGTGGGACTCATCTCCACATCTTCACCTGGCAGTGGGGAGAGAGTTACTACTCCTCCAGTCTTGATCTCTTTTGTCCCAGGGGGAGGCGTTGTGGCTGGGTACTGCTCAGGGGGCGTTACATACTGGATGAAGACTGGGAAAGGTGTGGTCCTCCCAGGCACAGCATCTTCATCTCCACTCTCTGAGGAGTCAGGATGGTATGATGTTTACACTTTTATGACTGACCCTTACCACACAATTAAAGACATAGAGTCAAATTTCTCATTAGTAAAGACAACTAACCTTTCAAAAATTATATAATATCCTACTATATATTTGATAGTATTTAATATACTCTTGTTAGATTATTTTATTTTCAGGCTCAGGACTCTTGAATATCGGAAGTTCTCAATCAACCACCGACCTTGGAAGCAGATCGCATCATAGCGAGAGTCTGGGTGGGGGTATCCAGTTTGGTTGGGGAACAACCAAACAGTTCTTACTCCTACAAGCCCCCCTCCACATTGAGGCCTGGGGATGTTGATTGGGTAGCGCACACTGCGGTCTGCCAGCCAACCGGCGTTACACACATCCATGCCGTTCTTCCATGAAAGGTACAGCTCTCCGGTGGTGGCCAGCCTCGCACCCAGTTTGACGCACTGGTCTTGGGCTTCTTGGAAGCTAAACTTGTCAACAGACATGGAGTAGAAGACTCTGCCTGGGAGGAGAGAGAGCAATGAAGAACAAAAATGAAAAAAAATAAATAAAACGCAGGTCTGTTTACACCGAAAAAGGTCACAGGTTACACTGTCATTGTTCACTGTGAGTACCTGACATCTTTTCAGCAAAGCAGTACACGTCATACGTTTCGTTAACGTCTCTAACGCCATAGGTTCTCACTCCAGGAAAGTTTTCCTTATCTCCAAAGCAAGGTTCCCGAGGTTCATGAATGGGGTACCTTGAGAAAAGAACAGAAAGTTTGGTCTCCTTGGTCGTCATATTTAACATTCTAAACATTTCTTTTTCTGATCTTTAATGCATTGAACAACTTAGTGGGCATTCTGAAGGCAGAGTATCGAACTAATCTCTCAAGCTCTGGTAATGGGACGATGGATGTTCTCCTCTACCTGACAGTTTGATCTGAAAGCCATCCAGCATCACACTGGTGGTATCCGTCGTCGTAAGCAGCTTGAAGCTGTGCGGGGGTAGCGATGGTGGCATTGTTCTGGATACAGGCCTTTTTGGCTTTTTCAAATGTTAGAGTGTAGCGGGTGGAGATGGCACGATAGTGAAATACAATACCTGTGAAAAAAACATGAATTAAGTCAATGTTATCGTTTTTGGTAAAACCTTCTATGACAAATCTTTTTTTTCTCTTTCTCTTCTTTCCCTGTTTCATTATAGCCAACAATCAAACACAAGTCAGTATCTAGAAGCATGCGGAGGGGTACAGAAAGGCCATCTGTGGAGTAATCAGAGTTTACGTTGTAATAAACAAAGCTGAATAAATATGAAGCATACCTTGAACCTGGATGTTTACAGAGTCCTTGCTTCCCTCAATGCCATGGACCACCTCACAGAGGTAGGTCCCAGAGTCTTTGGACCTTAGCTCTGTTATCTCAATGGTAGCGTCAGTAGGAACCTGCGGGTAGTTGACCAATGTCACCCTGTCCAAATACTCTGTCTCAACATGGACCTTCCCCTCCGACGCCACCAGGATTTGGGAGACCTTCTCCTTGGTGACATAGGACCATTTGATTCGATGGGATAGCGGGTTGATGATGGTTGCCTTGGGATCTTTCATGGTGAAGTAGCATGGCACCTCTACCTTGCCTCCCAGCAGAGGACGGAAAGGAATCATCACAGGGATGCTGACGTGCAATGAGCCGTCTTCATCTGCAGTGAAAATAGATTGATGATGATGCAATTCATGCAGTGATAGGCACGTAGTCATATGCACCATTAAAATGAAATGTTTTTGCAAGGGAAAAACTGCCACGGTGCCATTGGCCATGTGAAATAAAAAGTCAAGTTCAATCCACTTCCACTTTATGAAAAACTATCTTGATGGGTTATGGTTATAGGGGTGTATAGCCTTGGTTTCAACATATATAAAACCTTTCCAAATACTGTACTTGTCATAGACGAATACCTACCACAACTTTATTGATAGCTATGCGGATCTCCAATATACTTGAATATGTGCTGGCCACAATTCAAGGCTATACAAATATGGCCCAGCCAACACTGGCGGTGATGTCTATGAAAGCTTTAGAAACATTTTTAGGGTGAGATTTATTACTGACATATTAAAATCTTCCAAAAAATGGAAATGTGAGGTACAACACAAAGTATTCATGGTTTGTCAACCATGTAGCCTTAATTTTTATTAGATTTTTTAATTATTATTATTGCTCTTACGTTAATTTCATAGTACATTGGATCTCAAACCTCCAGCAACGTGTACTCTGAAGCAGACCTGGGCACACCCATTTATCATACTTGGCTAAATACAGCCACTTTTGATGGAGTGACCAATATCGCTAGACAAACACATTTTCTAGACTAAAAAAAACAAACAATCGCACCAAAAAAGTTTGCAAACATATAAAGGGTGAGACCTTTGATAAGTTTTGTCAAATGGAAATTGCTAGCTGACTGTATCGTAATGTATACTTATGTTTGTGAAAGGCTGATCTCATGAAGCACCTTGCAACCAAGACAGAAACACTTGATCCACTCTGCGTGGACCTCTTTAACTGTCTGGCAGAATTACATGCATGATTCACAGGCGATATATTGTTTGTTTCTTTTCTCCTTTTACAAAGGGTCTCTCACCATAAGGGCCTTTCACTGTTGTTCCAAAGATGACGGGCAGAGACACACACAGCAGAAGCAAGGTTGTCATTTTCACCTGGGAAAACAGAAAAAATAGTCCATAATGATTGTGTTTTTCAAAAGTGACAAAAAAGAAAAAAAGGTTTAACACATTCAAGGTTTTCGGTGATCTAACCTGTTATTTTTTCTCACAGGTCTCTCAATTGTCAAGGTAAAAATGAATTTAAGAACTTTTTAAAACCAATACAATCTTCCCAACTTTTCTATACAAATATAAAAATGTGTTCAAATGAACAATGACATTTTAAGGGTGTTTTTTTATATATATGCTTTCCTTC